>NC_137793.1:9690291-10290291 GCF_963383645.1 Muscardinus avellanarius
GAGCTCATGTTTTAATGTTCAGACTTGAGGTATT
Source organism: Muscardinus avellanarius (assembly GCF_963383645.1). Classification (NCBI taxonomy): domain Eukaryota; kingdom Metazoa; phylum Chordata; class Mammalia; order Rodentia; family Gliridae; genus Muscardinus; species Muscardinus avellanarius. Next base: position 9,690,326 of record NC_137793.1, read on the forward strand.
TAAATCATGAGGGTTCTTTTATTTTCTTTTTTAATTTTTTTATCAGTGCATTTTAGTCATACGTCTTAATGGGATAAAAGATGGTGGAGACAAACATACACAAATCACCCAATTAGCCCTTCCCCGATCCCCACCCCATTTCTTCCTCATCCCTCCTTCCCATGCTTGGCTTAGTGATTGACTTTGATATGTTTAAGTACATCATGTGCTTTAGAGAGTTCTAATCTCATCAGTGGATAAATCCATGATGATGGGTTTACTGACAAGTGGGTTGTGGATGGGGAAGCTGGGTCCCTGGGAAATTGCCTTAGGTGCTGTGCTTTTGAATACCTTAGCTGGCTTGCTCGCTCTCCTGCGTCAGGCCTCCATGATTTGAGGCCCGATTCTTGCCCCTGCTCGCTCTCTCCCCTCTCTGTTGCTCCCTCTCTCTCCTTCCTGCCATCATACCCTGAGCCTCACAGACCCAGCCTGAAATGTACTGAACCCTGAAATCTCTAAAACTCTGAGAAGAAGGAGGAGGAGGAAGAAGAGGAGGAAAAAGATTGAGTAGTCTAAATTAAATAAAAAGCAGTATAAACACAATTTATAATGTAAACTCAGAACCTTTAAAAGCCACAGATATTCGAAAAGTTACATGCACTGATAATTTTACAAAAAGAAAGACCAATGGAACAGACCTGAAAGTCCAAAGTGGCCACCAACACACACACACACACACACACACACACACACACACACACACTTTTAATTTGGATCTGGAGTGTCCCTGCTAGAGTTGGATCTAACATGTCCCCTTCATTTACTAATATCCAGGACTGATATAGTTGAGTCTTGAGGGTTGTGATCCCAGCAGTGGATAAATCCACTATAATGGCTTTATCTGGGTATGACTGGTAAGGTGGTTTCTTTGGGAGACAGGTCGGCCTTGGGGATTATATCTCTGGTTCCTCCTCCCCACATTCCCTCTCTCTTGCTTCCGGTTTCCATGACGTGAGGAACATAGCTCATGTTCTCTTTCTCTCCCTTTCTCCCTCTCTCACATCAACATGCTCTGAGATCCTCGGTCCCCAGCCTCACCTGAACTAAACCCCAAACCATAAGAAAGAGAAAAAAAAAATTAAAAAAAAAAATATATATATATATAAAAAATCTTCTCTAAGTTTTGCAGTCAGGTCTTTAGATTATGGCTGCTTGAATGGTGACTGAATAGTGCCCCCCCCCCAACCAGGGTTGGTCCCCCAGGCAGCAAGAGCAGAGTTGGAGGTTTGGGGAAGTGAATGGATCCTGAGAGCTGCAGCCTCAGGAGTGGGTTAATCTAACCCACTAATGGAGTCCCAGTTTGACCCCATGTTGGGAGGTGGTGAGAGTGTTTGGTCTGGTTGGAGGAGGTAGCTCCCTGGTGGCATGTCTTTGAAGAGTACACCATAACTTCTGCCATTCGCCCTCTCTCTTTGCTTCCTGGCTGCCATAGGGTGAGATGCTCTGTTCCACACCCTCCCCTTCTCCATCATGCTCTGCTCTGTCCCAGCTCCAGAAATGACAGAGCCAAGCAATCATGGACCGAAGCCTCCCAAACCATGAGATGAAATAATCGTTTCTCCTCTAAGTTGATTTCCGTGGGTACTTTGTCACAACAAAAAAAAAGCTGATTGACACACAAACAGAGGATTGCTTTCGAAGGTCGTGTTTGAAGGCAATCCAAAAATGAGGACTGTACAACCGATGGTGATAAAATAACTGGCCAGATATTGCAAGGAAAATATATATTATCACTAGCAGACCAAAATAGAGTCCAGTAGATCAGAAGGTAAAAAATAAATTATAAAAATCATTCAAAAAGTTAAAAATTAGCCAAGCATGGTAGCACATGCCTATGATCCCAGTACTTGGGACGCTGAGACAGGAGGATTGTGGGTTGAGGACAGCCTGAAAAAGTTCTCAAGGCCCTCCACAACTTGGTGAGACCCTGTTTCAAAATTAAAAATTAAAAACTGCAGCTACAGGTGTAGCTCAGAGGTAGAATGTCCTGAGTTCAATTCCCAGTACCACAAAAAAGTTTAAAAATTATTAAAAAATCTATTATATAAAGAGTCTCCAGTGGATCAGAAAGTAAATAATAAATTATAAAACTCATTAAATCTATCAATAAATATGTGTATTTGTTTTATATGTTCTCTGCTATAATTTATATGAGTAAGGAACATATACATATACAAATATATATTTATAAGAATATTCATATATGTGTATAGATATTCATATATACATGTATATGTATGGCTGCACAATACTCATATATAAATATAAATGAATAAGGAAAGGAAAAGTAAGATATATAACCCAAAAGCCTCAAAGGAAAAGATTAATGACCATGACAACATAAAAACTTCAAAACCATAAGGAAATAAAGATACAAAAATGGTAGGAAAATTTCTCAATTCCTTGATTCATAAGAAGTTTAGATAAATTCATTTTGAAATACAAACTATCCCCCACTCCTCTAAAAGTGAATAGGCACTTTTATCAACTAAAGAAATTCATGCAGCTTTTAAACATATTTGCATATGTACATTTAAAATTAAAGAAATGTAAATTAAAGCTATATGGTGTCATATTAATAAATATTGAAAACTTTGGAAACAGCATTGTGGATGGTGTAGGAAACGGGCTCTCCTAAACGATTGTCAATAGACATGGACATTCAGACAACCTTTTTGAAGGGCATTTTGGCTGTATCTATAACAATTTAAATTTCACATGCCCTTTAACAACCATACTTTAAGCAATTATACTTCAATTTATCCCAATAGATACATTTGCATACATGTGTAAAGAGGAAAATCTAAGGCTGCAGAATGATTCATAATAGTAAAAATCTAGAAAAAAAATAAGCATTTAGCAATGAGGGAGGAGTTAACTAAAGGACAACACAATCACACTGTTGTAATACTACATAGCCATTAAAAAGATTGAGGCCGACTTATATGGGCTGATAAGGAAGAACATCTAAGATACGTTATATAATAGAAACAGGACAAAAAAAATCTTAGTACATGTACATACTACACAGGGAAAATTGACTCACAAAGTGTAATCCTAAAAAATATTTACCATAGCCAGTGTGGATAAAGTTCATTGGTTTTGTGATGTATTGCCAATAAGAAACTAACAAGTTCTCAAACCCGGATCTGCCAGGCTGCAGAGCTCACACATTAATCATACTCTATACCACGTGATGATGTTGAAAGGACCAATGTAGCAAGAGAACTAATGGCATGACATCTGCTTCCTACGTCCTGAACAATTGGATGTAAAAGTGAACAGACCTATAATAAAGGAAGGAATGGAACTTTACAAGAGAACAGCATAGTCATCTTTAAATCCTTGAAAGAAAAAGGCTGATATAAGATAAAAAATTTAGCTATCTTTCCTTCCCAGAGGTGATCCAAAAAGACTAGCAGAATTTGTTAGCATGGAGAACCTTGCTGTCCAAGATAAGTTTTAGGTGCAAAACCTACCAGCTGGAATTCTTACCCTCTGGCCATACATGAAACCCGGTGCTTCCCCTTACTGACCTTAACTGAATTCTAAGTGTTTTAAAAGGTAAATGAATCCCCCAACTTGTTTGAAAGCCTTGTGTGTTAAAGAAGCATCTTTATCTCCATCTAGACATATTTACATTGGACCACACACTGCCAACTGAGTGCAGAGGAATGAGGATTCCAAGCCGTATCTGAACTTCACAGTCCTAGAATCTAGCAAAACTGCATTCTAACTTTTGTGTGTTAAGTTGTTCTATGATAAGACCAATAATGATAGTCATTCTGTCCTCAACAATTTATTTTCCTTTAGGAACAAATCCCAATACCTGAAATCAGGCTGGAGTCCAAGGTCAACTCTAGGTCGCATGACCCGGTCAAGTGAAGTCACCTGAGCCAGGGCCAAGAAGGAGCCTCAGCTGAACCAATGAAATGCTTCATGCAAAGAATCTGATGGAATTTTACTCAGCCATAAAGAAAAACAAAGTTATGTCATTTTCAGGGAAATGGGTAGAACTGGAGAAATAATGCCAAGTGAGATTAGTCAGCCAGAAAAAGTAAAAATCAGATGCTCTCCCTAATAGGTGGATAAGCTAGGGAGAAAAAGAGTCATAGGAGGAACTCTAGACAAGGAAGGAGAAACCATAGATGAGCAAATAAGTTGACCTAACTGAAGGGGGATGGAGGGAGGAAAAGGGAAATTCCCTAATGTACATTATGTGCATTCGCAAACATATCAAAGCCAGTCACTAAGCCAAACATGAGAAGGAAGGAGGGGAGAGGGAATGGGATCCAAATTGAGGAAGGGCTGAGTGACGTGTGCACATATGCCTCTACCATATTGAACCCCATTAAGATGTATGACGACAATGCACTAATAAAAAATATTTTTTAAAGAATTAGAACTTCAGAAAAAGTGACTGGTAGTCTGCTTTATTACTGAGTCTAACAAATGGTGGTACCCTAAAGAAAAAGTTTATGGGTTTCTGCATGGAGGTTCTTCCAATCCCTCTGAGGTCTACCTTCCCAAAGCATCTTCTATTCAATGAGCTAGCCCAGTGTCCTTCACTTTAACCTGCCTGGATTCAGTTTGTTTTTGTTTCGTTTCAGCAAGACAATAATGACAAATATATATCTCTTCTTGTTACCTACCCGATGTTCATTTCTCATTTTCCCTCTTAGACAAAACTTTGATTTTGTTTGGCAAAACATGATTCCTATTACATACTCAGCCTCCCATTCTCCCTTGCAGCTTGAGAATCTGCTATTATTGAGGTTAAAAGAAAAAAAAAAAAGGAAACAAAGACAAATAAGACAGGTCTGCCCTCTTGTGGGCAAAACACAATCATGTTTACTCTGATGGGAGAAAAAAAAACTTTTGATGCTATTTTGACACATTTAGAGTTTTTCCTCAAATGAAAAAGAAATATAAATTCATTACCAAATGAAACTCAGATGCCATATGTAAATATCATATTTTATTCTTTGAATATACATGGGACTCACTGAGAAACTGGCAGTGGTTAAACTCCTGGCAGTGTTTAAATGGCTAATACTGAGCCAAGTAACTCCATCAGATCAATCCCTAGAGTATGTCTTCAAGTCTCAGTACTTCCCATTGTATAGATGAGGAAACTGAGCCCAGGGAAGAAAAGAAACATTTGTAAAGTTTCCTGCTGAATGAATCTAAAATCTAGGGCCTCATCCTCGCCCATAAACAAGTGACCTATTTTTCAACCCAGACCCTTTCTTGGACCAGGAGAAAAAAATACTTATTTGAGATACAGATTCATGAACCAAGAAGAGTTATAAAATATGTCCCTAGGTGTTTTCTTTTCCATAAATTTCAGAATTCCGAGGACCTGGTCTCAACCATCAGACAATGTGTTGGAGTGAGGAGATAGTTTGCATCATTGGTAATAATCAGTCAAACTAGAAAAAAATTCCCAAGAAAAGTAACAAGTCTGCTGCAAAAGCAATGTCAACGGCTCGAGGTGGCTTACAATCAATTTAGGGGGTGCAGCAGCGTGACAGGGGAAAACTTTGAGACAAGCAAACAGGGTCAATGGGACAGAAACGAAGCAGCCCAGTGCCACAAAGCATTGCACGGTCGGGGGTGCAGGTGGGATGGACAGGCCCCTCCAAGGCCACCTGTGATCCCAGCCTGATCCACAAAAACAGACATAGGACCAGGAGAGGGACACGAGAAGGTGGGTGGTGCTGTCTGCTTGCTACGTGGCAGGCAGCCAAGAGTCTAGGATCTGCATGAAGAGTGAAGAGGGAAAGGAAAAAGGTAAGAGGGGTGGACGAGATGTTAAACAGTCTCCAAGGACACCGAGGAGAAAATCTGGGGCATGTGATGTCATAACAATGATGGGTTTGCAGACAGGGATCTCACTGCCTGCTGGCCCGTGAGATTCTCCACTGGTCACTGGGCTGCAAGCCGCGGGGAGCCAGCTGCGATTCCCCATTTCCAGCAAAGACTCTCAAGGGATGGTACAAAAGACAGGCTTCTAGGGCTCTGTCTTTATAAGCTGGACAGCAGTAGATGGGCCAGGATGGACATCCTGCATACCCCGCTGCCCCCAGGGATGGAAGAAAGGGATGCACTTGGGGCCGTGAGGGAAGGTTGGCTCGGTATCATAACTCCTGAGATCTGAGAAGGCACGCTTCATTAATCTCAGCGTAGGATTTACTGCAGAAGACAAGCCTGTGACTGCCCTGTAAAGCAAGGAATCTGAAAACCTCAGGGGGGAAACTAGAAAACTGAAGGTTTCCACACTCTGCTCTTCAAAGTCCTAGGGGTTCCCTGCAAACGGTTCAGGGACTCAATTAGTTTGGGTTTTGGAGACAAAGATAAACGGGAGATAACACTCCAGACAGAGCTACTATTCTTCTTCTAGAGGTTTCATGCTGTACTAACAGTCATGGAGGACTTTGAATAGGCCAGCCGCATGCTAAGAATTTGACATCTCTTTTCTCCCTTGGTTCATATAACAACTGAATGGGGTAAGGTTATTAATAATGCAGGCATGGGGACTGAAGCACAGAGAGGTTAAGTAACTGACCCAGGACCACATTACTAGTAATTAGTAGTGAATTTTAAGCCCAACTCTTTGCCATTGTGTTATATAGGAGTCCTCTGTAAGAGTTCCTCCATGAACAAGGGCTTCCCGGGCACACAGTAGAGGGTTGATCTAAGGTGTCCCCCATCACCAGTAGCAACCTTAAGACTGACAGCTGAGGCTTATCAAAATCACTGACAGAAACTCCTGCATCTTGAGAGTCACAGCTCCTCTGTGGGTCACCCTGCCATCTGTTAAAATGAAGAGAATATTTAATACTGAGCTCTTGTGGCTCTGGCAGGCTTTGTGAGTTTTAAGGATTTAATGTCTGAAAATCACCTCCTGTGGTTACTTTGGGAACTTCACAGAACTCTCGTGCTAAGACTGGAAGAAAACACACATTGTCTGAGAAATAGGCACCTAAAAGACCTGGTCCTTTCTCAACTTCAATCTTCCCAGGAATAGTACCTGAGACAAAAAAAAGAGCTCTTTTAACTCTTAAATGTTTACATTTAAAAATTAACTTAAAATATTTAACATGAAAAAAATCTGAAATGAGATGGAAATAACATCTAGATGTTAGACACACAGCTCCTTCTTTCTGTACACTTGAAATATATCATAGTGTTGAAAACAAAACCAAATTGCTGAAAGGGATGACCAGCTGGCACAGGAAATAGAAGCCCTGGACAGCCTGAAATGGCTCCTGGCTTCTGTCATATATATAGCCTTTTAATAATAATAATAATAATAATAATAATAATAATAATAATAAATTATTATTATTAAATTATTAATATATTAATATTAAAATAACAATGTTATTATTATTATTACTAGTAGTAGTAGTATAATACTAGAGGTTGAACCCAGAGTCATTCTACCACTGAGCTATTCCCCCAGCCCTTCTTTATTTTTTTATTTTGAAATAGGGTCTTACTAAGTTGCTGGGGCTAGACTCAGAGCTGGGATCCTCTTCTCTCAGCATCCCAAGGACTGTATTACATGTGCATGCCATCACACACAGCAACCATTGACATTTTGAAGGTGAAGTCAAGCAAGATTGAGTTAAGGAGCAAAACTCTCAACTCCCAGTCTTCTGTTTGTTCAGTCATTCAGACAATGACAAATCTCCACTGTATACCTGGTACTGCCCGCATTCAGGACAGAAGGGTGAGCCCTGCCTTCCAGGAGTTTCTAGTCTAATGGACAGAGATTGCAAAGGCAAGCGACAGTGCATCTCATCATGATTAACACTCTGGAGCAGAGAGCCAAAACCCAGCAGTGTAGATCGCAAGCAGTAACGAGGGGGCATCGTCCAATGGAGACACGGTGATTGCAGGTGGCTTCTGTGAGGAAGTTTTATTTGACCAAAAATTGCAGGATACGGATGGAGGGAAAGGTGAACACAGGACGCAGCTGTGTAAGCCCCCAGAACAGAAGACAAGCCCACTGGCTGGAACACATTGGGGAGGAGAGGAAAGATTAACCAGTGGGGGACAAGAGGGAGGCAAGGGCTGGGCCAGGCAGGGCTTTGGACATGCAATGAGTTGTCATTTTATCCAAAATAAATATGACAGCCAGAAAACGTCTTAGTGCACGGGGCCACGTGTTCTGAATAAACCTTGGTAAAGATCACTCTGCCCCTGTGTGTTGAGTTGGCCTAGACATGAGTAAGAGAACAAGGGGATTAGGGAGAAAGGGAGTCGCACACACGGCCTGCATGTCCAGTCTGGAGCCCAGCCCACTTGTGGAAATAAAATTTTATTGCAACACCGCACGGTCAGTGTGTGTACACACACTGTGGCCACACTCATATTACAAGTTGCAAAGCTCATCATAGGAAGCCCAGACTTACAATGGCACAACCCACTTTTCCATTTCACGACAGTGGGAAAGCAATACACGTGCTGTAGAAACCATACTTTGAGTTTTACATTTTGATCTAAGTCAGCATTCCAATTGCTATAATCCCAAAGACCTGAATGCACAATATAAAAGAAGGAAGATTTATTGGCTCACAGTTTCTTGGAGACTCCAGGTTCAGTCCATGTGGGATCAGGGTCTGGGCCTCAGGTCGGGGTGGCGGGAAGCAGAGACAGGGAGAGAGAGGCGCTCTGCTCTCACATCATGGAGCCCAGAAGCAGAGAGAGCAAACAAGGGAATTCAAAGACACAATACAATCCCTAGGACCACACCATAGGGACCCGCCTTCTCCAGCTGCACACCACTGGCTCAGGTTACCACTCAGATAAGTCCTCCCAATGGACGTATTTACTGATGAGTTTATAGCTCTCATGACTTAACTCTATCGACCCTGAGCTCTCCAGGGGCATTATATCTCTAACCACAACACCAGGCTAGTGGTACACAGTCTGATACTCTCACATGTTGCTGGGCAGAGGTAGCTCCCAGGGGGCCTCACAGTCAGAAGGGTAAGCTGTACTGGGTAACTAAGCTGTGATGCTCAGCAGGTTGGGCATATTAATATCAGAAATCAAAGATGCATTTTTGAACTCATGATGGGCTTCTTGAGCATATCCCCATCGAAAGGTGGGGATCCTCTGCAGTTGTAACAGGGATTGTCTGGCTTGCAAATCCAAAAATATTTACTCTCTGGCCATTAAAAAAAAAACTGTCTATTTCTGAGTTAAAAGGCCCTAGCAGATCCAGGCATAGTGTTACGTGCCTGTAATGCCAGTATTTGGGAGGCTGAGACAGGAGGATTGCAGGTTCGAGGCTAGCCTTAGCAACTTAGTAAGACCCCCAGCAATCTAGCAAGACCCTGTTTCATAATAAAAAATGGGCTCGGGGTATAGTTTGGAGGTTGAATGTCTCTGGGTTCAATCCCCAGAATCCCAAGAACACACACAAACACACGCTTTGACAGAAGCCAAGGTACTGTACAAGGGCAACCAATCAGTATTATTCAACAAAAGTAATTGAGCACTTACTCTGTTCTTGGGAAAAAGAACAGGCCTCAACACTATAAATACCATTCAAACTAGGCCCCATCCTCCATCACCCTATATCTAATAAGATCCATTCCCTCCTACATGCTTAGTCTCAACATCTCAACCATTTTCTTTCCAACCTTCAGTTTTGCTTGAGTCCTGCCCTGCCATAAGGTTTGTCCTGAACTATCCCTCCCTCTGTATTTTTAAGCTCCAACTACAAGTATCTCCTATGGGATAAACTATGGCTTTGATTATACTGTTCATATTTGTGTTTGGGGGCCAACACATTTTCCTCCATGGTTATGAAACCAGGTTTCCCCACACTGTCTCTTACCTCTGAGCTATCACTCAAGGCTGTCCACTCAACTCTGCCTTCAAGGGGAATATTCCAACATAGAATAGAACCCTAAAAGAATCCTCCTGGATCCTGGGGAGAGGTTCTACCAGAACCAGCAATAAGGGATGCCTTTCATCTCTACTGAGACAGCCCTAGAGGAGTACCCATCTGGGTTTCCAACATCCTTGCCAAGCAGGCTCTTGCTGGGTCATTCACAGTCACCTTCTGTACTAAAGACAGTAAAAATAGCAACTGAGAGCAAGAATTTGGAGGGTCTTTCCTGAGCCTTGCCCCCACCTCATCTCTTGTCCTTCCTAATCACAAACACCAACAGATCCTGACTGTTTATGCCAACTGAGTTTCTGTCATTTCCAGCAGAAGTCCTGACCAGTCCCATTACCTTCATCAATTAGGCAGCATCCCTACCAAGAGAGGACTGAGTTGGAACATTCAGTAGCTCCACAATCCTCAGCCTGGTGCCAGGATGGGAGACCACATAGCCTACCCCAGAATACAGAGGCTCGACCAGTCAAAAACAGGCACCAGCAGGTACAGGAGAGGACTCTGGTCTCCCTCTATTTGACCAAATAGAGGACACAGACTTCTAGAGACAACGGGTACCTTGTCCCCTCTCAGACATCTCTTGCCTGAGAAAATGAAGGGTGACCAGTAGAGACCACTCCAGAGCCTTCTCTGCCTGGAGATGACAGCAGAGACATCTGCATTGCCAGACTTGACTAAAGCACCTTTGCTCTGTCATGTGTTTATCTCCCCCAGTTCGGAGGTCCTTAAGGATCAAAGTCTTTTTCCCGGGTTGCTTTTCTAAAATTTGACTGGTCTCCAGTTTCATGCACTTATTTATAAATGACATAATTTTGTTCTTCTTCATGGTCTTTGTTAAAGATGCTATGCTGACTTAAATTGCCTCCGAGAGTTATTCATTCCCTGGGTGTCGCCCATGCATAAATAAAATCTGCACGTTAAGACCCTCTGGTTGGTTTTTCTCTTGTTCATCTGTCTTTTGTTTCAGAGTACAGTCCAACCAAGAACTTGTAGAGCTATTCTTCCCCTACACCTGGAAAATTTAAGTCATTGGCACAGTAGACACTGACTGGCTGGTGGGCACATGAGCCTCGGCTCAGTAAAAGAAACCTGGGAGAGGTCTGGTACCAAACCAAGATGCTCCACTGTAACACAGCTGCCCTGTGGTGGGGTCCCTCTGTTGGTGTGGGATCTCAGATGAGTCCCACTCAGACTTCCCTTTCCATGAAACGAGGAAATTGGTCCTTTCTGAGCAAACCATTCTCTGGTTCCTGAGCTCAGGTCACTTCTACAAAAAAATGAACATTTTTGAGACTGTCACTTTGGGGCCAAGGTGACTGTTTGCGCAGAGCATTTATTTGATTTGGTTCTGGAAAAGTTAATCCTTCGGCCACAGGCAGAAGCAGGAGCCTGCTATTTACACTGCTTTTCTGTTCCATCCCACATATGGGCAGTCTCCTCTCTCACACCAGGCGGGGGACAAGCTACGACAACGAGAACAGTTTGCTTTTGGCTGCGGGTTCACGTGCCCAGTAGAAAACCTCAGGTGCAAATGTAGCAAGGAAATAGGAAAAGAAAAATTACAAATGTCTTAGAGGCCAGCCTGACCCATGAGGAATTTTCAAATCTGGCTGACAATGTTATTGTGTTTTTTCTTATAAAAGCAACTTCTTAAATAAAAATAAGAAATAGCTTGAGAAGTCATCTGGTGATAGTTTGCTGTTTGTCACGAGCCCTTTCATTTATGGCCTCACACAGCTGTAATACAGGTCAAGGTTAGCTCACTGTTTCTCGTTTTAGATAATTATTCTTCCAGACTCAGTGTGCATCGCAAGGCATTTACTGCCTCGCAAAATGCATGTAGCACAGTCTCCCATCACTGTGAAAATCAGTAGAGAAGACCCCAAGTATGTTTCTAGTAACCAACGGGAGTTGCAATACTACCTCCTAATCAAACTTTGTTTTCACAAATGGGTTAAATGGGGTACAAAGATGTGGTATGACTTCCCTAGAATCACATAAACAGAATAGGGCTAAAGGATGAACCCAAAGCTACGTGTTCTGACATGCAGACCTTGGGATCTTTTTACTACCTTACTCCGCCTCTGCTGCCTATGGATTCCAATTCCCAGCCTTCTGCTGTTCATAAAACTAGAGCCACATCATTAATATTAATGCCAACCGTCCCCTCCCAATTATAATTCAGTTGCACTTAACACATCCCTACGCCGCAGTTAGCAACAGTTCTCATATACATGGGGTCATTATTACTGTAAGCAGCTCATCATACTTAGATTTGCTAGTGGACAAGGGAGAGCCTAAGATTCAAAAGCAATATCAGACGACAAGGTGCAGAGAGATGAGCTGGTCAGTGCACCCCCAGAAAGCTGAGCCCAAAAATATACAGCAGATAGAGAGAGGTTTGGAAATAAGCATGACATCAGAAGAACAGACTCCAAAGGAGCCACAGAGGGGGACTAGGGAAGAAAGGAGGGAGGATGAAGCCATAAAGAATGCCGCAGTTCAAGCAGTGCTATGAAGGCATTTGAAATTACCACTTTTATCTCAAAGCCATGCAGTGGCAGGTGAGAAAGGGACCCGGTAGGAAGGACACCAAGAGTCATTTGTGCGCATGTATTTTTCTGTCACTCTATACCCCGATATAAAAATACAATGCACCAAAAAAAAAAAAATATTCAGCTGACCCACGCCTGCTCATGCACACCTGGAATCCAGTACTTGGGAGGCTGAGATTAAAGCATTACAAGTTCAAGTCCAGCCTCAGCAATTGAGTGAGGTGCTCAGGAACTTAGGGAAACTCTGTTTCATATTTTAAAAGTTAAAAATAAGGCTGGGGGTGTAGCTTGGAGGAAGAATGCCCCTGAGTGGTTCAGTCTTCAGTGTGTATGTATTTAGTAATATATACATACATATATATATATACATATACATATACATATATATACATATATATACATATATATACATATATATATTACTATATATAATATATAAATATATATACACACAGTAAACACATACACACACTATATATATGTATATATAGTTAGCAACATATATAGTGGTTATACATATAAAGTGTGTATGCACACACACACATAAGTATATATACTACTTGTCTAGTAAAATCCTAATGTCTACATTCAGATTATATCATATTGACCTTGTTTGGTCAATATAATGATTTCTCATGAGTTGTTCCTATTAGGGAATCTTGCTACTTACACTGGGGTTGATCTAAGTTTTTAGTAATAATCAAATACTGTGATTAAATCTGCTCATGCTTTGCCTGCTACAGCTCCCCAGATCCCATCTCATTGCGAAATTCTAGAGGAGGAGATAAACAGGTATGAAAAAGAAGGAGGCTATATTCAAATGAGATCGTATTACACTGTCTCGCTACAGCATGGCCACTGTCAAGAAGGGCAGAAAACTCTGCCTCTGTGTAATCCGGCCCTGAACTCCATCACTCGCTGGTACACACCTGATCCATCATGTTGCATACAGGTGAAAAAGGACAGAGGCTTCAGGACTCTGTTTCCATGGTGTATCTGCCCCTTTTAACACATTTGTCTCCCATAAAATATGCTTCAGACCAACCCCCATGATCAATGACCAAGCGAGGCTCAGCCACTTTTTCAGGGTTCTGGTAGACTGATGGGTCTGGAGCTGCATTTTAATAGCAAGGTTTCATAGTCATCCAGAGTCTTTTTTTTTTTTTTTGCATTAAGAATATGCAGAAAAATACTGAAAAAAGAACAAATGGGTTGACTCGAAGGTTTCATCTGATGTGAAAGGACAAAAGCGAGAGTCAGAACTTGGGTACTACTTAGCCAAAAGATTTTAGGCAATGAATATAATTTCGTAGAGATGCCAACTTCTAGATAATAGCCATCAGGGGAAACTGAAATGAAAAAATATATATGCATATCCCAAAGAGAAAATGTGCTAATATCATAGTCTTTTCCTTTTCATATTTTTACCAGTATTATTAGGAACCCATTAGGAGTCAATTAACATTTAATTTTTCCCAAATATCCAATTATGATTTCATTGTCTGGGGACATCATTTTTTAAAATGTTCCTTTATATCATCTGGGCCACTTCAAACCAAACTAAAAATCTGCCACACACACACACACCCTGCCCCATACCCAAAAAGGTCAAGTGTGGGCTTCCAGTTCCAAAAGCTTCTTTTCCACTTTTGAAAAATCTTCCAGAGGAACCAGAGAAACCTGCCCAAATCCTGCAAAAATGCTGGCAGCTAAGCACAAGGATGCCTTCTTCCTCTCCCTTCCTTTAGTAAAGCTGACAGCTCCCCAGAATGCTTATGCAAATCCAGTCTTCTGCAAATATTTGTAGCAAACAAATGGCATACAGAAATTTGCTATTAATAAAAAAAAAACGTGAAAATAGCCACCATTCATGGGAGGGAAAAAAATACAAAGATCCTAAAATATGCAATTATCTGGCATGACTTAAAGCTAGCCATAGTCGGGAATGGCGACACATGCTTGTAATCCCGTACTTGGGAAGCTGGGACAGGAGGATCACAGGTTCACAGCCAACCTCAGCTACTTGGTGAGGCCCTCCGCAACTTAGTGAGACCCTGTTTCAAAATAAAGAATAAAAAACAGAGCTGAGCGTACAATTAAGATGTAGAATACCCCTGGGTTTAATCCTCAGTACTGCCAAAAACAAAAAGCTAGTCATAACTATTTCAAATTACTGTATATATAAATATCTGTTACCCCAAAGGGAAAATGTAAAACCTAATGCCTAGCAATAGCTGAGTTACAAATCCGGCATTATCGCTGGTAGAGCTCTGAATTGAGAAGTACACAGCTTCTTTCCCCACACTCCCACTCTACCTCCCATCCTCTCCTATAAAGCACATTGGCAATGTGAAACTTTCTGGCGATGAAAAAAAAACAAAAAACAAAAAACAAAATCGTGGCAGCAAACCCAATAACTGCATCAGACAAAAATCAATAAGACTGGTCTTCAACTCAATTATTTTCCCTCTGAAAGTGAAGAGTTTTCGGCGAGGTCTTTGCGAATACTCTGTCAGTACATAGGTGGTTTGCTTGAACGAGGTGTCATGTGGTTTAGGAAGGATGCGGTGGTGGTTTTTTAAAGTGTCTCTTTTCTATTAAGGATGAAAAGGAGTGAAATACACTGGCAGGGTAGCAAAAAAAAAAGGGGGGGGGGTCTGGATTTGAGCCTATGTTCTCATCATTTTGGCAGAGAACAAACCATGATCCGGAAATGGTAAAAGCTAAGTATGGAAAGGGGTGGAGTGAGGTGGAGTGGAGGAAGGCAGCACAAAGCCCGCTGAAGGCACAGCCAGGGAGCAGAGACCTTATCCTCTGGGCAAGGTAAGCCGTTAAATATTTGGGGAAAAGGGAGATCCCTAACTAGAGTCATGATTCAGAATGTCCCTTGGAAGCACTGGTCTTTGATACATCTATAGGAGAAATGCAAAGGCCAAGGGCCCAGTTAGGAAGCTACTGTCATGCACAGCCTGGGGATTCCAAGGGCCTGAAGCTCAGGTATCAGCAGGGAGATGGGAAGGTGGACACAGGGAGCCCCAGCAGGGCAGGCAGATGATAAGGTCCTCTGTTTGGGACACACAGCCTTCTGAGAGCCACCATCTTGGAAAGAGGTGGGCACCAGGCAGTTGCATCTACTCAGAGGCCAAGTAACATTCAAACTCCTGCCAGGCTCAAACCCTTTTCTTTTTCTTTTTCTTTCTTTCTTTTTTTTTTTTTTTTTTGTGGTACTGGGGATGGAACCCAGGACTCAAGGGCATTCTACCTCGGAGCAACACACCCAGCCCAATTTTTTATTCTTTATTTTTTAAACAAGGTCTCACTGAGTTGCAAAGGGCCTAAGTAGCTGACACTGTCGGCAAACTTCGATCCTCCAGTCCAGCCTCCCAAATGCTGGGATTACAAGCCTGCACCACCACACCTGGCTGGCTAAGATGCTTTTATAAATACAAAAGCTATCGAAGCAGCCAAGTCAGCTGGACAACCAAACATAGGAATGTGCTCCCCGAAAATGTCACAACCAACGAAGGACAAATGGCTCTTGGGAGCAGCCCCACTCAGTCCAGCCTGGAAAGGGCATCGCCTGAGCCTCGTCCTTGCTGTTAGCAAGACCTTTCGTCTTAAACAATGGCTCGTGGGCAACAGTGTCAGGCTGCTTGCTAGCATGGTTGGCTTCCCTGTGACGTCTCTCTCTAAGTGAAGAAATTACAGGCGCAGGAATGCTGCGGCTAAGGCCAAGATGGCCTATCCAGACCTCGGGCCTCTCCCCGACCCCAGGGGTTTCAGATATTATTTTTTGATAGGATATAAATTTTATTGAAATATTTGATTTGAGGAAAACCGTTTACAATCTTGGATGCCCTTTGAATAAGTTTTAGAGGTACTTTTTAAGATTTTTTCATGATGCATTATAGTCATACATCTTAATGGAATACAAGATGGTAGAGGCATAGACATGCACACATGACTCACTTAGCCTCCCCCACTCCCACTCCATCCCTCCCCCTCCTGCTCAAGTTTCCCTGCTCTCTGGCAGCTCAGCTCTCACTTGTCAGCAATTTATTTCCCTGCCAAGACAACAGCTGTCTCAGTTCTCCCTCATCCTCCCAACCCCAATTTGGGATAAATGCCTTCTAATAAGTAAAGATTTCTAGAAAACTCCCAGGACCCCAATGCTCAGATATGGCTCACTTTCATTCATCTACCTTGTTTCTACTGCCAGGGAACCATGAGCTTCCTTCCCTCTCCCCAAATTGCAATCTATCCATACTGGGAAATATCCTACAAGCCCATCGACATGTGACCAGTTAATAAAATACAGATTCTCCATGCAGCTGAGCCTCGTTCAACACTTAAAATCGATAAGGCAAATGGGCATGGTGGTACATGCCTATAATCCTGGGGAGGCTGACAGTAGAATCTCAGGTGTGTGGTAACTTAAGGAGACCCTGTTTCAAATTAAAAAAATAAAACAGGGCTGGGGCTTTAACTCAGAGGTAGAATGCCACTGGGTTAAATCCCCAATACTGCAAAAACAAAAGAGAAAATTATATGTATAACATCATATATATCTCCAACAAAGCAGTTCCTTATATGCTAACACACAATGTCTACACGCCCTGCTAAATGAAGCAATGAGAGACACAATGTGCATTGCATTCTACCATTTGAACAAGGAAAGATGTTCCATGCTGGTATTTGTATCAAATAGCTCTGGAGGAACAATGTTTTTTTTTTTTTAATTATAAAAGATCAACCTCAGATTGCAGGGCCCAGAAGTTTGCCCCAGTCCTAAAGGAGAAAAGGGAGAGGAAGAAACTTAAAACAAAATTATTCCAGTCACCACTAACCCTCCTTTATCCTATGGAAAAGGCAAAATCAGTTTTCTGCTAACATCTTGTTACCAGGATACAATTTTTCCAATTATTCACAAAGAGTAGATTATTAACCCTGTGATTTTTATTCCAAGGGTGCTGTTCAACGTCACACTCCCTGCCATCCAGGGAGGTTAAAAAATGAATTAGGAGTGGCACAATGCTAATGAAATTCTCAGAATGAAATGTTCTCTAAGCTCCAAATGGGTTTTCTTGGTAGACTGGAGGGGCCGAGAAGAAGAAAGCCAAATACCCATAAAAGGTCTGATGAAGGCAATTTGATTTTACAAAGCAATAAAGAAGCCCCCCAAAGCCTTTACCTGGAAGTTTACCCTAATTCTATTCAACAAACAGTACTACGTCACGGTAACTGGGAGATTCTTTAAGGACATGAACTGGGGTCATTTGCAAGGGTGCCTGCTGCCAAGTGACCTTACCTGGATTCTCTCTGGGGCTTCCACTTAAATGAAACTTATTCACAGACTCTGACCCGAGTGATGCTGGGAGGGGAGAAGACTGGAAATGGCTGCCCCAGCCTTCTTACAAGAGCCGCATGTGCTCTGTGAGGCACCACCCCTGCAAGTCAGCCAGGTGCAGGTCCTTAGGAGGCAGAGGGAGGTAGGCATGGCAAGAGAGTGGCTGAGGAGGGCTAACAAAAGCTGAGCCTTTGAAGCAAAAGGAGAGAGAGAAAGAGAGAGAGGGAGGGAGAGAGGGAAGGAGGAAGGGAGAGAGAGAGAGAGAGAGAGAGAGAGAGAGAGAGAGAGAGAGAGATTGCTTCCCAAGAATTGTAAGGAGATAGAACTAATCCACAAAGCATCAGAGAACTTGCCAACATGGCGCTTAAGAGACCAGATATTGAAGTGAAGAAGGGCTGTCTGAGAAGCCAGGGGGAGCCAAGCTCTTAATTCCTGGGGATTCCACCTGGGTTAGGAAGCTCAAGGTTTTGCATAAAAATAATTGACATATTTGTCTTCAAGAAACTCCTCCCCCACTCCAGCCCTGGAAATGGAAATTCCTGTGATAAATTGGTAAGGAAGGAATACCCACACACACACACACACTTTCTGGCCACTGGTTATGTCTCCAAAATTAGAATATGACCCCCCCCCCAGGAGAGGTGGGAGGGGACCTCCAAAACTGACTGGGATGACTCCACTGTGTAGGTTTAGAGTCTGATATAAAAAAAAATGAAGTACTTTGATTTTTTTTACACTTGCACTGATTATCTAAAATTTGTTTCTATTATAACTGTGTAAAGTATTGTGAAGGGACTCAAAAGGACAATTTCTTATGTCGATAAAAGTGCTATCTCATCTGGAGATACTGCCTTGATGTCCCTTGGTGATGAAAGAAATTGCAGCCCAATGCAAAGCAATGTGACCCCGTCATGTCATCGTATCTGCTTGTCTTACTTTCCTTCTCTGACAAATGGAGATAATAATGCCATGATTTCATAAAATTACTCGTAGGATTCCAGATTTTCATGCAGACAGCCGCGTTACATTTTAAATAACCACAGGATTTATAGAGATTGTTTAGAATATGGGCGAAAGGTGAATGCCCATGTGTTTAAATTCTGGATCTGTGTGGCTTTGGGGAGCCTAGTTGCTCTTCTGGTACTTCAGCATCCTCGTTCATAAAATGGGGATAATAAGAGTAGCTAGTTTTTAGAGTTTTGTGAGAATTAAATAATATAATCCATATAACATTCCTGGCAAAGTACTTGGTACATACTAAGTGATAATGAATGAAGGAAGTTAGGGTAGAAACATTTTACGGTTAAACACACCACAGAAGTGTAAGTCATCATCATTATTAAGTACTTGGTATTTCAATTCAATTGAAAATAAATTTTCCTATTTTTAAAAATAAATTAAACATCTGGACTGAAATATATATATATATATATATATATATATACATATATATACATATATATACATATATATATAATTATAACCACAAAAGAAAGAAAACATTTTAAACCACAGATGGAAAATATTATTTATTTCAGACTAAAAATAACCTAGTACCATGATATAACTCAGATCTAGTTTTCATAAATATTTATGGGATGATTAACTGATGGAGAGTTAACGTAAAGTACTCAAAATTTCTTTTGAGCATGTACGTCTGAATGTGAACATCTTTAAAATTAAATAGCTTTCAGTCATCTTCCAGGGGGAGAATACAAAGGTCTAATCAATAATTCATCCTGGCAAAGAAACTCATTAATCATCCAAGGATATGACGCAAATCATCAGGAAGCCTTGTTTTGGCTAAATAAGACAACTTAATTTAGTGCAAAGTGAATAATCCAGCTCTCTCTTCATCATTCATTCCATGATTAAAGATTATAAGTTTCCGCATTAAGTATGCGTCCCGAGGATGGCTTGTCCAGTGTCCTTGGAGTTTCCTTGAAGCTCCCAAGTTCGGGTGACCCCAAGGAGGAACACAAAGTGCTCTGGGAAGGCCAAGAATTTAGAGTTGGGAGGCCTCACAACAAGCCTTTCACACAATCAAGGTATTCCCACCCCTCCCTGTCTATTCTGAAGGCTGGTTATGCTCTTCTCAGTGAGTATTGCTGGGAAAGTACTTGGTACATGCTAAGTGATAATGATTGGAGGAAATTGAGAAAAAATATTATTTTTGTTAAAATTTCTTCCATTTCAAATGGCAAAAAGGAAGAAGAAATCAAATTAGCTTAAAAATTTGAGAATTTAGTGCCAGGTGTGGTGGTGTATGCCTATAATCTCAGTGCTTGGGAGGCTGAAACAGGAAGATTATAGGTTAGAGACCAGCCTCAGAAACATAGGGGATAGCTGCGCTCCCCTGCTAGAGCCTCCAAACAAGCTCTCAAGGTCCGTTTGTAGGAGAACGTAGGGTAGTCAAGCTTCCAAGACTCCAGACACATGCAAATGAGGCGCTGCACGTGGTAGTCTGCCTTTCTTTATAATAAAAAAAAAGAAACATAGGGCAGACCCTCAGCAATTTAGCAAGATCCTAAGAGGACTGAGAGTATAGCTCAGAAGTAGAATGCCCCTGGGTTCAATCCCCAATGCCAAAAACAGAAAAAAGTGGGGAGAGATTTATTTCCTCATATCATGGAGCATGAACCATCTAAGATCACAATTTTAGTCATGAAGTCTCAGCCGATTTGACCGTGTTCCAGTTGCTTTTTCTTGTCAATGTAAGTATTACTTTGTTTCATATAAGGAACTTGAGCATCCTCAGATTTTGGAATCCTACAACCTCCCTCTCCTATAGATGATGAGGAATAAATACATAACTACTTGTACTTCCTCTCAAATAGCCTCTCCTCATGTAGTAACAAAGACAACTTCAGCCTCCCATTTTCTACTTTGGGGCCACCAGAAGGAATTAGCAGCTTGGATAACACACACAAAAGTCTTCACATCGACTGTCTGGTGTTCTGATTTGCTGCCTTGGGCCAACGCCCACCTCTGACAAACTCACTTCTTCAGGAGATGGAGTGGCACTACGCGGTGCTCTGATTAGCCAGCCTCAGCACTGCTGTTGTAGTTGGATGGCAAAGAGTTGGCCCCAAGAAAACCCTGCGTGATGAAAGGGTCAAAGGAAGCAGTCCAAACGGAAAAGGAGAACAAAGAAATGCCAGGTATCCCATCTCCCGCCCCCATAGCAATATGTTATTCTATTGACACTTCTCTTTGGCTAGGTATAAAAAGAGTTTGAGAATTTCCGTTCCTGGTCCTAGATATGCCTTCTAGAATTCTATTGAATAAGACCACCTCGTCCCAGTGCCAGTCCTTCAACCCTTTATGGATGGATATCGATTCTCCCTGGGTCAACTCTCCTCCAGGAGGAATGAGTCACATGTCATGCAACAGGCCTTTTCAGTTATAAATAGATCAGTGCATATTATGAGGAAGACACCAGATTCTCCTTGAGAAAACTAACTACACTCAGCCCTCCATATCTGTGAGTCCTCACCTACAGATTCAACAAAGCAGGTCAAAAGCATTAGAAACAGAAACAAACTTGTGTCTGTACTAAACATGCACAGTCTTTTCCCCATGTTGTTACCCCTTAAACAAGACAACTACTACTTGTACCACTTTTACATTGTGTTTGGTATTATAAGTAACTTACATTCAATTTTCTTTTTTTTTTTTTTTTTTTTTTTGGTGGTACTGGGGTTCCTGGAAGCCCTTCTACATCCGGGCTAAACTCCCAGACCTATTTTTACATTTTTATTTGGAAACAGGGTCTCCTAAGCCAGCACACGCGCCTGGCTTCGAACCTGCGCGATCCTCCTGTCTCTGCCTCCCAAGCGCAGGGATTACAAGCGTGCACTACCACGCCCAGCTTCTTTTGTTTTTTTTTATAATTTATAGGTGCATCGTAGTCTCACATCATAATGTAGTTTATACTTAGAGTAATATATGCACAGAGCATTAAAGAGAATTTTTAAGTGTATGGGAGAGTATGCATAGGTTGTATGTATTACATTGTTTTATATAAGGAACTTGAGAATCCTCAGATTTTGGAATCCTACAACCTCCCTATCCTGTAGATAATGAGGAATAAATATATAACTTTACTTTTTGTTTTGTTTATCTTTGTTTTGAAGAAGATTGCTTTATTAATAAATTTGATAAGATTAGCTTTGGCAAGGAAGGCTATTTGGGTAATAAACATTTTCAAGAACAATAAGTTCTGGCAGTGCTGATTAGGTAAATTGGGCCAACTATCTGATCATTAGACACAGAAGAGTAGAACCAAATAATCTTAAGCATTCTTCAAAATATCCAAGGGCGCCGGGAGTGGTGGCGCACGCTTGTAATCCCCGCGCTTGGGAGGCGGAGACAGGAGGACCGCGCAGATTCGAAGCCAGCCGCGCTGGCTTAAGAGACCCTGTTTCCAAATACACTATAAAAAAAAAAATATGTCTGGGAGTGTAGCCTGGAGGTAGAAGGGTTCCAACCCCAGTACCAAAAAACAAAAAACAAACAAAAAAAAATGGGGGGCTCCAGAGGATCACAGTTTGCAGACAGCCTCAGCTACTTAGTGAGGAGGCCCTTTGCAACTTAGTGAGACCCTGTTTCAAAAATAAAACTAGGGCTGGGGTGTAGTTCAGAGGTACAATGCCTTTGGGTTCCATCCCCAGTACTGAAAACAAAATCCAAGGGCTAGCAATTCAAAATTACTAGGCACCAGGCATGGTGGCACATACCTAGCATCCCGATACCTGGGAGGCTGATGAGACAGGAGGATCACAGATTTAAGGACAACCTCAGTAACCTAGTGAGAGACCCTGTTTCAAAATGTAAAAATGACTAGGCGTATGGATCAAAGGTAGAATGTCCCTGGTTCAATCCCCAGTACCAAAAACTGAAAATAAATATAAAAATTCACTAGACCTAGAACTCAAGAACCTGAAAATCCACACAAGTAAGTCTAGAACTCCAAGCTGCTTTTGCTTCATCAACGTTTTCCAATCTGGAAAGAATATCTGCAAACCCAAGCTGTGGTTCTGGCTGCTGTGCGAAAGCTACAGGAAAAGTGAGAAGACACAGGATTTACTGAGGTTAGAGGCTTTGATGGGCCACAACCCAGTAAAAGACGAGGACTCTCCCTTCTGAGGAAGGATGTCTCAGCACTAACACTAACCTCACATGGGTTTATAATCTGGTTCTGAGTCATCTAAGTAATTCATGCAACCGAAAGCCTTGAACTTGTACTAAGCCATGGCTCAAAAAGCAGCCTGGGAAAAGTCAATGGAATTCCACTCTTAGGTATTTCCTCCAATCGGAAAACAAATCACATGATACTGGGCCTCAAATTATCATTATGAAATTTTTTTTCAAATGCAGTAGCTTCCATAAAATAAAGCATAGCCAGGCATACACAAAACTGACACCCATGATTAAGAGCCAGGAGAGGGGGAAGACAACAAATACATTCAAACAGATTTCAAATACTAAAATTATCAGGCGAGGATGCTTAGTATTTTCAAAGAAATTCTAAGCTTGAGTTCCAAGTTCATTGGATGGAAGAAAGAGCAGCCTCTTCAGCCAACAGTCCTGGGACAACTAGATTTCCACATGGACAAACCAAGCTTGGACATTTTGCTAGGAACCTGGAAACTGTAGATATACAGAAGATTTTTAAAAGAACCAAATACAAATTTAAGAACTGAAGAAAACCTGAAATTTAGAACCTAACAAATAGCATATTAGATTTGACTTTTAAAATAATTGCGGTGGCACACATCTATAATCCTAGTACTTGGGAGGCTGAGACAGGAGGATCATGTTCAAGGACAGCCTCAGAAAGTAGTCAGATTCTCATCAGCCTAGCGAGACCCTGTTTCAAAAATAAAAATAAAATAGAGCTGGGGGTATAGCTCAGAGGTAGACTGTCCCAAGGCTCAACACCTAGAATCACAAAAAAATAGGAATTTTTGAACTCAAAGCTAGATCAGAAGACACTGCTCATAACACAGCTGAGAGACAAAAGATAGAAAACACAGGAAGCTAAGAAGCAAAAAATAGAGTGAAAAAGTCTGACTTCTCTTTTAAGTCAGAGTACAGAAAGGAGAGAGAGAAAAGGCTGAGGCAAAATTTTGAAGAGCTAACCACTGAGAGATTTCCAGGATTGATGAAAGACATGAATGTCTTGATTCAAAAAGTCAAGCCCAACCTGAATAGGCTAAATAAGAAGTAATCAAATATGTGTGTATAGAAATTTCACAGTGAAATCTATTAGTCTGTACGATTAATATTCATTAATAATTATAAAAGCCAGGTATGATGGTGCATGCCTGTCCCAGCATCTTGGGAGGCTGAGACGGGAGGATCACAAGTTTCAGGCCAATCTGGGCAACTTAGCAAAACCAGACCCTGGGCCAAAATTTAAAAATTAAGTAAAAAAGACTAGTGATATAGCTCAGTGGTAATTAATTATTATTATTATCATTGTTATTTTGTGGTAGTGAGAGTTCTACTCTATTTGGAAATAAAGTATACTAAGGTCTTGAATGTCGAGGAGGAGATTTAAGGTATTGATTGATTTAGGCTGTGATAAAGTAAAGATTGCTATCACTTGGTATAAAATACTAAAAGAATTAAAATACATTATACAATTTTCAATCTAATAAAATAAAAAAATTTTAATTCAAAAGAAAAAATAAAAATTTTATAATCCAAAAGAAATCAAGAAAGAAGAGGAAATAAAACATATAGCCAACAGCCTAGGTATCACAAAATAAGATCATATATTTAAACCTAAAGTATATCAGTAATTTGCTTAAACAAAAATAAATTAATTGTTCCAGTTAACAGATAAAATGTTCAGCCTAGAAAACAAACTCAATTATTATTCACAAGGAAAAAGAGTCATTTCATTGTCTAATCAATGGGAGTATAAATTGAGGACGTACTTTAGAATAGAATTTGGCACTAAATAATCTATCAAGGTTTTAATTAAATATGTATTTTTGAGCCAGAAATTCTACATACAGGAATTCACTATCCAATTGTGCTCCTATTAATACACAAAGATGGACATGTAAGAACATTCATTACAGTGTCGTTTGTAGTAGCAAAGGACTGGTCTCAATCTAACTAACAAAAATGATTTTTAAGTGTTTATCATATAAATGAGTTTTGCAATCAAAATCTGTCTCCTTGTGGCTGACATGTTTCTTTCGCCTTCTGATCTTCCTTTCATTCTATCATGCAGGTGCACAAAAGTGTACACACACACACACACACACACACACACAAAACAAACCCCTTTATCCAAGTTTTCTTCCTCTAGGCAAATGTCAGGATGCTCTGAGATAGTATTCACACTTGCAACAATACACCAGCAATATAGACCAGGGAAACATTAATCACCATAAACTCAGCATGGCGAAACTGAATGTGATACTGCAATGGAAAATTATTGAGGTCTTAGGTTGCATTATAAAAAATGTGATTACCTTATTCTATTCTAAGAAGGTCAGACCCCCACATTCATTCCAAGCGATACTGTTTTATTGAGCTATAAATTATATACTCTAAATTTACCTCTGATAAGTGTATAGTTCAATAGTTTTTAGGATATTTGCAGGGTTACACGACCATGGCTACAATATGATTTTAGAATATTTTTATCACCCCAAAAAAAGACATTCTGGCCGTGTGTGGTGGCGCACGCTTGTAATCTGCACGCTTGGGAGGCTGAGACAGGAGGATCACGCAGGTTCGAAGCCAGACTCAGCTACTTAGTGAGGCTCTCAGCAACTTAGTGAGACCCTGTTTCCAAATAAACATATAAAATAGGTCTGCGAGTATAGCCCAGAGGTAGAAAGCCCCTGGGTTCCACCCTCAGTACCACAAAAAAGGAGAAACATTCTGTTCATTAGCAGTCACTTCTCCCCCACTCCCCAAGCTCCCAACCCTACATAAGCACCAGTCTTTATGTCTCTATAGATTTACCTGTGCTCGACTTCATATAAATGAAATCACGCTCCATGTGGTCTTTTGCACTTGACTTGTTCACTTAGCATAATGTTTTGCAGCTCATCCATGTTAGGGCATAAATCCATTTCTCATATCTATTTATTTATTTATTTATTTATTTATTTAGTGGTACTGGGCGTGGAACCCAGGGGCTTTCTACCTCTGGGCTATACTCCCAGACCTATTTTCTATTTTATTTGGAAACAGGGTCTCACTGAGTTGCCGAGAGCCTCACTAAGTAGCTGAGGCTGGCTTTGAACCTGTGCGATCCTCCTGTCTCAGCCTCCCAAGTGCTGGGATTACAAGCGTGTGCCACCACGCCCAGCCATATCGTTTTATTGATGAACAGAATTATCTTGGATGAATGCAACACATTTGTGTCCCAGTTTATGGACACTTTGGGTTATCTCTACTTCGTAGCTATTGTAAATAATGCTCCTATGAGCATCCATGCCGTCTTTACTTGATCACATGTCTTTAATTTTCTTGGATATATACCCAGAAATTAAATCTGAGTCACATGATAACTATGTTTAATTTTTTTTTTTTTTTGGTGGTACTGGGGGTGGAACCCAGAGGCTTTCTACCTCCGGGCTATACTCCCAGACCTTTTTTTATATTTTATGTGGAAACAGGCTCTCACTAAGTTGCTGAGAGCCTCACTAAGTAGCTGAGGCTGGCTTCGAACCCGTGTGATCCTCCTGTCTCAGCCTCCCAAGTGCGGGGATTACAAGCGTGCGTCACCACACCCGGCTATGTTTAAACTTTTTTGAAGCTTCCAGATTCTTGCCCAAAGTAGCTGTAATACTATACATTCATATGGAGGATACATGAAAATTGTGCTTTCTCCTCATCCTTACGGCACTTGTTATTGTCTGTCTTTGCTGATAGTCGCCACCTAGTGGACATAATATATGACTGTGAGTTTCATTTGTTTTGTTTAGGATATGCCATATCTTGCTGTTTAGGTCTTCATTTAAAAAAAAAAAAAAACATAAGCTTAAATAATTGCATAATGTCAGATCCCGGGTGCAATACAAGCTTTAATGACTAATAACTATAATCCAAATAGAAAACAGAACATTTCCTTACATTCCTCATCATTTAGCAGGGGTGGAAAACAGCACAGTGAACCAAGACGCATGAGATGAATTTAAAATTTAAACCAAAAAATAACTTCCAGCATGAACCTTATGGGAAAAGAGCATTGAGCACACTGTCTTCACACATCTGGGCTTTTCCAATCAAGACTTTTCAAAATGGTGCACTTGCCATCTTCCAAGACCCTCCATCATGTTGGAAGCCCAGTGGGGTGGCTGATACCAGAGGCATAAAGGAGAATCAAGAGAGGATGGTGCTATAGTTCAAATCTGGATTGTCTCCCGAAGGACCATGTGCTAAAAACTTTATCCCCGGGTTGGCATCACTGGGAGTTGGTGGGAACTTCCGGAGGCAAGCTTCCTGGGAAGTCTTGGGTCAGTGGGGTGTGCTCCTGGAGAGGACCGTGGGAACCTGCTCTCTTCCTCTTTTTATTTTCCATCTGCACCTGAGTGAACAGGCATTCTCCTCCACCTCTGTCACTAGGATGTGCTGGGCCACCACCAGCTCCAAGCAATGTGGCCAATTGGTCATGACTCGAACCTCCAAAACTCTGAGCCAAAATACATCTTTTCTTGTTATAAGCTGAATTTCTCTGTCATTTATTTCCATAACCAAAAGCTGACTAACTAGCCAGAAGTGGTGGCTCACACTTGTAATCCCAGCATTCGGGAGGTGGAGACCCAAGGATCTCAGTTTGCGGACAGCCTCAGCTACTTTGCAAGGCTCTTCACAACTCAGTGAGACCCTGTTTCAAAATATAAAAAGACTAAAAAATCAGGCTGGCGGTGTAGCACAGAAGTAGAATGCCCTGGGGTTCCATCTCTAATGCCACAAAAAAAAAAAAAAGCTGACTAACTCAGATGGTAAGTAATAGTCCGGGGGGGGGGGGGGAACCCTATATGTTCCCTGCCAGGTGTACAGAGTTCACAGGAACTTCAATGTGATGCTGAGAGAATTCAGGATGACAAGCAGAATTAAGTGAGAACCACACCTCAGTCAGGTAGGCATGTTCCAGAAACTTAGCCTTGAACCTGGAGCAAGAGAAAAGAGCTTCTAGAGATAGAGGGCACTGCCCTGCAGCTGACCACAGTGGACCAAGACAGGGTGAAATCAGCCCTGGGCACAGGGTCCAAAGCCAAAGAGAGGGAGAAATCAGGAATGCTGATAGAGTGAGAGTGGCCAGGATGAGGATGGCGTTAAGAGCCCTCTGACGTAGGCATGGTGGTACACACCAGTTATCCTAGTATTTGGGAGACTGGGACAGGTGATCACAGATGTGAGGCCAGCCTCAGCGACATAGCCAGATCCGCAACAACTTAGCAATAAGTATAATAAAATAGGGAGAGGATATAGATTGGAGGTAGAACCCCTAGGTTCAATCCCCAGTACAAAAATAAAAAACACACACACACAAACAAAAAACCCAGCACTCTGAGCCATACGGTCAGACTGGGATCTTCAGAGGTCCACTGGATGAGCTATGAAACATTCAGTTGGCAGGGACCCCTTCCAGCCTCACTGGATCAGCATCCCAGAAGATGGCCAGTTCCCAGAAGATTCTTGGGGCCTCTGAAATCTAAGAGCTACAGACCAGGGCAAAGGCACTCAGCTTCTAAGCAAGACCAGAAGCCCCCAGTTTGGACTTCCCACTTTCCGAGTATACTAAGTGCATCCTCACTGGGAAACCACCACAGTTCCTACCAGCAAATACCAAGAAACACATACTTATGAACACACATCTGCCAGGCCTGGAGCATGAACAGACAGAAGCAGCAGCAGCTTCTCGTCATAAAGCACCTACTATGTGCCAGATGCCATACTAACTGCTCTACTCTTTTTTTATTTGCAGTACTGGGGGTAGAAACCAGGGCATTCTACCTCCAAGCTACACTCCCACCCCTATTTTTTATTCTTTATTGTGAAACAGGGTTTCACTGAGTTGCAAAGGGCCTAAGTAGCTGAGGCTGGCTGCAAACCACGATCCTCCTGTCTCAGCCTCCCAAAAGCTGAGATTACAAGCGTGCGCCACCACGCCCAGCTGGCTCTATGCTTATCACACCATTTACTGCCTACTTAAGAGGAGGGTACCATTATTATTCTCCATCTGTGGACAATGAAGCTGGGACTAAAGAAGACAAGAGGCTTTTCCTGGGCCACCCAGCTGGGCAGTGACAGCTCCAGGTTTCAAGCCAGTTTGTTTCTAAGGCCTGTGTCCCTTTCATACAACTGACATGTAGCAACATTTTTCAACAATGGTTTTAGAAGGAGCAGCGGAGGTTGCAGCACTGCTGATGTTGAGTCTCTGGTTAATTAGAAAACTCCTTCCACCGCGGCATATGCAGCGCACGATGCTAAAGCAAGACATTCAGAGGAGGCTGCCTTTTTTTTTCTGTCATCTTGATCCATAGCCTAGCGGGTATTGTCAGCTTCTGTAATCTCCTTCAGGCGTTTTCTCATCTCAGTAAAGAAGGGTCTGAGATTAAGTTTGGGAAGACATTGAAAGCCAAAGCTTTCAGATTAAAATGATGCAGAGGCCTACCGAGTCCAGGGGAGGGGGAAAATGAGAGGACTTTGTTGATGGAGCTGCTGCAGGGAGATGAGATGCCAACCTCATCTCGGAGGGTGGAGAAAAGGGGAGGAAAGAAATAGAACTGAGGAGCAGGGATGGACAGGGAAGAAGCAGAGATAAGAGACAGAGTAAAGGCAGGCCAGGGGGTTCCTGGCATGACCGGGGTTTCCTGGAGAAAAGTAGGGCCCAGCCCATTCCCTTTTCTTTTTTTTTTTAATCTCTAAGTCTCCCTGAGTATACTTTATTTATTTATTTTTATTCTTTTCTTCTTTATTTATTTGATACTGGAGATTGACACCCAGGAGCATTCTACCTCTGAGCTCCACCCCCAGCCCATTTTTTATTTTTTATTTTGAAACAAGGTCTCATTAAGCTGGCCTTGATCCTCCTCCCTCAGCCTTCCCAGTACTGGGATTACGGGTATGTGTCCCTGATACCAGAACTCAGGGTATACTTTTCAGAGAAGGAGGAGGGCGAATTTGTAGTAGAGTCTGAATGTCCCCATCTGGATCATTCAGTCTCGGTCCCTGAATATGTGACCTCACTTGGAGTCCAAGCA
This sequence comes from Muscardinus avellanarius, assembly GCF_963383645.1. Lineage (NCBI taxonomy): Eukaryota > Metazoa > Chordata > Mammalia > Rodentia > Gliridae > Muscardinus > Muscardinus avellanarius. The sequence goes on from NC_137793.1 coordinate 9,720,434, forward strand.
TGAGTCTTTTTAAGGATGTGAGGCCTGGCCTCTCTGACTTCATGTCTCTCACGGATCCCTCCATCCATCTCCAGATTGGTTGTTTTCACACAGATGAGGATGGAGAAAAGAGACCATCTTACTAAGGTGATGTGGGGGAAGTTGGGGGAAACCTAGAACACACAGTTGAGTAGTCCTCCTTACCTCCCACAAGACTGCAGTCATAGAGAGCCCACTCAGGTATTCATACACCTGAAGGGGCCAGGGTGCAGAAAGCAAGGACCCCTGCTTTGGAATTGCACCAGAGTTTCAACTGTGGGCAAGCTACTTTATCTCACTCAGCTTCCATGGCCATATTTAGCAAACAGAAATAACACTAGCAGCTGCCTCAAAGGATGCTGCCATGATTGAATATAACGACACACAGGAAGTGCTTAGGCAGTACCCGGCCAACTCCAAGCGCTCACATAATACCGGTGGTGATGAGCAGCCCTGTTAGTAGATCTGAGCACAAAGCTTGAACACTGGCACTCCACAAAGACAGTGCTAAGGAAGACTCAGGATGCTTGGTCCTCTAACAATTGTAGGGACCCAGACAGCTTGGAACACTGGCACTCCACAAAGAGAGTGCTAAAGAAGATTCAGGATTCTTGGTCCTCTAACAATTGTAGGGACCCAGACAGTTGTTTAATCTCTCTGTGCTTCCATTCTTCTCCTCTATGTGATGAGGACTTGCAACTTCCTTGGACATGGAGCATTATGTGTTTAAAAATGCTTGGTCTTGGACAAAGCCAACTTCTCTCTGCCAGCCGGTACCATTCTATAGCAGCTAAGAAGTCCTGCTATCGCTTGCCTTTCCCTCCTAGGGCTGAATGTTTCAGCTCCATGCCTCCATTGACTCACGATACAATACAGGTACAATTGCAAAGTTTCAAGGTATGTGCACAGAATTTCTAAATTTTCTTCCCTTCCTTCTCTTTGTCTCTCAGACATACCAGAAATCCTCCAGCCATTTAAAATCATAAAATGTATTCCTGGCATGGTGGCGCACGCTTGTAATCCCTGCGCTTGGGAGGCTGAGACAGGAGGATCGCACAGGTTCGAAGCCAGCCTCAGCTACTGAGTGAGGCTCTCAGCAACTTAGTGAGACCCTGTTTCCAAATAAAGCATAAAATAGGTCTGGGAGTATAGCCCAGAGGTAGAAAAGCCCCTGAGTTCTACCCCCAGTACCACCAAAAAAAATAATAATAAATAATTAAATAAAATTATGGAATGTACAATAAAGATAGAAAGAGGTTTGCAAACCACCTGAGTATAGGACCTGGGACTCTCTTGTTCATCACAATACCCAGCTCTCTGTGGGGCCCCTAGCTCAACATGTAGGAGACAACTAGTAAGCTTTGACTGGAAAAAAGACTGTGACAAACTCAGGCTGTCTTTTGACCCTACAGGCTTTCAATCTCTCCCTTGCTAGCTGAGACTGAGGATTGTCTGAACGACAATGTGTGTGGCCTGGAGGACAAACAGGAATGAGCAATCTTGATCCCCTTTGACAAAGAAGGCCTCATCCTGGACAAACACACAGGAGGTCTTTGAGTAGCTTCCATGAGAGATTTCTCTCTTTTTTAAAAAAAAAGGTCTTGTCAACCAGCAGTTTTATTTAGTTTAGTATGTGCTAGATTATAAATATATAACAATATATCACAAGTAGTCTTCTACTTAACAAATTTGTGGCTAACATTTTACAAAACAAAAGAAAATTTGAATTTGTAAATTATTAGAAAGGGAGCAAAAGTATAAGAAAATGGTAGATTTTATATAAGTTTTAAGGACAGGTACAATGAAAATCTATTATTTTGTTCTCTAACTCAATTTTACCAAAGTCAACATGCATTCTGTTGTGAGCTCTAAGAACATACAAATATGGCCCCTTCAAAGACAGCAAAGAGGAAACATCTTGATATCATATATTGTTCTTAGTTCTTAACTGGAGTTGAGCTTCCTTTCATTGTCTTCTTTAGGTAGTGGTAATTTGGCAAGATTTTCATCAAGAAACCCAGCTGTAGCGTCCGGGGCTGTAGTCAATCAGTCTGTACCCAATGAAGGCGGTTTGCACCAAAATCACTGTATTCTCTGGGATGACTTCAAAAGTATTTGGTTGCAGCAAGCCCCAATGATGCATCCATTTGTTGATATTACATTTTTACCTATGTATGCGTTTGACTTAATTATATTATTATCTCCCATTTTCATGGCTTGGAAATAACAGCCAACTTCAAACACATTAATGGTGCCAATGATCATAGCTTTGGCCCTGGATCTTCAGTGTTGGTGTGAACGTTAATGATAAGGGCCTGTCTTTTCAATCACTATTGGCCCAGCTTCCACGATAATTTGTAATTTAGAGTATATCACCATGCTAGGTCCTATAGTTACATCTCCTCTGATTTCACTGCTCCACGAGCAATTTTCACACTCTTCTGAATCTTCTCCGCCTTGGTAGGGCTGGATCTGAGACTTCTCTTTTTGATAAGGAGTTATATTACAGGAAAAGCCCATCTACCGCCTCCTTTCTCCCGCTTGGGATATTTTTGTGGGAAAGCCTATCTGAGCAATAGCAGCCATCCTGCGACTATGGGGGAAGAGTCAACAAAGTTGCAGAAAGCTTAGTAATAATTAATCCTAGCAAAGCTCTGAACCAAACCCCAAATAGCCCTAAGCCCAGATTTCTACTTATATAAAATAATTCAAAGTCTTTAGTGAGTATCACTATTTTTTAGTGTTCTCTTACTTGCAGTTAAATACAATCTCACTGACATAATGAGTGCTTATTCGCTCCCTGATTAGGGCAGGGGAGGTCTCCCATTCTATTTAGGCAAAAGAGGACAGGTAGTTGCCTCCTTACCAAGTTCCTGTACTGTAACCAAGGCTTCCACTTACCAAACTCCCATCTTTCTCCTCTTGTCATACCGTTACACCTCTCATTATTCTACAGCTAGCTTCTAAACAGACGGATAGCCCTTCCTCAGACATTCCTTCTGTTTATCTTTTCTGTTTTCTCATTATCACTACCCAAAGATTAAATATTCATCCTGGCTTTTAGTCCCTCTAATGAGCCTCCTTCATAATAATTGGTCATTATCTTGTCTTCTCCAATTTTTTGGAGCAATTTTATTGATTATTTCTTTGAGCAAAATCATAGGAGGATACTAAACCTGCCTATGCTTATAACTTTAAGCCAAGTTTTATCCCAATTAATTAGCAACCTTACTTTTTGGTGGAAAACTACCCTGCCCTTGGAAAAGTAGCTTGCAAACATCGCTGCTTCAAATTACTCAGTGTTTGAAAAACTCCTGATGCCCCATTATCACCATGCCAATCAAAGCAAAGGCTCAAAAGCCCCCTTCCGTATTTTTTTAAAGTTCCCTGGGTTATTTCAATATACATCTGGGTCTAACACAGTCAATTTTTTAGACCATTACTTCTGAAAGTTTAATTCGCATACAATACCTGAAGATCTTAAAAATTAAAACACAGTGCAGATTCGATTCAGTGTGTTTAGAGTTGGGCCTAGGATTTTGCATGCTAATAAGCTCCCAGATGACAGTACTGCTGGTGTGAGCCCCATGTTCAGAATAGCAAGGGTCTAAATCTGGTAGTATTCGAACTATGGATCAGAGCAGGAAAAAACCTACTTAGATTCAACTACAGAACAAAACCAAGTGCAGGGTCTCTGAGTGAAAGACCCAAGAGGGTAATCATCTTTAATGGACTGCATCAATTTGCCCCAGACTTGAAGGATGGAGGGGTCCAACATGTGGAACTTTGAATTTGAAAACTGGAAAATTCAACCAGGTGTGGTGGCACACTTCTATAATTCCAGTACTTGGGAGACTGAGACAAGAGGATCACAGGTTCCAAGACAGCCTCAGCAACATAGCAAGACTCTTTCAGAAAACTTGCAAGACCCAGTTTCAAAACAAAAAAATAAAAAGGGAGAGGAATGTAGCTCAGAGGTAGAATGTCCTTGGGTTCTACTTCTAAAAATTAATTGATTAGCTAATCAATTAATTTAAAAATTTTTTAAAGTCCCAGATGATCTAGGAAAGGCTGGCCATCATCATCTCATCATTAGGGCAATAAGAGAATGGAAAAGTAGCCACACTGCACATCTGTGACTTCATATTTTTTCCCTAGGAGCATCTATATGGTTTTATTTTTTGTTTTGAAACTGGGTCTTGATAGTTTTCTGAAAGAGTGCACTATAGGGCCAGGGGTGTGCTGGGAATGATGACTTGGCGGTTATAGTTAGAACAAGATTGCTGAGTCACATGGTTCCACCAACATGAACTTAAGAGATAGATGAATATGACCCCCCTCACAAGAAGGGCCATAATCAGACAGATCCAGTGAAGTCTGAAAATCCAACAACCAACTTTCTGACATGTCACAGACCTAAGTCTGGGTATCTCAGTGTCCAGCTCTAGTGCAGATTTTCTGTGTGGCCAGGAGACAACACATTGCCTCTGTCTGATGGGGGTTTCTACAGCTAAAAAAAAGGGGTCGAATCCAAAGATGTGAAAGAATCTTTCCTGTTCCCCAACCTTGCTACTCTGTCTGTATCATCAATCATGCACACAGCAAGAGGATAGCAATGTTTGGGGTCAAGTTTAGAGCGAACTCCTTTCTGCCCCTTGAGCAGCCATTTCTGGTGCCCCTCCCCAAGTTCTTTCAGAAAAACATTAGCATCCATGGCATTCAGGGAACACTTTTTGTCACTTCCTTTCATGCCCAGGACCTGGGAACTCAAAGTGCTTTAAAAAAAAAAAAAAAAAAGACTGTAATGTGCTTACAAATCTAACTGAAACTCTATTTCCACATTCAGTCTCAGGGCTGCCAGTGGCTTCTTCCTTCTGCTCTTGCCTCCACCCAGGGAACTCACTTCTCAAATTTCTGTTTTCTTTAGAGAGACAAAGGCTCTCCCCAGCCACCCATTGCTGGGTTGCTGTTAACCTTCCATTAAGCATGCTGACAGCTGGCTTCAGCTCTTCCTGAGTTAGCTTAACACATTCCCATTCAAGTGGGTCCCATGTGGCTTCACTGAGGCTCCTGCCAGGTTCTCCACTTGCAGGCTTCCTCCACAAATGCAGATCAGATTCTGAGTCAATAATGTCGGGGACAAAGGAAGCTGGAACTACAGTAGGGCTGGGATTGGAGAACTGTCTCTACCCACTCAGGTTGCTGTGGTTCTGAGAAGACTAAAATCCATAGGGTTTCAAATGCAGACCAATGTTCTAGTACCATATGCATGAAGTCATACATGCATGAAGTACAGGCCAGGGATTCGGAGAGTAGGGTCTTTTGAGTGTTAGAATCTCCAGTAAAAGTGATCCCGTCTTGTGAAGACATGTCATTTTGAAAGTCTCTTTTCTAACCAGAAATTCCCAAGTCTTACTCAAATACATACATGCTTACCTAAATGCCCCCAATTGTCTTGCTGAAAAAAATGCCTGACGAGTTTATTGCATCCCTCTACTTCTGAAACATTCCCATTATCCTTCGTGACCTAGCTCTAACAACCCAACTAACTCTCCTTAACAAATCCCCCTATCAATGGCTAATCACTATTTTCCCCTACCCCATAGAATCTCCCTTTAAACAACCTATATAAGCTTTCGGTCTATAATCCAACAAAGGCTCCATCCTTTCCTGGAGACCTCCCTCTGCAGTTTTTATCCCAGTTGAGTCTGTACTGCTGTTGAACCCTATCCCATCTCCTTCCTCCCCTGAAACTTTTTATTGAGCCTGATTCATTACCTGACTCTACTACAAGAGGTCAAACTATGTGACCTTGGGCAAGTTCCTTCACCTGTTTGTGTTTCTATTTTCTCAGCTTCTGGAATCCAGTGCCTGAAAACACTTCATAGAGTACCGGACACATAGAAAATTATAGATTAGCCAGGCACAAATAAATGAAGGCTAACATGGTTTCCTTATATGTGGAATCTAGGGAGAAATTGGTATATAAAAGGGACTCCAGATAGAGGAGGAGAAACCCCAGTGGGGTGATGAAAGAGCTCTAGGGAAGAGAGGTTGGTGGGGGGAGGGAGACTTGTTGAAGGAAATACTTTAGTTGACACTATACACGTATATAAAATTATCAATTCCAGTCTCAATATCATATAGGAGGAAGGGGAGGGAACCAGCTGGGAGCCAGGTCAGAAGCTCACCAAGTGCTGTGTGCATGTATATCTCTTTTATTCTGAACTCTGTTATGATGTCTAATTACCACACACCAATATTTTTAAATAAATGAAATGTTCACTATAATTTGTGTATTACCTATTTCATTTAGCCTAGAAAGCCCCAGGTCAAGGTTGAAGAATTAGGTTGCTTTAAATCTGCAGGGTTTGAGTGTGGAGTTTCCCTACAAACCTCAGCTATAAGAGCCGCATGCCCTGTGTCCTCCAAGTCCTTCCTCCTAGGAATGGGAAACAACGTGATTCCATGCTATCCCATTTCCCATGTGGAACAGCATGATTCCATGCTACTCCGTTTCATTTTTATTTTAAGCTCCTTAAGGGAAGCAATTGTCTCTCCTAAGTTTCCCCTCCTTGCACATAATAGATGCTAGAAATTTGTTTGGAAACAGCCACCAATTAATTCGTCCTGATAGAAAGAAAAAAGGAGAGGAACTTCACCAACAACCTCATCTAACCAAAAAGCACTGGCAAAAGCATTTTATGTTTCTAAATGAATTTTATAAAATCCACACTTTATCTTGAGTCCCAAATTGATGACCTTGTTCTAGCCCACAGCCATGTTTTGTTTGCTCAGGATGTTTTGAATTTTGAAATTTCATGCCTTTAACTTGACACACATGCATTCCAGTGTTCACAGTTTACATCGAGGGGGTGACCTCAAAGTCACTCCCCTTACCTCTGTCAGCTGTATCAGCTGCCTGGCCTCTGAAAGCATCAATCTGTCACTCCTGCCTTGAGCAGAGCCTAAAAGTCCTTATCCTACATAGGTCTAAGGGATGCAGAGGGGAAAGGCTAAAAAATCAGGAGATGAGAATCTCCAATCTGCACCAAGAAGAGGTCTGCTATCTCATAGAGAACAGATGAGGAAAAGTGCAATTGATGGCTAGAATTGGGAAGCTGCTGCATCAGTCCAGGCAAAGAACAAGGCCAGCTTAAGATGTAACAGCAGGATCTCTGCTGGCTGGTGTTGGAAACTCAGGCCCTCTATCCAGTGGAGCTCATTACCACACAGCCCAGGAAGAGAGAGAATCTTCCTTTGAAAACTCACTCTTCCTATTAGAAATTATTGTGCTGTAAGACTTCTCAAACTAATATGCATCAGAATCCCCTGGAGGGTTTGTTAAAACACAGCTCTCTGGGCTCCACCCTGCAGAGTTGCTGGTTCATTAGGAAGTGGGCAGAGAAAGAATTTCCCTTTCTTTCTTTCCTTCTTTCTTTCTTTCTTTTTCTTTCTTCTTTCCTTTCTCCCTCCCTCCCTCTCTTATTCCCTTCTTTTCTTTATCTTTCTTTCATGCATAGAAAAATCTTATTCCTGTATTCATTATAGTATCTTCTATAATTGAAATAATATTGGATAATCAAAGTTGCAAATAACAGAGCCAGGCATGGTGGCACACGCTTGAAATTCTAGCATTTTGGAGCCTGAGATAGGAGGATCGCGATTTGTGGACATCCTTAGCTACTTAGTGAGGCCCTCTGCAACTTAGCGAGACCCTGTTTCAAAATAAAGAATGAAAAATAGGGCTTGGGTTGTTGCTCAGAGGTGGAATGCCCCCTGGGCTCCATCCCAAGTACTGCAAAAAAAAAAAAAAAATCAAATAACACTTTTCCTCCAAGAAAAATGAAAATAACAGATGCAAGTTCTACTAAAAATTAATAAACTCAGTACATCAATTAAAAATACTTTAAACATAAATGTGGTAAGTTTATTTAATTTTTAAGAGAAATTAAAACAATGTTGATAGCCCAGTACATATGCACCATGCAACTGCATTTCTTTCTTTTCTTTTGATTCTAGGGATTGAACCCAGAGACATCTATCTCTGAGTTACACCTAGAGCCCTATTTGATTTTTTTTATTTTGAAACAAAGTCTCACTAAGTTGCTGAGGGCCTCACTAAGTTGCTGAGGCTGGCTGTGAACCTTCAATCCTCCTGTCTCGGCAAATTTGCAGTTCTACCAAGCTCAGATGTTGCTGAGGCTGCTGGCCTCAAGTGCATAGTTCAAGAACATCAGACTAGAGCAACAGTTCTTAAAGTCATTTGGGGACATTTAAAAAAATAAAAATTCAGATGCCCAAGTCACACCCTAGACTAAAAGAATCAAATTGTGCAACTCAGGAACTGGCCCATTTTAAAAACTCCCCAGTGGATGCTCTGCTAAGGTTGAGAACTCCTTAGACTAGAGGCTCCTGGGGACTATTACCAGTTCTAAAATATGATTGCACATGTAAATGTTTCTTAGTCTGAACTAGGGGCTGCAAAAAAAATTTGAGAAATGATTGAAGATGGCTCCTTGCTAAACTGAAAAGTAGCCAGTGGGCTTCTTAAATGTTCTGTTTTGGATGTATATGGCATCTTCTTTTTTTTAATCAGGTCCAAGCTGATAAGGACACTGATGGCCATGGTTGTTTTAGATAGACAGGCAATGTAAGCTAAATTAGGATGAGTGCATCATTGACTCACATAATATTACAACATACTTATATCAGGTCATCTAGCCCCATTTCATTTTTCAAATGCAGAAACTGAGACCCTGAATCTGACTTTAAACCCATTTCTCAAGTTTCTAAATAAAAGTTGGAGTTCAGCTCACCAGTCAGTCATTATTAGAAGTATCTTCAGTGAGTGTCAAGACAAGTCAAGCCTACAAAAGCAAAGAAACTACCAATCTGTTGTTAGTGTTTCTATGGTATGGGCCACACCTGTCCTGTAAAAAAAAAAACAGAATAAGAATAAGCCAGCATGCTCTCTGCTCCTTGTTTTCCAAATGCCCAGGTGAGAAGGGAATCTTTCTTAACTGCAGAATTAGGGTCATGTGAACTAAGAGGGCAAGAAATCCAGAGGTCATGCCAGTCAAGTCATGGCACCAATTCTTTTCTTTCTCAAAGGTACCATTGAGAGAGTAGAAATCCAAAAGATAATAGTTTCTTGGAGGACCCTGTGTTTATTCCACTACTTCTGAGAAACGTCTTTCAGAGCTGGTCACTTTCCACAGTTGCTTGTTAGAAGCTTCTCTCACTTGGGCCTACATTATGTTTTTTTTTACATTCATTCATCCAACATCTATTTGCTTAAATCTCTCTCCCAGGATTTCTCATGCTAGTAGTTATTAAAGTTTTAAAGCAAGTCTGTTCTTATTGAGGAGAAAATGGCCATGAATTTTATTTAGAGGCACTGGCTTAGATCGCCTTATTGTCACTGCCAGGAACCCTCCCTGTCACTCATCACATTTTGCTCCCATGGACACTGGCTGTTTCCAAATTTAAATTTCTGAGTCAAGAGCTAAGATGTGACACTCTGGTCACCTTTAAACACACAGAGTGTGAAAAGCGAGAAATAAAACTGGGGAGTTTTCGGATTGAGGCAAAATTCTGGTGTGAGTTTACATCATTCCTTGCATCAAAAATGAAGAATCCTCGGGCTGCTCACAGTATACCTGGAACAGGGCCTTGAACTTGGAAAGCTGGGAAGAAGAAGAGATATACAAACATGTATAAAATGAAAGGAACTAGACTGGTGAAAGTGCCAGACGTCATGTTTCAGAAGCAGGACAATTTAGAGAAACAGAAAGGACTCCTTCCATTCTTTGGAGAAGCACCGCATGGAAGAGAGACTGAGCATATTCTGGGCAAGCGCATGTTCAGCTAAGATCAACAGGCAGATGCTATCCTGGAGACAAATTTTGCACTAAGTATTTCTTAACCTCAGAACTGTCCTGAGGCTAACTGAACTGCCTCGGGTGTGGTAAGAAGTTTAACCATCACTGAGAGCTTTCCATCGAAGTGTGAAAGATCACTTAGGGGTGACATTACAGAGATGACTAAAACAGGGGGTAGAGAAGACGTGGTCCCTGAAGTATCTTTCACGTGTGAAGTGAAAACAAAATGGGATCTGTGACGTCAACGGGATAGACAGGTGAGGCTTTTCTGAAGGAACAAAACTGAAACCATCGCACGACTGGTAAGAAAACTTCAGGCGTCACGTCAGACGCCTGAAGTTTTTCAGACGCCTTCAGCTTTTCACGTCAGAGCGTGAAAAGCTCTTCGTCATTGTCCCTTCCAGGCTGCATATCACTGAGAACATGTCTGTTTTCTCCAAGCTCATCTACCCTGTAAAGAGAAAAGAAAGGCTGATGAAGGGACACACCAGGACTTGGGGGAAACACGCACACATGCACACACACACACACACACACACACACACTCACACTCACACTGCTACACTAATGACCGCTGTGTCCATCCAGTCCCAGTCTCTCATTTTACAGATGGACAAACAGAGGCTGCCGGGCATGAAAGGCTTTTGTCAATCCATTATAATCAGAAGACTGGCACTTTCTTAGTAAAATACAAAAGCACGCTCTACATGCATGCCAAAAGGATTTCCAAAGAGGATGCTGGAAGTTCACCTTGCCGGTCCTCAGTTTCCCCGCTTGTTAATGCTTATTTTTTAATAAACATTGTGATATCAATGCAATTAATTAGTGAAAGCAAACCTTCACCAATGACTGAGGCCAGATCTCTTCATTTCTTTCCCCCGAAAGCTCTAAAACAGGACGAATATCCAAAATCCATTCCCAGAGACTTCAAACACTATCTTAAAAAAAACCAGAGTGCCGGGCGTGGTGGCACACGCTTGCAATCCCCACCCTTGGGAGGCGGAGACAGGAGGATCGCACAGGTCCAAAGCCAGCCTTGCTGGCTTAAGAGACCCTGTTTCCAAATAAAAATATAAAATAGGTCTGGGAGTGTAGCCCGGAGGTAGAAGGGCTTCCAGGAACCCCAATACCACCAAAAGAAAAAAAAAAGCCAAAGAGTCAAAAAAGCTACTTCCAGCTTCTAATTGGGCAGAAGAACCAAGTCCCAGGATTACTATTTCAAATGCTTTGTTTCATGTTCCAGAGACCAACCTCCTCTCGTGAGCTCCAGGTTAACAACATGCTCTCAAAGCAAGTCACCCAGCGAGCACGGGGCCATCGCTCCTCTCTTTTGCATCCTCGACTTCTATCAGTGCCATCTGTTTTTGTGCTTCCATTTTGGAAACACACACAGCGTTAACTGAGAAGGAGGTTCACATGAACTAAATCCCTACATAATTTCTTTTCACCTCTAACAACATGCCTGTCTCTCCCACCCCGTGTGTAATCAGAACATAAGCACAAGTCATTAAAAAGCCACTGAGTAGTATCTAATCGTTTGTAACAGCGTGTAAAATCATTACAACAATCAGTCATGCATGATGAATTACCTCTTGTGTTTCTGCAAACAACTGGTTTTCATGACTTTCCCTGGAAAGACAAGGCCGCATCGTGAGGAAAGTAACTGTGCTGGCACACGCCAGATACTGGGAAAAGCCCACTTCTCCCTTACACAGAGCAGACCGGGGTCCATGGGAAACTCCCGCCCATGAGGACAGCCATTCTTTTTCCCAGGTTAAAGGCTTGCTGTTAGCACATACCTGTAACCCCGGTATTAGAAGGCTGAGATAGTAAGATCACAGATTCGAGCCCAGCCTCAGCAACTTGGTGAGAAAGAGCTTCAGCAACTTAACAAGACCCTGTTTCAAAATGAAAACTTAAAAGGGCTGGGGGTACAGCTCAGAGGTCAAGGGCCCCTGGCTTCAATCACAAGTATTAAATAAATAAATGAATAAATAATTTTGAAAGATGCTTGCTAGTTTTGGTCCCCAATCAGGCTGTTTCCACATTGTGGGCAATGGTGTTAAATGGTATTATTTCTGAGTCATCTAGTTATCCAGAAGATAAGTACCTGTGTGGGTGTTAAAGCACTTCTTTATAAGGTATGTCCAGAATGTCCCAACACTATAACCATGACTCTGTCTGGGAGCTACTAGTAAGTTTCCATGAACTTGTCATTTTTCTTTGGTAGCATTCACAGCTGGGACCAGTATTGAAATATCCCAATATCACTCTAGTTGCAACTAGTTAAGATGGTTACCAGGCTCATGTCTAATAACAGGACCAGGTTTCATATGCCTGTGCTTTGCATAAAAACCATAAACTCTATTGTGTGGCTATTTTTTTTCATTGTTTTTAAACTTTTTTGGGGGGGAATAAATGCAAGGCCATAGGTCAGCTTGAGAATTTAATGAAAACTATGGTCCCTGTCTCTCAAAAAATGCAGGCACAGACACATAAACATTTTGGAAATGATTTCCAGGGATTTCTGTCTCCCCTAAAGGACATCTGTGGCCCCAGGGTTGAGAAAGCACGCTTATATGGGCCACATAAGACCAAGATCATTCATCATTTGGTTCCTGGGGCAATCCTAGCCAAAAAGAGAGAAAAACTCAGGTTTCCTTCAACCCTAAAACAATAATAATAGTACTTTTCATGTAAAGTAATGGAAATTGAATGAATTAGGATCATCATGACTACAGAATTACTAACAGGTGATACACGTCTATAATCTCAGTACTTGGGAGGCTGAGGCAGGAGTATTGTAGGTTTGAGGTCAACCTCAGCAACTTAGTGAGACTCTGTTTCAAAATTGGAATAAATAGATAAAGTAGGGCTGGGGGTGTAGCTCAGAATAGAATTTCCCTGGGTTCCATCCCCAGTAACACCATCATCAAAAAAAGAGAAAAGAAGCCAGGCGTGGTGGTGCACGCTTGTAATCCCCGTGCTTGGGAGGCTGAGACAGGAGGATCACACAGATTCAAAGCCAGCCCTCAGCTACTTAGTGAGGCTCTCAGCAACTTCATGAGACCCTGTTTCCAAATAAAATATAAAAATAGGTTTGGGAGTATAGCCCACAGGTAGAAAGCCCCTGGGTTCCATCCCCAGTACCACAAAAAAAAAAAAAAAGAAAGAAAAGAAAACATTAGGATGGGCACAGAGTATCTAGAGTTCAATCAATGAAGATGCTTGTGTAATTTTTTTTAAATGCCAACCAGGAGAACAATCCACAAAACCATTGGCACCTTGTAGAGCTGAGTTTCCCTTGACCTCCCTGGCTGGGATAGAAGCAGTGATAGCACTAAGCCTCTTTGCGGAAGAAAGAGAGGAAAGGGAAGCAGAAACAGCCCAGCCCCAGCTTCCCCCTCCCCCAGAGTCACCAGGGATGGGATCTGAAGGGCTCCATCTCACCCCACCCTGACCGCCTTACCTCGCAGGAGAAATGCCAAGAAGATCACCACTATCAGTAATCCTAAGCAGGGAGCAACTATCATCAGCAGGTGAAGAAATTGGTGGTTGGGTCCTGGTGAGACACAGGCAAGGCGATTGATTGGGTCACCCCCTTCTGGATCCCATCACCATAGGAACAAGCCCCAAACCCATAATGCCTTTCCATCCCCCACACCCTGTATATTCCACCACATTGTACCCAGTGTGGTTCAATTTCAAAACATTAAAGTCAGCCTTATAAACTCTATTTTTAATTTTTTTCCTACAAACCTAAAACATTTTATCCACATCCTCACATTTTTCTTCAGTCTGAGACATCAGGCATACGGGGCTGTCAGGCTCAGGGATCTGAAGATAAAGAGTGACTGTGTTGTGAGCCGCGGCGAATCTCTTTCCTGGCAGCTGCCTCAATCCCTTAAGCTCTCCCTCCTCTTATGCAGGTCCTTCTATGGCTAACTTAGGCTTCTAGAGAAAACAGGATTTAAGAGAAAATGGAGCTCAATTCTAAATTTTCTACAGCAGTGGTTTTCAAAGTGGAGTCGGGGAGCCAGTGAGATCAAGGTGATCTTCAGAGACACCAGGTGCCACTGTCCCTCTGTTCTCCACACAGGATGCACAGTGCTGTTTCCAAAGGTCCTGTGATGTGGGTGTTGCTATGGTTAGGTATAGAACGTCCCCTGTGTCCCCTGAGGAGCTTGTGTATTAATGTTCAGAGTCGATGTAGTTAAGTCACAAGAGTTGTAATTCCACCGGTGTGTAAATCTATTGAGACGGGTTTACAGTGTAGTACCCGAGGCAGATGGGGCGTGGCTAAAGAAGGTGGGTTCCCGGGGGTTCCTAGATGCTCCACTCATGGGGAAGGTCAGAATAAACATGTGTGTTATGTTAGATGTGAACATCATGTATGCATGTTCAGAGTTAATGTAATTAAGCTGTGAGGGTTGTAATCTCAGCAGTAGATAAATCAAATGTAATAGATTTACGAGGCGGTAACCTAGACAGGTGTAGTGTGCCTAGAGAAGGTGAGTCCCCGGGGTGTGGCCTTGGGAGCTGTGCTTGTGTCTTTGAATCCCTTGCTTTCTTGTGATATTGCTTCCAGCACCCTGGATGTAAGAACAGAGTCTCTCTCTCTCTCTCTCTCTCTCTCTCTCTCTCTCTCTAACTGCATTATGATATGATACTACAATGCACCAAAAAAGGTATATTAAAAATAAAATTAAAGTTAAATAAAAATAAATATTAAATAAATATTAAATAAAAATATTTAAAATATTAAATAAATAATATTAAATACATAAATATTAAATATTAAATTAAAATATTTTAAAATAAATATTAAATAAATATTAATTTGGTTTTATTAAATTAAATAAATAAAAATATTTAATAAATATTAAATAAAATTAAGTTAAATAAAAAAGAAACTTAAAATTAAAATTAATTTAAAGTTAATTGAAATAAAATGAAAGAAAAGCTGAAAACAGGGGGAAAAAATGAATTAGCCAGGCAGGCGAGGAATGGTGACAAGGACATTTGGGGTAGCTATAGAAACACCACTAAGCTTTGGAAGCAGGAAAGAGCTTGGTGCCCATGTTGCGTGGCCCGCAGTTATGAGCTGGGAAGGTGTCACACAAGAGCGGGGCGGGCAGGAACCAGTTGTGGGTGTTTGTTTTATGCTGGTAAGTTTCTGTGTGACTCTGAGACAGTGAGAAAGCATAGAAATGTCTTGGTATGATAGGGCTGGATTAGGAGGGTAGGGGAAGAGCCAAGATGAGACTCCAGGGCTGATGTTCAGAGAAGGTAGAAATGGAGGAACGACAACTTTCAGAAATGTTTAGAAGAGAAGTCGAGGGGATATGAACACTAAATGAGGATGAGAGAGATATAGGCCTTAGGTATCTCCAAGTTCCTACTTGAGACTCCAGGCTACTGCCTAACTGTTGACTAAGTTTAAGAACAGAAGAAAAGCAGATGTCCAGATCTAGAAAAGAGAGCGGTGATGAGCTCACAGTTGGAGCCAAGGAGTTTAAGGTACGAATGAGACACACACCAACACTATTTGCCCAATAAGTACTGGATCTGAAGGAAATTTGGGGAAAGGGTGTGGTTGAAGATATTAATTTGGGAGCCATCAGAATCCAGGGAGCAGTTTACAATCTTCAGAATGCACAAGAACCAGGGCAGCCTGTCTAGAGAAAAGAGCACAAATCCTGGAAGACATGAAAAAGAACAGGTAGGCAGAGGAGATAGAAGAGGGAAAAAACAGAAGAAATTATCAGAGAGATCAGAAAGAACTATGTTGGAAGTCAGAGCTTCCAGTATTCAGAAAGCATGTAAAATCATATGTACAATAAAACCACAAAATATAAAAAATACACAGAGGACCCGAATGTCATAAATACACAGGCTAATAGTTACTGAAATTAATCAATAAACACCCCCTAACACAAAGTCCCTTGCATTTAAGGTAAAAAGAGAAGTGTGCTGGGTTTTGTACAAGGCTCATAATTGGTACCAGAGAGCTTATTTGTTCTTCAGGAAAAGTGACTTGTTAAATGCCTGGGAGCATTAAAACCCAAGGAGGAAATTCAGCATGTTTTCATGTCCTACAACTAAGTTATTGTTGTTTTTCCCTCTGCTATTATCCCTTGGAGCTGAAAATTGCAGGTAAGAATTCAAAACCCCTATCTCAGCTATGTCAAAAGCGTGTTGTATTGTTATCACTCGTGATGGAGAAGTCTGAAATTGAAACTATCAAAGGGAAAAGTCAGCCTGCTTCAATTTTATCTGAGATAATCTGTGTTTTAAATTGGGATTGTCTAATGGGAGAGACATTTTGCAAACACACACACACACACACACACACACACACACACACACACTGCTGCAGGTGACCGAACAGCACTTTCCTCCCCCCTCTTTTCTTTGGAGCATGCTAAAAGCCCAGATGGGGAAAACTCCAAGGGCTGCAGCACTGTGCACAGAATAGCAACAGCAAATTCAAGTCAGTGAATTTCATCCTTGGGAAAGGAAGTTGTGCTGGCAGCTAGGGGATGAGGCTAGACAAGGCAGCACTGCCAGGGTCCACGCTGTCTGTGTTCATGGCCCCCAGGTCCTCAAGGTCCTGAGCCCTGACATACATACATTCACACAAAGACAAGGGACTCCAGAACCTCCTCCATCTGTGACAAGAGAATTCAGTGGGTTGAATGATATCCTAACCCCAAATCACATCCACCTGGAACCCCAGACAGTAACCTCATTTAGAGGTAGAGCTCTGCACTCCTTCCTCACAGCAGACACAAAGGTCAATTCAAAGAGAATCAAAACCTTAAATGCAAGACCTGAAACTTCTAGAAGAAACCATAGAAGAAATGCTTCCAGATATTGGAATGGGAAGCTATTTTTTATGTGACCCCAAATTATCAGGCAACACAAGTAAAAATTAGCAAGTGAAATGATATCACACTAGAGAGCTCTTGCTGCAACAGAAGAAGAAAGGGATCACTGGAGTTAAAAGACAATCTAGGAAATGGGAAAAATATTCACACACTTTTCATTAAGCCTAGAATATGCAAGGAACTCAAACATCTGTAACAAAACCAAAAAAAAAACCACAAATAACTCATTTTAAAAATGATCAAGTGACCTGAATAGACATTTCTAAAGAGAAGACATACAGATAGCCATCAAATATATGACAAATGTTTCTTACTACTCATCACAGAAATGGAGAATAAAACCTCCAAGAGATATCACCTCACTCCAACTAGAGGGTGTCTTGGTCAACACTCTCACTATAATTCAAAAAGACTGAGCATGCAACTTAAAGGGAGGAAGATTTATTTGCTCAGATTCTTGGAGAGTCCAGGTTCAGTCCCTGTGAGGCCGGAGTGTGGAACTCAGGGCATGGCAGTGGGAACCAGAGACAGGGAGAGGGAGAGGTTATGCTCTCACATTATGGAGACAAGAAGCAAGATACAGCATGAAAGCAAAGGAATTGAAAGGCTAAGGCACAGTCCCTAAGGTCACGCTATCAGGAACCCACCTTCTCCAGCCACACTTCTCTGGCCTAGGGTACCACCCAGTAAGTTCACCACAATGGATGTCTTTAGGGGACATTCTGTATCTGACCATAAGAAATAGCTACCAAGAGACAGAAAGAAAAAAGAAAGGAAGAAAACAGGGAATGAGGAAAGAGGAAGGAAGGAAGGAAGGAAGGAAGGAAGGAAGGAAGGAAGGAAGGAAGGAAGGAAGGAAAAGGAAAAAGAGAAAGGAAGGAAGAAACAATAAATTCTGGTGAGAGTTTGCAGAAAACTTTTTTGGGTTTTTTTGGCACCGAGGATTGAACCCAAGGGAATTCTCCCTTTGAGCTACAGCCCAGCCCCTTTTATCATTTTATTTTGAAACAAGGTCTCACTAATTTGCAGAGGGTGCCCCCAAACCTACCATCCTCCTGTCTCAGTCTTTCAAATACTACAATTTGGAATCATGTACCACCATGCTCGGCTGAGAAAGAGGAACTCTTATACACTATTGGTGGGACTGTAAATTAGTAAAATCTCCTCAAAAACATTTTTTGTAAAACTAAATAATATGTTACTGTTATTAGGGAAAAAAGGATCTGAAAGGATCTAGCCCAAATGGTCACAGTAATGACCTTGCTCATGGAGAGATGAAGGCCATGGACTTTCTCTTTCTTAGACAGGAGCATTATTTATTCTGTAACCTGTAAAGCGAGTAAATATCAAACGAGACACTGCAGCCTAGAAACACCACCTTTCCCTTCTGAGGTCTAGAAGCCCAGCAGAGGAGGCAGCCATGCTCAGCACGTGCTCTGCAAAAGCCCATGGAAAGGCTTTCACGCCAGCCCTTTCCAGGGACCTGTCCTGTGCCTGCCTGGTGCAGATCAAGCGTTCGCCAGCTATGGCCTGAGGCCCTATGCAGTTCACTTCATGTTTTTGCACAGCCAAGAATAGTTTCTGCATTTTTAAAGAATGAGGGGGGAATAAAAAGAGTTATCATTGACACACGACAACTATAAAGAATCCAAATGTCTGTGTGCTTAGATAAAGTTTTATTGAAGCACATGTATTTACATGTCCCCAGGGCTGCATGGGCACCGCAGTGGCAAAACTGAGTAGTACAACAGATGTGGCCCACGAGGACTCGACTAGGTACTTTCTGACCCTTTTCAGAAAAAGTTTGCTGAATGCTAGCAGAGTTCATCTGGTACAACAATAGCCCCCAGGGAACTGAGAAATTCACTGTATAATCACAGTTTTAATCACCTTCTAACCAGACTCCACCATGATAAAAGATTTCCCCTTCAACATAATGTTGTCTGACATAATAGAATAGAACATACAGCCTCACTAAACTAAAACCATGTGCTACATGCGATTCTGTGCACTGGAATTTTTACATTAGGAGATCTTCTAAGAATTCACCTTAAATATTATTCCTGTCTCCATCCCATTAGTAAAAATTTGCTTTAAAATTACCAAAGAGCCGGGCGTGGTGGCACACGCTTGTAATCCCTGCGCTTGGGAGGCTGAGACAGGAGGATCTCACGGCTTCGAAGCCAGCCTCAGCTACTTAGTGAGGCTTTCAGCAACTTAGTGAGACCCTGTTTCCAAATAAAATATTTTTAAAAAAGGTCTGGGAGTATAGCCTGGAGGTAGAAAGCCTCTGGGTTCCACCCCCAGTACCACAAAAAATAAAATAAAATAAAATTACCGAAGAGTCCTTCTCATGATCAGTTTATTGAACATGTACTGTATGCTGGATACCCAGGCAAGCACTTTATGTCCATTATCACATCAAATGCTTACAAAACTCTTCTTACAGACATGTAAACTAAGGTCGAACCTGAATCACTTGCCCAAGGTAACGCAAACAAAAGGAAAACTGAACTGAATTTTGAATGACTCAAAAAAATAGTCTTGATTTTAACTATTCTGAGAGAAAAGGAAAAGAGCATATTAAAAAACCTATTTGAAAACAACCACTCTCTAATGAAAGAGATTCTGGACAGAAATCAATGAGGAATAATCGCACTTTATATTCTTCGTGGGTGCATTTAAAGCTTATATTAAATATGTTAACTCGTCATTGACCTCACTGACTTCATAAACACTAAGCCTCCTCTGTCTCTACTTCCTAAACATAATCAGTTTTGAAATAAGTCAACTGGATGATACAATCTCAACACAACATTAGAACTTTTTTGTTTGTTTGATTTTGGTACTGGGGATTGAAGCCCAGGGCAGTCTACCTCTGAGCTAGACTTCCAGCCCTATTTTTTTTTTAATTTTGAAACAGGGTCTTGCTAAGTTGCTGAGGCTGGCCTTGAACCTGTGATCCTTCTGTCTCTACCTCCAAAGTACTGGAATTACAGGCAGGTGTCACTACCTGGCTCAATCCTAGATTTTTTTTTTTTTTTTTTTTTTTTTTTTTGGCAGTACTGTGGTTGGAACCCAGGGGCATTCTAACTCCAAGCTATGCCCCAGCCCTATTTTTTATTCTTTATTTTGAAACAGGATCTGACTGAGTTGCAAAGGGCCTCACTAAGTAGCTGAGGCTTCCTGTGAACCTGGATCCTCCTGTCTCAGCCTCCCAAGTACTGGGATAACAAGCGTACGCCACCATACCCTGCCAATCCTAGAATTTTTGAAGTGACAACTGAAACCTTTGGAGAAATTTTTTTTGCTTTCCTGAGCAGCCTATGGCTTATGCTGCCCTCTTTGGATCACTGGTGACATGAACTTAAAAAAAAAAAAAAGGAAAAATGAAAGGATACAAAAATACTACAATCTGAACATTTTAGGAGAGATTATCTCCTCCAGTTTCTTCTTTTTTCTTTCTTTTTGTCAGGAGAGACATTGAGATCAACAAAGAAGGCTTTATTTTCGCAAGGCAGCGCTAACAGATCTGGGATTTCAGAACTCCTTCTGAAAGTGGAAACACACATTTGCTGGATGCACATATTTTCTTCTGGTTCTGGAGACCCCCACATGTTTTTAATGCATAAAGTGAGCAAAAATAGCACTATATACTTTAATTAAAAAATCAACAGAGCAATGCATACACAACTCAGGTGTTCCTTAACTCCAAGAGCAATTTGGGGTGGGCCCCATTTTTTAAATTTCAGTAGGGAACAGAAAGCAAATTATGGTGGCATATGAACTGTCTCATAAAAGAGGAAGGAATGGTGAGATACTGTCACATTTCACTCAGAGGAGGTGGATAGAAGAAAAACAGAAACTCTGAAACACATTATTCAAGAGGGAACCCAGACCTGGGCTTGGTGGTAAACACTTGTAATCCCAGTATTTAGGAGATTGAGACAGGAAGATCGCAGGTTTCTGGCCAGCCTCAGCTACTTAGGCCCTCTGCAACTAGTGAGACTCTGTTTCAAAATAAAGAATAAAAAATAGGGCTGGGTATGTAGCTCAGATGTAGAATGCCCCTAAGTTCAATCCCCAATACTGCCAAAAAAAAAAAAAAAAAGAAAGAAAAGAGAAAATCCAGGTCAGAATTTTGTCTCCACTTTCCACAGCTTTTGAGATGCCCTAGCAGCAGCAGAATCTCCTCACCCAGGGCCATGGCCTGAGGCTCCTGCCCTCACAGGCTAACATCTGAGGGGCTTGGTGCACCAAAGAGAAGATGACCCTGTTATGCTTCATATAGGCAATGTCCCCCGGAAAGGCTCATGTGTTGGCAATGCAGGAATGGTCAGAGGCAAAATAATTGAATCAGAGCTCCAACCTCACCGGTATATGAACTTATTGATTAATTAAACATTTGAGTGGACTTACTGGGTGGGAACTGTGGGCAGGTGGGACGTGGCTAGAGGAAGTGGTCTATAGATGCATGGCCTTGAGGACTAAATCTGTCCCTGGTTACATTTTGCGCGCTCTCTCTCTCTCTCTCTCTCTCTCTCTCTCTCTCTCTCTCTCTCTCTCTCATCTCTCTCTCTCCTTCCCATGAGCTCAAATAGCTTTCTTCCACCACAGCCTCCTGCCATGATTCCATGATATTTTTGCCTTGGAGCAAGCCAACTCTGGACTTATCTGAAAACATGAGACAAAAAAAATCTTTCTTACTCTAAGTTGTCCTTATAGTGTATTTTGTATTTTGGACACAGAGATTAAAAATTCGACTAATACAGGTCCTGATTCTCATCCTTCCCCACTGTACACGTTTCTGAGGGAAAATATCTAGCATTCTACTCTGCCTACAAGAGCTGACCAATAAATCCAGGCTGAGAAAGGTAGAGAGACTCACATTTTACCAAAAAGCCTCAGAATTTTTTATACCTATATAAAGCAATTGCTGTATACTAAGCAGTTTCCACAAGTCAAACAGCAGTTCTAAGTACATCCCATGCTTGATATCAGTTGATCTTTGTAAATCACGCTACAAGGCCGGGCATGGTGGCGCACGCTTGTCATCCCCGCGCTTGGAAGGCGGAGACAGGAGGATCGCGCAGGTTCGAAGCCAGCCGCGCGCGCTGGCTTAGGAGACCCTGTTTCCAAATAAAAAAGTATAAAAATTAGGTCTGGGAGTGTAGCCCGGAGGTAGAAGGGCTTCCAGGAACCCCAGTACCACCAAATAAAAACAAATAAATAAGTAAATAAATCACTCTACAGTGGGCACCATTCTTGTCCTTATCTTAGAGCCAGGCAACTGGCTAAGGACACACAGCTCGGAAGGCATAGCAGTCTCAGAGCCAGAATTATTACCTGCAAAGCCCAAGGTCTCATGCTCTGGGTTTGACAGACTTTGGAAAATGCGACCAAAGCCCAAGTTACTCTTTCTCTGAAAAGATCAGTGTTAGACCCTGAAAACAATGCTAAGCAATTTGCTTAGAAATAAACCTCATTCCCTGCCTCCCAGGTGGGTGCAGTTTCAGGAAACAAGATCCTAATAATTATTTACGTTTGTGATTATTATGAGCACGGTACAAGCACACGGAAGGGCGTGAAGCACATGCTATTTCACTTGAGCCTTAAAACAATTCTACAAGCCAAACATACTTGCACAGACTATTGAAAGGAAACAAAACTGAAGCTCTGAGAGGCTGCCGATGTGGCCCAAAGCTGCACGATAGTGTTGGCTTCCAGTAAATGAAAGAGAAATGATGTCTGATCCCAAAGTCCACTCCCCCGCCCCCTTAGTCACACTGCCAATTCCACAGGTTCCATATTCCCTGGAGAGAGGAGACCGGCTCTTGACATGGAACATCTGCCTCTTCATCCACTAACGTGTTCCCGTGGAGAGAACAGAGACCTCAAGCTCACCACGGATCCTTCCCTCTGTGATCGGAGCATCTCTAAGAGCCTGGCAGCCCCTCCATGGATCAGTCTCAGAGGGAAGTTGGGGCCTGTAGAGTTGCCCAGTTTCGTCTTCTATTTCAGTGACTCAAACTCACTTCTTTTCTACTCAGCTCAACAATGGTCTCTGATTATATTTGATTGATCTTTTTTCTTTCTTTCTTTCTTTCTTTCTTTCTTTCTTTCTTTCTTTCTTTCTTTCTTTCTTCTTTTTCCTTTTTTTTTTTTCCCAGTACTGGGGATGGAACCCAGAGGCATTTCCTCCAAGAGCTACGCCCCCAGCCCTATTTTCTATTTTTTATTTTGAAAAAGGGTCTCACTGAGTTGCAAAGGGCCTAAGTAGCTGAGGCTGTAGGAGAGCCACAATCCTCCCATCTCAACCTCCCAAATGCTGGGATTACAAGTGTGCGCCACCACGCCCAGCTGCTTGATCTTTCTGAAGGTGAGTGGTTGGATGCTCGAATTACATGGATCCGATTCCAACTTTATACATTAAAAAAAAAAGGCTTGCCTGTGCTGTTGATAGAATATAATACTACTGTAAGAGGAATCATGGGAATCTACTTCTAGTCCTTTTTCTTTATCCCCCAGACTGTCAGCCTACCAGCTGACTCCAGCCTGTGAAAAGCACCGAGCACAAGAGCTGAAACAAATCTGCTATTGCTTCAGGAGAGTCGTGGTCTTTGACATCAGCTGCATCCAGTTTCTCTCTTGCTAGCAATGACGTTTGTAAGGGAAGCTGAACTTTGCTTCACTCCTTTTCTCTCCTCTGCTCCTTTTGCTGAACTTTTGGACAGAGGATGGCAATTCCTCCTGCACCTCCTTTATGTTCTCCATCAACTCAGGACTCAGAAGAGCATCCGGTTCTGACAGGGCTCCACTTATCTTTAATCAAATAGTGTGAAATGGGGAGGGACCTCTGAATTCAGAGCCAGAAGAGAATCCCACCAAGGGGCTGGTACCCACTCTTCTTTGAACTTATTTAATGCCTCTCTGCCTTGGTGACCTTTGAACTGTGCCAGCGGTTCCTAGCAGCCTTCTTGACACTATGGCTGGGATGCCTTCAAAAGGAAGGCATCAAAAAAGGAAATTTTCCAAATATATCATTTCTTGGCCACCTCGCTAGAGGTTGTAATGAATGCAGAAAGCCACAGGTAAAGCAGAAGGATCCATATATCTTTACTAAGCTCCCTCTGCTCTCAGCCCAGGGCCAGGCTGAAAGTCAAGATTGGATAATCTCCTAAGTGCAAGTGCCCCAGCCTTCTACCGCCTAAAATTTGATCCAATTGCTTCTGCACCTTCATCTTTCCTATTCTCTCACCCGTAGAGTCCACTCTACAGAGCTTACATCGCGCGCTCCATGTAACACAGTGAGCAGCCGCCATATTAAATGGCTCTGCTACTGGAGCCATATTGAGAACATGATTGAATTTCACCCTCTCTAGCCTTTGTCAGCCCAGCTGCCCTGGCCCTGGGCTCTCAGGACCCTTCCTTCTTTTGGTAGGTATCTTCCTCTCTCCCGTCTTAGCTGACTTTCTACCTCCCACCACACTCCCCCTGCCCCACCCCAGCCTTTGCAGTTTTTCCTTTAACAGGGCAGGGGAGAAGGCATCCTCTTTGTACCTCTCCACCTCTCCCTTTAGCTCACAGCATCTTTAGGTGATCCTATAGGGGCCTCGCTTATCCCCTTTTGCTAATAAGGCAATAAAATCACATGTCCAAACAGGCTGGGCATGGTGGTGAACGTTTGTAAACCTAGTACTTGGGAGGCTGAGAAAGGAGGATACCGGACTCAGCCACAAAGCAAGATCCTTCTTCAAAACAAAAAAATAAAAGGGGCTGGGGATGTGGCTCAGAGGTAGAATGCCCCTGGGTTCAATCCTGGTCATTTCTTCACTGTTTCAAAGATGTTTCTTCTCCTTTAAAATAGAGATAATAATGGCATTTTCCTCGTAGATATAGACAAGCCTCACAAGGAGACAATGCATTCAGAGCATCGCTCCCAGCCCTGACATATAATAAGCACTCAATAAATGTCACTTATCAGCAATGACTTCCAAAATTATATCTTTAGCCTGAACTACCCCAAATGAGATAATTCACAAGAAAGCCTGGGCATGCTGGCAAGTTCTCCCTCAGTACTTATCATGTGAATCACCCTAGTAATTATTTTGATCAGAGATAAATCTCAGTGATCGGAAACACCCATCTCTACCCAGGTACCCATGAGTCAGCTCAGGTTCACACTTCCAACTGCCTAGTAGACATTTCTTTTTTTTTTTTTTTTTTTTTTTTGGTGGTACCGGAGATTTAACCCAGGGGTATTCTCCCTCCAAGCTACACCCTCAGCCCTATTTTTTCATTTCTTATTTTAAAACAGGACCTCACTAAGTAGCTGAGGCTGGCCTTGAACCTGTGATCCTCTTGTCTCAGCCTCTCAAGTACTGGGGTTACAAGCATACACCATGAAGCCCTGCCTTATTAGACATTTATTAGGGATATTTCAACTTGAGATCTCCTATACAAATTTTCCCCGGGAATCTCCTGAGTGTGGAGGATCCGTTGTCCTTTGTTCTTACTTTGGTCACCAAGTCCTCTGAGTCCTAAATGACTTGGACTCTGGCTGTCTATTGTCATGGCTGCCCTCATTCTGACACGCTCCTCACTTCTTTGAGGCATTGTTGAAGCTGACATGGGTAGCCAGTGCATGACTTAGGTGCTGCTTGAAAAGTTTGTATATTCACTTTCTTATTTAAATCTCATGATGATCTTCTAAGAAGGTACAAAGAGTATCCTCACTTTAAAGATAAGGAAAAGGAGGATCTGAGGGTCTATAAAAGGAGCTCACATCTTCTAAGGTCTTTGTGTTTTGTTGTTGCTATTTGTTTGTTTGTTTGTTTGTTTGTCTTAATACTGAAGATTGAGCCCAGAAGTAATACAACTGAGCTACAACCCAGACCTTTTTATTTATTTTTATTTATTTATTTATTTATTTATTTATTTATTGCAGGTCTGAGGATGGAATCCAGGGGCATTCGACCTCTGAGCTACACCTCCTGCCCTGTTTTTTATTCTTTATTTTGAAACAGGGTCTTACTAAGTTGCAGAGGGCCTCACTAAGTAGCTGAGGCTGTCCACGAACTGCAATCCTCCAGTCTCAGCCTCCCAAATGCTGGGATTGTAAGCATGCGCCACCACACCCAGCTTCCCCGCCCTTTTTAATTAATATAGTTATTTATTTATTGGTGCTAGGAATTGAATACAGTGGCATTCTATATCTGAGCTACACCTCCAGCCCTACTTTATTTTATTTTGAAACAGGGTCTCAATAGGTTGTTGAGGGTCTTACTACTTGCGGAGGCCATCCTCAAACCTGCAACCCTCCAGTCTCAACCTTCCAAGTACTGGGGTTACTGGTGTGTGCTACCATGCCTAGATCTGTATTTGTTTTAACATTATATAAATACACATCCACTGTTTATTTTGATTTTTCACAAATTCCTATGAGCTAGTTATAGTTACCACCTCTATTTTAATGTTTTGTCCAGTCATTGGCAAGCCTGGATCTAACCCATGCCTTTTCAACTCTGAGGCCACACTAATACCATGCTCCTTCCTCCTGCTCTAACCTTTAGAGCCTTTCATATGGGATTAAATTTGAAACCCTGTCCTCAAGGAAGTTCTGTTGAGGGACAATGCCTGCCAGTCCTGGGACAACAGCCACTGGTGCCTGAGCTCAGGAGAGCCCGCTGGAGTCTCGGAACTCTTCTGATTCATTGTAAGTCCTCTCTCAATTCACTAGTCTTCTCTGTTCCTCGGTTTCCCCATCTTCTCAGATACCCAGACAACCCTTCCCCCAATCCTACTTCAAGAGTTCACAAACACATGTCAATCCCCAAAACCTAGCTGTGAGTCCCAGCTTTCCCTCTGTCTCGCTGTGTGATCTGGGGCAAGTCACTATATCTCTGAGCTCCATTTCTCTGCAGCCAGAGAGTGGAGATGAGATAGGCCATGGAGACAAACCGAACACCTCAAAGTCAGAAAAAGCCACTGAACTATAAGATCTGTACATGGAGTCGCCTTATAAAAAACATAACATGAATGCAGACGTCCACAAACAACAAAATGGACCACAGCTCTTTTTCAGCCATAACTAGATTTTCAAGTCCAAATTATAGAGTAAAGCCTCTGTCGATGGAGCACGAATTGAGTAATAAGGACAAAACAACTGATAGGCAAGGGAGATCAAAGATATCCAACCACAGCTATAAAAGCAATAATGCCAAGCTCTACAGAGCTGCCTAAAAGGGGGTCAGTGGAAAGCTTTCAGAAGCCCACAGTTACTCTGATAGTTAGTAGAGAATTACTACTATGAGATTTTCAAAGCTTTTGTAATTTCACCAGGTTTATAATTTTGTCAGTTGGTGGCTGTTTCCCAAGTGTGATTAGCAGTTAAGAAAAAATCATAAAACTACAAAGTACCTAAGTGCTTATCGGCACTTATCAGGAATAGTCAGTTGAGAGCCAGTGGAAGTGGCCTCTTGTTGCCCTCCTGTGCCGACCTGAAAAGGAAGGTGTGCGAGTCAGAGTAGCAGCAGAGATGCAAAGAAGAGTGGAAACTGGTACCTTGCACGATGACTATCATTTACCAGCTAACCACTATACACTAGGCGTTTCTCTTCATCCATTTCCTCACTCAACAACCCTTTGAAATAATCACTACTATTATTCCCTGCTTCACATTTTGAGGAAACTGAGATTTAGAATAGGACACAACAAGTAACACATCTTCTGAGATTCTAAAAGAAGAAAAAAAAATCAGAAAGTGGTGATATAATCACGAACCTTTAGATTTCCGGTTGAGCTCCTTTGACACGCTCCCCTCTGCAAGTCTACCCAGAAGACTATGAGAAGGGCTAGAAAGGACTAGGGGTGCTGGAGCAGTAAAGGTGAACCTGATGTAATCAGGAAGGGACTTAATCCTGTGCCACTGGATTTTCTTTTGGAAAGTGGTGTACATCCAGATATACACACAGCTCTTCATAGAGTTTCAGGGGGTTTATGCCCCCTGCCCAAAGTTCATCCATAGATAACCCCCATTCAGGGGCTGATGGTCATAGTGTAAAACTCCCTGACATTGGAGTGTGATTCTTCCTCCTCCCATTGTCCAGCTGTGTGATCTTGGGAAAGTCACACCACTCCTCTGAGCTCCAATTCTTTGCAGCCACAGAGTGGAGGGGAGGAATTGCCACCCTGAGTAATGCTACGGATGTAAACCAGCAGTCAACCATAGAAGCCTTGCCACCCAAAAGTTACATGAAGAAACAGGGAGGAAACTGGAAATAGCCAGTGAAAGGAAAACTCACGGGACATGCAGGCCCTAGGAACCGGGGTATACATATCTTCATGAGCATGAAGAACTCTTTTTCTGAAAGAGGCTCCAACAGGGAGAGAAGGAGGAAGGAACTCGGTGTTACAGTGGCATCCGAGTTGAAAAGACATGGGTCAGATCTAAGCTCGCCACTGGACAAATCATTAATCTTCATGGACTCTAACACAGAGGAAATAACAGTACCCATCTCACAGGAATTTGTGAAAAATCAAAATAAATAATTCATGTAAAATTAAAGAGTAGTAAAGAAGAGAGAGAGTTCAGGAAGCCTTAGCTTCTCTAAGGAATTCTATAATGCTCTATTCCTTTACTTATAAACTGAGGATAATATCTGCACCTGCCTAGAAGATCATCATTATATTTAAATAATAAAACGGATATGAACACTTTTCAAACCACACCTAACACCTATTTAAGTCCTCAGTAGGTGTTAGCTGCAGTTATTACTGTGTTTCATTTCAATAAAAAAAGGAAGATATTTTGTTTCAGACTGGAAGGCCAGGTAAAATAAAGTAATCTCTGAGAAGAAGTAATCTGAACTAGACTCCCTGAGAACTATATAGCCTTGGAAATTTTTGGTCAAATAATAGCTGGGCATGGTGACACACACCTACAATCCCAGTACCTGAGAGGCTTAGATAGGAGGATCACAGGCTCAAGGCCAGCCTCAGCAACTTAGAGAGACCCTATTTCAAAACAAAAAATAAAAAGAGCTGGGGAAGCTGGGCGTGGTGGCCCGAATCCCAGCATTTGGGAGGCTCAGACCGGAGGGTTCCAGTTTACAGATAGCCTCAGCTACTTAGTGAGGCCCTCCACAACTTAGTGAGACCCTGTTTCAAAATAAAGAATAAAAAATAGGGCAGGGGTTGTAGCTGGGAGGCCAAATGCCCCTGGGTTCCATCCTCAGACTCACAATAAATAAATAAATAAATAAATAAATAAATAAATAAATAAATAATAAGGCTGGGGGTATAGCTCAGAAGTACCTCTGGGTTTGATCCCCAGTAGTAAATAAAATGGCAAAATAAGGTATAAACATCTGATAAAGACGTTTTAAATGAAAATAGCCTGTGAAAGCACCTTAATATGGAACCAGCACATAATATGTGCTCAACAAACTGGTTTCTTCCACCGTGATTTACTGTGATGCAGAGATGAATGGCTTTCTTATCACAAGCTCATCTTCAGCAGAGCAGCCTACAGAGATTGCAGCAAGTAATTTCTCTTTCTCTCCAGGGATTTGGTCAGGGAGAAATGAAATAAAAATTACTAGGGATAGTACAAGAAAGATAAGGTGATGTGTTATTTCCTTGCAATTCTATGTGAATTGGCCCTAGATTTAAATGAAATAAAAAATAATAGTTTTAGAATGCCATTTATACTTTCTACCATATTTCTAATTTCTAGTTGCTGCCTTTTTTTTTTTTTTTTTTTTTTTTTGGTGGTACTGGGGGTGTGGAACCCAGAGGCTTTCTCCCTCCGGGCTATACTCCCAGACCTTTGGGAAACAGGGTCTCACTAAGTTGCTGAGAGCCTCATTCGAACCCGTGTGATCTTCCTGTCTCAGCCTCCCAAGCGCGAGGATTACAAGCATGAGCCACCACGCCCGGCTTATGCTGCCTTCTTTTTAACAACAACAAAAAAATAGTCTTCCAAATTTACCCCAGCCCATGAACAAAGAGACCTTGACACCCAGTTTCCCACAGGCTATTAGCTCCCAGTCCAGATTTCCATCTGTATGAGCCAGCATGAGCCAAAGCTTTCCAATATCAGATTACCCTTGCATATTATCTTGGTTTATGGTATTAATTCAAAACCTATTCCTCTTCCGTCCACTCTGGTCTGTCCCCTCCAATCCTGTTTTCTGAGCTTCTGGGATGTTAATTCCTTCATAGTTAAAACATGGCTATTTTCTGGCTAATAAACACACAAAAAGATGCTCAAGTTGTCTATTAATTGGAACAGAAAAAGAACTAATGATATATTATTCTCAAAAGATTAAAAAATTAAAGAAACAGTCATATTAGGTATAGGGAGGAGATGGAAAAGTAGATACTCTGTGGGTAGGAAAATAAATTATCCTTTCTCAAGAAGAATTCTGGAAGAGCTGTTAAACTTTCTAAATACACATTATTTTTAGCCTAGCTTATCTATGTCTTGGTCACCAACCTATCTAGAAACACACTTGTATAAATGCTTAAAGAAGCATAGACATTCAAAGAAACACTATTTATAATAATGAAACATTGGAGGAACTTAAATGCTATTTAACAGGTAGTAGATATTATCAATGCCCATGATATGAAATAGTAAACAGCAACTTAAAATAATTGCACAGATCCCTAGACAGACTAAGAAAGAAAGTGGTCCAATATGCGTTAACAAAACCAAAATACAGAAGACTATATGAAGGTATATGATGTGATGACTTAAAAAATACACAAAGCAAAGCACACATCCCTTCATCCATGCACACACATAAGAGAAAGAAAAAAGGATCTAGAATCTTCATGTTCAACAAATAACGATGATTATGTCAGAAAGCTGGGAGGCTGGGATGAAAGACAGGGAGTCCACAAAAATCTTATGTGCCCCTAACAAAACTTGCATTAGTGTAATGTTTGGGTGATTTAAAATAAGTAGCAGTTTGAAAAATGGGCAGGTGATATTCCTACTACTACTACCACTATTTCTGATTTTAAGCCCAAGTTGCTAAGAAAGAAAAGAAATCTCAGCAGAGGGGCTTTGGGAATGAGAAGAGGAGGTTGAGGCCAGTCCTGCTGCTGGTAATGTGTTCCACCTTTCTTTCACAATAGGATGTGGGATACAGCCACAACAGAACCAAAATAGCTGGATCTATGTTTACAGGATCACAAGAGATTGCTCTCATAACACCGCTGCTTACTTTGTTGAGGAATTTCTGGGATACTCATTTTCCCTGGATTACTTGTTTTCTGCATCGGCACCTTAACCCAAACTTCAGATCCTTTGGAAAAACAAAAGGGAAAGAGAAAATAAATGTCTTTCTGAGCTTCAACAAAGATGTGCTTGGAATTGGGACAAAACAGCTTAAAAGCAACATAACCAGCCGGGCGTGGTGGCGCACACTTGTAATCCCAGTACTTGGGAGGCTGAGACCGGAGGATCATGGTTCGCAGACAGCCTCAGCCACTTAGTGAGGCCCTCTGCCACTCAGTGAGACCCGGTTTCAAAATAAAGAATAAAAAATAGGGTAGAAGGTGTAGCTCAGAGGTAGAATGCCCCTAGGTTCCATCCCCAGACCCACAAAAAAAAAAAAAGCAACATAACCCACAGTGTAATGGCAAATATTCCAGAGATGCACCATGTGTCACCAGAGAGAATTACACGAGTCAAGAAGGATGCTCTCTCTCCCCACTTTTCCCTTCCTCTTCCCTCCTTCCAAGAGCCACAGAACAGACAAATGACAAATCCTTCCCAGATGCCGCACTGTCCGGGGGACTTCATAGGACCAAGGACCCAGGCCGTCTCTACTCATCTGACTCAATGTTGCCTTCGCCATCTGCAACCGCGCACCTGTGACTGTGGGCAGGGCAGGTGCCTTGGTGCTGATCCAAGAGTCATTGGAGAGAACAGTTTCTGATTCTGGAAGAGAAAAAGGTTTAACAAAAGGCAGCTGAGAAATACAGTGTTAACAGCATTCATGGTGGGCAGCTATTTTTATAGCCATCTGTGTGTACTTCTATATAGTTCTGGTTTCCCTCAATTATTATAGGTTATGTTTTAGAATCAAGGGAAAGAAACTTAGATGTTTTAAGGTCGCTCTTTTAAGTCCCAAATGAAAACTATATGCAAAACTGATTAGAATTCAGGGGTTTTAGTGACGACTCAGAATATAACAAGTTAGCCAATTCAATATTGTGAAGCCTTTTGAATTATCTAGGACTTATTGGGGGCAGCTGAAATGCTTAGGAAATACTTTAAGCTACCTCAGCATCATTTTTAACATTCATACTTCAAAAATGAGAGGTTAAAATAGGGTGGAATTCTCTTTTTTTATTTTATTTATTTATTTATTTATTTATTTATTTATTTATTTATTTGGTGGTACTGGGGGTCCCGGAAGCCCTTCTACCTCTGAGCTACACTCCCAGACCTATTTTTTATACTTTTTTATTTGGAAACAGGGTCTCCTAAGCCAGCGCGCGCGGCTGGCTTTGAACCTGCGCGATCCTCCTGTCTCCGCCTCCCAAGCGCGGGGATGACAAGCGTGCGCCACCACGCCCGGCGTAAAATAGGGTGGAATTCTAAACAAGCCTCCTAGCAATGGGGCTAGTTATCCTGAAAGGTACAAGATGCAGGGTCAACAAGAATTTAGATGAGAAAAAAAAAAGAAAGAAAGAAGGCTAGAATTAGTTTACCAACAAAAGATCTTTCAAAGCATCTGAAGGCCTTTCCTCAGCCTAATACCCAGGGAGAAGCTCCACCCCTGAAAGTATGGAAATATGGAAATGGAGTCTGGCCTGGAATAACATTTTCTGGTTCTTCAATAAGAAACTCCTGCAAGACTCTGGGGAGGGCACCTGGAGAACTCGAAATACTGACTAGTCAAAAACATAAAGGAAGGAAAACAGAAAAAAAATAATAAAAGCCCATAAAACAAATAAAGGGAATAGCTCAGTGAAACCACATTCTTCCTTACACACACACACACACACACACACACACACACACACACACACACACTCACTGTTTTGGGACTTTCATCATGTCTCCCCCAAATTTATGTGTGGAAGTGTTGATTCTCAGGACCTCAGAATGTGACTGCATTTTTAGATAGGCACTTAAAGAAGTCATTCAAGTAAGCTGAATGCAGCAGCTCACATCTGTAATTCCAGTACTTGGGAGGCAGAGAAAGGAGGATTGCAAGTTTGAGTCTAGCCTAAGCAATTTAGAAAGACCCTATTCAAAAAAAATTTTTTTTAATTACTGGAGATTGAACTCAGGGCATTCTCCCTCTGAGTTACACTCCCAGCCTTATTTTATTTTTATTTTGAAACAGAGTCTTGCTAGGTTGATGAGAGTCTCACTACTTGCTGAGGCTGTCCTTGAACCTGCAATCTTCCTGTCTCAGGCTTCCAAGTACTGAGATTAAAGGCATGTGCCACCATGCTTGATTTTAAAAAAAAAAAATTTTTTTTAAAGAGCTGAGGATGTAACTTTGAGATAGAATGTCTCCAGATTTAATTCCAGTTCCAAAAATAAAAAGGCCATTAAGGTATGATGAGGTCCTTTAGATGGCCCATAATCCAACATGATTGAAATATCCATAAGATCTTAGGACACAGAAGGACAGAAAGACAAAGGGGAGACCACATGACCACACAGGGAAAGAACAGCATCTGTGAACCAAAGAGGATGTGGCAGAAACCCACCCTGCTGACACCATAACCTTGGACTTTCAGCACCCAGATCTGTGAGAAAATAAAATTCCATGGGTTAAGCCACCCAGGCCGTGGTGCCTGCTGCAAGGGACCTAGCAAACTAACACAAGTTCACACACGCAAAGACCCAAGGATCCTGTTCTGAGGCTGGCCAGTGGAAGGGAGGCTCAGCCACGTACCCGGCGTGAGGAGAGGCTCCTCCGTGGAAGGCTGGGTGGTCAGGAGACTCGCGCCTGTCTCTGGGAGGGAGGTCAGTGTCATCAGAGGGCACGTGGAGGCTGTACTGACAATTGGAGGGGTGCTTGTCTGAAGCGGTGCTCTGGTGGAGTGGGCCGGGGTCATCGCAGTTGTCATTGGGAGCACAGCTGTGGTCGTGTAAGGGGTGGTTGTTCGACGGGTGGTGGTTGTCCGACGGGTGGTGGTTGTCCGACGGGTGGTGGTTGTCCGACGGGTGGTGGTTGTTCGACGGGTGGTGGTTGGCGCTATAACCAATAAAAGATGTGTCTAGCACCACACAGAAATGGAGGGAAGGAATCAACACATAGACAGGTGGGGTCTGTCCATTTCTCTCCGCCCCCATGGCCCTCTCCTGGGTCTTGGCCTGGACCACCAGGATGCCTGTTCCCTCCCATCTATTCTTTACACACTGGCTAGTGTAAACTGAGTTTTTTGTGTTTTTTTTTTTTTTTTGCTTTTTGTTTTTTTTTTACCTTTTGGGGTTACTGGGGATTGAATCCAGGGGCATTCTACCTCTGAGTTTTGTATTGTTTTGTTTTGAAACAAGGTCTCACTAGATTACTGAGAATCTCACTAGGTTGCCTCCAACTGTGATGCTCTTGTCTCAGCTTCTGAGGTGCTGGATTACAGGTAAGCACCACCACAATCAGCGAGAGTGACCTTTTATTTTTTTTCAGTTACCATTAGTTATTTAATTCTAAGGCATGTGACATGTCTTGCCTTAACAATTTTAAAAACCACACACAAAACTCCATAATTAATACAATAGGTCAAATGTTTCATCATATTTTGCAGTTTACCCATCTGACCTCTGTAATTATATAGTTCTGTTATTTAAAGCCGGGCGTGGTGGCGCACGCTTGTATTCCCCAAGCTCGGGAGGCGGAGACAGGAGGATCGCGCAGGTTCGAAGCCAGCCATGCTGACTTATGAGACCCTGTTTCCAAAAATAAGAAAAGTATGAAATAGGTCTGGGAGTATAGCCCAGAGGTAGAAGGGCTCCCAGGAACCCCGGTACCACCAAAAATAATAATAATAATAAAATATACTACCGGTGCTTGGGAGGCAGAGACAGGAGGATCGCGATAGTTCGAAGCCAGCCTCTCTGGCTTAAGAGACCCTGTTTCCAAATAAAAAATATAAAAATAGATCTGGGAGTGTAACCCAGAGGTAGAAGGGTTTCCAGGAACCCCAGTACCACCAAAAAAAAAAAATTGTAGAGTGACCTTTTAAAAAGACAAATCTAACTACTCACCCCCTTTCTTAAAACTTGGAGGGGTCTTTCTGGCTCTTTGACCTGCCAGGTGCTCTCTGCCTTTCTTCCCCATCACAAATCCCCCCAGTCCCCTCATCCCACTTTCCTCTGTCAACTGGTCCTTCTATAATTCGTGGACCACTCCAGTGACCTTCCAGCCACAGGAGCCCTACACCCGCTGCATCCTGCTCGCACTTGTCTGCACCATCTTACTGACTAGGCTGGCTTGTACTTGGCCCTCAGGTCTCAGTGACAAAAGGCCACTTCCATGCTTCAGCTTCCCAGCATTTATGACAATTCATAAACATGCACTTATTTTATTATTATTATTATTACTATTATTATTTATTTATTATTTATTATTATTTAATGTCTGCTTCTCCCTCTAGACTGTAAGCTCCATGAGGAAAACCCGGTGTTTATTTGATCTCTGCGATGAATCCAGTATCTATTGCAGTGTCTGGCATAAGAGAGGGGCTCCAAACATATTGTGTAAGTGTTGTGAATGAACAAGCATATCAAAAGTGAACCCAAAGCCAGGCGTGGTGGCACATGCTTGTAATCCCAGCGTTCGGGAGGCTGAAACAGGAGGATCATGGTTCACGGAGAGCCTTAGCTACTTAGTGAGGCCCTCTGCAACTTAGTGAGACCCTGTTTCAAAATAAAGAATAAAAACTAGGGCAGGGGGTGTATCTCGGAGGTTGAATGCCCCTGGGTTCCATCCCCAGACCCGAAAAAAATAGTGAACCCAAAGCATGCATCTCAGGGCAAGCATGGTGTCTTTCAGATCTTCAAGATTGGTTCATATGCTTATAATCCAGCATTTGGGAGGCTAAGTCAGCAGAATTGTGGTTTAAGGACAGCCTCAACTATTTAGTGAGGCCCTTGGCAACTCAGTGAGATCCTGTTTCAAAATAAAGACTAAAAAGTAGAGCTAGGGGTGTAGCTCAAAGGTAGAATGCCCCTAGGTTCCACCCCCAGTACTGCAAAAAAAAAAAAAAAAAAGATTACTTCATGGCCATGTCACTACATAAACATCTAAATTTGAGTCTATTACCTACCATTTAAAATCTCATAGCTCTTATTTAAAAAATATTTTATTGTTGCATTGTGATGATACATCATAGTGAGGGTCAGAGTCATGCAAACGTGCACACAGGTCTTGGTATGGTTCCCCTCAGGTCCCACCCAGCTACCGCTCCTCCCATCCCTAACAGTGAGATTGGTAGCGATACCTTCGTACATGACAGAATCATTTGAACTGTTTCCTTCGTCGGTTCTTCCCTTTCACATCCACACCTACCTCCCCTCCCCCTCTCTCCTTCCATTGTTCTACTGGTCACTCTCCTCAAACATCTAAAATCCTTTTCTTTGGTTTCCTATTTTCTCTCTAGCATCCACATATGAGCAAGAAGACACTGGTTGCTGCAATTAAACTTGGAAATGACCATGTAGAATATTGCAGTCAACAAGTGTCTTATAAAATGGTAGCGAGTTATACCAGGCAAGAAAAGAGGAGACTTGGTTTGGAAGCACTGGACTTCCAAGAACTCCACTGCCCTTTACAGTGAAATCAAACTACCTTCAATCTCATGAGGTTGCTTTAAGAGAAAAATATACTAATATGTATTCAAATGAGTTCAAAGCAGCCACATATCCGCTGCTCCCATATCTTAGAGTGTATTAGAGTCACCTGGGAAGCATAAGAGTATGGATATATAGATCCCACCTTCCAAGGCACAGTCCTGTAGGAATGGAGTCCGAAAATCCTCCAAACAACACTGGCTCAAGCGTGATACACAGCTTGCTTTGAGAAGCTCCAATTCCAGATATCTAGTGGTGATTACTGTTAGTATCTTTCAACCACAGGCTCATTGCACCTGACGCTCTACAGATTTAGGAGTCCCGCTACATCTTCCATTTCATCAAAAGCAACTCTCAGTAACAGAAGGAAGAGCACCTGAAAACTGCTCTAAACCTCTCCAAATCCCATCCCCCGGCCCCTCTGGCAGAAGTCACAAACCATTTGTTTACAGCCTGAAGCTGACCCACGGCTATTTTATTTAGTTCATACTGTACTTTTTATGATTTTGAAATTAGCCAGTATGTAAAAAAAAAAAAGTCAATAGAGCTCACATAAAAACTGAGAAACCTGTTTAGTTCACTTGCTAAGTGAGATTAGTCAGTCACAAAAAGTAAAAAATCAGATGCTCTCCCTAATATGCGGAAGCCAGGGAGAAAACTGGTCATAGGAGGAACTCTAGACAAAGAAAGAGAAACCACAGATGAGCAAATAAGGCGACCTAACTGAGGAGATGGGAGGGGAAGAGGGAAATTCCCTAAAGTACATGATGTACATTCACAAACATATCAATGTCAATCACTAAGCCAAACTCAGAAGGGGGGATGCAGTGGAAATTGGGGAAGGGCTAAATGAGTGATGTGTGCATGTATGCCTCTACCATTTTGTACCCCATTGAGATGTACAACTACAATGCACCAATAAAAAGAATAAATAAAAATAAAAACAAAAAACAGGATATGAAATCACTGAGTGCATGTTTCTGAAAGCTGGCAGGCGACCCCTTCCTTGATAAATAGCAACTGCCATCTTCAGGTTAACTCTGCAATTCACGGGTTCCCATGTCCCTTTGTACTTCCCCCATACTCACTGCTGTGGCTGCCTTTCTCCCCGCTCCCCGCGGCCACTTGAGTTCCTTGCCTGCTCCCAGTCAGAGCTCCCAATTCTGATTCTAGTCTCCCCTCCCACTGCCTATGTAAGTACAACCTCGCCAGCACCACTGCTGAATTAATTACCCCTTAACCACTGAGTTCCTCCCACCCCGGATGCCTGCCCCTTCCTCACTCACCCCTGCTCAGCACCAGCTGGACGTTTTTCTTCACATCGTTGAACCACCCGGGCACCTCTATGCGGCAGCAGTACTCCCCACTGTCATCTTCATTGGCATTGGAGATGGTCAAGGAAACATCTCCTCCTTGGATATTCCCAAGAAGTTGATACTTCATCGACGGCACCGAGATTACACTGGTTCCATCTGTCTGGAGGATCATCTCATTGCATTTGTTCCTGGGACATGAGCCTTTGCCCCAGCACATGGTGTTGCGACTCTGAGACCAAGATGAGTATAAGCAGGGCAGAATCACTGACTCCCCCAAAAATGCTCTCACAACCTCAGATGCAATTGGTGCTGCAAAAGAAAGGGAAAACACTAAGTTGTATGGTTCTGAGACCTCTTGGGTGGACTACACAGTTTGGGGGCAGAATCAATGTGTCTGGGAAGATTCAGAGTCGTTGTTGATTCTTTAACATGAATTTTGGTGTGCCCTCCAGGACTGCAGATTTTCTACTCCACACACTTCCCCAAGTGAAGAGAGTCAGCCACCTGGGTCTCTACACCCATCTCAGCCAATCAGGCTTAAATCAAGGCCTTTGCATTGATTTAAACACTCTGATCTTTGGTACCACTCAATAAGCCAACAACTCCCAAAGGAAAAGTCCTGATCCTGTAATCCATTCTGTCTATTCCATATAAACCTATCTAAAAACAATATTCTTTCTGTGGCATCTCAACAATCAGGTATCATACTACTGATATGAGTATATCAAATGGGTTTCCCAACCCAGAGAGTGCTAAAACAGGAAGATGGGCTGTTAAACAATATTCTACTCTCCTCACCTTTTGGTATTGGAAAGGGAAATTGCTTGCTCTGGACCACTTGCTTTAGACACTATGAATGCAGGAGGAGTTCGTGAATTCTTTATTTTTAACATCAAATAGAGATTATGTTTATTTATGGGGTATGATATGATGTTTGTATTTGCATATATGT
This sequence comes from Muscardinus avellanarius, assembly GCF_963383645.1. Taxonomy (NCBI): domain Eukaryota; kingdom Metazoa; phylum Chordata; class Mammalia; order Rodentia; family Gliridae; genus Muscardinus; species Muscardinus avellanarius. The sequence goes on from NC_137793.1 coordinate 9,759,322, forward strand.
TGTAGAAAGATTCAAAAGAGCTGATTAACTTATCGCATCAATGTAACATTTTTGTGGTGAGAACATTAGGACTCTTTTAGTTATTTTGAAATATGCAGTACTAGGCTGGGCGTGGTGGCGAACGCTTGTAATCCCCGCGCTTGGGAGGTGGATACAGGAGGATTGGGCAGGTTCGAAGCCAGCCACGTGCTCTGGCTTAAGAGACCCTGTTTCCAAATAAAAAAGTATAAAAATGGGTACTGGGAGTGTAGCCTGGAGGTAGAAGGGTTTCCAGGAACCCCAGTACCACCAAAAAAAAAAAAATGCAGTACTATTATTATTAACTGTGAATACTAATCAATGCAATAAATCACTAAAACTTATTGTCCCCATTAAACAAAACTTTGTACCCTTTGATTGGCCTCCCTCCTTCCCCATATTCCTTTCTATTCTCAGCTTCTAGGAGAACCACCACTTTATTAGACTCCACTTCCAAGTGAGATTATATGCTATTTGTCTTCTGCCAAGCTTATTTCACTTAGCATAATGTAATTTTTTAATATTATGTCTATAAGAAACCACAGAAATATCTAAGATGGCAATTTGTGATATTTAAATATTCTGGAGTTTTGAGTTTACACATAAGCTATGTGAGATGGAATGTTGTACCATTTCTAAAACAAAATGTCAGTGTTTTCCAACCTCGGCTCTCATCAGCATGACCCAGGGTGCTTATTAAGAATACATAATTCAGCCGGGCGTGGTGGCGCACACTTGTAGTCCCTGCGCTTGGGAGGCTGAGACAAGAGGATCGCACAGGTTTGAAACCAGCCTCAGCTACTTGGTGAGGCTTTCAGCAACTTAGTGAGACCCTATTTCCAAATAAAATATAAAAGAGGTCTTGGAGTATAGCCCAGAGGTAGAAAGCCTCTGGGTTCTACCCCCAGTACCACCAAAAAAAAAAAAAAAAGAATATGTAATTCACTGCTCAAATCCAAGCTCGAATCTCTGAGGTCAAGGCCCATGGATGGGTCTATTCATCAGTCATCAAGTTCTGCAGGTTGTTCTGATGTAGTGTTTGAGAACCACTACATACACCCTTCTAAGATTACTTTCATCTCTGGTAATTGGTCAAGCATTTTCACTGTTGCAAATGAAAGGTCGACTGGTTCAATGGAGTATGACCAATAGTTCTCAGCCTCATGCCCCTGCCAAGCACTACTGAAGTGGGAATCCAGTAGTTTAAAGCTCTCAAGGACAACATTCTGCCCACTCCCTCCACTTGGAGTATGTGGTTCATTAATCTCTCAAGATAGACTCCCCCGAGACTCTCCATTCATCAACTCTGCTAAGCTTATTGGCTAAGTTCTAGAAAACATGGCCAGCAGTGCCAGGCTTCTCCCTGACTTTGTAGTCAGAAATATCCAGGAATAGCCAGGCGTGGTGGGTACCCTTGTAATCCCCGCACTTGGGAGGCAGAGACAGAAGGATTACAAAGGTTCGAAGCCAGCCTCGCTGGCTCAAGAGACCCTGCTTCCAAATAAAAATATAAAATAGGTCTGGGAGTGCAGCCCAGAGGTAGAAAGGTTTCCAGGAAACCCAGTACCACCAAAAAAAGTAGAAAAAAAAGAAGTATCCAGGAATTCTTCCCTCCAAGAAGGTGGGATGAACCCTAGGAGTTGCCCAGATGGTTTAAAAAAATGCTTCCTGGGCTTTTTATTGTTGGTTCTTATGATGAAAGGTCATTCCAAATATGGACCAGCCTATAGCTTTCCCCGACTTCATAGACTCTTCACATTGCAATGAGGGAAATGCTTTTAGACTATAACTGCTGTGGGAAGTCCATAAAACCAGGAGAACAATAGAAAATTCATTGTCATCACTCTCAGCAGCATTAACACCAAAGAATACACCCGCGCAAAACTAGTCACTACTAAACTATGAGCTTTTTCTTATGAATAGTTGGTAAACATAACGTATGCAAGAACGATTTCTACTGGAGTTTCAACAGCTTTCTTTCCTGAGTCCTGGAGTATTAAATGAGGCATCTTACTACAAAGTAACAAAAGACCCAATAGAAAAACTGTCCAAGAACATAATAATTCATTCCTGAAGAAATATAAGCAGCCAATCAATTTTACCCATGAGACTGGCAAAAATTTAGAACATATAATAGCAAGTGTTGGCCAAGAGGTGAATAAATGGGGCTCCCAATTGTGAGTGGAGAAAGCCAGCAAGCGACTCAATCACCTGGAGCAAACCAGAGTGGAATACAGGTGGAAACTGGTGTAGCACTGCTGTGGGGCAATTCGGCAGCTTCTATTAATTTTCAATACACATGTTTCCTAGCTATTACCTTGACAGTTTAACATTAGTTATCCACCCTAGAAAAAAAATACATGTGTACTAGGATGCCTGTAGCGAATATTTACTCTAGCCTTCATGTGTCTGTGAATGGAATAGTCAATGTGAATATGGGGAATGGCTAGACCGTGGCGTACTCAGACTATGCAGATTAGGGTATGGCATACGCAGAGTCCTAAATGGACTTAAATAAATCGGCAAGAAAATTTCATTTTATGAAATTTTAATGAATGATCTCGGCAAAATTTAAAACAAGACATAAAATGCAAAACTGTTTTTATGACATAAATAAATAAGACACTGCATTTTTGGTGGGCTTAAAGGTATGAAAGCAAATGCACCGAAAAGAAGCTGGTGGGATAGACCATGTGATGACTTCAGTTACTCCAGGATGAGAGGGACAGGATTTGAAAAGGGAGTGGTGATTAAAAAGAGATTTTAGCTTTATTGTATTTTTTTTTTACCAAAATCGTTTCTATTTACAAAGAGGAAGTGGGCAGCTTAATGTGGCAGGAAAACACCCGTCGGGGTGACACTGTGAACTTCATACTGCCAGCCATTGCTTTCATGATTTGGGAGAAAAGCCACAAAAGACAAGGGAAGGGATTAATGAGTGTTGGGTACATGCATGCTTCTACCATCTTGTACCCCATTAAGATGTATGAAAACAATGCATCAATAAAAAAGATGAATCCAGTATACAAAATAAAATAAAAAGACAAAGAGAATGTTACTTACCTAGGAAGAATTCTAAGGCTCCTGTGACATGAAGTATCAGATGACACAGAAAAGGAATAAAGTACTAATCCAACTAATCATGTGCATCGAAATTTAGAAACAGGACAGGAAATTTTTTCTTCTTAGCTGCAAAAGTATCTTGGAGAAATCGCTGGATATCACTGGAACCAGATCAGTTTCCCCCCTGTGGAATCGCCCCAGGTTGTCTAACTTAACCTCATTCTGGTGCCAGCTTGGTTCCATCTCCAGCTGATGGGCCTCCCCACACGGATCTGTTTTACCATCTCCAGAGCGAGGAGTCTCCTTAGGCATCTCTTAATAGAACATTCAGTTTTGATCCTGATCCCCTCTACATTAGTTATTTTAGAAAAGGCACATTAAAAATAAACACAAGGGACAGTTCACCAAGCACTGCCTTCCTCAATCAAGAGACTGGAGAAGCTCATTCAGTTCCTGCATGTATACCTCTACCATCTTGTACTCCATTAAGATGTACCAAATCAAATGTTTAAAATAAATAAATAAACATTGATAAAGAACTAGACTATAATTTTCTAACATAAAATGGAGGAAGAAATGCTCACAGAAAAGCCAACAAGAATGTGTAGAAGTGACAAGATCTGTTTTCATTCCATAAGTTAAAATTTCTCAAGAAGCAAAGAAGACCTGGCCAGCCTTTATGGAGCCCACAGAAAATCTATGGAGAGAGGGGAGCGGAGCAAGCAGTTACTATGGAGTGACTAGCTCTCTGATGCAGGAACTCTGGGGAGGATGGGACCTCAGTAGAAGCACCTAAGCTTATACACGGTCCACGGGGTAGACAGGAAGAGCCAATTTTAGTGAAGACCCAAGAATGTAAGACGTTATGAAAGAAAGAATAGCATGATATGGTCCTGAGACATTATAAAAGGCAGAAAGAATAGTACAATGTGGTCTTGAAAGGGAACATGTTTATTTTCCTTAGAATGTAGGTATTTTTAGCCACAAAATGCTGGTAAACTTTATGTGCAAATAAACACGGACTCTCTTTAGATATTGTCTACTGCTAGAGTCACGCACAAGGTCTTAAGGTCTCACATGAGTTTCTTCACACATGGAAGAGATACAGTGACTTAGGCAAATTCCCAGTGTCAGTGTTAGTGGCTGGGAGGGAACTTCAGCTCAGGCCAGAGCACTCGTTATATACACACCCCCAGGGGACCCAGAGCTCTGCTGGCCCAAGCTGAGTGTATACCTTTGAATCATTCAAAATCTGAAGACAGTGCACAGAAAAGAGATCTCCCCTCGAAGCCCCATTCCCAGCAAATTAAAATAAAACCAAAAGCAAACATAGACCTGAAAGTAGAGAATAATAAGAATTATAATAAGGGTTTTTATCAGAAGAAATTTCCCTGACTCTCACCCTGCTAGGTCACTCCTACCAATGGAAGTAGTTCTTATCTCCATTTTTCTGACCCTTTACTTTCATGTCTTAAGTTGCCATTTCTAGAATGAGCGCAAATCACCCCACTCTAAGTTCTCAAAGCCGTCTCTGGAAGACATCATCCAGAAAACAAAGTCCAGGAAGCAGAGGAGGAGTGTAAGGGGAGCCCTTACAAGACAAGAAGCCCTCCCCGGACCCCAGGCAGTAGGCTTCCAACACTTACTCAGACAAAGCCACCCGAGCTCCATCGCCAGCCAGAGAATGAGAGGTCCCGTGGACATTTTGACAGGAGTCTCTCTGTCTGTCCCAAATCCATTTCTTATACCACACTTATTGCTGACAGGGTGGGATATTGGAGTTTCATTTCCCTTTTTGCCTCATAATCTTCCCTTTCCTCATCCTGAATGCCCCCCCCGCCTTTTTTGTGTGGTACTGGGAATAGAACCCAGGGGCACTCTACCACTGAGCTATAGTCCCAACCCTCTTATTTTTTTATTTTGAAGTAGAGTCTCAGTAAGTTGCCTAGCCTGGCCTCAAACTCGGGATCCTCTTGAGTTAGCCTCCCAAGTCTCTGGGATTACAAGTGTCTACAACACACACGGCCCAATTTCCAATTTTGGATGTGTGATCAAATGTGCTGAACATTTTTCTCCTGGCGGCTAATGTGTGTGTGTACAAATGTGGGTCGTGATGGCAGCGGGGGAACTTGTGCTTGTTTGTCCACATGTATGGGGGTTCCTATGTAGGTGTGAGCATCCAAATGTGTGCTCTCGTGTTACATGCATGTTGTAACCTGTGCTTGAGTGGCAATCATCTTGACTGATGTCCACTGTGTGATCAAATGCAAAAAACTTCTTCAGTGACAACTGTTTTCATTAGGTTCTGTACCAAGGCCAAAGGAAAGTTCAACTGGGATTTGGCTCCACCCCCATTCTAAGTTCTCCTTGACCCTGCCTCTGCTCACCCTGTCCTCACAATCCCAGTGCTTGGGAGACTGAGATGAAGATCACAGGTTTGCAGCCATCCTCAGCAAGTTAGCAAGACTCTGTTTCAAAATAAAAAATAAAGAATGGCTAGGGGTGTATCTCAAAAGTAGAATGTCCGTGGTTTCAAACCCCAGTACCCCAAAAAGAAGGAGAAAAGAAAAAGCAGATCTGCAACCAATCATCAGATAAGTCAAAAACACTGTTAGAATGTATTGGGAAAGAAAAGAGAGGTTTCATAGAAAAGGCATGCTGTGGTATAGCAACCAGGCTCAGGCAATGATCAGACCCAGGGTCTATGCCCAGCACCACCTCTTATTTAGAAAGGCCAATTGATGGAGAAAAGCATGAAAGATAAATCATGAACCAGGTTACAGGGGCTGAACTGGATGAGTGTTACCCTTTGGGATTCTATAGATAACACGATACATCCAAAACTACAGGAAAGGTAGAGGAGGAATCAGTGCTCACCAGTCAGGTGTGTTTGTTGTACAAATCAGGATTTTTTTTATCATTTATTTGTTGATGGTTTCACTTGATTCCAGGTCCTCTGATAAGTCATATGGCATGTTATTTAATTCTCACAACCACAACCTAGGAAATAAATATCATTTTACCCATTTTGCAGGCAAGAAAAAGAAAGGCTCAGAGGCATTAAATAACTTACTCAATGCCCACAGCTAAAAAGTTGTAGAAATAGGACCCAAACCCAAAGCCCATGTTCTTCATCACTAACTAGAGCCTCCTTTGTCCTGTGTCCCTTGGGGTAGTGTAACCATAAGACCAAGCACAGCCTACAGAGCACCAGAGAGAAACGTGACAATGCTAAGTGTTCTAGAGTTTTGTTCCAGTCCTTGCTTGATTATAACCAACTCAATGAGCTGCAAACATTCAACACCGCTCATAGTGTGAAAATCTGAATATCAAGGGAGTCTCTGGACTCAGAGAAGGTAGACATATAGGGGGAAGAGCTGGAAATTGGGACTTTCAGATAAAATTTTACTACTGAATGCCCACAGACGGTGGGACTGTTTTCCTACCATGGACCATGGAAACTGGAAGAGATACTCAGAGGATGAGTCAGTTATCCAGAGATAAACTGAATTAGGCTATTTACAAATTCAGGTATTTATTTATTCAGATTTCCCCCAATAATGTCTCCGAATCCCCCTCTCTACTCAAGTCAGTAGTGCATAACTTCAACCAGGAATACAGAACCTGTGGTAAGTTTCTACCATGCGACTTTTAGATAGGAATAGATAAGACCCACCAAACACTTGAAAAGGCTTTAACGTAAACAAGAGACAAAGAAAACAAAGAGAGGAGAAAAAAAATAGTATTTTTTTTAAAGATGACATCTTCCCAGAAAGAAAAACTTCACATCCACAAAAAAAGAACAGGGAAATTGTAAAAGGGAAAATTAGAGAATAAGAAGGCTTTTGTAAATTAAAAATATTATCTCAACCCGAGACTTGATAGAACCTTTGAAAAAATAAAAATTAAGAAAACTTCCTAGAATGTATAATCATCTAAAATGTCATAAGCCAGTATGTTTTTAAAAAGAAAATAGTGGGGAGGAATAATTAAATAATAAAATATTCTCCTAATTAAAAGACATGAGCCTTCAGATTGGGAGATCAACTAAATGCCAAACTTCATAACTGGAAATATTCCCACAAAATCATTATTACATTACCAGTTAATGGAACCACATGAGACATAAAAAAGATTTTAGAGAGAAAACAAACAAATTGCATTGCAAGGACTTGGAGTAAGAATGGAATTGGTCTTCTAAACAACAAATCTAGAAAAGAATACAGACATGCTTTCAAACGTCTTAAGGGAAAATGAATCTTATTCCCACCCATTCTACCACTCAAATGTAAGACTATCATAAAGAAATTTTGGACACAGATGAATTCAAAATTTATTTCCCCATCCTGTCTTTCTTAGGAAGCCATGGGAAGGATATCTGTAACAAACACTAGAATGAACCAGAAAACAAAATCACAGGACCCAGAGAGTAGGACATTGATTCAAGTGAAAGAAAATTCCAGAAAGACAGATGTAGAACAGATCTAGAGAAAAACTGTTTCACTTCTCTATCACCACATCATAAATCATCCTGAAACTTAGTACTTGAATAACTTCCTTCCCATGATCCCCCAGACCCATGTGCTCAGCTGGGCAATTCTCATTCAAGTTCAATGACTAAAGCTGGAGCCATCTCAAGACCAGCCTGGACTGTATGTTCAAAGTATCTTTTCTCACATGCATAAGAATTTTTTAACTCACAGGTCTAGTGAATTGGGAGAATTTCTACAAAGCTAGGGCTGGACTGACAACTTTATCTACCTGGCCTTTCTACATGGCACCTTGGGCTTCCTTAAAATCCATCAAAGTAAATGGAATTTTTTTTGACATAGTGTCTGACTTCCTCAAAACTGTGCACTCCAATAGACTCAGAATAATCTGCAAAGGTTTTTATGACCCAGCCTCAGATGGTGTTCAAGAGCATTTCCATGGTTCTTCATTGATCAAAGAGGTTACAAGACATCACAGTTAGAAGCCATTCAAGCAGGGGCTGCAACACCAGGGTATGCATACCAGGAAGTGTGGTACACTGGGGATTTTAGTGGAAACATTGTTGGAGACCAGATACAATAACAATCCAAACAGGCTGGAGCAGAGGGCAGAGGATTAAATTAAGGGTGGAGAGTGTAACTATCTCATGCATTTAGGTATTTTGAAAACAAATTCATAGATTGAGAGTATAGCTCAGTGATAGAGCCCTTGCCTAGCAGGTGTGAGGGCCTAGGGTCAACCAGAAGAAAACAAAATGGACAGAAATAAAGGAAAGAGAGAAAGGGGGAGGAGAGAGAGAGAGAGAGAGAGAATGAATAAAGAGGATGGAAGGAGGAATGGAAAGAAAGAAAACAAATTCAATAGGTATTTGATAGATATGTTGGAATACTTGGTATGAATTTTTCATGGATAACTGGAAATTAGAGAAAAAAAACTGTGACAATTATAATCAATAAATAAAAATAAACGTGGTACACAAAAAGGAAATGAAGATATAGAACATTTACTAAATGTGAGAGATAGTTATGTGGTTATACTGCAAAATCTCACTAATGGCTTAACAAAAAATTACAATATGATCACTGACTACATTGGAAATACAGAAAGGAAGTGGGGTAGGAACACAAGAGTCTAATTCTATCACACTTATATTGACTCAAATAGACCAATCAAGTAAGACCATCTTAAGGATACTATTAGTAATATAGAGGTAAAAACCAAAAGATAAACCTCAAAAGAGCTTAACAGAAAAGAGCAAGAAAGGAATTCACCATTTTTTTGTTGTTATTGTAAGCCTTCTACAATATGATTTTGAAAATGTACATATTGGTCACATGTAGCACCCAGATCTTGGTCTCTAATGCTGTTATCCAATTAAAAGAACTAGGGCTCCTTAGAGTAATGACTGATTCTAGGTGTAGGGCAGGAAAAATATAAGATGAGCCTAGAGTATCTCGAAGTATCAGAAAGTAAAAAGAAATGCAGAAACAAGCAAAAAACACAGATATACGAACCCAAAATCAGAGATAGAGGTAGAGATAAAGAGAAAGAGAGAGAGAGAGAATGAATTGGGAGACGGGGAAACAGTAATGATTGCCTTAGGTAGGTGGTAAAGGTCTATGTCAACAATAATAACTAATACACGTCAACAACAGTAAATCAAGTTGATGGTGTATACCATGACATGATATGATATATGATATATTATGTTGATATGAAATGATATGATGACATGGTATGTGCTTTGACATATGATATAAATAGTACTTTATCTTTTTGGCCTTCCTCCTTATACCCTATGACCCTAGTCCAATTATGGAAAAAAAATCAGACCAACCCAAATTGAAATACATTCTACAATATTCTTGACAGTATTTTTCAAAATTGTCAAGGTCAATGAAAACAAGGAAGGTTTGATAAACTCTCATAGCCACGAGCAACCTAAGGAAACATAAAAACTAATAAGTGGTATCTGGGTGCAATCCTGAAACCAAAAAAAAAATATTAAGTAAAAACTGAAAAAATCTAAATAAAGTATGAATTTTGTACCAACATTGCTACATTCGTTGTAATAAACAGACCACACTAATGCAGGATGTTAATAATAGAGGAAACTGTCCTAAAATAAGTTCAGCTATTTTAATAAAAGTTTATTGCACGTATTATTTTATTTTATACAAAAGCTAATAGCAATTTGTTAACTCTTGGGGTCCCTAGACATCTTCAGAGAATTTACAAACATCCTAAAATGGATTCTCACTTGGTATTAAAGCGTATTATTCTTGAAAGACAGTCTCCAGCATTCCTGGGCATTTTTTTTTTTTTTTTTTTTTTTTTTTTGCTGTCTTCTTTCTCTGCACATGGAAATCTGACCTTGGAGAACCCGTTCTCCCTCACTCTCAGGAGACACAGTATTGATTTCATTCACTAGCATGGTGATTGACTCGAGGTTTCTCAGGTGCCCCATACAAAGTCAAGAACACACAATCTGGAGATGTTCATTGGATTTTGGGGAGATAGGGACCTTCTTGATTCCCAGTCCTCCTTGAGCTGCAAGGATGTGAGCCTAAAGCCAGTGTTACCCATTGTGCTTCCAATAGTAAGAAGTGAAACCTGCCTTGTAAGAGAACCAGTCTAACAGAAGGCAAGTGAAGGAACAGAGACAGCCTCACCGAGTCACAGCAGGCTGTAAGTCCAGCTACAAGGCAAATCAAAGAGCTAATAAATTCTATTTTGAGCTTAAGTCAATTTTCATTGAGTTTTCAGTCATTCTGAAGTTTAAAACTGTAAAGACCTTTGCACAGTGGTAATGTGGCTGGATGACTTTAAATTTCCTCTAACCTTAAGAGTGATACTGTTATCTGGTTCAATTACCTGCTTCACCAAACACTTATTTCACCTCAACATTTCAAACATTTCAAAAGTGCTTCTCAATTCATTATACTCTGGACATGTGGGAATTTTATTAGGCTCTCTGGGAATAAAGACCAATAAAGCATAGATCCTACTTTTAAAAAACTTGATACTTTCAAATTTTTAAGCAGAAGAAGTAGTATCACCCCCTACTTTATTTATAAAGCTTCTGGAGACAAGAGAAGATTAAAAAAAAAAAACTATTACATAACAGCATGAAAATAGAATCTAGGTTTTCGAGCCGGGTGTGTTGGCACATGCTTGTAATCCCTGAGCTTGGGAGGCTGAGACAGGAGGATCACACAGGTTCGAAGCCAGCCTCAACTACTTAATGAGACCCTGTTTCCAAATAAAATATAAAATAGGTCTGGGAGTATAGCCCAGAGGTAGAAAGCCTCTGGGTTCCACCCCTAGTACCACTAAATAAATAAATAAATAAATAAATAAATAAATAAATAAATAAATAAAACTTTATTTTAAAAATCTAGATTTTCACCAGGCGTGGTGGCGCACGCTTGTAATCCCCGCTCTTGGGAAGCAGAGACAGGAGGATCATGCAGGTTCGAAGCCAGCTGCACGAGTTGGCTTAGGAGACCCTGTTTCCAAATAAAAATGTAAAAATAGGTCTGGGAGTGTAGCCTGGAGATAGAAGGGCTTCCAGGAACCCCAGTACCACCAAAAAAAAAAAAAAAAAATCTAGATTTTCTAGTGATGAGTCTTTTATATTATAAAAGTTACACATAACTAGTACTTTCTGATCAATGGCATTAAGTAAGATCTTATGCATTCATTTTATTTGTTCATTTCATCAACTATAGTAAGAATGGACAAATTATAGCCCATGAACCAAATCCAGCCAAACACCTATTTTTCTAAATAAAGTTTTATTGCAATATACCCATATCCATTTTGTAACATATTGAGGCTGATTTCAGTCAACAGTGACAAAGTAATTGCAACAAATACCTTGTGGCTCACAAAGCCAAATACAATTACTGTCTTGTTTTAACAGAGAAAGAGTGTCAACACTTTGAGTTCATGCTATGTGTCAGGCACTGTACAAAGCCTTGGACTTCCATATTAGACAAGCCATCTGTAATCTCACAGCCCAGCATCTCCAAGTGAGTAAGAAACAAGTTGACAGACAATAAGACGTGACAAAAAAGGATAAAATATTTCAACAACTAGAAGTATGTTCATTAAAATTGCTTTCAGGACTAACTAGTTCATAAAATCTCTATTTTTCTCTTCTATCTTGGGCGATATATGACTGTGTAGTCTTAAGGGGACAGGAAATGAATTTTTCCTAGAAAGGAGGCCATATTGTGAGTTATTTGCATGGTAGGGAAGAGAGTAGCCTCTCTTGCTTATTATTCATAGGGGTCTACTAGGCAAACTTATTTTCACTCTAGGACTTCTTCATCAGCTTCCTTATTTCCTGTGGGATGGCTGACTGGATCCCATAGACATGAAATCAGATGTTATGGTTTGGATCTGGTATGGCCCCCAAAAGCTCATATGCTCAAAGTAAGGTCCCAGTGCAGCAAGGGTCAGATATGGGGTTTTAATGGGGTTTTAATGGAATGACTGAATACTGAGGGTTCTGACTTCATTGGGATTAATCCATTGATGTTGAATGGACTGCTGGGAGGTGGCACCTCATTGAAGGAAGTAGGTCACTGGAGGTGTCCCTGGAAAGATTTTTCTTCTTTCCTTTTGCCCCCTCCTCTTGCCATTTCTGCATCTTGCTTGCTATGAGATGAAAAGCTTTGCTTCATTCCACCCTTCTTCCTTAATGCTTCTGTCTCACCTCAGGCCCTGGGCAATGGAGCTGGCCAGGCATGGACTAACACCTCTGAAACTATGAGAAGAAATACACTTCTCCTCTTCTATTGTTCGTTTGAGGAATTTGAGTCACAGTGATCCAAAACTTACAAACACAGCAGCTCCATGGGTATGAGCAGCTTAACCTTTCTGTGCTCCATGACCCCTCTATGAAATAAAGATAATAATACCTGCATCTTAGATGATTTGAGCACCGAATAAAATGGTCCATGCAAAACACTTAGCAAAATACCTGTCCAATAATGAACACCCAGCAAATGTTAGTTATGATTTAAGTAGTTTTTATCTAGGTGGCATTAGATAAGTACAAAGGACGGGATGATCTCTCATAGGGCTAATACCTTCTCATGGGCTGCTCAACATCCCTTCCTTCATGGAGACAACCCTTCTCCATCCTGTAGGGATACATTGTCATGTATTGCTAGGCCCTAGGCACAAGCAAACGTAACTTACTCCTCGTGGAAAATGGTACAAGACAAAAAATGTAGCTATGTTTACCTGGAGATGTTGAGTCCATCAGAGACATGGATTAGCATGAATCTTGAAAAATAAAGGCAACTAAAGGATCACCATTCCATTTGCAACTCCAACAATGGGTAGTCTGGTAGGGTATAGGTTCTCAGAAGTGGCTGGGGCTGACGAACAATGACGAATGAACAGGACTAGTTTATGAGCCTGATAACCAAAATAGTCAGTTAAATCACTTAGGGATCTGTTCAACTGCAAGTAACTGAAAATTCAATTCACAGAAACCTAACTATATAAGGATCTCTTTTTCCATCTCATAATAAGAAAATAAAGGTTCCTCAGAAGACTGGAAATGGAACCACCATATGGCCCCGCAATACCGTTATTCTTTAGTATCTTTCTAAAGGAATTGAAGTTGGAATAGTATAGTGATATATACATATCCATGTTTCTAGCCAAATTATGGAACCAACCTAGGTTCCCATCAATAAAAGAATGAGTTATATAACTGTGATATATACAACCAATGGAATTTTACTAAAGAGGAACAATATAATTTACAAGAAAATAGATGGAACTACTGAATATTATTCTAAGCAATATTAGCCAGTCTCAAAAGATGAAGGGTTGTATGTTTTCTTTCCTATGTGGAAGGTAGAGAAATTAGAAAATATAAGGAATTACAGATAAAGGAGGAGAATCTCTGGTAGAGCAAATGAAGGAGGTATAAGGAGGGGGGAGAGACTTGATGAAGAAGACATTGAAATAAAGTTATATACAGCATCATCAGTGATGATCTCAATAACATCGAGAAGGGGGCAGGATGGGGTCTGGAGGGAAATTGACCAAGTGCCATGTGCAGACATGTTCTTAGCACTCTGAACCTCTTGATAATGCATAAACACAATGTACCAATAAAGGTATATTTTTCAAAAGAAGCCTGGATATAGACAGTCTAGGGATTTTTAAAGCACTATCAAAGAACCAGGTTCTTCTCTCTGTGTTCCTCCATGATGGCTTGTCTTTAACATGGTCACAGAAGGGCTGGTATCCTCAGGACATCAAGTTTATATTTGAGAATAGGAAATGAGAAGGTAGAAAGGCTTTATCATAATTAGTCCTTCAATTTTTTTCTGGGAAGGAAGCCTTTCTCAGACAGACTTTCTCCTGATACCTTATCTAATCCTGGGCCACAGCCTTCTCTCAAATCTATCCTAGGAGATGACGATGATTAGTTTAGACCAATCAGAAAGTATTAATCTAGAGTTCTTCAGATCAAGGGATGGAATGTGCTGGTGATCTGAACAAAATTAGAATTCTATTAGAAGACTGTTGGTTGATCAATAAGCAATGTCTTCCTCAATAGACCCCAAGAGACCACGTGCATATTCTCCAATACCAGACTTCTGATAATAACAAGTTTGTGTTGTGAGTGAATGAATGAATGAATGAACATTTTGATCCCTTAAATGGAGAAAATGATACAAAGAAGAAAGAAGAACAGGGCAGCTATCAGAAAATGTATTTCAGAAATCCCTGTGAGACCTTGTCTGACCTTGAATCTCACCTTCTTCATCTATTGAATAGGATTGAATCACTCCTTCACCATAGAGTTGATCTGAGAATTAAATGAATCTTCATATGGGTAAGTTATTTGAAGTCATAAAGAATTAGGAACATGTTTTGATTTATAAGCAAAAGAAACAAAGATGGGAGGAAGCTAGCGCGCACCAGCTGGCTTTAGAAACCCTGCCCACAAAGGGCAGAGCCACAGGTCAGAAAGCAGAAACGGAGCCTGGGTGGATACATATCCTGGTGGGTTCATAAAGTCATTGTTACATTCCTTTTTCGCTATAAATGTAAGGGAGTTTCTATCTGAAAATATAGGAAATGCTGAAATCTTAGAAAACCAACACTTAACTCTCCTGGCAATGCCAGACTGAGTTAAGATACTGAAAGTGAGAAAATGGATAAGAATGAAAAGCTACAGTCTTCAGCTCCCCTCGGAGAGCCTAGCTTGAACAAATACAGTGAAATCACCACGTCTAGGTCACACGACAGTGTGGAATCTTTTTTTTTTTTTTGTAGAGAGTAATTAGATTTTTATTTATTTTTTTAATTTTTTATTGGTGTACTGTATTCATACATCATAGTGGTATACAAACTTTTGTAGACATACATGCACACATCACCCAGTCAGCCCCCACCCGATCCCCACCCCATTCCCTCTCCATCCCTCCCTCCCATGCTTGGCTTAGTGGTTGACATCTAGTATTATAGCAATTTATCCAAATTAAAAATGATAATCTCACATAACAGTTTCATTTGTCTGATACCAAGCTTTTGATGACTTAAAGATGACATTTCAATATTTCTTTTTACTTTCTTACCAGAGAATATTTTTTTCTATTTTTTTAGGTGAAACTATCATATATTTATATATATATATATTTTTCAGAAAAAAAAATCTATCCTAATATGGAACATGGACTCTAGATACCCAAAACGATCTTGAAAAAGAACAAAGCTAGAAGATATATATTTTCTGATTTCAAACCATATAAAGCTACAATAATTGAAACAGTGTAGTACTATTCTAAAGGCAGATATATAAACCATTGGAGTTAAATAAAAGCCTAGACCTAAATTCTTCCCTATATTGTCAAGTTATTTTTGACAAGGTTTCCATGAACATTTGGTGGTGGAAATAATAATCTTTTAACTAAATATTGTTGAAAAATAATAATTACATAGAAAATAATAAAATTGGACCCTACCTAATCCCATATACAAATATTAACTCAAAATAGATAAAAGACCTAAATATAAATCTTAAGACTATAAACTTTTAGGAGAAAATCTGGGTCATAAAACCTCACAACATTGAAATTGGCAGCGATTTCTTGGATATGATTTCAATGGCACAGGCAACAGAAGAGTATACAAACTCCCTAAAAAATAAAAAAAATATTGTATATCCAAAGACAATGTAAACAGAGTTAAAAGTTACTAATAGAATGGGATAAAATATTTCCAAATGCTATATCTGAAGGTATATTAATATTACAACTAGAAATCCTAAAAATTAACAACAATAAAGGCAAACAATACCATTTAGAGATAGGTAAAAGACTAACATAAATAATGAATCTCCACAGATAACCAATCTTATTTGTCTGTTGGATGGAAAATCTTGTTTCTCTGGTTCTGGTGTGTGTTACCTATTTCTTCTTTGTAGTTAATCTCTTTGAGTATTTTCTCTAGTGCTGGTTTTGAAGACATAAATTCCTTCAGTTTCTGTTTGTCATGGAAGCTTCTTATTTCTCAATCTAATTTGATAGAAAGTTTTGCTGGGTAGGAAATTTTTGGCTGGAAGTTGTTTTCTTTCAGAGTTTGGAATATGTTACTCCAAGCCCTTCTGGCTCTCATGACTTGGTTTGGAAAATCTGGAGTGATTCTAATTGGTTTGCCTCTGAATGTCACTTGGCCCTTTGTTTTTGTTGCCGTTAAGATTCTCTGCTTGGCTTCCACATTGGTCATTTTGACAATTATGTGGCGTGGGAATCCTCTTCTCCGATCCTGTCTAAAGGGAGTTCTATAAGTTTCCTGGACCTGTGTATCAACCTCTTGCTCTATGTTTGGAAAATTTTCTGCTATTACTTCCTTGAAGAGATTGTTGATCCCTTTGGTTTCACTTTCTTTTCCCTCCTCTATTCCAATTATTCTTAGGTTAGCTCTCTTAAAATGGGCCCATATTTCTTCAATATCAGATTCCTGCTGTCGGATATTTTTTCCTAGATTAGAAACTATGCATTCATTTTTGGAATGATCATCTTCTAAGAGCGAGATTCTGTTCTCCATGTGGTCTAATCGGTTGTTTGTGCTTTGAATTGAGGCCTTTACTTCATTAATTGCATCCTTTATCTCTTTTTGGCTCTCTCTGAGTTCTTTTCGAAGCACCTCTATTATTTCTACAGTTATTTTCCTGATTTGATCTTCTAGAAATCTCTGAATTTCTGTTTTATCGGGTTCTGATGTTGTGGGGTTGTGGGCATTCATTGCTCCAGTATTATTCCTCTTTCCCATGATTTTGGAAGTTTGTGACTTCTCTGGGTTCTTCCCTTGGGTCACTATGACTTCACTTAAGGTGTTCTGGATCTCGAGTCAGTAGTATCTCAGACCCCACTACTCCTTTACGGGGTTGTATCACAGAGTCTCCGACCCAGAGAGTCGATAGGGGCTGCTTTAGACTGTGGGGGGTGCCAGGTTGCACGTTCTCCTATGGTGTGATATCTCTGCCACCGCCACTCCCCCACTGGGTCAAGTCCCAGGGAGTACAGTACTGGGATTTCTCCTCTGTGGCCCGTGATTTGACTCACTGTTCTTGAGTACGCAGATGTAGCTGTACTGGTCTCGGTGAATTCGCTGCTGCTGCTGCCGGTGGCAATATGGCGCCACTGCTACGCCCTCAGCCGTGAGGCTGGCGTATTTCTTCTTGGTTTTTAGTTCCACTCTGAATCCCTGCAGCGTGTGCTGAGCTCAGCCAGTGGGAGCTTTAGATGCTCTCTGCGCCGAGAAATCCTGCCTGGCTGTTCCACAGCGGCTCACCTCAGCTTGCCGTAGCCGTCCAGTGAACTCGCCGCTGCTGCTGGCAGTATGGCACTGCTGCCGCGTCCTCGGGCGTGAGGCCGGTGTATCTCCTCTGTGGCTTTGAGCTCTGTTCTCAGTCCGCTTTCTCTCTGGAGCCTGGTGATTTTTTTGTTTCTCTGGTGATGGTGTTTTCTGGCTATGAAAGGCGCTGATTTTGTGGTAATGGAGATTGGTTGTTAGCGGGGCTCTTAAGCCCCGCTTTTCTCGGTCGCCATCTTCCCAGAAGTCCGACAGTGTGGAATCTTAGCTGAACAGAACTGACTGCCTTTGACTCTTGAGTTCAGTTTGATTTGACATAGTTTAGCAATACTTATTTTCACACATGGTCACGTTATCTTCTTATACATTATGAAGTAACATGCCCTGTCCCTGTGGTATTGAATAAGGCTACATGATGCAATTTGGCTACCACACGTGAACAGAAGTTCATGGGTCACTTGTAGGTGACAGCCATAAGAATTGTGTACAATTCCTTATTTTCCCTTTCCCAGGCAGAGCAACTGGCATTACATGGTGAAAGCCCACAAACTCTTTAGGAAAGATATCAAGCAGAATCCCATCTCCCATCCCCAGTGGAAGCAAGTAGAAAAATAAAAAATAAAAATCTTTCTTATCCTAAAGCACTAAACTATGTGTGTGTTCACCTGAGTAGAACATAAGGTATATTGACTAATTCCCTAATACCATCTCAGTTATATGGAAACAGTAATGAAGACCAGATGGGAACATTCTTTGGAGTGAGACAGTCTGGGGTTGGAAGCTCTGATACTTACTGACCATTTTCTTTCTTTTCTCTCTCAGCCTAGTCAGCCCTAATGCCCTCACGGTCAGATATATTCACACCTTAAAATCATAAGAGCAACTTCAAGTTTCACCTCCAGGCATTTTGATTTTATCATTCTCATGTGGGAACTAGATAATAGGATTATCTTTGGTTTCTGTGGTACTGGGGATTGAACCCAGGGATAATCTATCCCCAAGTCACACCCCCAGCCCTATTTTATTTTTTATTTTTATTTTTTGGTGGTACTGGGGTTCCTGGAAACCCTTCTACCTCTGGGCTACACTCCCAGACCTATTTTTATATTTTTTATTTGGAAACAGGGGTCTCTTAAGCCAGCAAGACTGGCTTCGAACCTGCCTGATCCTCCTGTCTCCACCTCCCAAGCATGGGGATTACAAGCGTGTGCCACCATGCCCAGCTTTATTTTTTTATTTTGAAACAGGGTCTCACTAAGTTTCCAAGGGCCTCACTAAGTTGCTGAGGTTGGCTGTGAACCCGCAAACTTCCTGTGTCAGCCTCCCAAGTAATGGGATTACAAGCGTGCGCCACCACACCCAGCTTGATACTAGAATTTTTTAATCTCATATGACTGCCTAGTGTGAAAAAAATTTGTCTGAATCTCTTAAACTTATTTAATTGGTTAGTTCTTCCACACACAGACTGCAGACTGAATTTTCTCTAAAAATCTTCCTGAGTCCAATGTTTCTACTTGAGCTCCAACAGCAACCTAGGCATACCTTTTCCTTATAACTAGAAAACTGCATTGAAATTATTTATTTATGATGATAATTTAGCATACATTTTTTAAAAACCTAGAAGAAAGTTTTTGAATGATATATAAACCTAGAAGGATTTTGAATGTGTTTATCACAAATAAATGAAAACTGTTTGGGGAGATAGCTGTGCTTACCCTGCTTTGAACATTATACCCTGTGTACATATATCAAAACATCACATGGAACCACATAAATATGCACACATTTTATGTGTCAATTACAAAACACATAGCACACAGCAAATGTGAGAGTGTGAAGACAATAGAGTTAAGTTTAAATAAACTAAGAAAAAAGCAGCATTAGAAAAAGTTGTGTGAATGTCATTTCTATTATCAGCTTCATTATGATGTGAGATTATAATGTACATTTTACATTGTAATGTATAATGTAAAAAATATTTTAAAAGATGATTCATTTTCTTATCTATTTTCAAACCACAGTATGATTTCCTGAACAGAGGGATTGTACTAGAATCACCTTGTAGCCCCAGCAACTTAGCTAAGGTCCCAGCATCATATTATATATAAAGATAAATATAAGTATTTATTGATCTAAACAGAAGGAATAGTCCATTGAATTAAAACTAGGAAATCACTGATAACCTTTGACAAACCAGCTTTAAAGAAAGAGTAGGAAAAAGACAAGGATTCTAGATTGAGAAATGAATTAGGAAGTAATTTGGTCCACATTTCAAAGACATGGTCTTGAGAAAGAGATAAGCAGATGATACTGCAGAATTGGGAAAAGAATCATTTGAAAGTGAAAATGTGTTTTAGCAGAAAAGTATAACTTTTGTTAGTTAAGAAATCATAAACGAGAGAAGGTAGAATACTTCCAAAACAAAACATTTTGCTACAGACCTCATTCTCCTTCTCTTTTTACTCTGCTCTTTGTTCTTAAGACCTATTACCATATGTCGATTTTGTTTATAGCTTCTAATCTCTACATAATATGCCACTAGGGGTATATGCTGTCGTAACCATCCATTCCATTAATGATAAAGAGCTAGGTGTCCTCCAACTCTAACATAAATGGCTGATAAAGTAGCCTTTGCACTGAACAGGCTACTCATACATGTTCCTACATGAACCTGAGAGAGAGTTTATTGGGGGTAGGTATTCAGAAAGGAAATTGTTAAATGATAGGCAAGTTGCACACTTCATCACATATGGAGATCTCTCTCCAGAACCAACTGGCCAATTTTACTCCTCCATCTGATGGGCTTGAGGGTTGTTTACCCACATCCTTGCTAACAATATTATCCCATTGAGTGATTCCTGCCCCACTGCCAGATGGGATGTGTAGTTACTTCATTGTGATTCTCTTGGAATTTCTTTGAGAATCTTCTTTTGAGTTTAATCATCTATTTCCATACTTGGTTGCTATTTGCCCTTAAGTGAACTGACCTCTCACATCTTTGCCCACTTTTCTATTCCTCCTCCTCCTCCTCTTTTTATCTCTCTTCTCTTTCTCTCTTTTCCCTTATCTTTTCTCTTCTTCTTTTCTCTCTCTCTTCTTTTTCTCTTTACCCTTCTCTCTTCTTTCTCTCCCCCTCTCTTCTCTTTCTTCTCTCTTTCCCCACGTATAATATCTTCCCTGAACATAAAAACAATTCCTCTGCTCTACAGTTCCTCTCCCAACTTTTTCCGTTAAATAATTCATTGAACTGAAATTCTAAATTCTGACATATTAAAATCCATCAAGGAGCTGGGCATGGTGGCACACGCCTGTCATCCCAGTACTTGGGAGACTGAGACAGGAGGATCACAGTATTGCAGCTAGCCTCAGCAACCCTTTAAAACCCTTCACAACTTAGTAAATATAAAGATTAAAATAGTGGTGGGAATGTAGTTCAGAGGTAGAATGTCTCTGGGTTCAATCCCCAGTACGACACACACACACACACACACATGCATCCAGGGTTAAGGGTGAATGCCTGCCTAGCATGTGTAAGGTCCAAGTTCTATCTTCAATACCACCAAAAGTGAAAAAATACACCAAGATTTATTCTTACTGCTTCTGCTTTGGGAATCTTGTTTGAGAGATCCTTTCCCACCCCAAGATTAAAATATTATTTGCCTATTTTCCATAAACATTTTAGTTTTGTCTTCACAATTGGTCTTTAATCCCTCTGAAGTTTACTTTTATATATGGCATGAGGTAGGAATCTAACGTTTTTTCTACATAATAATTATTTGTCCTGCCGGGAGCCTCATTAGTCATCAGCTTTGAAGTCACCTGAGTCTGGGTTGGAAGGAGCGCAAACTGCCCACCCAAGTGGAGACTGCTGCACACAGACAAATCTCCGAAGACCAAATGAGATCGCTGAGCAAAGACCCTGACAACTTCTTGATTTCCCAGAATTTTACCCCTTCACTCCCTGATTCATCAGTGGCTACCTTGATGTTTTTTCCTGACTCACCCTATTACAGCATTGCTGTCTTCTGTGATTATAATGTTTTGATTAAAACTCTCAATAAAACAAGACACTAATGGAAAGTCAGATAGGAGAGATATCTCTCTCCTCCCTAGCCCCTTCTGCTGTCTTGTTTCTCTAATAATAATAATTTTCTATAATATCATTCTGATTCCATTAATGGTCATTCATGTAAGAGACTTCTGACCCATCAATCAACATGAACACCATCTGCCACATGTTCCCAATAATTTCTGCTAAAAGTCCATCCTTTCTTCACTGATATGTAATGGTATCTCTATCGTACATTGGCTATTAAATAGGTGGATAATCAGAGCTCAGTGGTGCATGCCTATAATTCCGGTTCTTGGAAAGCTGAGGTGGGAATTTCTTGGGTTTGAGGCCAACCTTGGCAACTTAGCAAGACTCTGTTTCAGAATTTAAAAAATTAAATAATAAGTGGGGCTGGGGTGTAACTCAGAGGTAGAATGCCCCCGGGTTCCAGTAACAAAAATAGGTAGGTACATGTATGTGGATGTGTGTGTGTGAATGTGTGTGTGTGTTTTATGCTGTTTGTTGTGTCAGTCTTTTTGTTTCCTTGCCAGTATCACATTATTTATTATGAGGCTTTTAATAAACTTAACTATTAATAAGTTGAATCCAACCTCTCTGACTGCCTTTGTTACACTTAAAAATTTTTTTAGCTTTTTTTTTTTTTTTTTTTGCAGTACTGGGGATGGAACCCAGGGGCATTCTACATCAGAGCAGCACTTCCAGGCATATTTTTTATTCTTTATTTTGAAACAGGGTCTCACTGAGTTGTAGAGGGCCTCACTAAGTAGCTGAGGCTGTCCTCAAACCACGATCCTCCTGTCTCGGCCTCCCAAATGCTGAGATTACAAGCGTGCGCCCCCACACCCGGCTCCTTTTTAGCTATTTTATACTTCATACCTTCATGGAAATTCTAGAGTCAGTGTTGAGTATCTGAAGAGTCCCTACTAGATTATTTTTCTGGGATTTGCTTTAAGGGAAGGATTGACATCCTTACAAATGTTGTGATTCTGTTCATGAGCTTGGTTTTTTCATGTTTCTTTACAATTCTCAATAGAGTTTAAATTTTCCATCTTAAAAGTTCTGTGGGTTTTCATTGGAATGCTTACTACATATTATGGTTTTTTGTTGTTGTTGTTGTTGTTGTTGTTGTTGTTGATTTGCGGGTCTGGGGATGGAACCCAGGGACATTTGACCTCTGAGCTACACTCCCTGCCCTATTTTTTATTCTTTATTTTGAAACAGGGTCTCACTGAGTTGCAGAGGGCCTCACTAAGTAGCTGAGGCTGTCCGCGAACCGCGATCCTCCAGTCTCAGCCTCCCAAGTGCTGGGATGACAAGCGTGCCCACCACGCCCGGCTTGCTTTACGTTTTTATTGACAATATGATTAATACCTTATTACTGCTGGATAATGAAATGCTCTTGACTTTTTCACTCTTCTCTACATTGTGTTCAATAGTCTAGATTTTTTAAATTATGAAACAAAGGGAAAAACAGAGCACCCATGAAAATTTTGTCTCTGCAAAAGAGCCAGGTTCTTTCTTCCTCTAAAACAGGAAGCAGTGGAAGAAGAATGGATAAAGTGAGGAGTTGACTTCTCAAGTCTAAATAGTAGTATGGCATCTAAACCTCATCTCTTGAGGAGAGAAAATACTTTTCCATTAGAAAGCCCAGTTTAGGTCAGGCACAGTGGTGCACTCCTATAATCCTACTACTTCAGAGGCTGATATTGGAGGATTACAGGTTCAAGACCAGCCTCAGCAACTTAGCAAGGCCCCTTACAACTTAGTAGAGGCCCTGTTTCTAAAATAAAAAGTAACCCAGGTGTGGTGGTACATGCCTGTAATCCCTGTACTTGGAAGGCTGAGATGGGAGGACTGCAGTTTTGAGGACAGCCTCTGCAAGTAGTGAGACTCCCATCAACCTACTGAGACCCTGTTTCCAAATAAATAAAATGGAGCTGGGGGTGTAGCTCATTGGTAGAATGCCTCTAGGTTTAACCCCCCACTAACACAAAAAGATTTTTTAATTAAAAAATTAAAAATAAAATAAGACTGGGGGTATAGATCAGAGGTACAATGCTTCTGGATTCAATCCCCAATAACACACATACACACACACACACACACACACACACACACACACACACACAAAGTTCCACATGTTAGAGATTTTTTTTTTTCCGGGTCTGGGGATGGAACCCAGGGGCATTTGATCTCCAAGCTACACCCCCTGCCCTATTTTTTTATTCTTTAGTTTGAAACCGGTTCTCACTGAGTTGCAGAGGGCCTCACTAAGTAGCTGAGGCTGTCCGCGAACCGCGATCCTCCAGGTCTCAGCCTCCCAAATGCTAGGATTACAAGCGTGCCCACCACGCCCGGCTCACATGTTGGAGATTTAATGACCATCTTGTGAAGCTATTAGGAGGTAATACAAACTTTAGTGGGTGGGGCTTAGCGGAAGGAAGTTGAGTTATGGGGGTGTGCCCTTGGGAGGGCTACTGGGATCCTGGTCCTTCCTCCTCTGCTGCTTCCAAGCTCCCTGAGTGAGCAGCTCTGCTCGACCACCTGCTGCCTGCCATCATGTCCAACCTCAGCACAGGCCCAAGCCAAGAGGCCAAGTGACCACAGGCCAAATGCTTCGAAGCCTTGCGCCAAAACAAGGCCTTTCCGATGCCCGCCCTCAGGTGTTTTGCCACAGTGATGGAAGGCCGACTAGCGCCAGGGGATGAGTGTGGTCTACAGCAATGCACAGACACAATGCGGGCATGGGCACTTGAGGAGAGGAATTGTTTTTGCTACTGTCATTTTGGCCAGATGCTGAGCTGGCTCTTGCCCCATCCTTGCGCTAAGCCTTGCTCCAGGGCCAAAGCTCTGTCCAGCAGGGTCCACGTGTTTCAAGTGTTCTCTGGTTTGGGAAGAGAAGCGGAAACACAAGAAGTGAAACTTCCAGAGTTGCACTGCGGAGGAAGCTTGCCCTTTCAGATCCTTCAGTGCCAAGCCTTTACTCAGACTTGCTCTTTAGGGGGGTAGCAAGTTTGTTTTCTCATGTCTGAGTAAATAGAATATATTTGAGTTGAAAATGAAAACCATTTACCCGAGTGCCTTGCATAGTAAACACATTCCCTCACTGAGATAAATTCCACTTTGCGATCTGCATACTGGTCCCATTTCCTCACCTGAGGCACCTGAGAAGGTAGCCGAGGTTATGCTCTTGAAGGCTGATAAACCTTAAGACCACATGATTGCCTCAGAATGCAAAACTGTGGTTTAAAAATAGGTAGAAGTGCAAATAAATTGTGTGTGTGTGTGTGTGTGTGTGTGTGCGCGTGTGTGTGTGGTATGTGGTGTGCTAGGGAGTGAACCCAAAGACATTCTACCTCTGAGCCTCACCCTCAGTTCTATTTTTTGTTTTATTTGGAAACAGGATCTCACCAAATTTCTGAGAGCCTTACTAAGTTGTTGAGGCTGGTCTCAAACATGCAATCTTCCTGTCTCAGCCTCCCGAGTACTAAGATTACAGGTGTGTGCCACCAAGCCCGGCTTACAAATGAATTCTTACAAACAAATATAATATGGTATTAATACCATAAAATTTAAGATAACTCAAATATCATGTATGTTAAAGTCATGTGGTGGCATACACCTATAACCCCTGTACTTTGGAAGCTAAGACAGGAGGATTGCAGGTTTGAAGGCAGCCTCAGCAACTTAGCAAAGCTCTCAGCAACTTAGAGAAACCCCATTTCAAAATAAAACCTAAAATATGGCTGGGGGTGTAGAATGCCCTTAGGGTTCAATCCCTAATGCCACAAAATAATAATAATAATAATAATAATAATAATAATAATAATAATATAATATATGTCATGTGCATTAATATGAAGATTCATACTAAGTCATTGAATAAAGATTCAGGAGCCACTCAGCAGCCATAGAGGGCAGAAAATGGAGATCAGTGATGGGCACTTCTCCAGCAGGCACAAAGCCTTGGTTTTGACTACCAACACCACTTATGTATGGGAGCGTGCACACACACATACACACACACACACACACACACACACACACACACACGGAGAAAAGGATGGTATTGGTGTCCATTTATGGTTAGATAGGAAAATATTTCCATGATCAAATTGAAGAAAACAATTTTCATGATCGTACGTGACGATCAAGATGGAAAAGATGATGAACAACCTCAGCCCACTTTTGTGTGTTTGTATGGTACTGAGGATGGAACCCAGGGGTTTCCTACCTCTTGGTTACAGCCTCGATCCATATTTTATATTTTACTTGGCAACAAGGTCTCACTAAGTTTCTGAGAGCCTCACTAAGTGGCTGAGGCTGGCTTTGAACCTGCGTGATCCTCCTGTTTCGGCCTCCCCACTATTGGGATTACAAGCGTGTGCCACCACGCTCGACTTCAGCCCATTTTTGTAAGAAAAAATACATCTACACAGACAAGCCTGGAATGGTACTTAAGAAATATTAACCATGGTCTCTTCTGGGCAGAAAGAAGAGATTTTTCTATTCATTTTTCTTTATAAATCTTTGTTTTGAATTTTGTGTAATAATTAGCTCAAACTATTATGAAAGCAAAAGTCTCATAGGGTTTTTTTGTTTATTTATTTGTTTTTAGTGCCAGGGATTGAACCCAGGGGCATTCTACCTCTGAGCTATACCCCCAGCCCTATTTTTTATTCCTTATTTTGAAAAAAAGGTCTCACTAAGTTGCTAAGAGCCTCAGTCAGTAGCTCAGGCTGCCCTACAGACCTGCAATCCTCCTGTCTCAGCCTCCCAAGTACTCAGATTACAGGTGTGCACCACCATGCCAGGCTGAAGTTTCGTTTTATAAAAAAAAGAATTTCATATAATTGGAATGGTATAGCATACAGTTTTTTTGTGTCTGGAGTTTTCATCTGGTATGATACATTTTTAAAAAAATCAATTTTGACTGACACGTAAACATGTGTACATATTTTTGAGGCCCTTCACTGTTATCACATGCATTAGTATTTGTTGCTAAATAGTATGTTATGGACATTTGGGTTGTTTCCAGTTTAAGGCGACTTAGCAGCTTTTGGCTGCTGTGAACATTCATGTACAAGTCTTCATGTGGTCATGTTTTCATTTCTCTTGGGTAAATACTTAAGAATGGAACTGGTGGGCCACATGACAAGGGTATGTCTAACTTGTTGCTAAGCTGTTTATGAGAGGGTGTGTTGATTCATGGCAAAAGCTCTGTGTCAGAGAAAGGCAGCTATTTCTATTTCACAGATAAACTGAGGCACAGGGGAAGTTTGGTGGTTTCCTTGGACTTTTATACTATTACATTTTGACATGTTCAGACTAGAACGCAGATTTCCAGTGCTTACCTGCCTTCTGGTTTCTTTTCTGTTTTTTCTCTTTTATAACTTTTGTTTTGCCAGATGTAGTGGTGCACACTTCTAGTGAGACTCTGTTTCAAAATAAAATATGGTTCGGAATATATAACAAAGGTAAAGTGCCCTGGGTTCTATCCCCAGTACCAAAAGAGAGAGAGAGAGAGAGAGAGAGAGAGAGAGAGAGAGAGAGAGAGAGAGAAGAAGAAGAAGAAGAAGAAGAAGAAGAAGAAGAAGAAGAAGAAGAAGAAGAAGAAGAAGAAGAAGAAGAAGAAAAAGAAGAAGGAGAGGAGGGAGGGGGGAGGAGGAGGAGGAGGAGGAGGAGGAGGAGGAGGAGGAGGAGGAGGAAAATAAGTCTAAGGAAATAAAGTAGATTACAGGTTTCCTGAGACTGGGAGAAGGGAAAGAAATTTCCTGCAAAGACATCTCTTGTCTTTACACAAGGTACGTGGTGTAACTATTATACCGGGTACACAGGGACTTGTCATGATGGAAGTGTTTTGTAGCTTGAATGGAGTGGAGATTTGACCACCGAACGCCTTTGCCAATATGGTGTACACTTAAAGTGAGTGAATTTTATTGTATGAAAAGTATACACCAATAGAGCTAGTTTTAAAAACATACGCCAAAAACTTAAACAATTTTAAAACTATCGAGGTATGTGAAAATATATCGTAAAATGTAATAATCTGTAGAAACGCAAGGATGCTTCTCCCCGGTGCATTTCTCGTAAAACAAAATGAAGTACAAAGAAACAACCTTGGAACACATCCAGCCAATGGCATTTCCCTTTGATAAAAGGATGTCTGTAAACAAGGAAAAAAGGAAGGGCTAAATGAGTGATGTGTGCATGGATGCCTCTACCATCTTGCACCCCATTAAGATGTCTGACTGCAATGCACCAATATAAAATTAAAAAATAAAAAACAAGGAGAAAAGGGAACCATCATTATGTGTTCTTTTGTTTTCTTTTAGTTGAGTTAAATTTCACCTAACAGTTTAGAGGAAAATAGATGTCTTCTAACTTATTCTATTACCGGTTTCTGCTAAATACTTAGTCAAAAAGGGAAAAAGGGGGGGGGGGGGGTCAGCTTCAGCCCTAAATACTACCATTGGAAACCTTGCAAGGCTGCCATCAAATCTTAGATATTGGAAAAACCTTCAAGTTCTTATTTTGTGTTTCCAAGGTTGCTTTGGATGGGCTGTGTCGAAGAGCTGTTCACCATGCATCTGAAGGCGCATGCCTAGGAGGGGCTGAGCCAGACTCTGCAGTCCAATGGAGACTGCACCCCTGCTCAACACCCTACCCCGATTCAAACAGAAACCCCTGCAGAATAAGCCGCCAGTGCAAACAGGAGGGCAAGCGAGGGGGGCCAGGAGGAGAAAGTCCTCTAGAAATAAGAAGTGACGAAGGTGGAGGCCACGCCAAAAGGAACCCGAGAAGTGGCGAGGTGCCAGAAGCCAGGTCCTCCTCCCACAGCTGCAGCCTGGCTGTGGGGGAAGGACAGCCACATGACTCGCTCCTCACTGTGTCGAGGGTGATTGTGCTTCGCATCTCAGTCATGGGACAGAGAAGTCCTGTTCTGGGGACTTCGTGGGCCTCTAGGTTGAAATGGAGCAGCTAGCAACCCTATGTGTTAAACCACTGCATGTTTATATTGGGTTTCTAATTTGTCTTGCCTGTTTTCTTTTGCACATGGGATTCTGAGCTTCTAAACCCTGAGACCTGTCATCTGACAGCATCCCTTCTTAAAGAAGATAGTCTAAAGGTATTGAAGAATCTGCAGGCCACAGAGGTTTATATTATCATTATACTATTGTAACTTTCTTCTCTCTCTTTCTCTCTTCCTCCCTCCCTCCCTCCCTTTCTTCTTCCTCCTCCTCTTCCTCTTCCTCCTCCTCCTCCTCCTCCTCCTCCTCCTCCTCCTCTTCTTCTTCTTCTTCTTCTTCTTCTTCTTCTTCTTCTTCTTCTTCTTCTTCTTCTTCTTCTTCTTTCTCTCTCCCTCTCTCCCTCCCTCCCTCTCTCCCTCCCCCCCCTCTCTCACTCCCCCCCCCCTTACTGGGGATTGATCCTAGAGACATTCTACCTCTGAGCTACACCTTCAGCCCTATCTTTTGTTCTTTATTTTAAACAGGGTCTCACTAAGTAGCTAAGGCTTACCAGGAACCTGCAATCCTCCTGTCTCAGCCTCCCGAGTACTGGGATTACAAAAATGTGCCAGCACGCCCAGCTTGTATTTCTCTTTTTTTTTTTTAATTATTTTATTGGTGCATCATGTAGCTCAGAGGTAGGATGCCCTTGGGTTCCATCTCCAGTAGCAGAAATAAAAAGATACTTTTTAAAATAAAGATATATGTGTGTATATATGTGTTATATGTTATAATACTTTATATATACCAGATATTTATATATACTATATATTTATATATTTAATTTTATAATATTTTATATTATTTACATATAGCCCACATTTTTACATAATCATAATTATCATAAATAATGAAAGCAATGATATTTCAGTGTTCTTTTCTCCTCGCTCCCAAATCTTTTTATCAAGTGATTCACCCATTTTAGTACCCAAAACAGAACACGTAACTTACATTTGGGCCTTGCTTTTGTGCTCCTTCTCATCTGAAAAAATGAGCCCCCCCATTGTTCTATGCCATTCATTTCTCTAGAAATCTTAGAGGAGTTAGAGGAGCTGTTTTGCACAATGCTGCATACTGTGGACTCTTCTGGTGGTTTCACTTCCTATAAATCTGAAGTTAGTGCAAAATATTTGATTTGATTCAGTTTTAATATTTTGGGGGGAAAGAAAACATCAGAAGAAGTGTTAAGTGTTGTTTCTAATAATTAAAAAAATGGAGGAAAATTTAAATTTAAAGGAGACTTATTTCAATAAATTATCACACACCCCTGGAGTGTGCAACCAATCATAAAGATATTAAAATAGTCAGTGAAGGAAAGCTTAAATTAAAACTTTGTTACTATGAATATGGTCATGGTGTAGTGAGTGAAAAAATCACTGGTTTGTTGTTTTATATTTTGAAACAGGGGCTCACAAGGTTGCTGAGAGCCTCACTAAGTTGCTGAGACATGCATGTATATCCCTGTCACTCTATACCTCAGTATGATGTATAACTACAATGCACCAAAAAGTATGTTTTTAAAATATACTCCAACTAGAATGGCAATCATTAAAAACACAAACAACAACAAAAGCCAATGGGAACTCTAATACACTGTTGGTGGGATTGCAAATTAGTGCAACCACTTTGGAAAACAGTATGAAGGATCCTCAGAAGAATGGAACAAATCTACCATATGATCCAGTAATACTTTTTGGTATTTACCCAAAAGAATGGAAACCAAACTACCAAACTAATGTGTGTGTATCTATGTTCATACCACACAGTTCACAAAAGCCAAACTATGGAACCAGCCAAGATGTCCATCAAAAGATGAACGGACTACAAAACTATGGGATAGGTATACAATGGAATTTTACTCAGCCATAAAAATGAACACAATTATGTCAATTATAGGGAAATGGCTGGACCTGAAGAACATTATGCAAAGTTAGATTAGTCAGTCACAAAAAGTAAGAAATCGGATGCTCTCCCTAACATGTAGAAACTAGGGAGAAAAAAAGATCTAATAGAAACTCTAGACAAAGGAGAAACCATAGGTGAGCAAATGAGGAGGCCTAACTGGAGGTGATGGGAGGGGGAAGAGAAAATATTTTTAAAAATTAGGTTGGGTATAACTTGGCCGTAGAATGTCTCTGGGTTCCATTTTCAGTATAAATAAATATTTACATACAACCTCAAATCTTATGAGCCTACATGATTATGGCCTACATACATTGCTAGCTTCCACCGTGTATTTTATTTAGACTAAATAAAGCCAAGGGAAAATACTGCTAGAGGCTTATGATACAGCTACAGTCCAGCCATTATCTAGTGACTGGATGCTGTTAACATACAGATTCTAAAAGAACCAGATCATCATGACCTACTCTGTGCTCTGTGATCGAGAGAATAGAGCTCATCTGACTGACGTCACCCCCATGGCCCTGTCATGTTTACTACTTACAAAATCCCCTTTAAAGACAAGATCCCACACAGCTGAGAGAGCTGAGAGTACATCTCACTCCTGAGGTCCTGCACTCCTTCTCTCTCTCTCTCTTCTTTTTTATATTTTTTTTTGGGGGGGGGTGGTACTTGGATTCCTGGAAACCCTTCTATCTCTGGGCTACATTCCCAGATCTATGTTTTATATTTTTATTTGGAAACAGGGTCTCTTAAGCCAGCGAGGCTGGCTTCAAACCTGAGCGATCCTCCTGTCTCCGCCTCCCAAGCACAGGGATTACAAGCGTGCACCACCACACCCGGCTTTGTGTGTGTGTGTGTGTGTGTGTGTGTGTGTGTGTGTATGTGGTACTTGGGTTCCTGGAAAACCCTTCTACCTCCAGTCAACACTCCCAGAGATCTAGTTTTTTTTCATATATTTTTATTTGGAAACCAGGTCTTATAAGCCAGTGAGTTTGGCTTCGAACATGCGTGATCCTCCTGTCTCCGCCTCCCAAGCGTGGGGATTACAAGCATGTGCCACCATGCCTGGCATTCTTCCTTTTTTTTTATTATGAGAAAGCAGTACATGTCTTTTGCAAAAGCTGGGACCCCAAATACCTAGTGGCAATGAATTTGTCTCCCCTCCGAAGGCAGAAGTCCATGGCTTCACTTTAGAGAGCAGACTCTGCTGCTTCATGTGCACCCTGGCCTCCTGCTCTGTGCAGAGGAGCGCAGTGACCATAAAGGCTGATGTCTCCCAGAAAACGCAGCATGGCGGCCCATCCCAGCTATGCGGGGCTCCCTCTGATACCCCCTAAACCCTTTTACCACTTAGCATGTTGTCCAGAATTCCTGAGCATGTGTGACAGGAGCAGTCTACTTTTGGGGAGATTTCCTCAAAAGTTCAAGGTGGATTGGACTGGATCTGTCTGCCCCTCCAAATACTGGTCACCACCAATGTCACTACTGCCACTGCCATCTCGGTTCTCTCCTGAACATCTTTCCCACACAGTATGTTTTCCAGAATTCCCGAGCATGTGCAGCAGTAGCAGTCTACCTTTGAGGACTTTTTTTTTTAAATTATGAGGTAGATTGAATTGAATCTCTGCCTCTACCAAATACTGACCACCGCTGCTGCTGCCACAGCCATCTCGATTCTCTTCCAAGCACCTTATTCACACAGCATGCTATCCCTAATTCTCAAGCATGTGTGGCAGTAGCATTCTACCTTTGGGGCAATTTATTCAAAGGATCAAGGTGAATTGAATCAGATCTCTGCCTCTCCCGAATACTGGCCACCACCATTGCCACTACCTCCACCATCTCAATTCTCTCCCAAACACTTTTCTCACACAGCATGTTGTCCAGAATTCCTGAGCATGTGCAGCGGTAGTATTGTACCTTTGGAGTGATTTCTTCAAAAGATCGAGGTGGATTGGATCCAATCTCTGCTTCTCCCAAATACTAGCCGCTGCCACCACTGCTACCACCATCTCAGTTCTCTCCCAAACATTTTTCCCAAACAGCATGTTGTCCAGAATTCCTAAGCATGCATGGCCGTAGCAGGCTAACTGTGGGGCGATTTCTTCAAAAGTTCAAGGTGGATTGGATCAGATCTCTGCCTCTCCCAAATACTGGCCTCCACTGCCACTGCCACCACTGACTTCCTCCTGGTTCTCTGCTGAGCTCCTTCCTTACATGGTATAATGTCCAGAATTCTTAAGCATGTGCGGCAGGAGCAATCCCTCTTCACAGAGATTTTTTTTCCAAAAGTTCAAGGTGGATTGGATAGGATTTGTCTGCATCTTCTGAATCCTGACTGCCACCGCCACCACCTTGACCCCTCTCCAATATTTTTTAGTAAGAGAAGACAGTATTGAAGAGGTTGTGAGATCGAGCACTCAGCAGCAATGAATTTTATCTCCCCTCCACAAGTGAAGGCCCACAGCCTCACCGCGTAGAGTAGGATCTGCTGTTCTGAGCACATCACAGCCCCCAGCACAGCATAGAAGAGCATGACGGCCAGGTGTGCTGAGCTCCCCGGGACACATGGCTGGGCTTCCCGCCCGGCACTGCTGGGCTCCCTCACCACATCCGGATCATTTTTCTTACATGGTATGTTGTTAAGAGTCCTCAGCATGCACGGCTAAAGCAGTCTTTTCTTTAATCTCTTCTGGGATGTTCTTCCAAAAATCACTTTTCTTGTGTGGCGGGCACCTCCTTGTCATCTTGCTTCTAATTCCACCATTATCCACTATCTCCTGAATTCTAAATAGGAAGTCATGGCTGGAAATGTCTCCTTAAGTTGTCTCAATCAGATATTAAACCAAAATCTGGTGTCCAGGGCTTCTTTGAGGAATGCATGTCCTTTTTGGCGGCTGCCATCTTTCCTCCAAGATTGTGTTTTAAAATAAAATATGAAACAAGGTTGGGACTGTAGCTGAGAGATAGAATGCCCCTGTGTTCAATCCCCAGTCACACACACACACACACACACACACACACACACCAAAAATCTTTTAAATTCTTAACCCAAGATTATTCAGTGTACCAACATAGAGTAACCTCATTCATACTAGATCCTCGTGCTTAGAACTAAAATTTACAGCAGGAGCAAGTGACAGGTTAATCTTTGACTTCACCCCATAGAAGTAAGCAATGACCAGTGCCCAGAAGAAGCACATGGTAGGAATCAGAGCCCCTAATGGGGACATGTTGGCTGGGCTGACCATCTGTTTCCAGAGCTCCAATCATCAGTAATCCAAGTACCTCACCTGCTGTATCCAGTCTTCACAAAACATTGTACAAAGTGGCTAGTCACTACTCAGTCTTATGCACCAACACCCCAGGTAGATAGGGTCCACTGGGACCCTTGACCTCACCCTCACTGTCAACAATGAGGCGGGACAAGGCAGTGTGAAGTGGGACAGTCACCCAGCAGTCTCATGTGAGCAGGGCCAAGTGCTTAGCTGAGCCTCAATAAACCCAGCATGAAGAGGTACTGGGGAACAGGAATCAACACTCTCCACCCCTTCTTCCCTGGTATCAGCAGAGCCCAGTGGCTGCTGATCTGTCACCTACACAAATAGAAATCTGAAAGTGAAATGAGGTGGTTAGGGATGGGATAAGGCTACTTGCACCCTTGCTTTCTATCCAACCCCATCCCTTGCTGATCTTACACCTGTGTGTGGAGCCAATGAGGCAGGGTTAGGCAGGGCTCTACTGACACTAGAAATGGACCAATGAACAGAAAGGAGAGCTGAACTTCTACACCAGTGATCAGCAATGAGGCTGCATGAGTCAGTAGTACACACTCACTAGGGTGATGCCTAAACTTGCACACCCATCCGGTGCCTTGTGCAATATCCCAACAAGGGGCCTCCCTGCTGATAAAGAATATTAAGTACAAGCCAGAATCTCATAATGAAATACCAGACTTTTCATAATGCAACCCAAAGTCAGTCATCATGCCAAGAATCAGAAAGAAAAAAAAAAAAACACAACATAAATAAGAAAAGATAGTCAACAGGTCCTGAAGATGAGATGGACTGGGTCCTGGAATTTTCTGACAAAGATTGCAAAACAAAGCCAAGCATGGTGGTGCATGCTTGTAATTCCAGCATTCATGAGGTAGAGACCAGAGGATTGCGGTTCACAGACAGCCTCAGCTACTTAGCGAGGTCCTTTAAATCTCAGTGAGACCCTGCTTTAAAAATAAAAAGACTAGGACTTCCGGGAAGATGGCGACCGAGAAAAGCGGGGCTTAAGAGTCCCGCTAACAACCAATCTCCATTACCACAAAAAGAGCGCCTTTCATAGCCAGAAAACACCATCACCAGAAAAACAAAAAAACCCACCAGGCTCCAGAGAGAAAGCGGACTGAGAACAGAGCTCAGGGCCACAGAGGAGACACACGAGCCCGAGGACACGGCAGCAGCGCCATACTGCCGGCGGCAGCGGCGAACTCAACGGACGGCTACAGCAAGCCAGGTGAGCCGCTGCGGAACAGCCAGGCGGGTTCTTTCGGCGCAGACAGCATTTAAAGCTCCCAGTGGCTGAGCTCAGCACACGCTGCAGGGATTCAGAGTGAAAATCAAAACCAGAGAAGAAAAAATACGCCAGCCTCATGGCCGAGGGCGTGGCAGAGGCGCCATATTGCCACCGGGGGCGGCAGCAGCAGTGAATTCACCGAGTCCAGTACAGCTACATCTGCGTATTCAAGAACAGTGAGTCAAATTGCGGGCCACAGAGGAGAAATCGCAGTATTGGGCCTCCTGGGACTTGACCCAGTGAGGGAGTGGTGGTGGCAGAGATATCACACCATAGGAGAACGTGCAACCTGGCACCCCCCATAGTTTAAAGCAGCCTCTATCGACTCCCTGGGTCGGAGACTCTGTGATACAACCCAGTAAAGGAGTAGTGGGGTCTGAGATAATACAGACTCGAGATCCAGAGCACCTTAAGTGAAGCCATAGTGACCCAAGGGAAGAACCCAGAGAAGGCACAAACCTCCGAAATCATGGGAAAGAGGAATAACACTGGAGTAATGAATGTGCACAACCCCACAACATCAGAACCTGATAAAACAGAAAATCAGAGATTTCTAGAAGATCAAATCAGGAAAATAACTGTAGAAATAATAGAGGTGCTTTGAAAAGAACTCAGAGAGAGCCAAAAAGAGATAAAGGATGCAATTAATGAAGTAAAGGCCTCAATTCAAAGCACAAACAACCGATTAGACCACATGGAGAACAGAATCTCGCTCTTAGAAGATGAGCAATCCAAAAATAAATGCATAGTTTCTAATCTAGAAAAAAATATCCAACAGCAGGAATCTGACATTGAAGAAATATTGGCCCATTTTAAGAGAGCTAACCTAAGAATAATTGGAATAGAGGAGGGAAAAGAAAGTGATACCAAAGGGATCAACAATCTCTTCAAGGAAGTAATAGCAGAAAATTTTCCAGACATAGAGCAAGAGGTTGATACACAGATCCAGGAAACCTATAGAACTCCCTTTAGACAGGATCGGAGAAGAGGATCCCCACGCCATATAATTGTCAAAATGACCAATGTGGAAGCCAAGCAGAGAATCTTAAAGGCAACAAAAACAAAGAGCCAACTGACATTCAGAGGCAAACCAATTAGAATCACTCCAGACTTCCCAAACCAAGTCATAAGAGCCAGAAGGGCTTGGAGTAACATATTCCAAACTCTGAAAGAAAACAACTTCCAGCCAAAAATTTCCTACCCAGCAAAACTTTCTATCAAATTAGATGGAGAAATAAGAAGCTTCCATGACAAACAGAAACTGAAGGAATTTATGTCTTCAAAACCAGCGCTAGAGAAAATACTCAAAGAGATTAACTACAAAGAAGAAATAGGTAACACTCACCAGAACTAGAGAAACAAGAGTTTCCATCCAACAGACAACTAAGATTGGTTATCTGTGGAGATTCATTATTTATGTTAGTCTTTTACCTATCTCTAAGTTGTATTGTTTGCCTTTATTGTTGTTAATTTTTAGGATTTCTAGTTGTAATATTAATATACCTTCAGATATAGCATTTGGAAATATTTTATCCAATTCTATTAGTAACTTTTAACTCTGTTTACATTGTCTTTGGATATACAATATTTTCTTTTATTTTTTAGGGAGTTTGTATATTCTTCTGTTGCCTGTGCCATTGAAATCATATCCAAGAAATCACTGCCAATTTCAATGTTGTGAGGTTTTATGACCCAGATTTTCTCCTAAAAGTTTATAGTCTTAAGATTTATATTTAGGTCTTTTATCTATTTTGAGTTAATACTTGTATATGGGATTAGGTAAAGGTCCAATTTTATTCTTTTCCATGTAATTATTATTTTTCAACAATATTTAGTTAAAAGATTATTATTTCCACCACCAAATGTTCGTGGAAACCTTGTCAAAAATAACTTGACAATATAGGGAAGAATTTAGCTCTAGGCTTGTATTTAACTCCAATGGTCTATATATCTGCCTTAAGAACAGTACTACACTGTTTCAATTATTGTAGCTTTATATGGTTTGAAATCAGAAAATATATATCTGCTAGCTTTGTTCTTTTTCAAGATCGTTTTGGGTATCTAGAATTCATATTTCATATTAGGATAGATTTTTTTCTGAAAAATAAATATATAAATATATGATAGTTTCACCTAAAAAAACAGAAAAAAATATGCTCTAGTAAGAAAGAAAGCAAAAAGAAATATTGAAATGCTATCTTTAAATCATCAAACACTTGGTATCAGACAAATGAAACTGTTATGTGAGATTATCATTTTTAATTTTGGATAAATTGCTATAATACTAGATGTCAACCACTAAGCCAAGCATGGGAAGGAGGGATGGGGAGAGAATGGGGTGGGGATCGGGTGGGGGCTGACTGGGCGATGTGTGCATGTATGTCTACAAAAGTTTGTATCCCACTATGATGTATGAATACAGTGCACCAATAAAATAAAATTTAAAAAAAAAAAAAAGAAAAAAAAAAAGAAAAAGACTAAAAAATAGGGCTGGGGATGTATCTTGGAGGTACAATGCCCCTGGGTTCCATCCCTGATACCACAAACAAAAAAGACTGTACAACAGTCATCATAGAAAGTGCTTCAGCAAACAATCACAAGTTCTCCTGAAAAATGGAAAAATAAACCAGAAACTATGAACAATTTTTTTTAAATTTGTCTTTGATTTCTTCAATGACCTTCTGTTTGTTCAATTGTGTGTCATTTAGTTTCCATGTATTTGTGTGATTTGTAAAGTTTCTTTTGTTGTTGATTTCTAGTTTCATTCTATTACTATCAGAGAAGATAAATGCTATGATAATTCAATTTGTAAAAATGTATTAAGACTTGTTATATGTCCAAAGATGTGTCCTAACCTGAAAATTTCTATGTGCTAATGAATGGGAAGTGTACTCTGAAGTTATTTTATGAAATGTTCTGTAAATATTAGATCCATTTGGTCTAGAGTACATTGTGTGTGTGTGTGTGTGTGTGTGTGTGTGTGTGTGTGTGTGTGTGTTACTGAGGGTGGAACCCAGGGCCTTTTTTTACCTCCGGGCTATACTCCCAGACCTATTTTATATTTTATTTGGAAACAGGGTCTCACTAAGTTGCTGAGAGCCTCACTAAGTAGCTGAAGCTGGCTTAGAATCTGTGTGATCCTCCTGTCTCAGCCTCCCAAGCACAGGGATTACAAGCCTGCACCACCACATCCAACTTACAGTAAAATTTAACTCTGATTTCTTTGTTGATTTTTTTTTAGTCTGGATAATCTGTCTATTAATGAAATTAGAAGTTGAAATCCCCTGCTATTTTTGCATTGGAGTCTGTAAATCCCAGAAGTAGAATTGTTTAAATATTCACATTACCCAAAGTGATTTATAGATTCCACATAATCCTTATCAAAATATCAATGACAGAGGAAGAAAATGGTGAGTGCACATCAGTAGCTGTAACAAACAAAAGTCAACTACTGAGAAGGCAGCCCCTTACCAAGAAAAACAAAACAGTGAAGACACATGCAAATGAAAATACAAAACAGGAACCATGGCAGAATAAAATCCAATGCTCAGAATGCAACAACCACAGCAAAGAGCCCAAGCACACGGCTGACTTAACGTGGTGGCTGCACCATCTCAGGCCTCCAGCCCGAACCGCAACTGCCGGCTCAGCAACCCCAAGAAACTCTGGCAAGTAAACCAAGGACTAGAACTGCAGAAAGCAGCAACAGAGCTCCAACATCTTAATGGAACCACACACTTCAGGGATTAAGAAAAAGATCCAAAAGTTCATGCACTCACCAGAAGCTGACACCCGCAGCAGCACACTGTGACCTCCAGAGACCCAAGCCCACAGGACAGTAAGTTAACTGCATTTCTCAGTGGAAACCTCCCAGAGCAGCTGCAGGGATCCTAGTGGGCTAAGATCTGGTGGCCCACCCCTGACGTGTCGAGTTATACCCTACAGACACAGGAAAGGCCCATAGTGCCCAGGGCGCAGTATTGGCACAGGGTCACAGAGGGTCACTCCATGATTACACTGGATACCATCGACCAGAGCAGGTAGGGAGCAGGTGCAGGCCCAGGCCAGAAAAGCACAGAGCCAAGGGCCTGAAAGCACAGAGCACAGGGCCAGAGAATGCAGAGCCAAGGGCAGAAAAACACAGAACCCTGCACTTACATGGAACTCATTTACAGTGACCCCTACTGCCCCGACACCTGAGTACACATAGAGTGGGTCCAAAAGCTGACAATAGGTTACAGAGCAAATGAGAATATTGGAACATACTCCAGAATCTACTACAGCGAACAGACATTATACGGGCCCTATATGTGAAAATTGGCAGTATTGCCCTTTTGTTTTCTTTCTCACTGTTGCTAGTTTTTTTTTTTTTGGAGGGGGGTTGGTTTTTTTCAGTCCTGGGGATGGAACCCAGAGGCATTCTACCTCTGAACTACACCCCCAGCCCTATTTTTTATTTTTATCTTAAACTGAGTCTCACTAAGTTTCAAAAGGCCTCACTAAGTAGCTGAGGATGTCCATGAGCTGTGATCCTCCTGTCTCAGCCTCCCAAATTCTGGGATTAAAAGCATGTGCCACCAAGTCCAACTTTTTGGTTGATTTTTTGTCTTTGATTTACTCTTATTATTGTTACTTTTTGCTGCTTGTTTTGTTATTTTATGCATGTTTGTTTGCTCCTTCCCCCATTCCTTTTATAAGCTTCCTACCTCTATTCTATCTTCTCTCTTCTCTCAAAATTTTTTACCTTATTGTATCTCCTTGTTTTATATTCAAGCTATTTCATATCTCCATATGTAGATACCCTATACTAACTACAAGGATCCTACTATATCAATATCTCTCATCTAACCCAGACACTACCTTATTATACTTAAATTCTCACTCAATTTAATCATATCCTCTACTTTACCCTACTCCGGTACCCATCACTGCAGCTCCTCCGCCCTCACCTAACCCTTACCTTTGAAAACAACACTACTTACCCATGCATGAACCTGCTGACACCTCTAAATCCCTACTGCTAAGATTAGATCAGACAGGTGATCCACAGGAAAGGACAATGGGACAGTAAAGATAAACTAACCACAGCTAATAGAAGGAAGCACTCAACAGACTGCACATCAAGGTTTTAAAAAGTGCGTAAGTCACAAACCATTCTGTCCACACCCTGAGCTGACTTTTAAAATAGGTAGTGGCAGACAGAACACCTGACTTTAACACCTGAAACTCATCAACACCTCCATAATAGCAAGCAGAAGGCACCCCAGAGCAACTCAGTTTTGACAATCTACAGGTTGAACAACAGTTGAGTGATAGTAGACACAGTCTTTAAGGTTAATATCAAAGTGTGAGAATTAGCTGGAACCATTTCTCCCAGTAGTGATCTGGAATAGCACCTCTCAACAATGACTCACACAAAAAGAAAGAAGATGTCAAGACAACAGACACACAAAGCTGAGAATTCTGAAAAATATGAGAATGAGGGACAATAAGGAAATAAGGAAAATCATGAATACTGACCTACAAGAAATGCAAAAGGAGAATTCTGAATCCTGATATTCAATATGATGAAAGGTCTCACAGTAAGTGTACAAGAAATGAAAGAGGAAATTGAGATGGTAAGAAAAAATCAGAAAGAGGCCTGGAATGAAATGAACGGGTAAAATGAAGATAGCAATAAGCCGGGCATGGTGGTGCATGCTTGTAATCCCAGCATTCGGGAGACTAAAACCGGAGGATCACGGTTCACAGACAGCCTCAGCTACTTAGTGAGGCCCTCCACAACTTAGTGAGACCCAGAAGGCAACTCATTCAAAACTGAAAGCACAGTCAACAGTATACAGAAGATATTACGATAACAAAAACTAAACATCCAGCAACTATGAGTTGATATGAAACATCCTAAATTATGGATAAAAGGCATTGAAGAAGAAATAGAGGTACAGACCAATGGTATCCATAATCTCTTTAGAGAAATAATTTCAGATAATTTTTGAAACATGGAAAGAGACTTGGACATCCATGTATAGGAGACATACAGAACACTTTTAAGACAAGATCAAAGAAGGACCTCTCCACATCATGAAATAATCAAAATGACCAACATAAAGCCTAGGAAAATAATCTTCAAAGCAGTGAGAACAAATGAATGGGTGACATTTAGGGGCAAAACAATAAAAATCACTCCAGACTTTACAACCCACATCATGAATACCAGGAGAGACTGGTAAAATATAATCTAGACCCTGGAAGAAAACAACTTCCAACCAAAACTGCTATTATCGGCAAGATTATTATTCAAAATTGAGGGAAAAATAAGTGTTTCAAGATAAGCAGAATCTCAAAAAATTTATGAATACTAAGTCAGCACTAGAGAAAATACTTAAAGAAATAAATCACAAAGAAGAAAATAAAGCAAATTTTAGAACCAGAGAAGAGATTAATTCAACCAGTGGGGTAACTAAGCAAAAAAGAAATAATATTATATCAAACAGAATATAGAACACAAAATGACAGGAGACAAAAATCATATCTCAATAATAACATTGAACATCAAAGGACTTAACTCACCAATTAAAAGACATAGACTGGCAACGTGGATTAAAAAACATACTCCAAATATATGCTGCTTTCAAGAAACTCACCTTACATTCAAAGATATTTATAGGCTAAAAGTGAAAGGATAGAAAAAGATATATCATGCCAATAGAGACCAAAAATGGGGAAGGAGGTATAACAATGCTGATATCCAATAAAACAGACTTTAAGCTAAAATACATCAAAAGAGACAAAGCAGGACACTTCCTATTATTAAAATAAACAGTCCAGAAAGACTATGTAATGATAGTAAATATTTATGCCCCAAATGTTGGTACACAAATATTTCTAAAAACCCCTCAGGATATCAGATCTCAATGCACCTACATACAATAATATTGGGGAACTTCAACACAGCACTCATGTTACTAGATTAATCTTTAAGGTAAAAGATGAGTAAAGATTCTTCAGAACTAAAAAAAAACTATAAACCAAATGGAACTAATAGACATATACCTAATATTTCAATCAGGAACAGCAGAGTACACATTCTTCTCAGCTGTCCATGGAACCTTCTCCAAAATAGATCACATCCTGGGCCACAAAGCAAGCACCAACAAATTCAAAAGATGTAATATAATTCCCTGCACATTTTCAGATCACAATGAAATTAAAGTAGAAATCAACAGGAGGATCAAAAGAAACTATTTAAATACATGGAGACTGAATGATACACTATTGAATGATGAGTGGATAATAACAGAAATAAAGGGAGAAATAAAGTAATTTCTGGAATTAAGTGAAAATAGAGACACAACATACCAAAATCTATGGGATATTTTGAAGGTGAGGTTAAGACGAAAGTTTATAGTATTGAGTGCCCACATAAGAAGAACAGAGAGTCATCAAGTCAACAACCTAATAACACATCTCAAGGACCTAGAAAAATAACAACAGTCTAGTCCTAAAGCTAGCAGAAGGCAGGAAATAATTAAAATCAGAGAAGAAATAAATAAAATAGAGAAAAAAAAACAATACTGAAGGACTGACAAAACAAAAAGCTAATTCTTTGAAAAGATTAATAAGATTGACAAATCTCTGGTCAACCTAACCAAAAGAAAGAGAGAATCGACTCAAATCATTAAAATCAGATATGAAAAAAGAGACATCACCACAGAGAGTGAAGAAATTCAAAGGATTATCATAAACTATTTTGAAAATTTATACTCCAATAGACTGGAAACCATGGAAGAAATTGATAATTTCTAAGCACCTATAGCCTACCTAAATTAAACAAAGAGGATATAGCAAGCCTAAACCAACCAATAAAGAGCAAAGAAACAGAAACAGTAATAAAAATTCTGCCATCAAAGAAAAGTCCAAAATCCAACACCCATCATCTTAAAAACACTGCATGAAACTGGAATAGAAGAATTCTATCGCAACTTCATTAAGGCAGTAGACAATAAACCTAAAGACAACATCATACTTAGTGGTGAAAAACTGCAAGAATTCCCTCTAAAATCAGAACCAGACAAGGATGCCCACTATCACCATTCTTTTTTAATATAGTTCCAAGACTCTTGCCACAGCAATAAGACAAGAAAAGGATATCAGAGGAATTTAAATAGGAAAAGAGAAATTATAATTATCCTTGCTTACAGATGACATGATCCTATATCTAGAAGACCCCCCCCAAAAAAAAAAACCTCAACCAAAAGACTACTGGAGCTGATCAACCAATTCAGCAAAGTGACAGGATACAAAATCAACCTAAAGAAATCAGTTATTTGCCTGTATGCCAACAAGAATCCACAATGAAAGAAAGAAAACAATTCCATTCGCAATAACCTCAAAATCAATAAAATACCTAGGAATAAACCTAACTAGAGACGTAAAAGACCTCTACAATGAAAACTATAAAACACTAAAGAAAGAAATTGAAGAAGACCTTGGAAGATGGAAAGATCTCCCATGCTCATGGATAGGCAGAATAAAAATCATCAAAATGGCCATTCTGCCAAAAGTGATCTACAGATTCAATAATTCCTATTAAAATCTCAACAACATTCTTCATACGCCTAGAAAAATCAGTCATGAATTTCATATGAAGAAAGAAAAGACCCATAATAGCCAAAGCAGTTCTCAGCAATAAGAACCATGGAGGAAACGTCACAAACCCTGACTTCAAACTATACTACCAACCATTAGTAGTAAAAACAGCATGGTATTGGCACAATAACAGGACACAGACCAATGGAACAGAATGGAAGGTACATAAACAAACCCACACACTTAAAGTCAATTGGTCTTCGACAAAGGGGCCAAAATCATACTCTGGAGAAAAGACAGCCTTTCCAACAAATAGTGCTGGGAGAACTGGCTATCCATTTATAACTCACAAAAACCTGCATGTCGATGTAGCTTAATTCATAATTGCCAAAGCATGAAAGTGGCAAAGATGCCCTTCAGTAGGTGAATGAATAAACACGTGGTATGTCTGACGATGGAATATTACTCAGAAATAAGAAAAAATGAGCTCTGAAGCAACAAACACGAATGGTGGA
The DNA here is from genome assembly GCF_963383645.1 of Muscardinus avellanarius. Classification (NCBI taxonomy): domain Eukaryota; kingdom Metazoa; phylum Chordata; class Mammalia; order Rodentia; family Gliridae; genus Muscardinus; species Muscardinus avellanarius. The sequence continues at coordinate 9,803,409 of NC_137793.1, forward strand.
AGCTTAAATGCATATTGTTAAGTGAGTGCGGCCAATCTGAAAAGGCCTCACAATGTATGAGTTCAATTATTATGACATACTAGGAAACTGCAGAGACAGAAGATCTGTGGTTACTGGGGATGTGGGCAGAAGCTGGGGCAGCTACGCGGAGCACAGGGGGTTTTTAGGGGAAGGAAGTTTTCTGTACGAAACTGTAGTGGTGGATACATGTCATTATGTCTTGGTCAAATCCCACAGAAGTCGGGCGTGGTGGCGCACACTTGTAATCCCCGCGCTTGGGAGGCTGAGACAGGAGGATTGCACAGGTTCGAAGCCAGCCTCAGCTACTTAGTGAGGCTTTCAGCAACTTAGTGAGACTCTGTTTCCAAATAAAGATAAAAATAAAAAAAGGTCTGGGAGTATAGCCCAGAGGTAGAAAGCCTCTGGGTTCTACCCCCAGTACCACCAAAAAAAAAAAAAAATCCCACAGAAGTCGGGTGTGGTGGTGCACACTTGTAATCCCAGCACTTGGGAGGCTGAGACAGGAGCATCACGCAGATTCGAAGTCAGCCTCAGCTACTGAGTGAGGCTCTCAGAAACTTAGTGAGACCGTTTTCAAATAAAATATAAAAATAGGTCTAGGAGTGTAGCCCAGAGGTAGAAAAGCCCCTGGGTTCCATCCCCAGTACCACAAAAAAAAAAAAAAAAAAAAAAATCCAGGCATGGTGGCACCGTTTGTAATCGCAGCATTTGGGAGGCTGAAACAGGAGGATCGCAGTTGGCAGACAGCCTGAGCTAGTGAGGCCCTTTACAACTCAGTGAGACTCTGTTTCAAAATAAAGAATAAGTCGGGCATGGTGGTGCACGTTTGTAATCCCCGCGCTTGGGAGGCAGAGACAGGAGGATAACGCAGGTTCGAAGCCAGCCATGCTGACGTAAGAGACCCTGTTTCAAAAATATAAAATAGGTCTGGGAGTGTAGCCCAGAGATAGAAGGGCTTCCAGGAACCCCAGTACCACCAAAACAAAAAAACAAAAATATAAGAATAAGAGCTCTGAGGACTTCCGGAAAGATGGCGACCGAGAAAAGCGGGGCTTAAGAGTCCCGCTAACAACCAATCTCCATTACCACAAAAAGAGCGCCTTTCATAGCCAGAAAACACCATCACCAGAAAAACAAAAAAAAACCACCAGGCTCCAGAGAGAAAGCGGACTGAGAACAGAGCTCAGGGCCACAGAGGAGACACACGAGCCCGAGGACGCGGCAGCAGCGCCATACTGCCGGCGGCAGCGGCGAACTCAACGGACGGCTACAGCAAGCCAGGTGAGCCGCTGCGGAACAGCCAGGCGGGATCTTTCGGCGCAGACAGCATTTAAAGCTCCCAGTGGCTGAGCTCAGCACACGCTGCAGGGATTCAGAGTGGAAATCAAAACCAGAGAAGAAAAAATACGCCAGCCTCATGGCCGAAGGCGTGGCAGAGGTGCCATATTGCCACCGGCAGCGGCAGCAGCAGTGAATTCACCGAGTCCAATACAGCTATATCTGCGTACTCAAGAACAGTGAGTCAAATTGCGGGCCACAGAGGAGAAATCGCAGTATTGGGCCTCCTGGGACTTGACCCAGTGAGGGAGTGGTGGTGGCAGAGATATCACACCATAGGAGAACGTGCAACCTGGCACCCCCCATAGTTTAAAGCAGCCTCTATCGACTCCCTGGGTCGGAGACTCTGTGATACAACCCAGTAAAGGAGTAGTGGGGTCTGAGATAATACAGACTCGAGATCCAGAGCACCTTAAGTGAAGCCATAGTGACCCAAGGGAAGAACCCAGAGAAGGCACAAACCTCCGAAATCATGGGAAAGAGGAATAACACTGGAGTAATGAATGTGCACAACCCCACAACATCAGAACCTGATAAAACAGAAAATCAGAGATTTCTAGAAGATCAAATCAGGAAAATAACTGTAGAAATAATAGAGGTGCTTTGAAAAGAACTCAGAGAGAGCCAAAAAGAGATAAAGGATGCAATTAATGAAGTAAAGGCCTCAATTCAAAGCACAAACAACCGATTAGACCACATGGAGAACAGAATCTCGCTCTTAGAAGATGAGCAATCCAAAAATGAATGCATAGTTTCTAATCTAGAAAAAAATATCCAACAGCAGGAATCTGACATTGAAGAAATATGGGCCCATTTTAAGAGAGCTAACCTAAGAATAATTGGAATAGAGGAGGGAAAAGAAAGTGATACCAAAGGGATCAACAATCTCTTCAAGGAAGTAATAGCAGAAAATTTTCCAAATATAGAGCAAGAGGTTGATACACAGATCCAGGAAACTTATAGAACTCCCTTTAGACAGGATCGGAGAAGAGGATCCCCACGCCATATAATTGTCAAAATGACCAATGTGGAAGCCAAGCAGAGAATCTTAAAGGCAACAAAAACAAAGGGCCAAGTGACATTCAGAGGCAAACCAATTAGAATCACTCCAGACTTCCCAAACCAAGTCATGAGAGCCAGAAGGGCTTGGAGTAACATATTCCAAACTCTGAAAGAAAACAACTTCCAGCCAAAAATTTCCTATCCAGAAAAACTTTCTATCAAATTAGATGGAGAAATAAGAAGCTTCCATGACAAACAGAAACTGAAGGAATTTATGTCTTCAAAACCAGCGCTAGAGAAAATACTCAAAGAGATTAACTACAAAGAAGAAATAGGTAACACTCACCAGAACCAGAGAAACAAGAGTTTCCATCCAACAGACAACTAAGATTGGTTATCTGTGGAGATTCATTATTTATGTTAGTCTTTTACCTATCTCTAAGTTGTATTGTTTGCCTTTATTGTTGTTAATTTTTAGGATTTCTAGCTGGAATATTAATATACCTTCAGATATAGCATTTGGAAATATTTTATCCAATACTATTAGTAACTTTTAACTCTGTTTACATTGTCTTTGGATATACAATATTTTCTTTTATTTTTTAGGGAGTTTGTATATTCTTCTGTTGCCTGTGCCATTGAAATCATATCCAAGAAATCACTGCCAATTTCAATGTTGTGAGGTTTTATGACCCAGATTTTCTCCTAAAAGTTTATAGTCTTAAGATTTATATTTAGGTCTTTTATCTATTTTGAGTTAATACTTGTATATGGGATTAGGTAAAGGTCCAATTTTATTCTTTTCCATGTAATTATTATTTTTCAACAATATTTAGTTAAAAGATTATTATTTCCACCACCAAATGTTCGTGGAAACCTTGTCAAAAATAACTTGACAATATAGGGAAGAATTTAGCTCTAGGCTTGTATTTAACTCCAATGGTCTATATATCTGCCTTAAGAACAGTACTACACTGTTTCAATTATTGTAGCTTTATATGGTTTGAAATCAGAAAATATATATCTGCTAGCTTTGTTCTTTTTCAAGATCATTTTGGGTATCTAGAATTCATATTCCATATTAGGATAGATTTTTTTCTGAAAAATAAATATATAAATATATGATAGTTTCACCTAAAAAAACAGAAAAAAATATGCTCTAATAAGAAAGAAAGCAAAAAGAAATATTGAAATGCTATCTTTAAATCATCAAACAATTGGTATCAGACAAATGAAACTGTTATGTGAGATTATCATTTTTAATTTTGGATAAATTGCTATAATACTAGATGTCAACCACTAAGCCAAGCATGGGAAGGAGGGATAGGGAGAGAATGGGGTGGGGATCGGGTGGGGGCTGACTGGGCGATGTGTGCATGTATGTCTACAAAAGGTCGTATCCCACTATGATGTATGAATACAGTGCACCAATAAAATAAAATTTAAAAAAAAAAATATATATATATATAAGAATAAAAAATAGGGCTGGAAGTATAGCTCGGAGGTAGAATGCCCCCAGGTTCCCAAGTACTGCAAATAAAAATTTTTTAAAACCCACAGAATGTCCACCACCAAGAGGTAACGGTAATGTAACCGTGGACTTCAGTTGGTAATGATGTGACGATGCTGATTCACCAACTGTAGCAAATGTGCCACATGAGTAGGGGATGTTGATAATGGGGGAGTCTGTGTGTGTGTGTGTGTGTGTGTGTGTGTGTGTGTGTGTGTGTGTGTTGGATGGGAAGGGTGGTTATGCAAGAATTCTCTGTGATTTCCACTGATTTTGCTGTAAGCCTAAAATTATTCTTAAAAAAAAGTTCTATTAAAAAATGTGTAAATCAGCCAGGCATAGTGGCTTATGCCTGTAATTCCAGTATTTGGGAGGCTGATACAGGCAGATTCCAAGTTCGAAGCTAGCCTCAGCAACTTAGCAAGACCCTGAATCAAAATAAAAAAAAATAAAATAGGGCTGAGAATGTCGCAGCTTGGAGGTAGAGTGCCTCAGGGCTCCATCTCCAGTAACACGCACAAAATGTATAAATCATCAAAATATTTTTAGGCTCATGCAGGTGCAGAACAGAGCCAGCCTGGTCTCAGCAGTCCACACTACAGAACAAGGGGTTACCTTCGAACATTTCCTCCCAGGCTAACAGGGACTTTCTTCTTTGCTTATTCTTATAATTTATGGGGGAAATCATCAAGTTTTTAAAGCATCCAGGACAGGGCAGCTGAACAGCTGCAAGCCAGCCTCCTGGGAAGCCTTCCATGGCAGGGCGGTGTTCAGACGCCTGGTCCCCGGGGCTGCCAGCAGCGTACAGAATCTGGACATAGGGCAGATCTGCTACCACCCGGATGTGTATTCTTTTTCCTACTTGGTTGGTTCACCTGCCCTCACCTATTTTGGGTGTTTTACTCTTTTTCTTTCTGTTTTTTCTCTGTTTTTATGTTTTTCCAGAGCAGTTAACCCACAGCACGTGAAGACAGCCTGTCTTCTCTCCTCCCCACATTTCCCTGGTCTGGTGGTACTGACCTCAGTCTATCAACATACAAAAGGCACCTGGAGAATTGAAGTAATTATGCTACCAGCTGTTCCCACTCCCTGAGATTCTGATTCAGTTGTTCTGGACATAGGGAGTTTTCCAAACTACCGAGGTAGATCCGCTATACAGTCAAGAATGCAAATTACTGGTCTTGAGGTTCAACAAGACTTCTGCACTTCTCTCAGCCACTAACCTTGTAATTGTTTGTTTGTTGTATGGGGGATTGAACCCAGGGCTTTCTACCTCTGAGCTGCAGCATCAACTGACAAAAGAAGAGAGTTTTGCCGGGCGTAGTGGCACACGCTTGTAATCCCAGCATTCAGGAGGCTGAGACTGGAGAATCATGCTTCACAGACAGCCTCAGCTACTTAGTGAGGCCCTCTACAACTCAGTGAGACCCGGTTTCAAAATAAAGAATAAAAAATCGGGCACGGGGTGTAGCTCAGAGGTTGAATGCCCCTGGGTTCCATCCCCAGACCCGCAAAAAAAAAAAAAAAAAAGAGGTTTTTTTTCAGTACTGGGGTGGGACACAAGGGCATTCTACCTCCAGTAATACCATCAGCCTTCTTTTTTATTCCTTATTTTGAAACAGGGTCTTAATGAGTTGCAAAGGGCCTCACTAAGTAGCTGAGGCTGTCCGTGAACCACAATCCTCCTGTCTCAGCCTCCCAAATGCTAGGATTGCAAGCCTGTCTACCACGCCCAGCCGACAAAAGACGATCTTGATGAGGGAGATTGAAAGGCAAGTTGCAATTTCTTTCCTTCCAGAGACTTCTGTGGACCTAGAGGAAACATTTCTGCACAAACTAAGCAAGGAGAACCAGAGTGTGATGGTCTCCCCTACATTTCTTCGGGTTTTCTTATAGCTCAAGGACTCTAAGAGAGGACTTCTCCTTGGCCTCATGAGTAGCATTACAATACCCATACAGTACCAACGTATAATTTTCATGTTAATTTTCTGATATTTTCTTCTGAAATAGGAAGCAATGAAGGATTATAATATATTCCTCTGCTGGGTGTGGTGGCTGCATGCTTGTAATCCCAGTACTTGGGAGGCTAAGATAGGAGGAACACAGGTTTGAGGAAAGCCTCAGCAAGTACTGAGACTCTCAGTAATCAAAAATAAAAATAAAAATTAGGACTGGGGGTGTATCTCAGAGGTAGAATGCCCCTGGGTTCAATTCTCAGTACAATAATAAAAATAAAATAATAATAATAATAATATAATAGTAATAATAATAGTGATGATAATATATTCTTTTGTGTATATGTGTTACTGGGGAGTGAGCCCAGGGACATTCTACCTTTTTATTTTGAAATAAGCTACAGCTCTATTTTACTTTTTATTTTGAAATAAGATCTTAGTTAATTGCTGAGGGTCTCACTAAATTGCTGAAGCTGACTTTGAACTTGCAATCCTCCTGTCTCAGCCTCCCAGTTACTGGGGTTACGATGTACACTACCACGCCCGGCTTACAATATAGAAACCGATTACTTCCTCCAGTGGGTTCCTTTCCTTGTTATCCTCTCTGGGGTGCCAAATGATACAGGGTGTCTCCCCTTATGGGGTCCTTCTTCAATGGATTTTGAGAATTGAAGTCCAAGGACTAGTGAAGGCGTGGATATATGAAAGCTTAAGTCAAGGAAAGACAGAAAACAAAAACAGGCCCCCCCATACACACGTAGGAAGAGGAGTTTCTGAGTAAGAGTAACCATTAAACGTAACCATTAAACTCCTTGGGAGGTGAGCTTTGATAACTTATTGAGGTTCCCCATATGCTCTTTTTTTTTTTTTTTTTTTTTGGTGGTACTGGGGGTGGAACCCAGAGGCTTTCTACCTCCAGGCTAGACTCCCAGACCTATTTTATACTTTATTTGGAGACAGGGTCTCACTAAGTTGCTGAGAGCCTCACTAAGTAGCTGAGGCCGGCTTCGAACCTGCGCGATCCTCCTGTCTCAGCCTCCCAAGCGCAGGGATTACAAGCGTGCGCCACCATGCCCGGCCTCCCATATGCTCTTTTACGATTCGTCAGAATTGGCTCTTGGAGATCCATTGTCTTTTTGTTCACACAAGTGGTCCTCAGAATGTGGCCAAAGAAGAGGCTGAAGTCTGTTTGATTTCCACAGATCTTGCCTGATCATTGCTACCCTTCTATCGATTCACCATCCCTATTTTTGTTCTTTACGTATGGCCTTTTCTAACCCTTTCTGTTCTCAGGTTCTCTGCCCTGCCTCCGTACGCTTTCATTTCTATATATTCTTTTATGTCTGAATATTTTCATTGGAAGAAAAATAATTAGTAGTTTTTCTTTTTGTAATTTAATTCAACAAAAATTCCTTAGGTCCCACCTGTCTCACTAAATCAGAACCTATTTTAACTAGCTCCTACTGATCTAAGCAGTTGGTTCCCTGGCCTGAGGCATCTCATAACCTTTACCAAATCCACTTTATCCTGTGTTGTCATTCACTCAAATTGCATTAGATAAATTAGTCATCGCCAGGCATGGTGGTGCACGTTTGTAATCCCCGCGCTTGGGAGGCGGAGACAGGAGGATCACGCAGGTTTGAAGCCAGCCGCGCTGGCTTAAGAGACCCTGTTTCCAAATAAAAATATAAAAAATAGGTGTCTGGGGGTGTAGCCCAGAGGTAGAAGCGTTTCCAAAAACCCAGTACCACACACACACACAAAAAAAATACCTAGTCATATCCAAGTGTAGTGGCACACACCTGTAATCCCAGTACGTGGGAGGCTGAGACAGGACGATCACAGGTTCATGGCCAGCCTCAGCTACTTAGTGAGCGCCTCCCCAAATTAGTGAGACCCTGTTTCAAAATAAATAATAAAAAATAGCTGTGGAGAAGAGACTCCTCCCCTGGGTTCAATCCCCAGTTCAATAAAATAAAACCTGAGTCATTCTAAACAACTATTCACTTATGGGTCTGATGCATTTTTTTTAATTCACATCAAAATACAGTATCTACTTTAAAAATCCACCTAAAGGTCAATGAAAGTCCCTGCAATCCCCTCCCGACACACACACCTGCCTCTCAAAGCGGCAAGTTTGGGGAAAGTGGACTTAGCTGCAGCTGGGACCGATGCAATCAGGGACCCCATGCCACCATGTCCTTCTTCCTCCAAGATCATGGTACTATCACACAGCCTCTTAGAAAGACCATGCCTACCCAGGTGTATCCTTCTCCCTGCCTCCCGCTTACCCCTGTGACAGCCATTGAAGCAGACATTTTTCTCAGAGGACTAAGCCTAAACTAAGAACAATGTTTCTGAGCCATGTTATTAAGACGATGAAGTTCAGGGCGGCAATGCTTGCAGGTTTGACTTATTATGCTGAAGAGCTTTGCGTTCCCAAGAGCAGGACTCTTTGCTCAAACACACGTTTGCAAAACCCTTTGCATCCAGCCCTTGGGAAAGCACCCTGCCGATCCCTGCAGCCCCACTTTCTCTCCTCCCTCCTTCTTCACTGTGCTGTGGCCATACATGTGTTTCTACACCATCTTTTGGTTTCATCTCAAATATCGCAGTCTTCCCAGGCTAAGGCTGCGGTTCTGCTCCCCACCCACCCAAGATGCCCAGTTGGTTCTCAACTGAGGCTGGTGCTGCACTTCCAGTTGTCACAGCTAGAGGGCACAGCTGGCATCTAGTTGGAAGAGACCAGGGATGGTGCTGAATATCTCCTGGTGTACTCCAGCTCTGGAAACCAGATGCCAGTGTTAAAAAGGGAATCTCTATCACCACATTCTCTTTTCCCTTCGCGTCAATTAAGCACAGACATGATGGGTTTTATGTTTCTTTCCTACCAAACTGGGGCTCCTTAGGAACTGGAGTTCAGGATGGGTCCTTTCTCTCTCTCTCTCTCTCTCTCTCTCTCTCTCTCTCTCTCTCTCTCTCTCTCTCCAGCACCTAGAAAAGTCCATTACACCTTCTAGATCATCAGTAGATTTTGACACACCAGACATATTCTGGTATTCCATAGCAAGATGAAGATTCCAGGCACCAACGAACTGAGAAATCTGAGGAAATGGAAAGTGTGTGGTGTTGTGGCGCACGCTTGTAATCCCTGTGCTTGGGAGGCGGAGACAGGAAGATCTCGCTGGGTCGAAGCCAGCCTTGCTGGCTTAAGAGACCCTGTTTCCAAATAAAAAAATATAAAATAGGTCTGGGAGTGTAGCCCCGGAGGTAGAAGGGTTTCCAGGAACCCGAGTACCACACACACACACACACACACACAAAAAAAAAAAAAAAAAAAAAACACAAAAGCCAGGTATAGTGGCGCATGCTTGTAATCCCCACGCTTGGGAGGTAGAGACAGGAGGATTGGATTGCACAGCTTTGAAGCCAGCCTCAGCTACTTAGTGAGGCTCTCGGCAAATTAGTGAGACCCTGTTTTCAAATAAATTATAAAATAGGGCTGGTGGGTGTAGTGTGGAGGTAGAAAAGGCCCTGGGTTCCATACCCAGTACTACCAAAAATAAATAAATAAATAACCACAAAATCTTCCAGGAAGATGGTGACCCAGGGAAGCAACACTTACCAGTTCTGCTGACACGCGATCTCCACTGCCTCAGAAACAGTGCTCTACACGGCCAGAAAATACTATCAGTAGAGGAATAAAAATCAGTAGAGGAAAAAAAAAAAAGAAAAGAGAAAAAGAAAATTTGAACCAATCAGAGAGCAGAAAAGAAACCCGCCCGCCTTGCAGCAGCGGGAGCCACGGTGGCGTCATCTTGCCTCCGGAAAACAAGAACCTGAAGTGAGCAGCTGCAGTTAACCCCGGCTACAACTTACAGCAGCCGAGCTCACCACACCCTCCAGGGATCCAGAGTGGGGCTCAACACCAGAAAAGAACCCCGCCTGCCTCGCAGCCCAGGGGGCCACGGCGGCGCCATTTTGCCAGCAGCGGCTGAGCTCACCATGTCCTCCAGAGATCCAGACTGGTACACACCAAAATCACAAGTGAAACTTGTGGTCCCCACAGGAGAACTCCCAGCACAGTACCCGCCAGGGCTCATGCAGTCGCGATAATCTTCCTGGGTCTGAGATTTTGTGGTTCAACCCAGTGAAAGAGTAGTGGTGGCTGAGATTAACCCACCCTCCAGAGATCCAGAGCGGTGCTCAATAACACCGTAAGTAAAGTCACGGTTCCCTTGGGAAAACACCCAGATCCGCACCCCCAGGGACTCACGCAACCCTGATAAACTCCTTGGGTCTGAGTCTTTATGTTTCAACCCAGAGAAGGTGTGAGTGGGGTCTGTTGTTGGACATAGCAGAGGCTCAGACAGACTCAGGCTCTGATCAGTGGAAAGTGTGGGTGGAGACCTATGCTTAACATTAGACACAACTAGTAGGTTTTCCAGGATCACCACAAACCTCCCAGTCATGGTGAATGGGGAGAGGTCAGGCCAGACCAGCCCTAGCTGTGGAGAAGAGACTCCTGCATTGATTTTAGTCTCAGAGTCATAAAGAAAAGCATGCTTACATCATTTACAGGGAAATGGATGAAAGTGGAGGACATCATGCTAAAGTGAAATTAATCAGTCACAAAAAATAAGAAATCAGATGCTGTCTCTAATATGCGAAAGCTAGGGAGAGACAGGTAACAGGAAGAACTCTAGATAAAGGAGATTCTAAGCCTGGCGTGGTGGCGCACGCTGGTAATCCCCGCACTTGGGAGGCAGAGGCAGGAGCATCGCGCAGGTTCGAAGCCAGCCGCGCGCTGGCTTGGGAGACCCTGTTTTCAAATAAAAATGTAAAAATAGGTCTGCGAGTGTAGCCCGGAGGTAGAAGGGCTTCCAGGAACCCCAGTACCACCAAAAAAAAAAAAAAAAAAAAGGAGATTCTATAGTTGAGCAAATAAGGTGACCTAACTGAGGGGATGGGAGGGGGGAAGGGAAACTCTCTAAAGCACATGGTGTATTTAAACAAACATAACAAAATCAATCACTAAGCCAAGCATGGGAGGAGGGAGGCAGAGGAAATGGGGCAGGAACTGGGTAAGGGCTAACTGGGTGATGTGTGCATGTATGTCTCCACCATCTTTTATCCCATTAAGATGTATGACTACAATGCACCAATAAAAAATTTAAAAAACAAAATAAAAATCACATTTTTATTAATGAATGAACATACAAACAAAATTAAACCACTATGAGCCTCTTGCTCTCTTGTACACACAAGAATATCCCATCTTTACAGCTACTGATGGTTGGCTCTGTGACTTCCTAATGATGTACAAGGTTTTCTAAGTTTGAATAGACAGTTTGTTTTTTTGTTTGTTTGTTTTTGTTTGGTACTGGGGATGTAACCCAGAGGCATTATACCTCCAAGCTACACCCCCATTCTTATTTTTTCTTTGTCTTTTTATTTTTGAAACAGGGTCTCACTGAGTTGCAAAGATCCCCACTAAGTAGCTCAAGCTGTCTGCAAACTGTGATCCTCTGGTCTCTGCCTCCCAATGCTGGGATTACAAGCATGCACCATCATGCCTGGCCTTAAATAGACAGTTTTCATTTCAACAATTACAACAGTGTCCTATTTGTAGGTAACAGAACCTCAATTATTTCCAAAATGATCAAAATAAAATTCGATATATCGAAGTCTGATATAGTTACAAAAATATTTATATTAAATAAATTTTCCCCTTCCTCCATTCTTACCCATTCTCTCTCAGTTATTGATAATTTTTCTATGGCATAAATGATAATGAAATTACTCAACAACAACTATCTCAGAAAAAACATTATCTTTTAAAAAAGATGTCAAACTGCAAGAGATTTATGACCCAAGCATGGTGTTGCATGCTGTAACCCTGGTATTTCAGAGGCTGAGAGAGGAGAATCACAGAGTTGAGGCCAGCCTCAGCAATTTAGGAAGACCCTGCTTCAATTTTTTTTTAAAGGGACTGGAAGTGTAGCTCAGAGGTAAAATATCCCTGGGTTTAATCCCCAGTACCATAAAGAGAAAGAGAGAGAAGCCGGGTGTGGTGGCGCACGCTTGTACTCCCAGCATTTGGGAGGCTGAAACTGGAGGATCGCAGTTCACGGACAGCCTCAGCTACTTAGTGAGGCCCTTCGCAAGTCAGTGAAACCCTATTTCAAAATAAAGAATAAAAATAGGGCAGGGGGTGTGGCTCGAAGGTCAAATGCCCCTGGGTTCCATCCCTAGACCCACAAATAAAAAGAGAGAGAGATTTATGAATGAAATTATTTATTGAGAACTAATGCTACCTCTATTACTACAAAATATACAAGGAAAAAATAACTTGCATTCTGTAGTGCTCTTTCATTTTCAAAGATTTCTCAAATAGCATCTCATTGGAATTACCAGTATACACCAAAGTAGGTACGAAAATAAATTTATCTTACAAATAAAAAAATAGGTAGAGAGTAAATAAGCCAGGCATGGCGGCCCACAACTCTAAATCCAGTACTTGAGAGACTGAGATGAATCACAGGTTGGAGCCCGCCTCAGCAACTCAGTGAGAACTTCACTAATTTAGTGGAACTCTGTTTCAGAACAAAAAAATAAAAAAGGGCTAGGGGTCTGGCTCAGAGTTTTGTAAAATGCTTCTGGGTTCAACCCTAGTACCATAAAAAAGGGCAATTTACCCTAATGTCCTCTAGTGTTACTAATGAAAAGATTAGAACTCAGATTCTATTCTTAATCATATATACTATGGGAGTGTGTGTGTGTGTGTGTGTGTGTGTGTGTGTGTGTGTGTGTGTCTTATATATAGTTTCCATTACCTCCCCATATATTTTGTTTCACAGAATGTTCCTAATTGCTGTACTCCTGCATTCAAATCCATTTTGGAAATGCTACATTCAACAGTTAATCAAATTCCCAGACCCTTTAACACGCGTTGTAAAGCGCCAGGAAGAATGTGAAGACCAGAGCAGGCACAGTAAACTCAAAGCCCTGAAGGCATCAGGCAAGAGGAAAGTGTGTGGGCCAGAGAGGTTAGGGACAGTGTTACGAGACAGGAGGATCGCGCAGGTACGAAGCCAGCCGCGCTGGCGTAAGAGATCCTGTTTCAAAAATATATAAAAAAAAAAAATAGGTCCGGGAGTGTATCCCGGAGGTAGAGGGCTTCCAGGAACCCCAGTACAACCAAAAAAAAAAAAAAAAAAAAAAATACAGACCTGGCTGGAGCCTGGCTAAGTGGTAGACTGCTTACCTAGTATGTGCCGGCCCTGGATTCCAGCCTAGCCACACACACACACACACACACACACACACACACACACACACACATGCACACGCACACGCACACATGCACACACACCGAGAAGCCTCAGTGCTAAAGCTCCAAGTGTATGCAAATTGCCTCAAATTAAAGAAGACGACAGTGAGGACACAGTACACTTTTAGACTAGATCAGGCTGGCCCCATTTGGCAGACCCAGAATGCACTCTGTCACAATCTTATTTGCCCACAGAACCCTCATTCTGGGGTCCTGTAGATTTCCCAGAACTCTGCAGACATATAGAAGAGAGGGCTTTGAAATCCAGCATCCTGCCCTCCGAGACCACTATGGTGAGTGGCTCCAAACCCCAAGCATGAATTATTTCAGAAATGACTCACACAGAAATTGAAATGAATACCCAGTCCTTTTAACTGTTCATGTAAAAATGTTTCTCTCCTGAAATACCAACCAACCCTCACAAGTCTATATTTCTAAACAATCGTACTAGTGATGGAAGATATCAGTCTTAAATTATTTATATTATTTTAAATAATTAGCTTTCAATTAACTTTTGGAAAAAGCAAAAAATGTAACTGATTTGGAAAAAAAAAGCATCGCAGTTGATTAGATATAAAAATACTCTTAACCTTTCTGAAAAAACTTTAAGTGACATAAATTGTCTAGAGATAATTTAGAAATTTAGAACAGAAAAAATTTGGATAAGAGTAGTGATCATTTCAAACACTGTTATATTTGTAATGGCACATTTTCAAGGCAGAAACCCTCATTCCTTTCTTTTTCCTTTATTTCTGTTCTGCCTTTTTCTAAAAGTTAGGTAAGGGCCTGAAGGTTGTCTGCAGAATGCCTAGTTCTACCATGTATGGTAGCACATGTCTGTAATCTCAGCTACTTGAGAGGCTGAGCCACAGGGATTTCAAATTTGAGTCCAATCTAAGCAACTTAGCAAGACTGTTTCAAAATAAAAATAAAAAGAAATAGGGATATTTTTCAGTGGTAGAGAGCCCCTGCTCAATCCCCGCTACCACAAAATATAGAAACATAAAGAGGCATAAGAGAGAGGAGAGAAAAAAACAAGGACAACCTAGTGCCATAGCACAAATGTGGCAGCACTTGCATACATATGTTGAACCTCATGGCAAATGGTTTTCTCCCCAGATGTCTACTCGGTCCATACTCATTGCTGTGACTGCTTCTGACTGCCAACACACACACATCTTGACCCAGGAATCCACCACTTAAGGTGCTATATTTCCAGAACCATAAGAAAACATATTACCTGTAATGGTAAAATTAGACTCACTTCTATTTCCCAGTGAAAGAAATATAAAAAAACACGCATACTCTCATGATTTAAAGAACATAACATTGTGTGTGTGTGTGTGTGTGTGTGTGTGTGTGTGTCAGTCACTGGGGGTGGAACCCAGAGGCTCTTCTACCCCGGGCTATCCTCCCAGACTATTTTATACTTTATTTGGAAACAGGGTCTCATTAAGTTGCCGAGAGGCTAAGTAGCTGAGGCTGTCTTCGAACATGTGCGATCCTCCTGTCTCAGCCTCCCAAGCACTGGGATTACAAGCGTGCGCCACCACGCCCAGCTAGAATATAACATTTAGAGTCATAGTAGTAAAACAAGAGGCAGTCATGAAATGTGATTAGATGAAGTCTCAAATTTGATTTTTTTTTTTGATTCTTAAATCCTCTTCCTCTTTTCTTGACCATTTTGGTCTCCAAGAATTTAAAAAGTCCATTTTCCATATTATTGATGATTTTTTTATGGATACAAAAATTGTGGGCTCCAAAGAATACACACAAAGTCTAAAGTGTTCAAGTTTGAGAGAAGGCTCTCTGACGATTTGCAAAGACTGAGTTCCTTTTACTATAAAAATTAGGACTAAATTAACAATGAGTTTGACATAACTTTTGAGCTAGAAAGTTACTCAATCCAATATCCCTGACACGTTGGAATGCCAAGGAAACATGAGACAGAAAAAGTGGTCCTGGAGTTGGACAGATTCTGAAATGGTGACATCTGGCCACTGTGTTCTGCAGCCACGGGCATAAAACCGCGGAGGGAGCCACCAGGTCTTAATCCATGACATAAAGATTATCCTCGATAATGTAGATGTTGTCTTCAGCATGGGCTCGCACGTCTGCTGTGCTTTGCAAAGCTCCGATCTGAGGGCCATTCAGCGAAACCAAGCTGTAGAGAGAGTTGTTGAAGGACAGCATGAGTAACAGCAAAACGAGTCACCCCTACGGTGCAAGCAGCGCTTTCATCTACCTTCCAGCAAGATCCGTGCTTGCGGCCCTAGGATCCCCGTTCACACACACCTGTCAATGGACCAGCACCTTCCAGACTGGCCAAAAGTGTGGCCCCGAATATGGAGTCGCAGGAAAGTCTGTTGAATAAGCATGAAGACCACCTAAGAAGTATCTTAAAACTCACAGGAGTGTCCTTTGGGGCCCTCATATGATAGAATACAGAAACGGAAAATCTGAGAAGACAGACATCTGAGACACTGAGCTGAGTTAAGAAATCGGAATGAAGCCGGGCGTGGTGGCGCACGCTTGTAATCCCAGCATTCGGGAGGCTGAGACCTTGAGGATCGTGGTTCGGGGACAGCCTCAGCTACTTAGTGAGGCCCTCTGCAACTCAGTGAGACCTGATTTCAAAATAAAGAATAAAAAATAGGGCAGGGGGTGTAGCTCAGAGGTTAAATGCCCCTGGGTTCCATCCCCAGACCCGCAAAAAAAAAAAAAAAAAAAAAGAAAGAAATTAGGATGCATATTTTCAAATCTGGCTAAAACTACTAGCTGTAGTTACTACTGTGGATTGTGACCCATGAACGAGGGTTATTAAGCCCAGCATGATGGCATATGCCTGTAATCGCACTACTTGGGAGGCTGAGACATGAGGGTCACGGGTTCAAGGCCAGTCTCAGAAAATTAGCAAGAGCCTCAGCAATTAAGTGAAACTCTGTTTTAAAAATAAATAAATAAATAAATAAATAAATAAATAAATAGCTGGGCGTGGTGGCGCGTGCTTGTAATCCCAGCATTTGGGAGGCTGAGACTGGAGGATCGCAGTTCACAGACAGCCTCAGCTACTTAGTGGGGCCCTCCGCAACTTAGTGAGACCCTGTTTCAAAATAAAGAATAAAAAATAGGGCAGGGAGTGTAGTTCGGAGGTCAAATGCCTCTTGGTTCCATCCCCAGACCTGCAAATTAATTAATTAATTAATAAAAAGGGCTGGAGGTATGGCTCAGAGGTAGAATGCCACTGGGTTCAATCTCCAGTACCAAAATAGATAAATAAGTAAATAAACAAATTAATAGTTATTAAATCTTCTTAGTGATCTACATGCTACAAGAAAAATATAAAATATAAAAATGTCGCATATAGTATAATAGTACTACTGTCTCACAAGTATATTCTGGATCACTATGTCAAAAACCTTGCTTGTCCAATGGTCAAATTTTGAAAGTACAATTGAATTACTTTTATAACGTGTACATTCACACACATGAAGTGCTCAAAAAGGGCAGGCACCAGAGATTAAGGAATTAATTTTTTGGAGAGGACTGTTGACTTTTGGTGTGTCTGACTTTCTTTCTTTTGCAGGTCTAGGTATGGAACCCAGGGGCATTCAACCTCCAAGCTACGCCCCCTGCCCTTTTTTTTATTCTTTATTTTGAAGCCGGGTCTCACTGAGTTGCTGAGGGCCTCACTAAGTAGCTGAGGCTGTCTGCGAACCGCGACCCTCCGGTCTCAGCCTCCCGAATGCTGGGATGACCAGCGTGCGCCACTGCGCCTGGCTGTGTCTGACTCTCACATGGGTTCTAAGAAGAGTTTCAGTGGAACCATGTAGAGATCATATTCTGTTTCTCTTGCTATCAGGGGTGGTCGCCATGGACTGCAGTGTGAGTCTCACAGAAATCAAGAAGGCATCAATCAGTTGGGTGTGGTGGCACATGCCTATAATCCAAGTACTTGGTAGGCTGAAACAGGAGGGTTGCGGGTTCAAGGACAGCCTCAGCAGTATAGCTAGACTCTCAACAACATGAGACCCTGTTTCAAAACTTAAAAACAAAATAAAAACAAAAAGAGCTGGGAGTGCAGCTCAGAGGTAGGCTTCCCCCAGGTTCAATCCCAAGTACCACAATAAACAAATAAATGAATGAAGCCGGGCATGGTGGCGCACAATTGTAATTCCAGTACTTGGGAGGCTGAGACAAGAGGATCGCAGGTGATCAGCCAGCCTCAGCAACTTAGTGAGGCTCTCTGCAAAATGAGACCCTGTTTTAAAATAAAGGATAAAAAAAATAGGGCTGGAGGTGTAGCTTGAAGGTAGAATGCCTCTAGGTTCAATCCTCAGTATTGCTAAATAAATAAATAAATAAATAAATATTAAGAAAAATAAAAAGGAGGTATATACCAGGGAAGAAACAGACTGGCTCACATGTGGCATCTCGATGTAGCTGGTATTTTGTAATATGTAGGGGGTCACTGTTTCTATTATTGAAAATGGGGAACCTGAGTTTTTATTGCACCACAAATGAAGAACATCTCCCCAGTGGATATGTTTAAAAGAGCATGACGTGGTTAGTGGTTTAGCTCGGTAGTAGAGTGCTTGCTGAGCGTGTGAAGCCCTGGGTTTGATCCCCCAGTATTGCAAAAATTAGAATCTAATGAAAGAACATGAAGGGCAAAGCTTTTCTGTGGTCTTTAAAATGGGTTGTTATATAGGCATAAAAACAGTTTAGGTGTGAATAAGATCAAATGAGTCATGCCATAACTGTCAAAAAGAAACTGTCATGAGAAAATACTCATAAATATGGCTTACCATATTTTTTTAAAGTTTTTTTTTTTTTAAAGTTTTTCTTAAAGGAGACACCCTGCCACACCTTGCTGAGGGAGGTACCTTACAGGGTTAAGGGGAGGTACCTTACCAGACGTTCACTATGTCAGAATTACGTAAACAAGATGGAGGTCATGTGTATAAAAGGCTGAGTCCACATGTAATCCCTTTGGTGTATTCATTTCGAGTCACCTCTCCATGCCAGTCTGGTATAGAGCTGTATTTCTATTTTCTGTATTTCTATCTTTCTAATAAACTTCTTTAAATCTTAAAAAGAAGTTTTTCTTAAAAGCACTTTTTTAAAACTTCTTTTTATGTTTTACATTCTATATAATTTTTCTCTTTACAATTGAGTGATGAAAGTAAACCTTTTAAAACAAATTAGGAAGCCAGGTGTGATGGTGCACGCTTGTAATCCCAGCATTTGGGAGGCTAAGACGGGGGATCATGGTTCGTGGGCAGCCTCAGCTACTTAGTGAGGCTCTTTGCAACTCAGTGAGACCTTGATTCAAAATAAAGAATTTAAAAAAAAAATAGGGCTGGGGGTGTAGCTTGGAAGTAGAATGCCCCTGGGTTCCATCCCCAGTGCCAAAAAAAAAAAAAATTAAAAATTAGCAGTACATATTTAGGACTCAAATAGTAACAAAGATACCAATTTCCATGCTTTATCCCTACGAGGCCCATCTCCCTTCCATTTTCGGAAGCGGTTCGTGAAAAGCACTTCTGAGTGTGGGTCCCTGAGATGGAGTCCTTTTTATACCATGCCATGTGACCGTGGCTGGCCCCTCACATTTCTGAAACTGTCTTCCAATCTGGAAAATGAGAATACTAGAATACTAGTAGCGCCTACATCCGAGGTCTGTTGCTGGTACAGGCATGATGGAACCCACAAAAGCCAACGTGTGGGGCGCATCAAGGCACAATGGCTCAGGCAATTAAGTCGGATCATGCGAGTCTGTGTGTTAGCATCAAATAAAGGAGAAGAAAAGTGAACGTTTGGCAGCCTAATTTTTTTTTTTAAATGTCCTTGCTTAGAGCCTCCCTGAATCAAATGAAGCAGGCCAGTTGATTTTATACCAGGTGACTGCTTGACACAGGTTCAGTCAAGGGGATCTGAGCTTCAGTTGGGCAGCAGGACAGACTGTAAGATCTCCACAAATATAGTAAATTCACATGCCTCCAGGATCAGAAAGCTAATGAAAACATGGGAGCAGAAGGGAGTGGCGGGGGCTGTGGCTAGCAGAAGTGCCTCAGTGCCTTTGCATCCCCAGCCCCTTCAACCGGAAGTCATCCCTCCAAATCTTCTGCTCCCTGGAGGCTCACTCAAAGACCCACTACTCTGCTTTATCAGCCCCACGGTGTTCGTCGTGCAGGCAGCTAAAAGGACTGCTTATTTGCTCTTACGCTTTCTATCCGTTTTGTTCATCGATGTGAAATATAATAGGTACTCAATAAATACTCAGCAAAAGGAAACACTGACTGAACTAAAAGACCAAATCAAAATAACGCATTCGATATGCAGCCCCATCAATCAAGATGTGCAATTCACTTCCTTTCCTTTAAGAGAGTCCTATTAGATACCAGTTCTGCCCCGACTGTAAGGAAATAGAGATCGCTAAAAATATCACTGGAAAATATGGATCTCAATGAAGGGGTTCTTTCAACTGGAGTTTCAGGATCCCAGGCACAGGAAGGAAAGTTTGGGAGAAAAACCGAAGAGAGACAAAGAGAGGTATCTCTTTATTTTTGCTGGAGTAGAAACATCAAAAGCTATTGACATACACCTTCTCCAGCTTACCTCAGTGACTGCATCTTCTCCCCAGTGTGGAAATACTCTGCATCGGGGTGGAGAAAGACAAGAGGAGAGGTAGAGAAAATTAAAGATGTGAGAAAACGCTTCATGGTACCTCTTCCAGTCAAGTAGAGTGTTTGGCTAATACTTGAGCCCTCCCTAGTAACTTGGGATACCTACTTCCTGCTTGCCTCTTGGAGTCTATAGAACCCAAGCAAGCAACTTCTTACCCAGCCTCTCAATTTCATTAATGTTTGTTAGATTTCCCCCACATATCCTGACTTGCTGTAATAAAATTGATAAATTATCTTTCATTTGCAAATATGAAAAAGTTAATGATTTTTTCTAATGGGTTTTCTGGAGAACAGGCATAAACCAGCATTATCTAGGTTACCTAGACATACTAAGGCTAAGGGTCACCCCTATCGAAGACTTTTGACACTTTTGTCAAATTTTATACTCCCAATAATTCTCCCCTTTAAGAGGAAAATAAATAACTATTTCTGTAAAGGTGAGGAGCACACATGAGTTATTTTACCCAATTTTGTTTTTGTACTGAGGATTGAACCTAGGGGCATTTTACCTCTGAACTACACCCCTCGCTCCCTTTTTTTTTTTTTTTTTATGGTACTGGGAAACCCTTTTACCTCTGGGATACACTCCCAGACCTATTTCTTATACTTTTTTATTTGGAAACAGGGTCTCTTAGGCCAGCGCAGCTGGCTTTGAACCTGTGAGATCCTCCTGTCTCCGCCTCCCAAGCGTGGGGATTACAAGCATGCGCCACCACGCCCAGTTCCCTAACCCTTGTTTTATATTTTATTTTGAAACAGGGTCTCACTAGGTTGATGAGAGTCTCTAAATTGCTGAGGCTGGCCTTGAACCTGCGATGCTCCTGTCCCAGTCTCCCAAGTCCTGGGATAAGAGGTGTGAGCCACCACACCTAGATCTCCAAGTAATCATTTGGTTTACCCAAGTTCTAAATAATTAGGACTAAATATCCTCAAATTTAACAAGTGTATTATTAAGTTTTCAAACTGTTTTCTGCCCAGATAGATGAAATGGATCAGTAATGGGTTCATAGACAGTGTCTTACAAAATAGATAAAGAGGGTTTTTCGTGATGGGCAGGTTATTCTGGGGGGAGGGGTGGCACACACCCAGGGCTGTCAGGAAAGAGACACGCAACGCCGGTGCCCTTTGAAGACCTTCGAGCTGGTCTTAGTCATGCAAGCAGCTTCCTTTCCCACCGTCTCATTTCCCTCTTCTGATTAACAGGTGCTCTAGTGCCTTAAGCAATATCGCCCATGGGGACAAGACCCCCATCTTGAGGGATAAAGGGAACGAATGCATCTTGAGTATTACCATGGTTTGTTGCCTGTCAAGTCTCACCCTACCCACGGGCTCTTATTTCTTAATATTTGGCTACTTTTATGGCCAATCTGAATTCAGTTTTTTCTCTTTAAGGTGCCAATAATTGAAAAATAAAAACAAGAATATGCCAGGCGTGGTGGCGCACGCTTGTAATCCCCGCGCTTGGGAGGCAGAGACAGGAGGATCGCGCAGGTTCGAAGCCAGCCACGCACGCTGGCTTAGGAGACCCTGTTTCCAAATAAAAATGTAAAAATAGGTCTGGGAGTGTACCCCGGAGGTAGAAGGACTTCCAGGAACCCCAGTACCACCAAAAAAAAAAAAGATTAAGAAACAATGACATAAACAAAAAAGAAAAAGAAAAAGAAAAAAAACACCAGAATGTAAGTTTCTTGAGATTTGCAGACATTTATGGTAATGTACGTGTACATTTCTAAGTACAATAACAACGATTTAAAATTGCTATTTCCTCGTTATATGCCAGAAATCATCATTCTCAGCACTTTGTTGGTACTAACACAGCAATCCCTGGGAGAAACACAGTACTACCATGTGCATTTTAAAAAGAAGAATTTGGAACCCAGGCATAGTGGCGCACACTTGTAATCCCAGCATTCAGGAGGCTGAGACTGGAGAATCGTGATTTGCGGACAGCCTCAGCTACTTAGTGAGGCCCTCTGCAACTTAGTGAGACCCGGTTTCAAAATAAAGAATAAAAAATAGGGCAGGGGTTGTAGCTCGGAGGTCAAATGCCCCTGGGTTCCATCCCCAAAAACCCACACACACACACAAAAAAGTAGGATTTGGGGACCCAGGAAATGCTGTGAAATCAGAATCGCATGCCGTAGGGGCTACTGGAGGGCACAGTTGGGTTGTGGTGGTCTTCCTCTAGCAATGATCCTGAAAGGACTTACTTTTGACGATGACAGCCAAAACAGCGAGTAAGGCTACGGCACAAACAGAGACGCCCACATAGAGCCCACTGGTGGTGGTCAGCCACGGGCCGTGCGCTGGGGACACTTGCTGAGGGGAGAGCAGCAAATTGAAAGAAAATCCTGTTAGAGTCATAAATAGAGAACATTCCTGGAATCCCCTGGCCCCTGGCCCCTGATCTTTCCTGGCCCTTGGCTACTCCCAGAACGTGAGTAAGACCGAATGGTCTGAGGTGGCAATCCCATGATGAAATCTGAAGACAATTCAGAATTCAAAACGTATCTTAGGATGGGGGAAATGTTTTCCATTTTGCTTAGGGTGGTGGTTAACAAGTGAATACATCTGTCACAATTCAAACTGTTCACCTAAAGTAGTTTCTAGGAAGTGTGTGTGTGTGTGTGTGTGTGTGTGTGTGTGTGTGTGTACATGTGTTTGTATATCTGTTTTAAAAATCAACAGGCTATTTCTGTAAATTCCTGGTTATATGATTTTTTTATAGTACTAGGGATTAAACACAGGGGCATTTTCCCTCTGAGCTACACCCCCAGCCCTATTTTATGTATGTATGTATGTATGTATGTATGTATGTATGTATCTATTTGCGGTACTGGGGATTGAACCCAGGGACATTCTACTTCTGAGTGATACCCCTAATCCTAATTTTTTATTTTTTCTAATTTTCTTTTTCTTTTCTTTCTTTTTTATTTTCTTTTTCAGTACTGGGGATGAAACCCAGAGGCATTCTACCTCTGAGCTACACCCTTAGCCCTATTTTTTATTCTCTTTATTTTGAAACAGGGTCTCACTAAGTTGCGGAGGGCCTCAATAAGTAACTGAGGCTGGCCACAGACCTGTGATCCTCCTGTCTCTGTCTCAGCCTCCCAAGTACTGGGACTCTAAGCATGCACCACTATGCCCTGATTCATATGATACTTCTTTTCTTTCTTTCTTTCTTTCTTTCTTTCTTTCTTTCTTTTTCTTTCTTTCTTTGTTTCTTTTTGTGGTACTGGGGGTGGAACCTAGGGGCATTCTATCTCTGAGCTACACCCCTAGCCCTATTTTTTATTCTTTATTCTGAAACAAGGTCTCACTAAGTTGCAGAGGGCCTCACTAAGTAGCTGAGATTGGCTATGAACCTGCAATCCTCCTGTCTCAGTCTCCCAAGTACTGGGACTACAAGCATGCAACACCATGCCCAGCTTCATATAATATTTAAAAAGAAAACAATTTTTGTTCATGTATAAGGCAACTTGATCTATGTTATCTGAATGTGGTCAATTGTTGAATTTGATCTTTGACTAGAGTCCTTATTGGTTTTTAAAATGTGATTCAAAATTCTACCTGTGTCATTATAAAGAGACTTGGAAGTGTAATTGTGTTTAAAACCCAAAGTGCAGATCATAAGCGTTCTTTACCGCCTCCTGGAACGAGCCCAGTGCAAGCCGGGCATCATGAGAGGCTCCCCTCCAGAGCTAAGCACTAATCCTAAAGAGACCCCACAGAAAAGGCATTTTAACAAAAAAGACAGCGGAGTATCAGAGAAAAGATGGAGTGTTTTCAGAGCTTAATCTCCGAAATCACATTTCCAGAATTCCACTCAGTTGCTGTGGAACCATGGACAAGTTTTTGGCCTTGCCGAACCTCTCTTTCCATGTCTACAAACAGCATATTCAAGAAGGTTCTGGGGCCAAGTGCTTTTAGGTACTTCCTGATGAACCCTAGAAGAAATATAGAGGAAGGTAACTCTGAGTCATTCTTGCTCAGAAGGGGACTTAGCCAGTATGTGGAAGGGAAAAGCTGTGTTGTTAGTACCTGGCTTACTTGTTACTACCTTACCTTACTGGGGAAGAAAAAGGAATGAGGAGGCAGAGAATGGGGCTCCAGGAGGCAGGATTTGCTTTAATTTTTAATTAGATGACACACACCGGGCATAGTGGCGCACGCTTGTAATCCTAGCATTTGGGAGGCTGAGACAGGAGGATCGCGGTTCACAGACAGCCTCAGCTACTTAGTGAGGCCCTCTGCAACTCAGTGAGACCCTGTTTCAAAATAAAAAAATAAAAAATAAAAAGTAGGGCTGGGGGTGTAGTTCGGAGGTCAAATGCCTCTGGGTTCCAGCCCCAGACCCGCAGGGAAAAAAAAATTAGATGACACAAATACAGCGTGTTCATTTTAGAATATATAGCCAAGCATTAAGAAAAAGACAACTATAATTAACCATTACCAAATATCTAGAAACAATTTCTCTAACGTTTTTTATCTACTCTTTTAGAGTTTTATCTTTCTGGGGTCTTTTCTTCACAGAAACAATTACTAAAAAATATATATATATATATATATATATATATATATATATATATATATATTATATGTGTGTATATGTATATACTAATTATATACATAATTACATATATAATTATATGTATAATTATATATACATATATATATCACTAAAAGTTGCTTTTTTCACTTACCATTGGTAGCAACCCATACCTTCCCCAGCCAGAAAGCACACCACAGTGACTGCATCCCCACTGATTACCCATGGACACACTTATTTCTTGACTTAATAGTGAATCCCTATAATTGATCATGTACTTGTTGATAATATCTTCATGATTCTAAACAGATGCAATGAGAATCCTTTTTTCTACATCTTCCTGTATTTGCTCAATCCTGGAATTGGACCTTCTGGGTCAAGGTAGATGCTACTAAAACTTGTCTCCAGTGTATCTGGGAGACATCTTGACATCTCCACTCAAGGCACAGAAATCCCATGTTGCTGACGCTGCCCAGATTGAACCTGCTTCTACACACTGATAAACATACCTGATCTGCAGAGGACTGATATCAAGAACTACCTTGGTTTTAAACCTAGCCATAAGTCTGCTTCTTTGGCAACGTAATAAACACTTGTATCATGGGAGTTTTGATACTTAGCCAAGAGATGGAAACACAGACCACACCCAAGTGCCTATGTTTCACAAGTGGCTAATTTTTTTTTCTGGCTATCACTACTATGTAGTAGTGTTCTCACTGTCACGACAGTGTGCACCATGAGGCCAATTGGTCCTCCACTAAATAGCCCCACCTTGCCAGCATTTTTTGAATTTCTCAATGAATGACCATGATGTCCTTTTTCATGATTTGCTATCAAAAGGATTGCTTTCTTACCGTAGGCTCTTCGTGCTAGTTGCTTCTGAGTTAGCATTTGTTCGTGCTAAAACAGGGTGGTTTATCTCAGGAAAGAAAAAGAAAATACGCTATCGGTGTGACTTATTTGCAAATAGGAAAGCTGGCTGAGCATCGGGGAATGAGGGCTTTAGACTGGCCTCAAGCTCACTGAGAAACGTTACAAAATATCATACAGGATTGAAGTTGTCTAGCATTTCAACTCCTTACTAAGTGACCATATGGCAAGATATCTACATAGAAAAAGAAATCAACAGTGGGCTAAGGATTGCTATAAAGAATGGACCTTGAGTGAGAAAATATTAGGAAACTTATATTTATGCAAGAACCATTTCACTCCAATTTTCTCTGTGTGTGTGTGTGTGTGTGTGTGTGTGTGTGTGTGTGTGTACTGGGGATTGAAACACTAAACCTAGGGGCAGTCTACCTCTGAGCTACATCTCCAGCTCCATTTTCTAATATTTATTTTTTATTTTGAAACAGGGCTTTACTCTGTTGCTGAGACTGTCTTCAAACCTGCCATCCTCCTGTCTCAGCCTCCCAGGTACTGGGATGACAGATGTGTACCACCATACCCGGATTTCCTTGTATTTTTATTTGAGATGACTTCCACTCCATCCCACTGACTGAAAGCATGTTGTGTCTCTAATGATAATTAAAATCCTCAGCCGGGTGTGGTGACGCACGCTTGTAATCCCCGCGCTTGGGAGGCTGAGACAGGAGGATAATACAGGTTTGAAGCCAGCCTCAGCTACTTAGAGGCTTTCAGCAACTTAGTGAGACCCTGTTTCCAAATAAAATATTAAAAAGTTCTGGGAGTATAGCACAGAGGTAGAAAGCCCCTGGGTTCCACTCCCAGTACCACACACAAAAAATAAAATCCTCTGTGGCATGGCACAGTACGGCATGTTACCATATGGTATCGATTGGTATGTTTTGGTATGTAATCTTGCTCTCCTGGAATTAGATCACTCATTTTTTTGTAATTTTTGGCCACAGGAAAGTTTGAGGTGTGTGTGTATGTGTGTGTGTGTTGTGTATACATACATGCACCCACCCTAGCACAAAAGTGTGAACAAGTATGTCAACTGACAAAATACCACTTATTGGGCATCTCTAAAAAACTGGTCTACCTAAATTACTTTTTCAGAGTAAAACATCCTATTTAAGAGTCAAATGCTTTTTCTCTGCCTTTTTTTTTTTAAGGGAGAAGAAAATCCATCTCTGGGTTAGTCTTACAGAAATAGTCTTGAAATATAACTTGCTTCCAGGAAGAGACACAGGGGATGTAGCTGAGAAAACAGGGAGTGATATGCTTACAGTTTGATTGGGATGCCAAAGGCCATCTGAACACTGTGTCACGGTGCCATTCCCATCTGCTTGACAAGAAGGAAAATTAATTAGAATTATAAAAAATATTGGTTTTTTTTTCCCTGCAGACACTATATATATATTCACATTGCCTTCTGGAGAAGAATGAATAGTAATGTGCTCTGATGCCGCAGGCACTGCACGAGTCCTACCAAGCTGTCAACATTTTATTAATTTATCCTGCGAAGCTGTGTTTCTTAACCCTGTTGTCATGGGCTCTTCAAAAATGGACTCACTTTATTTTTCTTTTCTTTATGAGAAAAACACACATATACAAAGTTTTCAATATAATTTGGGGGAACCTAGAATTTACTCATGGACTCAAGCTAAGATTCCACCTAAAAGGTAATCAACACTTTCATGCAATCTAAGAAGCTGTCAGTGAGCTAAGCTTGGTGGTGCACACTTATAATTCGAGTACTTGGGAGGCTGAGACAGGCAGATCACAGGTTCGTGGCCAGCCTCAGCAAGTAGTGAGAATTTCATCAGCCTAACAATATCCTGTTTCAAAATAAAGATAAAATAAGTCTGGGGGTATAATTTGGAGGTAGAGTGAGTGCCCCTGGGTTTAATCCCCAGCACCAAAAAAAAAGAAAAGAAAAATAGGATTTAACAAAATTTAGGATTTTATATACTATAAGATAAATTGATCTTAAAGTTCTGAATGTTCCAATCCTTAAAGTGTTTTTCAAATATACCTACTTAGTAACCGAATAGATTCTTTGGTCCTTTTAGGAATCTATGGGTCAAAAAGATAATTCTGTTTTTACTGAGAATCACCTGAAGACCAAGCACTTGACATCCTCACAGCCAGTCCTCTGGTCCCATCCCATGGGTGAAAACACACAATGGTTGAACGCGTGTCCAGTCTCAGCAAACCACAGGGGCCTTGGCTAGTAACCACCACTCACTGCACTCCCACCAAAGGGAATGCTCCGGGTCTGTGATGTTCACCACTACTACACAGCCCCAGCATGAGTAAAACTTCAGATGAGTCACATCCCCTAAGCATTTACACTACTGTGCTCACACTGCCCATTCTGAGAGCCAAAGATAATATCTAGAGCCTGTTTGTGACTTATGACCACAAGTGAGACTTTCAGGAATACCACAGAATGATGCGCTTAAAATACTACGGACTTGAGTCAGATAAAATTTTAATTCAGAGCCGGGCATGGTGGTGTACACCTGTAATTGCAGTACTTCAAAGGCTGAAGCAGGAGGATTGAGGGTTCAAGGACAGCCTTAGTAATGTAACAAGACACTCAACAAGCTAGCAAGACCTTGTTTCAAAACAAAAAATAAAAAGGGCTAGGAGTATAGCTCAGTAGTAGAAAGCCTTTGGGTTCGATACCCAATACCCCCAAAACGAAACAAAACAAAACAAACAAAAAATAAATCCAGTGCTGACAATATCCATTAGCAATGTGACCTTGATACTCAGGGCCCTTTACATAAACATAAAAGTAAATACACATGTATGTCTATGCATGTAAGTGTGTCTTATCTTTGCACTACAAGCTATTAATAGTACATATCTAAGTTGTACTATTAATGGACCTGCAGTGAGACTCACAGAGGGACACATTCAGTAAGGATTAGAAAATGGAGACATTTGGTTTTAAAAGTGAAATCCATACTGTAACTATTTCCAGGCCAAAAAAAAAAAAAATAGACAAAAATACAAGGTAACAACCTAGGAGGCTGTACCCCACTTTTTTAGGGAATGAGGAGGAAGAAAGTATGAAAGGGATTATCTTTGAACTACAATCTATCAATAGTGCATGTTAAATTTGTTACACTAGATGATGCGTGTAATATACTTAACATTGTTGGGAAATGTCATTAATTTATTATTGTTGTTGCTGTTGTAGTGGTGGTGATGGAAGGAGTCGTGAAAAGAGGGAAGGATTCTGTACAACGCGTCCAATTAGCACATAATTTAATCGTCCAGTGAGAAATGTTCAACAACTTGCCCCCAGGCATCGCAGCTAGTAACCGCTGGGTGAATTGGGAGCCGTGTGCTTCCAGAGCAGAATTATCATGTCTCCCCAATCTACCAATGTCAAAAACATGGCCGGCTTTAAAAGAATTAAATGAGATAATGCATGTGTTTCCTGCCTGCGCAACTTTCAGAGGTGGGTGGGAAGCCATATGGCAACCCAAATCCTTTCCAGACCGAACAGTCTTTGCTTCTGTGACACTTTCACCGACCGAGGCCTGACACAGACGCGGTGACAATTTGGCCCGGGAGCCTCAGCCACACAGCCAAAATGTCAGCAGTCACAAAAGTGTGGGGGACACAGCTGCTCCGGTGTCTGTTCCACTCTGGAAAGCTCTACCTTGACCAGGTTTCGGTGACATGATATTTGAGAGAATGATTCTCCACTCCTACTCTCTTCCTCCTCGCGCCCTGAAAAAGTGGGGCGCAGCTGCTTCTGCGGCGGTTTCCTTGTGTTTCTCTCTAGTTTCATTTTGTTTTCGTGCCTGAAATAGTTTATACTACGGATTCCACGTTGGAAACCAAATGTCACCATTATCTAATCCCCACTGAATATGTCTCTCTGGGAATCTCACTGCGGGTCCATTTTCAGTTAACCAGTTTCCAGGATTCCTTGGCATGACGGAGGCCAGCTGGGGGCGGAGGACCACAGATGAGCAACTCCAGGCTCCAGTGAGTCATGCACACGTGGAGTCCTGCAAGGTCTGACCTTGTTTGGATGCAGCACAGGCACCAGGACATCGGAGTCAGCACTGAGTCACCAAGGGGCAGAATATACAGCTTCCTCAAAACTTACCGCTGTGGCTAATGAAGAGAGCTAGCTGGGAAAGCTGACAGGCTTCAACATCATCTGCCTCCAGCAAGGAAAGACAGGTCAATTTTACACTTCTAAGGAGTGGAGGGTGTAGTGGGGCCTGTCCAGTGTCTGAGCAGCAAGGCAGAATGTTGAGAAGGGGAAACAAGACCTTAGTATGGTACTAATCTTAGTCCATTTAAACTGCTGTAAAAAAAAAAAAAAAAAATACCAAAGATGGAGCCGGGTGTGGTGGAGGAAGCTTATAATCCTAGTGCTTGGGAGGCTAAGACAGGAGGATCGCAGTTCCTGGACAGCCTCAGCTACTTAGTGAGGCCTTCTGCAATTTAGTGAGACCTTGAGCATGCTTGTAATCCCAGCATTTGGGAGGCTGAGACAGAAGGATCCAGGTTCGCGGCCAACCTCAACTACTTAGTGAGGCCCTTTGCAACTCAATGAGACCCTGTTTCAAAATAAAGAATAAAAAAATAGCTGGGCGTCGTGGCACATGCTCACGTTTGTAATCCCCGTGCTTGGAAGGCGGAGACAGATCTTCCTGTCCCCACCTGGCTTAAGAGACCCTGTTTCCAAAAAATATACATAAAATAGGGCTGGGAGTGTAGCCCGGAGGTAGAAGGGTTTCCAGGAACCCCAGTACCACAAAAAAAAGGGGGGGGTAGTGGTGTAACTCAGAAGTAGAATGCCCCTGGGTTCCCTCCCCAGTACTGCAAAAAAAAAAAAAAAAATAGGGCTGGAGGTGTGACTCAGAGGTAGAATGCCCCTGGGTCCTTTCTGTACTACCACCAAAAAAAAAAAAAAAAAGAGGGTGGATAATTGACAAAGAAGAATTTACTGTTCTAAAGGCTGGGAAGCCAAGGTCCAGGGTATCTGGAGGGAGCTCTCTTCCTTACAGAAGATGCCTTCTGTGTGTCCCAGTGTGCAGGAAAGGGCAACCAAGCTCCATAGACCTCCTTTATAAAAGAACCAATCTCACTCCTGGGGACAGGCCCT
The DNA here is from genome assembly GCF_963383645.1 of Muscardinus avellanarius. Taxonomy (NCBI): domain Eukaryota; kingdom Metazoa; phylum Chordata; class Mammalia; order Rodentia; family Gliridae; genus Muscardinus; species Muscardinus avellanarius. Next base: position 9,833,855 of record NC_137793.1, read on the forward strand.
GATCAAGGCCCTGGAGGTGTCCAGATGTGCCGCCTCTTAAAACAACTGTATTGAGGATTAGGTCTCAACAAGTTTGCAGAGAGGTCTAAACACTCAGACCACAGCACCACCTCAGAATGTGGAGTCAACACAAGGTTGCCAAGGTAACAGGGAGCCTCCAGGCTATATTTAGGGTCTGGGGCTTGGAAGAAGCATGGGTGACCAGTTTGGTGTCAACACTAAATTAATTAGAACCTAATTGTTTTAAGTCTCTTATCCAAGGGATCAATCCAATATTCAGTTGATTCGATTTACAGAAATAGAGTGATATGCACGAAGATCTTCCTAAATCCTGCAAGCTATGTGTCCCAGTCCTCTGGATTCTAGATGTTCTAAGGACTACACATGTCAGTCTCCCCTTTGTGACTAGGTCCCAAGCCTTTCATCCCATTTCATCTCCATAGCATTCTACAAGATCAGTGGTATTATATCCTCTTTACAAACGATAATGCAGATTCAGAGCAGGTGGGCATCCTCTGGTTCTAGCAGCCAGGGTCAACATTCAAGTCAGATCTTGTTTGGGAGGGAGGGGCCTTAGCACTGGTCTGGTTGTGAAGCTTTGACAGCGTCCAGGGGTTCAGGCAGGAGGCCACAGTTACCTGTTGGGCAAGAGTCCAGGGGTGAGCTGGTGGCTGGTGTCCCCACTTCCTGCAGCGTTGTAGGCTGAGCTCCGGCTGCCTGAGTTGGAGAAGGTGAGGTTGCCGCTGTAGAGAAAATGAGGGGAGAACATGTCCCATTGGTGCAGGGAAATTTGTAGCCACAGGAAAAAAAAAAAAAAGACAGCCAGGCGTGGTGGTGCACGCTTGTAATCCCCGCACTTGGGAGGCTGAGACAGGAGGATTGTCCGGGTTCGAAGCCAGCCTCAGCTACTTAGTGAGACTTTCAGCAACTTAGCGAGACCCTGTTTCCAAATAAAATATTAAAAAGGTCTGGGAGTATAGCCCAGAGATAGAAGGCCTCTGGGTTCCACCCATAGTACCACCAAAAAAAAAGAAAAAGAAAAAGAAAAAAAAAAGACTAAAATGAGAATTTCTCTCTGTTTGTGTGGCCCTTTTTATTTTTTCATTTTAAAACAGAGTCTTGCTAGTTGCTGAGAGGTCTCACTGCGTTGCTGAGGCTGTCCTTCAACCTGTGAGCCTCCTATCTCAGCCTCCCAATACTGAGATTACATGCAGGAACCAATATGCCTCGCTCATAGGAAAAATTATCATCCGCTTCCCACAGTGCCCCCACCCAGCCTTCCTTGGGAAGCATGGCTCCCATCTGCCCATTTCTAGTTCTTTACCTCCTTTTACAAACTGATTCCAAGATAGCCTTTGGGTATCACACTGCTATCCAGTTACTTCATTATCGTGAGGCAATGTAATCTAAATAGGGCTCTGTATGGTTTTATCCATATAGAGGATTATTTCATACCTACTATCCTTCCAGACACCTATACACCTCTAAATGCACAAAGCCTACAACAGCGCATCCCAGGCAGGACACCTAATCAAGCTTTTCTTTTATTAATGCAAGTGATCTTTCACTTTTAGGGGACAGGGCCTAGGGGTTTATTTTATTTGAGGTACCAGAGGCATTCTACCTCTGAGCTACACCCCCAGCCCTCTTTCTTATTCTTCATTTGGAAACAGGGTCTCACTGAGTTGCAAAAGTCCTCACTAAGTAGCTGAGGCTGTCCGCAAACCACAATCCCCCCGTCTCAGCCTCCCGAATGCTGGGATGACAAGCGTGCGCCACCACACCCAGCTAGGGCCTGGGGGTTTCTACAACCTGCCCTAGCCTCTGCTCCATGGCCTCAATCTGATTTCCTGGCCCTATCTGAAATCCAGATCATCCGTACAGGATTCCAGGGACATGCACACATTGGCTACCTCAGAAGAGATACAATATTTAACTCCTTGCTGTCTCTTCGAGGAGACAATATTGCCCAATATCTTGGCCTACATAATGATTTTGCAACCCTCAAAGCAAGTTTCCTGGTAGACCCTGACCCCAGCTCCTCTGTGCGTGCCTTCCAGCAATACCTTTGTTAAGAGTAGCTTCCTGTGTTGTCTGACTCATCTTCCATTTCTCCGCAGAAAACTTCCGCTGGGAACTTTCTAATACAAGGCTGTTTTCCTTTCTTAAAATCTTTCCTTCTTTTCTTTTCCTATCAAATAACTCATCCTAGGCACAAAGTGGATCATGTGTCTCCTTAGAAGATCTGTATTGGAGCCGGGCATGGTGGCGCATGCTTGTAATCCCCACACTTGGGAGGATCGCGCAGGTTTGAAGCCAGCCGCGCTGGCTTAAGAGACCCCTGTTTCCAAATAAAACCTATAAAATAGGTCTGGGAATGTAGCCCAGAGGTAGACGGGCTTCCAGAAACCCAGTACCACCAAAAAAAGAAGAAGAAAAAGAAGAGGAAGAGGAAGAGGAGGAAGAGGAGGAGGAGGAGGAGGAAGAGGAAGAGGAAGAGGAAGAGGAAGAGGAAGAAGAAGAAGGAGAAGGAGAAGGAGAAGGAGAAGGAGAAGGAGAAGGAGAAGGAGAAGGAGAAGGAGAAGAAGAAGAAGGAGAAGAAGAAGAAGATGATGATGATGATGATCTGTATTGGTTTCCCTTCTATAACTTACCTCATGGAATTTTAGAACAAATTAGCCATGATACCTGGCCAGGCACTCCGAAATCTGGGCTTTGCTAAGTGCCTTTCCTAGGTCGCCCCATTTCCCCCTCCCCAGTACAGTCTTGCATTTCAACATCACCTTTTGTCTTATTCTGAACTGTTTTCCTGTTTTTCTCTTGTGTTCAAACCCGTACAAAGAGGATATGGCTCATCCTCGGGAACTGAGAGTCAGATGATCAAAATGTCTCCATTTCATTTCTGTGCAAATGACCTCCTGGGCTTCACTTCTTTCCCAAGCTTGGGTCTTGGTGGCATCTTTCTTTCCTCCCTTCATCTTAGAGCCTCACATCCCGTTCTTCAAGCCTATTTTAGGCAGCCAGCATGTGCACAGGGAGAGGCAGACATAAGGACAAAGGTCCCTGCATTAGGTTAATTAGAGTGCTCAGCTCCTTCCCATACCATCAAGTTTAACTCTAAACTCAGATTCTTTGAGAAACCGTCAGGATAAGAATAAGACTCGGCCGGGCCTGGTGGCGCACGCTTGTAATCCCCGTGCTTGGGAGGCTGAGACAGGAGGATCGCACAGGTTCGAAGCCAGCCTCAGCTACTTAGTGAGGCTCTCAGCAACTTAATGAGACCCTGTTTCCAAATAAAATAGAAAATGGGTCTGGGAGTATAGCCCGGAAGTAGAAAGCCTCTGGGTTCCACCCCCAGTACCACCAAAAAAAAAAGAAGACTCAACTAATACTGTCCCCCAAGAGACCATCTGGACACATAGGCCTACACTTCCCAGCTTAAAATGAAGCCAGTAACTTATCCATATTCTCCAAACCAAGTCCACAAATCCACCCACCTTATCAGGCAGAATCTCAGCATTAGAAAAGTTAAATCAATATTGAGAAAGCCTAAGAGAATCTCTAGTGCGTTCAGTTGGCTGGAACAAAGCTGTTTTTCTTACAAATTTTTATGGCTCAAAAATCCTAGTTATACCCTAAAGCCCTCTCTTCCAAAATTTGCTCATAGAACAATCCTTCATGTCCCTCCTGGTTCAATGTACACACAGTTCAAAGGGAGTTGAGGGAAATCAATATGTTCCAGGAGATTGTTCTAGCTAAGAGGCTGTGACATTTCTGTTACTCCTCAGAATCCAGCACCACCTCAAGGGGTCAGAGGGCTTCAGGGGGCTTTGAGAATCTCCACTAAAAGTTGTCTTCCTAATCCTGGAATTAGAAGACTTGAACCTCAACTTGTCCTCAAGCTGACAAGCTATTTCCTCACCCATAAATCAGGTTATTTTCTATTTGTATTAAATCTAAACTCTTATCTGTGGGGAATTGGAAGCATGGACCATGTGGCATGAATTGAAAGCTTGGACATGTACGTTCTAAATCCTAAAGTCTTAAAATTCAATGTTCACTTTTCAAATCAGTATGAACAGCATCTTTTACAATTTTCATCCTACCTAAATAAATTAAAAGACCTTTGAAGCAAAAGAGTGTAAGACCCTGGCTACTCCCAGAAAATAGGATAGTTTTATAGTCTTTTCAGTAAGAATATCAAAACAAGATAGATTCATGCAAACATAAATCTCAGTGGTACCATCTGGTCAGTAAAAGCACCAGCCCCAAATTCAAGTAAACAGAGATGGTGTCCTAACTCAACTACTTTCTATTGTTATGTCTTTCGACAATGAACTTTTAGACTGTGTCTCAGTTCCCACAACTATGACAGGGTTGATTAATACCTGTAATAGATATAGTCATCCTATGAGTTCAGTGATATAATAGTGTAAAGCAAAGTGTGGTGCCTGGTACAAAAGAAACTATAAACATGAGCTTTATTAAGCCGGGCGTGGTGGCGTGCGCTTGTCATCCCAGCATCTGTGAGGCTGAGACTGGAGGATCACAGTTCGCGGACAGCCTCAGCTACTTAGTGAGGCTCTCTGCAACTCAGTGAGACCCTGTTTCAAAATAAACAATGAAAAATAGGGCAGGATATGTAGCTCGGAGGTCAAATGCCTCCAGGTTCCATCTCCAGACACACACACACACACACACACACACACACACACACACACACACACGTGAGCTTCACTGGAACATTATCCTGAACTAGAGGCCCTATCTTCAGAATGAACCTAATGAATTCAGAATCTCATTATCCTGACTCTCAGTCTCTGAAATTACTTATTTTTTTCCTATTATAAACACACACCCAGCTAGATCATATCCACACTATCCCCACTGAGTGTACTGGGTTAGTATTCTAACCATATTTTGGCTAGGTGTGGTAGTGTATGCTTGTAATCTCAGTACTTGGGAGGCTGAGATAGGAAGATTGCAAGTTCAAAACCAGTCTCAACAACTTAGTGAGGCCCTCTGCAACGTAGGGAGAACTTGTTTCAAAATAAAAAATAAAAGCTGGGCATGGTGGCGCATGCTTGTAATCCCAGTGCTTGGGAGGCTGAAACAGGAGGATTACACAGGTTCAAAGCCAGACTCGGCTACTTAGTGAGGCTCTCAGCAACTTAATGAGACCCTGTTTCCAAATAAAATATATAAAATAGGTCTGGGAGTATAGCCCTGAGGTAGAAAAGCCCCTGGGTTTCACCCCCCAGCACCACAACAAAATAAAAATAAAATAAAAAATAAAGTAGGGCTGGGAGTGTAGCTCAGAGGTAGAATTCTACTGGATTCAATCCCCAGTACCCAAAAAAGAATTTATTAAAAAAAAAGACAATAACTGCCATCGTTCTTCAAATGTTTATCTATACAAATGGTACATACAATCTGAGAAGAGACTGAGACCACAGATCCTGTGAAGCCCATTATTTCAACCAGTTAAAAACCCTTATCCTAGATCACTATTCTGTCTTGCCACAATGTCCAGTGCGGCCTATAGTCCCTCTCTTTATAAGGCCTATGGGATCCAAAACACATCTTTTTTTACCTGGCTTATGGGTCTGCGTGCGTGCTGGCATTGGAGAAGTAGAGATAGAGGGCCTAGGTGACATTGGAATGCTTGTGTCTGTGGCTGGAGTTAGAAATCAACATAAAAGCAAGGGTTAATCAAACAGCAAGAGACAAGAAGCTTACACAGAAATCGTACCCTAGCACACCAGAGAGGTTCGCTCTAGGTGGCATGATCTCTTTTGAATTTATTCTTGGTCATTGGCTAATGAGTCTGTGACACAGGAAATCTTTAGAGACATGCTTACAGAAAAGGAAACAGCCTCGAGGTCAAGAACATATATTTCATATTTGCATTGAAGTGCTTTTTGAAAGACCAGTCATGCACATCAGATTTATATATCGTCATAAATATCTGTGAAGAGGGATGGTATCTTCAGCCTGATATTACTCTTTGTCCTCTCAGTGGTAAATGATTAACTTGAACAGTAGTTTCCAAGCCCAGCATGTTTACCAAATAGTGGTCATTTCAGCCAGTCCTCAGGGTACGTCCCAAAAGGACCCGCATCTTAACTGAAGGCTCTTCTGAGACCCATGTCCGGGCCAGCACAAAGAAATTACATGTTTGATTAGAAGTTATACAAGACCTTCTAAGGCTTCTTTTCACCTAAGAAATAAATATGTGTTGGATGCCTCTTATCTAAAACATTTTAAAAATGTTTTAAAACTCCAGGGGTGGGAAGAGGTAAGGATTTTGAGATATTTGCATTTTTTTATTTTTTTATTTTTTTTGGCAGTACTGGGGATGGAACCCAGGGGCGTTCTACCTTTGAACTACACCCCCAACCCTATTTTTTAATCTTTATTTTTTTTAGATTTTTTAAATCATATTTTTCTCTCCTTCCCAATGTTTCTTTTCTACCTACATTTTATATATATATATATATATTTTTTTGCGGTACTGCAGATGGAACTCAGGGGTATTTTACCTCCAAGCTACATCCCCAGACCTCTTTTTTATTCTTTATTTTGAAACAGGGTCTCACTGAGTTGCAAAGGGCCTAAGTAGCTGAGGCTGTCCACAAACCACAATACTCCTGTCTCAGCCTCCCAAATGCTGGGATTACGAGCATGCGCCACCACGCCCAGTTTGCAAATTTTTTTAATCTGAAACCTGGCATGGTGGCGCCCACTTGTAATCCCAGCATTTGGGAGTCTGAGACAAGGAGGATCGTGGTTCCTAGACGGTCTCAGCTACTTAGTGAGGCCCTTTGCAACTCAGTGATGCCCTGTTTCAAAATAAAGAATAAAAATAGGGCTGGGGGTATATCTTGGAGGAAGAATGCCCCTGGGTTCCATCCCCAGTACACACACACACAAAAAAAAAATTTTATCTGATTGACTGCATCATCAACCAATTACTAAAAAATGATATAATACCTACTCCTCTTCCAATGGAAAGTTGGAGTAAATTATTGATGATAATTAAGAGTAACATAGTGATAAGAAATATAAATATTTAAAGATTTATTTATATTTGTATCTGAATGCATATCATAGAATAATTCTATAATTGATCATGCAATAAAAAGCAATATTAGTATAAATAGTATTGAGAAAAAATCTAACTTAAGACTGAAAGTAAGATTAATGGTTTGAATGATTATTCAGTGTCAACTGAATAATGATAATTTTATATCTTGAATGAATAAATACTAGGGTTGGAATAAGGCTAAATATGAAAAATATAGGTAATGAGAGTTTTATATGTATATGAATGATCTTGATGCAAATTAGTAAAAATTATTATGAGAAATATAAGAATAAGCAATGATATCAAAATTTAAGAAGGTAGCCGGGCGTGGTGGCGCACGCTTGTAATCCCCGCGCTTGGGAGGCGGAGACAGGAGGATCGCGCAGGTTCGAAGCCAGCCGCGCTGGCTTAAGAGACCCTGTTTCCAAAAATAAAAAAAATAGGTCTGGGAGTGTAGCCCGGATATAGAAGGGCTTCCAGGAACCCTAGTACCACCAAAAAAAAAAAAAAATTAAGAAGGTAATTTATCGATTACTAATATACATAATGAGATATTTTGGAAATGGGACTCAAGTCTAAAATAAACATAAAATTATTTATAATACATATTTTATACACATAGCCTAAAGGTGAGCTTACAAAATAATTTTAATAATTTTGTGCATAAAACAAAGTTTCATATTGCAGCCTTTTCCATTTGTGGTGCCACGGTAAAACTCAAAAACTTTCAGATTGGGGAGTATTGCAACTTTGGAGTTTTTTGGTTTGGGGCTTTCTTTTTTTACTTTGAAGTTTTGGATACTCAACCTGTACCTTACAAATAGAGTCAGATGGGTTCTAGTAATCCAAACGGCTTACTGAAGTTCTTGGAGCTATACAGAGAGCTGGGACTAGAATAAAATCCACAGAGAGTGCCTGGTACCAAAGCAGAGCCCAGGAAGGCATGAATCAGCCACAAATACACACTTCTTCCTCTCTGGCCAGGTTTTTTCCCCAACAATTGGTTCGAAAATTCTTCTTTCAGAGGGAAACAATTTAGTTTGGAATCTGGTCAGTTTTTGCCTTGGAAAAGGAAGAATTATTTTTCATGAGTTTATTTTGTGCAATGGAGCTCAGCAGACGTTACCCATAAAGGGCCAGATAGGATACTCTTTAGGCCTGGGGACCTAAAACTTAGGGTTTCAGTGGCAATCAGGCAATACTGTTAGTTTGAAAGCAGGCACTGACTATGAATGAGTGTGGCTGTGTTTCAATAAAACTTTACCTACAAAAACAGTTGGTGGGGCCTGTTTCATAATCTGGTTTGGGCCTGAGGCTACCGCTTGCTGAGGCTGAACTAAAAGCAAGCATGCAATAAATAAATAAGTAAATAAATAGATTTGATCAAAGGATCATAATGAGAAAAGAGAGACAGAGAATTGAATCAGCTCAGGAACTTGACTGACTCCAGGGCATTTTCCCCAGTAAGAAGCTAAAAAGCTACCAGGGTAAAAAGAGCAGGTGAGGAGAAGCCCAAGGAGAACTAAAGACTTAGCTCAGCATTTTTAAAGCACAGGAAAACTCGAGCAATTGGATTGGTTGTTCGAGGAGAAAGCAGAGAGACACTGGCTCAGTCTTGGGCTCACTTTCCGACTAGACTAAACATTGGCTCTGTGGACATCTACCTAGGAAAGAATCTTAATAGACACGATAAAAAGCCTCCTTCTAATTTCACAACCCCAAGAAGGATGCAATCGCACTGTCTCCTCCCTCCTGCACAAGCTGCCTCTGCACACCCTCCTCCTGCACACCGCATCCCTAGCTCCTCCTGCTCCCCTGACTTGCCCCCAGTCAGTTTCCCCAGAGTCAGCCTTTTTCTCCATCAAAATTGACCTCTTCTGCTTGCCTTTAAAGGGAAGCGAGGCAAGTTCAAAAGCTGAGAGTGCAAAATAAAGTTCCTCTTAACCTAAAATAAAATAGGGCTGGGCTGTAGCTCAGTGATGGAGCACTTGCCTAGACTAAGTTCAATCGCTGGTAACACACACACACACACACACACACACACACACACACACACACACACACACACGTATTGGGCTCTGTTACTGAAATAAGACCTTGATAGGAGAAGATTCATTAGGAAACTCCACCCGAAACCAGAAAATCCTCAAGCACCTACTCCTTCCATCAAATAGTGAAGGAAATTAGGAAATCCGCATCAAGAAAGAAAATGTAATAGCCGGGCATGGTGCTGCATGCTTGTAATCTTAGCATTTGAGAGGCTGAGACTGGAGGATCATAGTTTGAGGACAGCCTCACTACTTAGTGAAGCCCTCCACTACTCAGTGAGACCCTGTTTCAAAATAAAGAATAAAAAATTGGGCAAGGGGTGTAGCTCGGAGGTCAAATGCCTCTGGTTTCCATCCCCAGACCCACAAAAAAAAAGTAATATTCTCAGACTTTTGCATTTCATTAAATTCTTATCAGTGAATAGTCAGTGGGAGGCAAAAGCTTTCATAAAAGGTCATTTTGATTTTTTTCTTTTCTTTTGGAACTGGGGATTGAACCCAGAGGCATTCTAACTCTAAGCTATATCCCTAGCCCTTTACACACACACACACACACACACACACACACACACACACACACTCACACATTTTTTTTTTTCTAACTTGCTGAGGGACCTGAGCTCCTCCTGTCTCCGCCTCCCAATTACAGGAATCACAGGCAGGATCCACCACACCCAGCTCATTTTAGTTTATAAAAGAGCAATTTTGGGGTTGTGATGTGAAATATGTTTCAAAATACCCAAGGTAAGGCGGAGGAAGTGGTAGAACTATATGCCCATGCTAGATACACACATATGCTCAACAGATCAAGCTGACAATCGTTAAAGCCCGGCAAGCGTCTACACAGCAGTACATTATGCTATCTGTTTTTTAGGTTTGAAGTCCATTATAGTTTTAAAATGTTAAGACTAGACATTTTAACATTCTTCTAAGACATAATCTCAGAGTAAAGGAGCACTTATTTCAGTTGAATACATTCGACTTGATGAAACGATTTCCTATATTTCACTGCAGAATAGTGATGCTATTTCATGGACCAACGAGCCTGCCTGAAGTACTCTTAAAGGGGAGTCCCAATTCTAGCCCTGAATCAAGGCTGCTCTTACAACTTTACAAACTACACAAAATAAAAGTTATTCTGTCCCTCATGAGCAAGTAGTTATCGGCAAACAGGATTATGGGAGCTTCCTCTATCCCTATTAAAGGAAAAGAGGAAATTATTAGTAAACAGAAAACTCGGTTAACCTGTATGAAATGATCAAGAAAAATAAGACAAGCTCACCTGGCTTAATCTCCAGTGATAAGGTGATTTTTCTGTCATTAAACCATCCCCTGTGTTCAATGCGGCAACAGTAGAGACCACTGTCGGCCTCTGTGACGTTGTCTATGGTCAAAGACACATTGCCTTGGGAAATTTGCCCCTTCAAATGATAACGCTCATGCTTCCGCACGGTGACATGGGAGCCATTAGTCCAGATAATTTCGTCTGAGCATTTAGACATGGGACACGCCCCTCGGCCCCAGCACATGGATGTGACCGCTTCATTAGCCACCGAGTAGGTGCAGGGTAGCGTGACCCAGTGACCCACGACTCCACTCACTTGTAAGTTAGAAGCTTCAGCACCTGAAATACAGAGAGGAGGAAGGGGATGAAGCCTTAAGAGTTTTCTAAATTCTTTTTCCTCTTTTTACTTATTCTCCCTTTTTCTTCTTGCGGAGTTTGTTTTGTAAGCAACGACTTTACAGCAGGAAATTCTTAAATCTTAATACTATAAACCTTTCTTCTGCTAGCTTATTCTTCATCGTGATAGTTTAGTGGATATATTTGTAAATAAGACAATTTGTTGCACTGTTGGTGCTGTTTCTCATTTTTACCATTGTAAAGGACGTCCCAAAATCTTTAGAGGTTGGATTCTAAGAGAGAAATGACCAGGATGAATGGCAAGGATATTTCCAGTCTTTTGATGACTATGGCCAAATTGCTTTCCAAAAAAAATTTGAACTGATTGACACTCCAGTAATGCATGAGTATGTATCTCACCCAATATTTGCCAAGTATCTGCTTGTAATTGATTTTTAAATAGACAATACATGCACCTGGATTTTTTAAATGAAAACAGTAACCAAGGAGCGCACAATGAGAAGTTTCCTTCCAACCCCATGCCCCAATCCCTTCTTGTGGATTCAATCACTCATATCAGTTGAAAGATATGTTTTAAAAACTGCACTTAAAATTTCATTTTCATTTCATTTAAAAAACACTGCTCATGCAAATAAAATCACTTTCTCCCAGCTCCCTCTCCTACTCAAAAGCAGAGCTAATGTTTTGTTTAAAACACTGTTGGCTTGAAGGCAGATGTCTAGTAGACTCTTCAGAAAACAGTTTTTAGAAAATGGCCATATAATTCTTTCAGGCAGGGCTGAGGCATGTATGGGCTTTATGATCAGTCCAAAAAACACTGAAGTAGGTTCTTTAACATAATTTTTTTTTTTTGGTGGTACTAGGGATGGAACTTAGAGGCTTTCTACCTCCAGGCTATACTCCCAGACCTATTTTATATTTTATTTGGAAACAGGGTCTCACTAAGTTGCTGAGAGCCTCACTAAGTAGCTGAGGCTGGCTTCGAACCTGTGTGATCCTCCTGTCTCAGCCTCCCAAGCGTAGGGATTACAAGCGTGTGCTACCATGCCCGGCTACTTTAACATAAATCGATGATAGCCCAGTAACTGAGTGACACTCACTTACACACAGACACCAGGGAATAAAAGAATATGCAATCAGAAATTAAATTATGCCACTTAAAAAACAAGTTAAAATAATTTAAAAATATATATATATATACCCATACACCTCTCTCTCTCTCTTTCTCTCTCTCTCTCTCTCTCTCTCTCTCTCCTTCTCTCTCTCACACACTCTCTGTCTACATATAGATAAAGAGAAAAATACATACAGATTATATATACACACAGATTATGTTATACACATATATATATTTTACACCTATATTTCTCCTGGGACAGTGGCATAAAAATCCTTTTGCCAAATGTTTTCAACATGGTCCTGAAAAGAAATCTAACGTTAAGCTAGTAATTGCAGGACTTAAGAGGCTGAGACAGGAATATCCAAGTTTGAGGCCAACCTCAGCAACTGAGTGAGATCCTGTTTTAGAATAAAAAAATAAAATAGGGCCAGGGATGTAGCTCAGAGGTAGAATGATGCTGAATTCAATCCCTAGTACCACCATAAAAAAAAAAGAAAGAAAGAAAAGAAATCTGAGATCTACTAACTAATCATAAGTAGGACTAGGCTGTTAGTTTGGAAAATGTTCTGAGGAAATAAGTATTTTTCTCATTGAAATCCTATTAACTCGACTTTGCCTGATATCACTTGTTGGGTTACAAGTAAAGCTCATGATGTGGTAATTAGGTTAGAGAGGTACACAGTAAACAAAAATCTACTTCCTTCCACAATTCCAACCTTCAGAGATAGGTTTTGAAAAATTAGAAAGTGTTTACTTAAATACCTTTCCTACCTACAGAATGCTTTTAAGTCTTTATTTATTTATTTATTTATTTATTTACTTTGATGCTGGAGATTGACCCCAGAGGCATTCTACCTACCGCTGAGCCACATCCCCAGCCCTATTTTATTTTTCATTTTGAAGAAGGGTCTCACTCAATTGCTGAGGGCCTCCCTAAATTGCTGAGGCGGTCCTTGAACCTACATTCCTCCTGTCTCGGCCTCACAAATGCTAGGATGACAAGTCTGTGCCACCCTGCCTAGTTTCAGTATTCAATTTTAAATGAAATAATTGAACACCGTTTGAAAATAAAAATCAAAAGGCAAAAGACAACGTAATGATAGGCTACCTCTTCCTTCTGCCCTAATCCCCACCTCCTCTCCCAGCCCCCACTCCACCCGGTGCTAAGCACCGTTACCATTTCTTACATACATCTGTCTACACGTGTCTATCTACCTACCCTTTTTTTCTTTGTCTCAGTGCAAGTGACAGTAGATGATACACTGTTCTGCGGCTCGCCATGCTCACTTAGCCATCGGCTTTGTAATTCAGAGCAGGGAAGTCATTTCTTTGGAGTAAGATTCATCCTGGGTCTCTTCTCACCAGTTGACCCAAAACCATCCAGCAAAGCCCACATCCGTGTTCCTCCGCCACCTCCCCAGCCCGCGACTCACCTGTCAGAAGTAGCAGGACACTTACAGGGACTGCAAGGGGGAGCATTATGTGCTGAACCGAAGGAAACCGAGAAGACAGACTGTCTGCCTGTGGCCCCCGCCGGATGGTTTGTGCCTAGGTCTTAATTCTCAGCCTTCAACTTCTCCTTTCGCCCTGTGTGAGTCACGTGAGCTGGGGACGAGAGAAGATGCACACTAGCTCCAGGCCTCTGTTAGCACCCGGTGGCGGGGGGCCACACCTGCTGCAGGCTAGGGAAAGCTGTTCCCCACACTAGCCCCTCACTTCCCAGTTCCTTTAACCACAGACATCCTCCATCTGACTCCTGGTCCTGACACAGAGGAGAGGCAGCCAACAAGAGGGAGGCTGAGAGAGAGTGGGGTTCCTGGCAGAGACCCGAGCTGGCCCCCTAGTGGGCACAGGGCCACTCCTGCTGAGTGGTCATGACAGTCCCCATCCTCAACGGGTCCTTTCACCAAGTCCCCCATAGCGAGAGGAGGTAAGCACAAATGTGAAGCCCTGTGCTTAAGCATCTTACTGAAGGATGCCAAGAAAACATTTCAGGAAGCATTGGGGCTAGGCATGGTGGCCCACATCCAGAACCCCAGTATTTGGGAGGCTGAGAAAGAGGATCGCAGGTTCGAGGACAGCCTCGGCAACTGAGCAAAGCCTCCGGCAACCTTTGCAAGATCCTGTTTTAGAACAAAAAATATTAAAAAGGGATGGGGTGTAGCTTGAAGATAAAATGCCTCTGGGTTCAATCCCCAGGTGCCGAGAGAGAGAGAGAGAGAGAGAGAGAGAGAGAGAGAGAGAGAGAGAGATAAATGTGTTCAGATCTGATCTCTGCCATACACAAAGGTAGGTAAACCCTGACAGTTCCAGAATCCATTCATCCAAGCCTTAATTTCCACCTTTGCAAAATAGCTCTAAAAATACTTATTCTGGCAGGGCGTGGTGGCACACGCTTGTAATCCCAGCATCTGGGAGTCTGAGATGGGAGGTTCATGGTTCGTAGAGAGCCTCAACTACTTAGAGAGGCCCTTTGCAACTCAGTGAGATCCTGTTTCAAAATAAAGAATAAAAAAAATAGGGTCGAGGGTGTAGCTCGGAGGTAGAATGCCTTTGGGTTCCATCCCCAGTACCGGGAAAAAAAAAAAAAAAAAAAGCTTACTATGTCTCTTGCAAAGAATTGGTATAAAAAGCCAAACAGCTGTGATAGTAGTTTAAAAACTAACCTGAATATGCATTAACTATAGCGAAGGTTGTTTTTGGGAGACTCTGTTGCGGAGCCGACCCAACACCAAGCCCCCACGTGCATTTAAACCTCGCGGAATCTCCAAGCAGGTGCTTTTAAGCCATTCGTGGAGCAGGAAGCTGAGGCTTGGGGAGGTTAGATGCGCTTGGGTTCCAGGCGTCTGGCTTTTGACTTTTGCTATTAATCATTAAGTCAAGCGAACATGAGTAAGTCTGCCTGCTACTTCATCAACTCCCCTTTCAGTCTAAAGATGCAGTAACCTCCTTCAAGCAGGCAAGGGCCTCCAATCAGCCCCCATGGGCTTCATGGGGCCATGGAAGGGCTCGGCATTCTTTGGGGGGGGGGGTGTCTGGGGATGGAACCCAGGGACCTCTGACCACACCCCCCTGACCTTTTTTTTTTTTTTTTTTTTTGGTGGTACTAGGGATGGAACCCAGAGGCTTTTCTACCTCTGGACTATACTCCCAAACCTACTTTATATTTTATTTGGAAACAGGGTCTCACTAAGTTGCTGAGAGCCTCACTAAGTAGCTGAGGCTGGCTTCGAACCTGCACGATCCTCCTGTCTCAGCCTCCCAAGTGTGGAGATTACAAGCGTGTGCCACCACGCCTGGCTCCCCTGACCTATTTTTTATTCTTTATTTTAAAACCGGGTCTCACTGAGTTGCAGAGGGCCTCACTAAGTAGCTGAGGCTTTCCACGAACCGCGATCCTCCAGTCTCAGCCTCCCGAATGCTGGGATTACAAGCATGTGCCACCATGCTGTCCGGCATGGGGCTTGGCATTCTGAGGCCATGAGAGCCCCACTGCCCAATACTGGGAGCTCCAGATCCAGCAGCCTCCATCCTTGGAAGAGATCTGAAGCCCAAATCATGACTGAGAGACTGTATTTGACCTGAAGAGGTGTTTTTGTATGGCAGTGCTTAAAAGTCCATTTCTTAATGAAAGGCCCACCTGAGGGCTTCAGCAACTTACACTGGCCTCAATTTTTTTTTTTTTTTTTTTTTTGTTACTGGGGATGGAACTCAGGGGCATTCTACCTGCTACACCCCCAGCCCTAATTTTTATTCTTTATTTTGAAATGGGGTCTCACTAAGTTGCAAAAGGCCTCACTAAGTAAGCTGAGGCTGTCGTGAACCTAGATCCTCCTGTCTCAGCCTCCCGAATGCTGGGATGACAAGTGCGCGCACTAAGACGCCCAGCTACACTGGCCTCAAATTGAAGGGGGTCTTTGCCTCAGACCTCCTCCGATCTTTAGGAACAGAAACTCCTTCCTGTTACTGGGCCTTCATGGCCTACTCTTTGAGATTCTCCATTTTCACAAAAGGAGGGGGTTGCACCACGATCTTTAGTAACCCTTCCAGATCCCCAAAGGCAAACTTTCTCGACACTCTCGACTTCGAACGAGTGACAAGGTGAGTTCTACCACGGACCGTAAGCACATTACATTTCTGATTACTTGCCATCTTTTGGGGTTGGGTTTGTGCTGAGGATTGGACCCAAGAGTACCCTTTGCTCTTTTTTTTATTTTATTTTGAAACAGGGACTCGCTAAGTTGCCGAGGGCCTCGCTAAGTTGCCAGGGCTGGCCTCAAGCCAGTAATCTTCCTGTCTCAGCCTCCCAAGTACTAGAACTACAGGTGTGGCCACCATGCCCAAGACTTACTGTCCTTTGATTTTCTGCCTTGATATGCTTGAAAGGATCTCATCTCACCCACCAAAGGAGGACCCGTGCTAAAATGGATCACACAGAATGAAATCGAGCCTCATGTACTTGGGAGACAAAATATTTTATGACCAGTTTTGTTACACTCTAGCATAATAAGTGATAAGAATTTTTTTGTGTGTGGTACTGGGGAATGAACACAGGGATATTTTATCTATGAACTCCACCGCTGCCCTATTTTTTTATTCTTTATTTTGAAATAGAGTCTCACTAGGTTGTGGAGGGTCTCACTAAGTAGCTGAGGCTGGTGGCGAACCTGCAATCCTCCTGTCTCAGCCTCCCAAGTACTGGGATTAAAAGCATCCACCATCACGCCCGATTTTTTTTTTTTTTTTTTTTTTTGGTGGTACTGGGGGTGGAACCCAGAGGCTTTCTACCTCCGGGCTATACTCCCAGACTTTTTTATATTTTATTTGGAAACAGGGTCTCACTAAGTTGCTGAGAGCCTCACTAAGTAGCTGAGGCTGGCTTCGAACCTGTGCGATCCTCCTGTCTCAGCCTCCCAAGCGCGGGGATTACGAGCGTGCGCCACCACACCCGGCTTTCACGCCGGATTTAATAAGGAATTTTGACACATTTAATTCAAGTCCTCCAGACACTGCTAATTCACCAAGGCCAATGGAGCGGGACTGAATATGCTAAGAATGTAAAAATCCAGGGTTGTGCAATCTGGAGGAGATACAGGTAAGAAAGCAAGTAACTAAGGAAGTCAACGGAGTAGCATAAATGGTAAATATATAATCAGACTATGTCACTTCCCATCGCAACCCTCCTGGAAAAAAAATATCTAATTCTTTACCCAGAGGTTTACAAAGTCCCCAAGCTCTGGTCTCTGCCAACTCCTACCACCACACTCTCCCCTGATGTGTGTGTGTGTGTGTTTGTGTGTGTGTGTTTTAGGTACTGGGAATGGAACCCAGGGGCATTGTACCTCCAAACAGCACCTGCAGCCCTATTTCCTTTTTTTTTTTTTTTTTTGCGGGTCTGGGGATGGAACCCAGGGGCATTCAACCACCGAGAGACACCCCCTGCCCTATTTTTTATTCTTTATTTTGAAACCGGGTCTCACTGAGTTGCAGAGGGCCTCACTAAGTAGCTGAGGCTGTCCGCGAACTGCAATCCTCCGGGTCTCAGCCTCCTGAATGCTGGGATTACAAGTGTGCGCCACCACACCCGGCTTCCTTCTTTATTTTTGAAACAAGGTCTCACTGAGTTGCTGAGGGTCTCACTAAATAGCTGAGACTGGCCGAGACTTGTGATCCTCTTGCCTCAACCTCCCGAACGCTGGGATTACAAGTGTGTGCTACCAGGCTCGGCTGGATTTTCTTTTTTAAATTAGAGCTATACAGACTTCATGAAGCACTAATTTTAAATTTGAGCTATACAGACTTCATGAAGCACTCATTTTTAGGGTCCATTTTCTGGCCCTTTGAAGAGTACACCCGAGTTGAGGTAAGATTAGGCTCAAGGTGAGGATATTCAGGTACCAAACCTGAGTTTCTGGCAGCACCTAAGGAGTTTCATTTGTGTGAAGCATATTAACTAATATGCAATTAATCCCAAAATTGAATTAATTCATTGCTTTTTCCTGAAGCCACCCACTGCCTGGATTCCCTGTGTTTTCACCAAAGTAAAATCCTCATCATCTTCCGTAGTGTACCTGTCAGCACATCTACCCTTTGTACCTGTCAGTCGCCCTCATTCCCACCACTTTTGATCAAGCCTCTATCCGGAACCTAGACTTCTGCTATTCCCTCCAGAATTGTCTCTCTCTCCACACCCCTCTTCCCAACTTGCCCACTCTTCTAAGCTGGCGATTTCCTCTACCACTTCCTTACTACTCTGAGTTAATAAAATGTAACATGACCTTCCTAATAATTTTCAAATCATAATGATAGATGTAAAAACTTTCAAGCAGGTACAGTGACTCACACCTGTAACCCCAGCAACTCGGGAGGCGGAGGCCAGAGGATTGCAACTTCAAGGCCATCCTGGGCAACTCAGAGGCACCCTGTCTCCAAATAAAAAAAATATCAGGGGCTGGGGATGGAGTTCAGTGGTAAAGCGCCCCTGAGTTCAACCTCCAGTGCCCGGGAAAAGAAAACAATTGTAACAAGGTATTCATGTTTAGCACATAAAATGAATAAAAATATAATTCTAAAAATGTACTCATTTAACAAATTTATTGACTAAAATTATCTACAACAAAATGACACAATTCAGCCGGGCGTGGTGGCGCACGCTTGTAATCCCAGCATTCGGGAGGCTGCGACTGGAGCGAACAGCCTCAGCTACTTAGTGAGGCCTTCTGCAACTCAGTGAGACCCGGTTTCAAAATAAAGAATAAAAAATGGGCAGGGCAGGGGGTGTGGCTTGGAGGTCAAATGCCTCTGGGTTCCATCCCCAGACCCGCAAAAAAAAAAAAAAAAAAGAATAGAAAAGAAAATAGAGAAGTACAGAGGCTCAACACTTAAGTATAAGAATTTTCTGTTTAGATGACTTTTTTTTTTTTTTTTTGGTGGTACTGGGGTTCCTGGAAGCCCTTCTACCTCCAGTCTATGCTCCCAGACCTATTTTTGATACTTTTTTTTTTTTAATTTGGAAACAGGGTCTCTTAAGCCAGTGCGGCTGGCTTCGAACCTGTGTGATCCTCCTGTCTCCGCCTCCCAAGCATGAGGATTACAAGCCTGCGCCACCACGCCCGGCATAGATGACTTTTTAATACTTTTATTGGTACGCTGCAGTCTTACATCATAATGAATTTCTTAGTGATGGTGACACACGTGCACCCAGCACTTGGTGAGCTTTCCCCGGGCTCCCTTCCCATCCTCCTCGCCCCACCTTCCCCACACAAGCTATGGAGACTGACATTGGTATTCTAACAAATATGCCTAATATCAGTGAAAGTGATTCCTGATCCTCCCCGCCCCCCGCCCCTTCCCCTAGACCCCTTCCCTGGCTCCACTGGAATTTCTCCTCCGTTATCTGAAGTCCCTCTGGTGTCTTGATTACTCCCTCCTCTCCGCATATGAGAAAACATATGACCCTTCACTTTCTGTGACTGCTAATCTCACTTAATGTAACATGACTTTTAGCTAGAAAGCAGACTGTTGGGGAGTGTGTTTAATGGGAACAATTTCCTCTAAGTAGCCTGCAGCTGTTTTGGCTACAAGAATTGGAAGATCCCTCTTGAAGCCCGTTGCCACGGTGACTCCACTTGTCCTGTATCCACCAACTTGAGTTTTCATTTTGCTGCTCCATCCCCAAACCGCCTCATTTTCCCTGCCGGGGCCCTGCCGGGGCCCTGACGTGCGTTGAAGGGCGAGCTCTGGGTTTAGGGCCTCCCCACCGCTCGGCGCCCTGGGTCTTCGCCCACCTCTCCCCAGAGCCCTGGGGCCGGAGCCATCCCTGTCTAGGGCTGTGGAGGGAGCAGACTGGTGCCCAACTGTCACCTCTCCTATACGTCACAGACCTCTCCCCTTACCCCTTCCCCGCCTTTATTTTTGATTTGTGCAAGTTGTAACTAGGTGTTTATGGAATAAAGGAGAATGGAAAAAAGAAAAAAAAAAAAGAATTGGAAGACACGGTCTGGGGCAACCATGGCCATATGAAAAGAAGTTTACTTGGAGGAGGATGAGTGCGGCTTCTAGGTTGAGAAGCAAAGGAGACCTGTTGGGCGTCTACTGTGGGGATTCAGGAAGCAGGGACAGCAGATGTGATGGAGCGTCCAACACCTGGACCCTGTGTGTTCAAAAGTTGGAGCAAACAGGGTTTCGTGCAGGATGAGAAGAGGAGCCTGAGCCCGGCGTGGTGGCGCACACCTGTAATCCCAGTGCTTGGGAGGCTGAGACAGGAGGACCGCAGGTTCACAGCCAGCCTCAGCTATTTAGTGAGGCTCTCTGAAACTTAGTGAGACCCTGTTTCAAAATAAAGAATAAAAAACATGGGGGCTGGGGATGTAGTTAGGCAGTAAAATGGCCCTGAGTTCAATCCCCAGTACCAAAAAAACAAAACAATATTGCGAAACTATCAGCAATCTAGGGAGAACATGTTTCAAAACAAACAAAAAAAAAAAAAAAAAAAAAGATCTGGAGGTATACCTTGGAGGTAGAATGCCCCTGGGTTTAACTCAAAGCACCACAAAATAACAACCACAAACACACACACACACACAAAGCGTTGTTTGTATGATCTGAAGATAGTGGAGGAGAGAAAGAAAAACGGAAAGTTTTGCTGAGCCATGGAGGGATAGGAACCCAGGGCCCAGTTAAAGCGTCTGGCTTGGACACCACCTGGCTATCATCTCAGTGCACACGCTAAGTGGGTCTGTCCCTGGAAGCTCCGGGCTGGTTGTTTCCTCAGTGAAGGAAGAAATTAAAAGTTCACGATGAGAATGGGGAAGAGATCTAGGGGATCTGAGAAAATCATCAGGAGGGTGAATGCCCTAGAGACTCGCACAGCCCTCAGCCTGCGGCTAAGCACCACAGGAAGGAAAGGGCCAGGAGAGAGAGGGGTCCAGAGGCCAGGGCTCTGCTGCCCTCCGCTCTCCAGAGCTGTAGGTCACGGGGGAGGAAGAAGTCTCAACAGCTGATAACTCTTTTTTTTCTTAATTTCAAATCTTCTCCATCGTTTCTCTAAATATCTACCCCACCCTAAAAACACGCACAGGCTTCCCCAGGCCTGCAAAGCAAAATCCAAACTCTACTGGTCACCCACCTTCCTAGTCTGGCCACACCCTTCTCTTCTACTCAGGGAGACTCCAACCAAACCACTTGTACCTAAAGGCCTTTGCCCCTTCAATTGTTTCTAACGTAAACCTTCGAAAGTCAGTATCCAATAGAAGTTCCCCTTTTACTGCGCAATACACTCCATACAATAAGTTACTTTTCACAAATATTTATCAGTCACAAAGTCAATGAAAAAAACCCTGCAAAACAGCCATGACCTGAACACACATTATTCCTACTATCATACTATTATGTAATATTATATAATAGTTAGACACTGGTCTAAATATACCATTCTGCAAGGTTCACCCCCCCACCCCATTTCTCATTTAAACTTGTTCCAAAAAGCCTAACTAACTCAGCTAGTATCATTCTGTTTAAATGCGTATATCTACAGCTGGCCATCGTGGCCATGCTTGTAATCCCAGTCCTTGGGAGGTTGAGACAGGAAGATTGCAAGTTCGCAGCCAGCCTCAGCAACTTAGTGAGACCCTCAAACTTAGTGAGAGCCTGTTTTAAAATAAAGAATAAGCCAAGTGTGGTAGCACATGCTTGTAATCTCGGCATTTGGGAGGCTGAGACAGGAGGATCATGCAGGTTCAAAGCCAATCTCAGCTACTACTTAACGAGGCTCTTTGCAATTCAGTGAGACCCTGTTTCAAAATAAAGAATTAAAAATAGGGCTGGGGGTGTAGCTCGGAGGTCGAATGCCCCTGGGTTCCGTCCCCAGTACCACAAAAAATAAGGAAGGAAGGAAGGAAGGAAGGAAGGAAGGAAGGAAGGAAGGAAGGAAGGAGTAAAAAATAGGGCTGGGTTTAGCTCAGAGGTAGAATGCCCCTGGGTTCAGTCCCCAGTACCAAAAAATAAAATGAAATAATATAATATAAAATAAAACAAGCCAGGCATGGCAGAGCACACTTGTAATCCCAGCGTTTGGGAGGCTGAGACAGGAGGATCACAGTTCACAGACAGCCTCAGCTACTTAGGGAGGCCCTCTGCAACTCCATGAGACCCTGTTTCAAAATACAGAATAAAAAAATTGAGCTGAGGGTGTAGCTCAGAGGTAGAATGCCCCTGGATTCCATCCCCAGTACCACAAAAAAATAAATAAATAAATAAATAAATAAATAAATAAGACTCTATCCCCCCCAACAAAAACAAAAGGCCCGTATGAATGCTCACTCCCCCTCTTTCATAGACTCAACCATCATTCTTCTAATTTCTCATATAATAACGGAGAAAGTCCGACAGCAATGTTCTGGCAGCCTGAGTTTGCAGCCAACTGTACTCACCGGTTAACCAGAGGACCCTTTCCCAGCTTCCTGTTCACAGCCTCGCCTTCCTTCCCGTGCTCTGCGGGGGGTCGATCCTTCCTCCAAAGGATAAAGATAACTTCCTCCCAGAATTCCATCCCTTATCTCTTTGCCACACCTTTAAAGGAGAACCCTGGGAAACTTTGAAAAGTGAATCTCCCCATTCAGCCAATTTCTTACCCACTTAACTAATTTAAACACATTCTAGAGAAATAGCAGTAGGCTAGATCAGTAGGCTAGACCGGTACTTCTTTTCAGCTGGGCTCTTTTTTTAAGTTTAGTCTTCAGGAATTGAAACCAGGACCTTCTTTCTGCCTGCTAGGCAAATGCTGTAGCACTGAGCCACAACCCCAGCCCCTTGCTAGGCTCTTTTAAAATACTGGTGAAGATACTCATCTAAGATCTGAATCAAGCCTGAGAAATCATGGTGATTGTAAGAAGGCTGGTGCGCCGAAGCTCCTCGAGCACCTGGGGCAACTCCCCCAAAGTGCAGGAGAGAAAGCTGAAGTCAAAAAAGAGGAAGAGTGTGGGACCCATCCAAGCATGCAGTGCCAAAGCAGAAGTCAAATCTAAAGTTAAGCTGGGCGTGGTGGCGCACACTGATAGTCCCAGTACTTGGGAGGCTGAGAGAGGAGAATCTCAGATTTGCTTTTTTTTTTTTTTGGTGGTACTGGGGATGGAATCTAGGGGCCTTCTACCTCCGGGCTACACTCCCAGACCTATTTTTTATATCTTATTTGGAAACAGGGTCTCTTAAGCCAGCTGAGGCTGGCTTCAAACCTGCGCGACCCTCTTGTCTCGGCCTCCCAAGCGTGTGGGGATTACAAGCGCGCGCCACCATACCTGGCTTCAGGTTTGCTATTTAGTGAGGCCCTCCACAACTTAGTGAGACCCCGCTTCAAAATAAAGTATAAAAAATAGGGCTGGAGGTGTAGCTTGGAGGTAGAATGCCCCTGGGTTCCATCCCCAGTATCGCAAAAAATAAAAAAAATAAATAAAATAGAGATTTTAAAAAATAGGGTCCCGGGTGTAGCTTGGAGGTTAAATGCCCCTGGGTTTAATCCCTAGTACTAAAAAAAAGAAAAAGAAAAAAACCTAAAGTGAACTACTTCTACTCCACTGGTCTGCCACTCAACAAACATTATTTTAATAAGTGTTTATTGAATAACCTACGCTAAAATTAGGTTATCTGTTTGTTTTGTACTTGGGGTTAAGCCAAGGGACATTCTATTTCTGAACTCTAGCCTCATCTCTATTCTATTTTTTAGTTGGAAACAGCATCACAATTTGCTGAAGGTCAAACTAAATTGTGGAGGCTGGCCTGGAATCTGTGATCCTCCTGTCTCAGCCTCCCAAGTATTGGGATTACAGGCCTGCATCACCATGCCCAGCTAAGAGTGTGTGAGTGTGTGTGTGCGTGCGTGCGTGCGTGCGTGCGTGCGTGCGTGTGTGTGTGTGTGTGTGTGTGTGTGTGTTACTGGGGATTGAACCAGAAGCATTTTATCCTCTGAGCTACACCCCACTCCTGTGTTATTTATTTTGTTGTTGTTGTTGTTTGAAACAGGGTCTCACTAAGTTGTGGAGGGCCTTGCTAAATTGATGAGGCAAGCCTGTGATCCTCCTGTCTCAGCCTCCCAAGTACTGGGATTACAGGCCTGCATCACCATGCCCAGCTAAGAGTGTGTGAGTGTGTGCGTGCGTGTGTGTGTGTGTGTGTTACTGGGGATTGAACCAGAAGCATTTTATCCTCTGAGCTACACCCCACTCCTGTGTTATTTATTTTGTTGTTGTTGTTGTTATTGTTTGAAACAGGGTCTCACTAAGTTGTGGAGGGCCTTGCTAAATTGATGAGGCAAGCCTGTGATCCTCCTGTCTCAGCCTCCCAAGTACTGGGATTACAGGTGTGCACCACCATGCCCGGCTAAGAATGGACTATTCTAAGCAAAAAGCAAATTTACAGTCTCTACCCTTGGAAGTTTGAGAGAATAAGTTGCTGTCTTTATAACATCGAGCTACCCTATGCCTCGGTGTAATTGATATATACCTCCCAGTTGCTTTTAACATCCCCAGGAGGGAAGACTTAGGCTCTTCCCTCTTGCCTATGAATGTCTAACGGGTGGCTAAACGCAGAATTAAGGATTTGGCAACTCTACCTTCGTTTTTTTGTAGGTCTCCTTTGCCAGGTATCACCTTGAATTTCCGGAACCTCAGGCCTGATGGACAAACATCTTGTGACTTGTAGAACTTTCTTATCATCCAAAGCCTCGCCAATCAGATCCTGAGATAATGAAGGACCAAGCCACACCCGACCAAGATCACCTGGAAGCCTCCAGCTCTGCAAACCCCTGAGCCTCGTTTCTCATCCCCCTTTCTACAAAACCTCAAGGTCGTTTTCAGCCCCTCGGAGAGAGGGCCAAGGACCTTGGTCTCTTTTTCTCTGTTTCCTCTTTACTTGGTCTTTGGGGTAAGCAGGGGGACCTCATATGTTGTATTCCCCAGAGTCAAAGTAACAGACTCTCAGGGTTTGCTTATTTTTGTGGAACTGGGAATTAGACCCAGGGCCATGGTATATCTGAGCTATACCCCTAGCCCTATTTTAATTAATTAATTAATTAGTTTATTTATTTACTTATTTATTTTGCCAAATTGGAGATTGAACCCAGGAGCATTCTATCCCTAAGCTACACCCCCAGCCCCATTTTTTTTTAAGTTCCTTATTTTGAAACAGGTCTCACTAAGTTGTGGAGGGCCTAAGTTGCTGAGGCTGGCTTCGAACCTGTGATCCTCCTGTCTCCGCCTCCCAAGACTATGTTTCGAAGTTGTAACAAGAATGTTAGGAAACTGGATGTGACCTGTTCCATGGCACTGCCTTGGCACCTGTGCCTCGGTTTTATGTAGGCGTCCTTTGCCTACATAAAGGGGAATGTTTCCCTAAGGAATTAAGAGATTATGGGATCTCCTCAGACCTAAAACCCAACAACGTGCTTTGCAAACTTCAAGACACTGGAGATAATGTCACAGATTCATTTCGGACTAAAACTCATTTTTAAACAGTCTGCCCTGCTGTACTACCACCATATGAATGTAGGTATTTCCTCCATATCCAGTTTTGGAGATGTAATAGCACTAGGCTTTTATTAGATGGAGTTAGAATTGTCTTTTTTTTTATAGTAGGAATTGAACCATCAGCATTCTACCTCCAAGCTATATCCCCAGCCCTATTTTATTTTTATTTAATGTTTGTTTATTTGTTTTGTGGTACTAAGGATTGAAACCAGGGTCATTCTACCTCTGAGCCACACCCCAGCCCTACTTTATTTTTATTTGGAAACAGGATCTCCTTAGGTTGATGAGAGTCTCACTGCTTGCTGAGGCTGTCCTCGAACTTGTGATCCTCCTGTCTCAGCCTCCCAAGTACTGGGAATTACAGGTGTGCACCACCATGCCCAGTTAGGATAGTGTTTTTTAAGAACTCCCAAACCAAGACCTCCCACAGCCTCTAGACATCAAAATGAGCTTCCACGCTAGTGGCAACTATGTAAAATGTGTACCTGTTGTGTCAAACCCTTGTCAAGATGCCGGGATAATGTCAACTCTGTCTGTCTGTCTGTTTTGTAGTACTGGGGATTGAACCCAGGAGCATTCTACCTCGGAACTACACCCCCATCTGTATTTTACTTTTTTATTTTGAAACAGAGTCGCACTAAGTTATGGAGGTCTCACTTAGTAACTGAGTATGGCTGTGAAACTCCTCTTGTCTTAGCCTCCAAGCCTGTCTGTTTTTAATTATAATTATAAATTACCACTTGTCACCTCCTGCCACTTGCCACCTCCTGGGGGGGGGGGGGGCTTTGTAGTAACTTCCCCACTCCTCTCTCCTGCCCTGCCCTTTTTTTCTGCATTTTTTTCCCTCCAAATTTTTTTTTTTTTTCAGGTCTGGGGATGGAACCCAGGGGCATATGACCTCCGAGCTGCACTCCCTTGCCCTATTTTTTATTCTTTATTTTGAAACTGGATCTCACTGAGTTGCAGAGGGCCTCACTAAATAGCTGAGGCTGTCCATGAACCATGATCCTCTGGTCTCAACCTCCTGAATGCTGGGATTACAAGCGTGCGCCACCACGCCCAGCTTCTGTCCAAATTTTTGACATAGACTGAATCTTACCCGCAGAACTAGGCTTCTAGACCTATTTACCACCACATTCGACTGCCAACCTTGACTTTGACCTAGCCAGGACTCCATTTCTTTCTACTCAGAGCAGAACTGAAAGAAAAACATTACTATAATACTTAAATTTAAGTTTTATAGCCGGGCGTGGTGGCGCACGCTTGTAATCCCCGTGCTTGGGAGGCGGAGACAGGAGTATCGCACAGGTTCAAAGCCAGCAGTGCTGGTTTAAGAGACCCTGTTTCCAAATAAAAAGTGTAAAATAGGTCTGGGAGTGTAGCCCAGAGGTAGAAGGGTTCCATCCCCAGTACCACCAAAAAATAATAATAATAATAATAATAATAATAATAATAATTTTTATTATGAAACAATGAAAAAATAATCCAAACTGTCACAGAAGCACGGAAAAAGAAAAAATGAAAACCTGTTGACCTTCTGTCCCCATCATATAACCATATTAATTTTTATACAGTCTTCCTTTTGTTTTCTTCTTTTAAAGTGGCATGAGGAATTAACCCAGTCTTCCTGCATGGTAGTACTTTTCACTAAACTACACTCCCAGCTCTTTTTTTTTTTTTTTTTTTTTTTTTGATACAGGGACAAACTCAGTTGCCCAGGCTGACTGAATCCACAGTCATGCAGCACCTTACCCAGTCTCTCATATTTAGTGAAGGCTTAATATACATTTGCTGACAGGCCACATCTGCTCCATAGGAGCAGGGATTTTGACCCCCTCATTCAATGCTCTGTTTCTGGAAACTAAAATTGGATCTGGAACAAAGTAGTCGTTAATAAATGCTCACTAAATAAATGAATAGACATGAATCCTCCTATATGGTTCCAGAATCATAGTGCCTAACACATAGTAACCACTTAAGAAGCATCTGCTGATCCTGGCGTGGTGGCGCACGCTTGTAATTCCAGTA
This sequence comes from Muscardinus avellanarius, assembly GCF_963383645.1. Taxonomy (NCBI): domain Eukaryota; kingdom Metazoa; phylum Chordata; class Mammalia; order Rodentia; family Gliridae; genus Muscardinus; species Muscardinus avellanarius. The sequence continues at coordinate 9,861,297 of NC_137793.1, forward strand.
TTCAGGAGAACAAAGGATCGTGGTTCACAGACGGCCTCAGCTGTTTAGTGAGGCCCTCGGCGACTTAGTGAGACCCTGTTTCAAAATAAAGAATAAAAAATAGGGCAGGGGGAGTAGCCTGGAGGTTGAATGACCCTGGGTTCCATCCCCAGACCCACCCATACACACACAAAAATTGTGAATTAACACAAGAACAAAAAAGAAAAATTCAATAAAATTTTCTAGTTCTTTTGAAATGGGCCATGGAATTGACTGATTCCCTATTGATGTAAAAAGTCCTTTACAAACACCATTAAAACAACTATCCCTGTTTAAAGATTTTTGTAAGCAGGGTGTGGTGGCGACACACCTGTAATCCCAGTCCTTGGGAGGCTGAGACAAGTCGGTCACAGGTTTGCAGCCAGCCTCAGCTACTTAGTGAGGCCCTCTGCAACTTAGTGACACCCTGTTTCAAAATAAACAAAATAGAGCAAAGATAGACCAGTCCTGGGTTTGATCCCCAGTACTACAGAAAAAAAAAAAAATATTTTTGCAGGTTAAGAATGTCCTTCAAGCTAGGCGTGGTGGTGCACACTTGTAATCCCTGAGAATCATGGTTCGCAGACAGCCCTCTGCAACTCAGTGAGACCCGGTTTCAAAATAAAGAATAAAATACAGGGCAGGGGGTATAGCTCAGAGGTCAATTGCCCCCGGAGTTCCATTCCCAGACCCACAAAAAAAAAAAAAAAAATCCTCACGTTTAATTTCTCAGCCTGTATAAATACTGCTGCCTTTTTTTTTTTTTTTCAGTAATGGGGATGAAACCCGGGAATCTGTGAAGGGCCTCACTAAGTAGCTGAGGCCGGCCGTGAACCTGTCATCCTCCTGTCTCAGCCCCTCAAATGCTGATATTACAAGCATGCACCACCACGCCCGGTTCATAGTGAATTTTACAAAATGTTTTCCCTTATAAATATCCAAGGCTGCCTAGATGTAGCTCAAACACTATGCAGAATAAGATTTCCAGAAAGACTTAGAAAGACAAACTGGCTGCCTGTAGCTCAGTGACCAACATCTTCTGCATGAAGTCCCCTAACAAGTCCCCATCACCTGGGAATGAGCCATGTCAGGGGGACAAGAGGTCCATATTGTTCACTCATCGTTTTGTTTGTTTGTTTGTTTGGGGCAGTACTGGGGATGGAACCCAGGGGCATTCTACCTCTGAGCTCCACCCCCAGCTCTATTTTTTATTCTTTATTTTGAAACAGGGTCTCACTGAGTTGCAGAGGGCCTCACTAAGTAGCTGAGGCTGGCTGTGAACCTGTGATCCTCCTGTCTCAGCCTCCCAAGTACTGGGATTACAAGTGTGCGCCACCACACCCGGTGGCTAACTCTTTTTTTTTTTTTTTTAGCACTGAAGATTGAGCCCAGGGCACTCTATTCTACCACTGCACTATCTGCGCTATGTCCTTAGTCCCTCTTATTTTTTATTTTGAGACAGTCTAGTTAACTTGCCCAGGCTGGCTTCGAACTTGCTATCCTCCTGCGTCAGCCTCCCAAGCCACTGGCATTACAGGTGTGTGCCACAGTGCCCCACTGATCCACTCTTTATGTTGCCTCAGAAGAACGAGGAAAACAGACAAAAGAGTAACTGACTGCCAGGAGCCTGAAATGGAAAATATATTGAGATACAAAGACTACTTTGGCCTGGAAAAAATGCAGACGGGGGAGTTTCAGAATCTGTTATGAATTCTCCAAGAAGTTGACTGTTCGTGCCATGTTCTGTCTGAGCTCTGCGGTGGGAAAGTCTTTCCAGAAAGCTACTTTTCTACTTATTTGATTTTCTCAATCTGAAGATATTTAGTAAGTTTCTATTATGTATCAGAGCCAGGCCAGGGGCTGAGGAGGCAGCAATAACCTGGTCTTCAACCATCTTGGAACATAAGTCAGGGACCACTGTCTTTCCACCAAGGGATCCGATGCTGCTAACATGGATGGCCGGAGGCCTTGTCGCCTTTCTACCAGGAAACAGAATTTGTGTCCTAGTCACTAGTTCTTCTTCTGTGAAAAACACGGCTCCAGTGTTCTCCACAAATGGAGAAGTTGGTCAGGAATATTTCCCTTTGATCATACAATAAGCAAAACTTGGCCATACCCAACAGGAGCACTTCCTTCTCCCTAGGAGCTCCTGGCACATCACAGGCCCACTGCACGGTCTTCTTAACCAAGGCCAAGGGGAGTTGTGCGGTGGCTTTAACTGTTCAGGGGCAACGGTCAAAGAAACATAAATGTCAAGGCGCAGAGGGAACCTTCAAGATCATGTGCTCCTGGGCCAGCCCTTTCTTTTTCTTTTCTTTCTTTTTTATTTCCTGGTACTCGGGATTGAACCCAGGAGCATTCTACCTCCAAACTATACTCCAGCCCTATTTTTTTATTTTTAATCATTAAGTTGCTGAGGGCCTTGCCAAATTTCTAGTGCTGGCCTTGAGCCATGATCCTTCTGTCTCAGCCTCCCAAGCTTGGCTCGTTCTTAACTTTTTGTTTGTCTGTTTGGACACTGGGGATTGAATCCAGAGGTATTTTGCCTCTGAGCTTCACCTCTAGCTCCATGTTCTTTTTTATTTTTGAAACAGGGTCTTGCTAAATTGCTAAAGCTGCCCTCCAACTTGCAATTCTCCTGCCTCAGCCTTATCAGTCCTGGGATTAGAAGAGTATGCCCCACACCCAGCTTCTTTGTTAAACTTTTAAAGATAATAAATCTCCATGAAAATCAGTAGCCCCTGAGACTTTCTGTATCCAAGAAGATAAGCCCAGGTTTTAGCACACAATTTTCCCTCCATTTTCAGAAGCCTCACAGACATTTCCTATGCCTGAATTATTTTGCCACTTTAGAGATCTCACAGCAAGAATCTACAACGTTTATTAAAACACATTTAAGCTCTACCACTCGTGACTAGCAGTCTCTGGGTCGGGTAGCCCTTTCTGCTGGTAATCATGTGTCTAAGTTCAACATAGGTCACAACTGAATCCCCTTGTGAGCTCTTCAGAAAATGGAAAAACTCTTCTCCGTAGCTGTGGACAGAACCTCCAAAGCCAGTCCGCTAACATGTCTCAAGGACAAGTCCAGGGTCAAAAGTGAAGGGGCTGGATTCGATGGCAAGGCGACGATCCAGAGGTGTTCAGGATGGCTGCCCGATCCAGAGGTGGTCAGGATGGCTGCCCGATCCAGAGGTGGTCAGGATGGCTGCCCGATCCAGAGGTGGTCAGGATGGCTGCCCGATCCAGAGGTGGTCAGGATGGCTGCCCGATCCAGAGGTGGTCAGGATGGCTGCCCGCCGCCGACAGAGCAGTAGTCCTCACTTGGCTCCTCCAGCTCGTACACGTTCTCCTCGATGGTATAGATGTTTTCCTCTGAGCGCATGCCCATTGCTGCTGCATTGGCCAGCCCCGAGGGAGGCAAGGGGACCACAGTGATGAGTCTACGCAAAGAAAATGTTACATGGGTTTAAGCATTTCTCAAACAACACAGAGCAGAGTTCAGGTTGCTCAGGAGACGGAGACGGTACAGGAGCTTTTTTTTTGGAACCCAGGAGCATTCTACCTCTTAGCTACACCCCCAGCCCCTATTTTTTATTCTTTATTTTTATTTTGAAACAGGGTCTCACTGAGTTGCAAAGGGCCTCACTAAGTAGCTGAGGCTGGCCGCGAACTGATCCTCCTGTCTCAGCCTCCCGAATGCTGGGATTACAAGCCTGAGCCACCACGCCTGGCTCCATGCAGGAGCTTTGATTGCTGTTTGGTGAGAAAGCCATGAAATAATTTGCGGGATGACTTAAGAAATGTGAATTAATCTTAATTTTCATAGGTATAAAAACTGCATTACCCCGATTCTTAGAGATTTGCAGGCTGAAGGGTTTGGGGAAAATAGCAAGGTGTCTGCAACTTCCTGACAAATGGTTTAGAAAACTAAATGTGCACATTGATAAAGCAAAGGGGCCAGGATGCCAAACGAGGAGTGAGGTGAAGGACTCCGCTGTTCCTGGCACTCTGCTTCCAGTTCTTCCACCAGCTTGAGTAAGTTCAGAAGGAAAAAGAAAAAGAAATGAAGCCGGGTGTGGTGGCCCAGGCCTGTAATCCTAGTACTGGGGAGGCCGAGAGAGGAGCGTCGCAGGCTTGAGGCCAGCCTCAGCAACTTAACAAGACCTGTTCCAAAATAAAAAGGAAAATAGGGCTGAGGTTATAGTTTGTAGCTAGAATACCCCTGAGTTCAACCCTCAGTACAAGGAGAAGGAAGAGGAGGAAGAAGGAGAAATTAATGTTATAAATCAAGTCAGACTTGAGTTTGAATTCTCTGTGACTTACCAACTTTATTTTTTATTTTATTTTATTTTTTTTTTACAATAGTAAGGATTGAATTCAGGGGCATTCTACCTCCAAGCTACACCTCTAGCCCTATTTTTTATCCTATCTTTTGGAACAGGGTCTCACTGAGTTGAAAAGGGCCTCACTAAGTAGCTGAGGTGGGATGTGGTGGTGCCTATTTGTAACCCCAGCATTCGGGAGGCTGAGACAGGAGAATCACAGTTTGTGATCAGCCTCAGCTACTTAGTGAGGCCCTTTGCAACTCAATGAGACCATGTTTCAAAATAAAGAATAAAAAATAGGGCTGGGGGTATAGCTCAGAGGCTAAATGCCCCTGGGTTCCATCCCCAATACTGCAAAGAAGAAGAAGAAGAAGAAGAAGAAGAAGAAGAAGAAGAAGAAGAAGAAGAAGAAGAAGAAGAAGAAGAAGAAGAAGAAGAAGAAGAAGGAGGAGGAGGAGGAGGAGGAGGAGGAGGAGGAGGAGGAGGAGGAGGAGGAGGAGGGGAGGAGGAGGAAGAGGAGAAGGAGGAGGAGGAGGAGAAGGAGAGGAGGAGGAGGAAGAGGAGGAAGAGGAGAAGGAGGAGGAGGAGGAGAAGGGGAGGAGGAGGAGGAAGAGGAGGAAGAGGAGAAGGAGGAGGAGGAGGGAAGGGAAGGGAAGGGAAGGGAAGGGAAGGGAAGGAAGGAAGGAAGGAAGGAAGGAAGGAAGGGAAGGGAAGGGAAGGGAAGGGAAGGGAAGGGAAGGGAAGGGAAGGGAAGGGAAGGGAAGGGAAGGGAAGGGAAGGGAAGGGAAGGGAAGGGAAGGGAAGAAACGGTCTACGAATTTGCGGAAGGCCTCAATAAGTATCTGAGGCTGGCCATGAACCTTGATCCTCCTATCTTAGCCTCCCAATACTGGGATTACAAGCGTGCCCCACTATACCTGGCTCCAATTTTATGACAAGGACACATTGGGGCAATTTTTACTTTCATTCAAGAAGTATTTGTTATCCACTGGGTTATATGCTGTTCTGATAGTTGGAGATACAGCACTGAATGAAACAGGAAAATCCCATAGAAGTTATACATTAGTAATCATTGTGTCTCAGAATCCTCATCCATAAAATGAGATTGGCGGGGGCCTGTCTCACAGGTCTGCTGGGAGCAGTAGCTCATTAGTCATTAGTATTGATTACTGAGAGGATCAGGCACTATGCTAAGGACACAGTTGTCAGCACGGCAGACAAGCTTCTAATTTTCCGTGGAGTTTACAATTTATAGGGAGAGATGGACATTAACCACATCATTTCACAAATAATAAATTGATGCCTGCCAGTATTACCTATAAATATTAATCATATTTCCGAGTGTCAGCTCTAGTGAAGACTATTGGCACTGATGAGACATTTCATTTGACTTTGAGTTTTTTACTGCACATTATTTTGTCTTTATATTTTACTCAGTGTAAAATGACCAGTGGAATACGCAGTATTCAATAGACAGTCATTCTTCTCAAAATATGTTTTCTTTATATACCAAATGCCGCTAAAACTGTACAATTTAGGGATAATTAAACCGTGCCCCCTTGGGAATGGATGTATGCATTAGAGTCAGGAGTGACGAAGAAGACAGAAACCTGCAGTTCTCTGCCCTGACTGCTCATTAGAGCCACCAGTAAAGCTTTCAGGACAATAGCTATTGTGTGGGTCTCCTCCCTGAGATTCTAATTCCATAGTTCTGGGCTTTTTCTTGAATCAATATGCTTAAGTGTCCGGGTGACCCTAACACATGACCAATGCAGAAAACATCTGTGCTGGGTGGGCTACAGAAACATTGAACATAGACTCTGGTTTCTTTCCTTCCTTCCTTCCTTCCTTTCCTTCATTTATTTACCTTTTTACTAATTCCCATACTAGGGACTGAACCCCCTGGTGCTCCATCACTCAGCCACGCTTCCCGACCTTTTTTAAATGTTTTATTTTGAGACCAGGTCTCCCTAAGTTGCCCAGGCAGGCCTGGAACTTGTGATTCTCCTGTCTCAACCTCCCAAGTCCCTGAGACTGCATGTGTGACGCCATGCCTGGCTATGTTGTGGCTTTCTATTTCACGTTAGTAACCTGTGTTTACTTTGTTCAGCCCAGATCCTAGATATAGTAGGTACTATATCAGCTGAAAGTTCCATTCATTGAAAAAAAAAAAAACTATTAATATAGAGATAAATGAGCATTTCTTTCTGGGTAGTTCTGGAGATCGAACCTAGGAGTATTCTACCTCGGAAAGACCCTATTTTATTACTTTATTTTGACACAGAGTTTCACTAAGTTGCTGAGGCTGACCACAAACCTGCAATCCTCCTGTCTCGGCCACTTGATAAATGGGCATTTCTTAAGGCTAAAGAGGTAAATTTTATACCTTAGGAAGTAAGGAAACTAAACATAACAGGCAGTAAGCAGAGCAGCATGCCAAGTTCATGTTCATATTTAGACCTTGGACAAAAGAAGTGTTAACTAGGATCCCGAAGCCCCAGGTCGAAAGCCCTAAGAGCAAAGAGCAAAGCTCTACAGGAGAGATTTCTCTCTCCCACCTCTGCAATTCATTTGTCTTACCTTGAATTCTGTAACTTCTTTTTCCTATGAAAGTACCCTAGGTGAAAGGGGAACGAAAGTTAATAAAAGTGCCTTTATAAAACAAAAGCGATAAGCCGGGCGTGGTGGCGCGCGCTTGTAATCCCGCGCTTGGGAGGCTGAGACAGGAGGATCTCACGGGTTCGAAGCCAGCCTCAGCTACTTAGGCTCTCAGCAACTGAGTGTGACCCTGTTTCCAAATAAAGTATAAAATAGGTCTGGGAGTATAGTTCAAAGGTAGAAAGCCCCTGGGTTCCAACCCCAGTACCACCAAAAATAATTAATTAATTAATTAATTAATTAATAATAAATAAATAAAACAAAAGAGATAATAAATAAAATAGACTCATTTGAGACAATAATTGCTTGGGAAAATCTGATCCCACCTTAGTCTGAATTAAGCCAAACTCCCAATGTGTGTAATAGTTTATTTTTACTTTTGGGGGGGGAGGGGTCTGGGGATGGAACCCAGGAGCATTCAACCTCCGAGCTACACCCCCTGCCCTATTTTTAATTTTTTTTGTAATAGGTTATTATATGGACTGTGCTGGAAAGTGACAAAGATGAGTTGTTATTATTTAACAAATGCTCTGGGGCATCTTCTAAGTTTCCGACAGTTTAGTATGCACTAAGATACAAAGGCACACTGTGAGTTGGGCGTGGTGGCACAACCTGTCATCTCAGTGCTTGGGAGGCTGAGACAGGAGGTTCACAGGTTTGAGGATAGCCTCAGCAAGTAGTGAGATTCTCATCAACCTAGAAAGACCCTGTTTCAAATTTTTAAACACACATACACACACATTATATATATGTTAATATATATATATATATATATATATATATATATACACACATATATGGCTGGGGAATGTATTTCAGATGTTGAATGCCCCTGAGTTCAATCTGTGGCGCCACAAAAAAAATTAAATAAATATGTATAAAAATAAAGGTGAACTGTGAACCCCAATCTGATGTGATCTGATTTAGGTTTTAATATCACCTTGCCAACTATGTGAAGAGAAGATTAGAAGGAAGAATAAAGAAATAGGGAGACAGACAGGCGTGGTGGCGCACGCTTGTAACCCCAGCATTCGGGAGGCTGAGACAGGTGGACGGATCGCGGTTCACGGCCAGCCTTAGCTACTGAGTGAGGCCCTTTGCAACTCAGTGAGACCCTGTTTCAAAATAAAGAATAAAACAAAAATAGGGCAGGGGATGTAGCTCGGAGGTCGAATGCCCCTGGGTTCCATCCCCAGACCCGCAAATAGAAAGAAAGAGAAAGAGAGACAGAGACAGGGAGAAGAAAGAAAGATAGAAAGAAAGAAAGAAAGGAAGGAAGGAAGGAAGGAAGGAAGGAAGGAAGGAAGGAAAGAAAGAGTACAAAGTAGGGCTGGAGGTGTAGCTCGGAGGTCGAATGCCCCTGGGTTCCATCCCCAGACCCGCAAATAGAAAGAAAGAGAAAGACAGAGACAGGGAGAAGAAAGAAAGAAAGAAAGAAAGAAAGAAAGAAAGAAAGAAAGAAAGAAAGAAAGAAAGAAAGAAAGAAAGAAAGAAAGAAGGAAGGAAGGAAGGAAAGAAAGGAAGAATACAAAGTAGGGCTGGAGGTGTAGCTCAGAGGTAGAATGCCCCTGGGTTCCATCCCCATTACTGAAAAGAAAAAAAAAGTATGAAAAAGAAGATTCAGGATTCTCAGGATGAACAGTTTCCTCATTCATTTTTCTAACAATTTTTGGAATAACACATAGAAATCCCTCTCTATCTACTTCAGTTGGTTCTATTACCCCCATGGATGCCAAAATTTGAGGGTGCTCAAGTACCTTAAATTAAATGGCATAATATGTGCATATAACCTACGTACAACCTCATATTCTCTGTGTATGTGTGTGTGTGTGTGTGTGTGTGTGTGTGTGTGTGTGTGTGTTACTGGAGATGGAACCCAGGGGCCATTCTACCTCCAAGCTACACCCCCAGCCCTATTTTGTATTCTTTATCTGAGACAGGGTCTCACTGAGTTGCAAAGGGCCTCACTAAGTAGCCGAGGCTGTCCGTGAACCGCGATCCTCCGGTCTCAGACTCGCAAATGCTGGGATGACAAGCGTGCGCCACCACGCCTGGGCTTCTTATATTCTTTAAATAATCTCTAGGTCACTTACAGTATCTAATACAAAGTAAAATGCTATTTAAATAGTCCTCATACTATATTGTTTAGGGAATAATAAAAATCTGCACATGTTCAATACACATGCAATTTTTTTCAATTTTTTAAAGCTAAAATGGTCAAATCTATGGATGCTTCACCCACAGATATGGAAGGTTAACTGTATATGTGTGAATGAAGGATTTCGTTTTTCCATTTACCCTTTATGCAAACTAGAATAGTCCCTAACTCCTAGGCCTTGGCAGAACTCAATAAAGCAGTGAGTGTTATCATTGCTGCTTAATGTTCTGGACTTCAGAGTTTATGTGACAAACTTCAAACTCTATTGCTATGTCTGAGTAAACCCAGGTAAGTGTGGATGGGAGAATTTCTTTCTCTGAACAGTCCGTTTAATGAAAATGGCAGAAAACATAAATGGTTAAGGTCAGGGCATCCTAGTTTCAAATCTTATATCCATCAATTAACTGGGTGAATTTGAGCAAGTTACTTAACCTTTTAGCATGGTGGTTCTTTATTAGAATAATAGTACCTGTTACCTGAGACAACTATAAGGATTTAATCTACTTAAAGCTCCTGGTAAGTTCAGGCCACAGTTAGGGTAACCAGCTCATCCTTGTTTTCCCCCCAAACTATCCCAGTTTTACCACTGGAAGTTCCATTATCTTAAGGACCTTCTTCAGTTCTAGGGAAAATTATGATGGGCGGTCGCCTTTTACATGCATTCCATGCGTGTATGTTAGTAAGAAAGGCTGCCATAATGTATTAAGCCTCAGCCTCTACCCTAAAAGAAAAGAGAACACATCACAGTGATAAAAGTGTGCTTTGGGAGTGATAGAAATATTTGTATCTTTAGCGTGGTGATGGCTTCCCAGTAACCATCAAACTAAACACACTTTAAATATTCAGTTTATTGTACCTAAATTATACTTCAGTAAAATTCTTTTCATGCAAAAAGACAAGGAACTTCAAACAACTATGTATGCTAAGGACCATGATAGAAGAAAACCAGATCTGTGTTTTTGATTTTGTATATTTTTTTATACTTTTTTCGATTGTTTTTATGGGGCCGAGGATCGAACCCAGAGCTTTGTGCGTGCTAGGCAAGCGCTCTGCCACTGAGCCAAATCTCCAGCCCCAAAATCTGTGTTTTTTTATATTAACATAGTGCAGTGTTAAAGAGCTATGCCCAAGAGACCAAAGATAACAGCAAACACAGGAGGAGCGGTTTATGGTGATTCCTACAAAACCTAGACATTCTCATAAATTAAAAAGATCAAACACCGGGTGTGGTGGCGCACACTTGTAATCCCAGCATTTGGGAGGCTGACACCAGAGGATCGAGGTTCACGGACAGCCTCAGCTACTTAGTGAGGCCCTTCGCAACTCAGTGAGACCCGGTTTCAAACTAAAGAATATAAAATAGGGCAGGGGGTGTAGCTTGGAGGTTAAATGCCCCTGGGTTCCATCCCCACACCCGCACACACACACACAAAAAAGATTTTCAACCAACAATATGGAGAACAGGTACCGAAATCAACCCACTTGGATTTTTTTTTAATATATATACCAGGGATTGGACCTAGAAGCATCCTACCTACAAGCTAAACCCCAAGCCCAATTTTATTTCTTCATGTGGAAACAGGGACTCACTAGGTTTCTGAGAGCCTTGCTACATTGCCGAGGCTGGCTTTGAACCTGCGATCCTCCTGTGTTAGCCTCCCAAGTACTGGGATTACAAATATGCGCCACCAGGACCGGCCACCCACTTGGGTTTAAACTCCATGTCTGCCGCTTAGGGATTCTGAACTGTTGGGCAAGTGATTTACTCTGTCTAAGCTTGACTTTCCTCCAAGATAAAACAAGGCTGATGATACTACGTCTCCAGTGAGGTGAAAATGGTAATTAAAAAAAAAAAAGGTATGTAAAACAGTGAGCACAGCGCCTGCCTGATACAGGGGCACTGAATAATTATTAGGTATTCTATTTTTGGTAGGGTTTAGAAGGACAAATGGGTATTTAGCCAAATCGCCGGTATAAAGTTATACTCCTATTTGGGTTTGTATCCATTCCTATAACAACAGCTCCTTATCGGAGGCAGAGAGAAGCAATGTCTAACAACTTACATTTCAGAATTAAAATGCCAAAGATGAGCACAAGGGCGAGCCCTGCAGAGGCCCCTGCTCCTATGTAGACACCTATCCTGGTGGTTTCCCCAGAGTCTTGGAACTCATCAGCCAGGGGAGAGATCTGCCATGGAAACAAAAAACAGATGTCAAGCTGCAAATGTCCCGAAATCAGCTCTATGCTGAGCCAGTCTCATGACTCGTGATTCTGACATCCCTTTTACAGCAGAAGTCCTATATGGAAGGTATTATGCATTAAGCACCATGGGCGTGCAGAGGTACTTAGGCAGTCCTGAATGTGAAGAGGGGCGGGACAAACACAGGATGCTGGGCACCAGTTGTGAACGCACAGGGAGGAGACTGAGTCAAGTGAATGTAGACTCCTGGGAAGGGCCCCAGAGAGCGAGGATGCTGCTGCTGGCTGTGAGCTTGGTTCCTAGTGGGTTTTCTTTTGTTCTGGGAAGATGGGGATACTCAAATTGTAGTCAAAATAAATCGTTAACTTTACATTTAAATATATAAATTCTTGGCTTTGAGTAGTCCTGATTGGTGACTTGTCCTATGTAAATGAACACCTTTATTTATTTATTCACTTATTTATTTTATTGGTGTTGGGGGGGTTGAAACCAGGAGCATTCTACCCCAGCCCTTTTTTTATTTTTTATTTTGAAACAGGGCCCCACTAAGTTTCTGAGGCTGGTCTTGAACCTGTGGTCCTCCTGTGTCAGCCTCTCAAGTACTGGAATTACAAGCATGAACCATCACACTTGTCTTTAAATGAACATGTGTGTGTGTGTGTGTGTGTGTGTGTGTGTGTGTGTGTGTGTAGTATTAGGGATGGAACTCATGAGTCTTCTGCCTCCAGGCTACACCCCCAAGCTTGTTTTATATTTTATTTGGAAACAGGATCTTGCTAAGTTGCTGAGAGCCTCACTAAATTGTCAAGGCTGTCTTCGAACCTGCGATCCTCCTGTCTCAATCTCCCAAGTACTGCGATTGAAAACTTGCATCACCATGCCCCAGCTTAAATGGACACATTTAAACAAACAACCTTTCTCACTGGGACTGCACTAGAAACAAGAAGAAGGGTAATCTAAGAATCTCAACAGTGTGTACCTTCTACGGTGGTGCAGAGTTGCAAAATTTGAGTAGCTCGATGAAAATGTGTTTTTTTTTCCAGTACTTACCATGTGCTGGACACTTTGCACTTATACCCTCATTCCATCCCTCCAACAAACCCATCAACACGGACAGCAGAGTGGTACCCCTAAGGAATCAGAAGCTAACAAAGAATGAGGGCTTTGCCCTCAAAGAAAGGTGAGGCATGACCTATGTCTACTGCCAAACTTTCTTTACTTTTAGTGGAATACGATGTTAGTGCACACATACTTACTGTTTGATTTTTATCCTGGAAAGTCCCCAGGGTCTGTGTCTCTGCCACACACACAAAAAGAGAGAAGATAGCCAAGAGTTAATATATTTTTTTAAATCTGGGTTAAAGAAAAAAAACCTAATGATGTCATAATCCTATTTAAAATGAATTCTTCCTCTTGGTCTTCACAATGAGTAATCATTGTGAGACCAACAAAATGTACTGCAGGCTTACAAATCAACTTCAGGATGACCACATTTTTTTGTCTAGATAATGAAACCTGCTTCTTATGTTTTATGGAGATTTCTGCCAGGAAGACTTATGTTGAATATGTAGTTTGTTTTGTCCACAGAGCCCTAATGAGTTCTGTAAAAATCCAATAACACTGATAACATTCAGCCATTATATTCTAATTAGACTTTGAAAGACAACAAAAAGAATCATTTTTCTTGCAAAAGTTTGAACATTTACTCATTAGGAGGAACACAGGATATTTGGTTGCTTTCAAATGAAAATGATAACTTATAGCTACCATCCACCAGGAACCGGGCTGTGTGCCAAACACTTAATAAAGTACTTCATTTAGCATTCAAAATAACTATCCTAAGCCGAGAGTGGTGGCACATACCTGTAATCCCAGTACTTGGGAGCTTGAGACAGGAGGATCACAGGTTCAAGGTCAGCCTCGGCAAGTAGTAAGACTCTCATTAACCGAGTGAGACCCTGTTTCAAAATAAAAATAATATAGGACTGGGGGTGTATTTCAGAGGTAGAAGGGCCCCGAATTCAGTCTCCAATACTATGAAAAAAAGAAAATATATGAAAGTGATTATGTTCTATTTATTACCTGCAAGGAATTTAAAACATGAAAACCACAGTGGTAGAACCACCGAGTTAACATGATTCTTAACCACACGTGACATTTTTAACTGGGAATCCAGTTTCTGCTTCCTTGTATTTATTCCTCTTGGTCTAAATGTCAAGACTGTTTTTTTTTAAACTTAATTTCACTATGAAAATGCTTCTCTTTCCAGATGAGGCCATGGTAGAAGTTGCCCTGTTTCTCCTGGAGAACCCACGAGTTGCCTGGGTGTAGGCAGCAGTGTGGTAGGGATGAGATGGTAATAAAAGTATATAAATGGAGAAGTTTCCATCTACCGAGCACTTATGCATCAGGCATGGTGCTTAGACACCAGTTAAGACTTTCTCCTATGTCCCCTGTCTTACCTGAGCCATGTCCCTCGGTGGTAAGAGTCCTGGATAGGGCTCTAGTAACACCTCTCTGTGCGGTCGGAGCAGGGGTGACCTTGGCTAATGACAGAAACCAACAGTAAGGGATGAGGCTTCTCTGAGAGCAGAGAGCTTGTTTCAGGAAATCAAAGGAGCAGCAGAAACAATGAGAAAGATGGTCAGTGAAAAGAATCGCATCCTCACCCTTCAAGCCTACGGGAACACCCGTGCCCAGCTTCTGAGCCTACAGGAACACCTCTATTCCATCTCCAGGCCTACCCCAGCACCTCCACCCAGCCTCTGAGCCTACCCCGACACATTCACTGTGGGTATATCACACACTACACGTGTTCAATAGAGTTACGATGCAGTCATTATTGTTACAGCCTAATTATCAATAGACATAAGAGCCACACACACACATGGCCACACTAAAGCTTTCTATAAAACATCTCACAAAACCCCTTCCAGGGTCCTCTGTGGCAGGTTATTATTATCACATTTGATAGAGGAGGGGATCATGGAGTTCAAATAACTTGCCCAGAATTTCACACTTACTAAGAAATTGAGTCCCATCCACAAAGCATGTACTCTATAAATCTTAAGACATACACATACGGCCCCCCTCTAACACACACACACACATGCAAATGCAGAATCCAGTGGCTCACCACCCTGACTGTGCCTGGAGCGGACTTTGTAAAAAGCTAAACACTCAGACACCATTTCCAGAGTTGCTGATTTCTGTAGGTTGTGGGTGGGGCCCGAGCATCTGTAGTGGTTAAAACAAACAGACACACAAAACCTCTCCAGGAAATACTAAGGGGCAATTGGAGTTTTCAACCACTGATCTGTCTTCCAATCTGTGGACCCTAACCATGGGTAAAACATATTGAAATCTCAAGTAAGGCCTGTTCAACTTAAGGTCTTCAGAGCCCACCCCCAGGACTGTAATCAGGGGGGGTCAGAGGTGATAACAATCAGTAACTTTACTATGATCCCTATGTGAACCACGCATCAAGAAGGCACGCATAGTTCTACTTGCCCGGTTTGATGATCAACTCCAGTTCAAATTTGTCATCATTCATTGGACCTGGAATTTGGATCCGGCAGCAGTACGTTCCACTGTCATCTTGAGTCACATCTTTTATGGTCAGTGACACATCTCCCTTGTGGAAATTCCCCGTCAGCTGGTATCTGCTGGATTTCTTGTATTTCACCATCTTTTCATTAGTGCTGAGCAACAGCTCGTAACATTCAAACACAGGGCAGGAGCCCTTGCCCCAGCACACAGGTATAAGATCCCCTGAGGTGGGTGGAGTGTAGCTGCAGGGCAGGTGGGCATTCTGACCCACATCTACTATGTGCACCCCTTCCAAAGACCCTGAAAAGAGAGAAGAAGAGCAAGTCCCCCAATGAGCTCCCCTTTCAGGAAGACTGCAGCTATTGATTCCTAAAATAAAGACGGAGACATTGCTATTGTCCTGTTTGGAGGGCAACTCACAGTGTAAATGATTGGCAGGTGTCAGAATCACCGGCAAGCCTTGTTAAAGCAAGTTGTGGGGTTCAACCACTGTAATTTCTGGCCCAGCTGGTTTGGGCCAAGAATGTGTGTTTCTAGCAGTTTCTAGATATTGTGAGTCCTAGATTTTTACTTTCAGAACCAACACTTTCAGAACTAAGAATTATGGACCAGTTCTGTGATCATGAGAGGAGACACAGCTTATGTCAACTGAGAATCACAAAAGTCATTGTCCGACAGGAAAATGGTCCACCCTTCAATCCAGGGTCAACATACACCTCTCTCTCTTACCCCAAAATTCTTTCTTCCTTATTTATTGGGTTAGGGAGTTATTGGGGATTGAACCCAAGGGCATTCTACCTCTGAGATATACCCCAACATTTTTCCTATTTGTATTTTGAAGCATTATCTCCTTAAATTGCCCAGGCTGACCTCGAAAGTGCAATCTCCCTGGCTCAACTTCCCCAGTACTGGGTTTACAGGCGTGCACCTCCAAGCCCAGTTTCTGCTTCTATATTTTTCAAGCCGAGACACAGTGAATAAACACTGTAAGCCAAATAAGAAGCTTGTGTATTTGAAACGGCTCACAGGTTATTTTGAGGTGTATAGTAAATTCCTTTATAATACATATGCATAAGTGGACATATAGTTTTGTATATATACACATGCAGCTCTGTACAGTGAAACACACAAATGGTATAAAAGGTATACAAAAAGTGTCACTGGCTCTGCCAACCTGTCTTCATTTCTCCGCCCTGACCCCCCCCTTTTCCTGGAGCCTGTATCTTAAGAAATGTGATATACACCTATTCCTTTGCAATGTGTACACACAAATCAAAGCCTGGTGAGCATTAACCTGCTCTTTGCTTTTTTTTTCAACAGCATTATAACTTGGAGACTTTCTTTTTTCTTTTTTCTTTTCTTCCTTCTTTCCTTCCTTCCTTTCTTTCTTTCTTTTATTTATTTATTTATTTTTTTTTTTGCAGTACTGGGTATGGAACCCAGAGGTATTCTACCTTCGAACTACACCCCCAGCCCTATTTTTTTATTTGTTATTTTGAAACCGGGTTTCACTGTGTTGCAAAGGGCCTCATTAAGTAGCTGAAGCTGTCCGCAAACCACAATCCTCCTGTCTCCTGTCTCAGCCTCCTGAATGCTGGGATTACAAGCGTGCGCCACCACGCCCGGCAACTTGGAGACTTTCTCTATCAGAATGCTCAGTCAGGTTCACGATGTGTGCCATGGCTATCACATTCATTTCCCAACCATCTCACTTGTGGACACTTAGGCTGCTCCCAAACGTGTGCGAGTACAAACAACGGAGTAAAGAACATCCTTGTGTCTCTCTCTCCCTCTCTCTCTCTCTCTTTCCACACAACACCATTCCCCAAGTGTAAATGCCCAGGCCCCCACACACTTACTTGTAAATAGCAGTAGTGACAGCAACAGCAGGAAACAGTAACAGAAACTATGTGAAAACATGGGTTCTTCAGAGAATAAAAATAAAGAACAGCTCTGTTGAGGCACAGTTTTCACTCTCCAGCTGAGCGGGCTACTTCCACTGTCTCTTTTCCCCACAGTGTGCGGAATGCCGCCTGCCCTCTAAGGTGTGCTATCTCTATCAATGCTGCTGAGTCTACAGTCACATCAAAAGAAGCCCCAGTTCCGTCGGGCCACACCACACATATCCTGTAGGCGTTCTGATATGTATTCTACTACATCAACAAACAGGAAGCTGGAGTTAAGAGGAAGAGCAGCGTTAGTTATGGCAAGTTGAAAGAGTCCTCTTAGAGCTCAGATGAACGAAGCCTGAAATGGACCCTGATGACTCCTCTGGTTAACGAGGAACATAAAATGCAAACATCGTTCATTCAATCTCATCGACCCATCCACCAGTCTGTGGCCGGGAGCCAGGGAATAGAACTTGGAAGGGCGTGTTCCTTAACCTCGCATTTCCCAGTGATGTCCACCTCAGTCATGAGCTCAATACTCGCCCTGGTCCTAACACAAGCTAGGCTACATCCTATCACCTTGTTGGATCTGTGCTTCCTCATTTATAAAATGTAGAAAACGGAGAAAAGTGTGTTGGATGATAAATGCAAGGCCCCATGCTCTAATATCCTGCTTTTGACCTTCAAACTTTCCAACTCTTCTATCCAGCAAGTCATATTCCTTTCCGAGATGCTTCTTTTCTCCTACGGTGGAAGAAATTGAGGAGACCATGATATTCTCTTTTATCTCACATAGACAAAGCCTCCTCTCTTTCCTCAGGCCAGAGGGCTCCAGGCATGAACTGTCAGAAAATGTTGAGTTCCATGTCAGACCCAAATACCCTCAGCCCTGGGAGAGTGACTTTTATCTGGATACCTTAAAAACCAAACCTTCTTCTCAAAAGGGAAGTGAGCTCACAGACCGAGTGGTTTCTGAAAGCCCAGGGGCCTTTCGGGCTGCCTTTCCCTTCTCCGTTTTCACGTCGGTCACCTTTATGCCATTAAACACCTTTAATGTAATTACCCAGCTTGTTTAACACGTGTGCTTCCACAGCACCACAGAGCCATTGTTATTTAGGAACTAATTGTTAAGCTCTTCTCTTGGCACACCAGGAAACTGAGACTCAAGAATCACTTGTCCACAGCATGTGACTGGTCATTTGAATATGAAAACAAGTCCCCAGGTGCCAAAGTTTTTTTCA
This sequence comes from Muscardinus avellanarius, assembly GCF_963383645.1. NCBI lineage: Eukaryota > Metazoa > Chordata > Mammalia > Rodentia > Gliridae > Muscardinus > Muscardinus avellanarius. The sequence goes on from NC_137793.1 coordinate 9,879,335, forward strand.
CTATAAATGATGTCACATGAATTTAATGTTTGTCTCTAATATTTCTGCCCACATGGCTAATAGCAACCTGCAAATGCTCAGATATAAGTGTAAGATTGAGTGGATTAAACATGGGGCCCAGAGTCATTATTACTGTTAATATGACCTTGGGCGAAGCTCTTAAAAGCACCAGCCTCCATTTCTGGCTTTTATTTTGTTTATTACTCTATTTTCTGTTCATCTCCAAAACTGTTAGTGAGACCCGCTTTACAAAACATCTATAATTTATTAACTTATTAAAGTCTAGACATGAAAGAGCCCAGAAATTCATTCTAACTCTTCCTTTTATTCTGTGTAGGGGCCTTTTTCTCAAAATTGTCATATTCAATTAACTTTTACTTTTCTAGTTTGTTGTTGTTTTGTTATTTGTTTGTTTGTTTGTTTGTTTGGAGTGGTACTAAGGATCGAGCTCAGGAATACCCTACCACTGAGGTATATCCACAGCCCATTGTATTTTATTATTTTATTTTATTTTGAGATAAGGTTCAATCCCTTCCACAGAACAGACTAAAATAACTTTTTATACAACTATTCATAGCATCCTCATGTTTTTTGCCCATATACATGAATATTGTCTAAAATATGCTGTTTTTGTACCAGCTAAGCCCTTCTACCACTGTTCCTGGATGAGTTATTTCTTGTGTGTTTTTTTAAACATTTAACATCTATTCCATTCTCTCTTTGTTATTGTAATGAAATACCTGAGACTAACTAACTTATAAAGTAGTTTACCTAGCTCACATTTCTGGAAGTTCAAGAACACAGCATTGTCAGGCAATTAGATAGAAATGAGCAGATCAGGGCAAGATTAGGATGGACCCAGAAAGAAATTAAGCAAGCCCTCATGAAAGGAAATATGGGGACTCTCTGCTCAGCTGTGGTTAGAAAACCACAGTGATATCAGGAGGCTAAACTTACTCACCCAACCAGAGTGTGTTATGGTTTAGATATAGAATGTTCCCTGAAAGATTTCGTGTTTTGATCAATGTTCAGATTTGATATAATTAAGACATCAGGGTTGCAATCCCATCAGCGGATAAAGCCATTGTAGTGGATTTATTGGGTGGTAACCTAGGCAGGTGGGGTGGAGCTGGAGGAGGTGGATTCTGGGGGTGTGATTTAGGGGCTGCATTTGTGTCTGAATCTTCTTGCTTGCTAGGTCTCTCTTGCTTCTGGCCTCCGTGATGTGAGAGCAGAGCCCTTGCTCTCTCCCTCTCTCTGTTTTCTGCTGCCCTTCCCTGTACTCCGCAGACTTCACTCAGCCCAATAAGGACTAAATCTCTGAAATCTCCAGAACTGTGAGCAAATAAACTTTCCTTCTTATAAATTGTGGTGGTCAGCCGGGCGTGGTGGCGCACACTTGTAATCCCCGCGCTTAGGAGGTGGAGACAGGAGGATCACAAAGGTTCGAAGCCAGCTGTGCTGGCTTAAGAGACCCTGTTTCCAAATAAAAATATAAAAATAGGGCTGGGAGTGTAGCCCAGAGGTAAAAGGAACCCCAGTACCACCCCCCCAAAAATTGTGGTGGTCAGTTGTTTTGGATTATAGCAATGAGGATGCTAAGGCACAGCCTCTGGCCACTCTAGTACCACTTACATTGCCACTTTAGACATCCACACCTCCATAGGGTTCTACTTAGGAACTGACGAAAAGTTTCCAACACTGTGAAAACAATACAGACACTAAGCTGTGATATGAAAAGAGATCGTGACCTCCCCAAATGCAGATACACAAGGGGGACGTTTCCAGACTGAATAAACTTGCCCCCTGGAGAACTTACTGCCAGGGAAGCAGCCCATGCCAGACCCTTTTCTTGGAATGTAACTTCCTTATCCCTTTGTTATCATGGTCTTCCCTTAAGCTATACCCCCACTTTCTTAATTAAACATTTTATGTTCTCCTATTCTTTTTTTTTTTTTTTTTTTTTGGTGGTACTGGGGGTGGAACTCAGAGGCTTTCTACCTCCGGGCTATACTCCCAGACCTATTTTATATTTTATCTGGAGACAGGGTCTCACTAAGTTGCTGAGAGCCTCACTAAGTAGCTGAGACTGGCTTCGAACCTGTGCGATCCTCCTGTCTCAGCCTCCCAAGCGCTGGGATTACAAGCGTGCGCCACCATGCCTGGCTTATGTTCTCCTCTTCTTAATCATGCTTTCCATTTGAAATTTTTCCCACAGGAAGAAACAAGAATGGAGAAAGAGCTTACTGCCCTCTAATGAGCATTTCTAGATGAGATTATCATCCTCACAGAGGACATCAAAATGGTGGAAAAGTGTGCAAGAAGGTGAGACAAGAAGCAGAGCCAGGGGAGGGGCTAAGCTTGCTCTGTAACAACCCTCTCTCAAGAACAGACTCGGGTTGCCAAGCATGGTGGCACATGCCTGTGATCCCAGCACTTGGGAGGCTAAGACAGAAGGATTGCAGGTTGGAGCCAATCATCCAATTAATAAGACACTTTTTCAAAATAAAAAATTTAAAAGTCTGGGGGTGTAGTTTGGAGGTATAATGCCTCCAGATTCAATCCCTAGTACCAAAAAATAATAAAAAAAGAAGTGACTCAGGATTCCATGAGACCTACCTTAAGCCCTTTCCAGGTGATGTCCCTACTATCTACTCAATTTCTACAGGCGCCCAGCTCTTAAAGGCCTCACCATCTATTTCACTATGTTGGGGACCATGTTCCAATACACAAACTGTTGGGAGACAAACCACTTCTAAGCCACAGCAGGGATCGTGTTCACTTGACCCCAAATTTGAAGCAATATTGAAAGCTTATAATAAGAAAGCTTGTTCTGATCCCTCCAGGTCTGCTCCATTTCTTCCACCTACCCTTTAGATTTCTTCTTGTATATACCCAATTAAAACACAAAAAATGAAGTATATTCTACTCTTCTTAATTACACAAAATAGTATATCCCACATGCTTTTAGCACCGTGTATTTTCTTTTTTGCTGTTTTATTTTCTGAAGTATTTTAAAACAAATCAAAGACATGCTATGTCACCCTTAGATGTTAGTGTGCATCTTTTAAAAAAAAATCATGAAAATTCAGGTGTGGTGTTTTATGCCTATAACCCTAGCACCTGAGAGGTCAAGATAGGAGGATCACTTCTTTGAGGCCAGCCTCAGCAACTTAAGGGAAACCATCAGAAACTTGGACTCTGTTTCAAAATAAAAATTAAAAAAGAACTAGGGGTGTAGCTCAGAGGTAAAATGCCCTTGGGTTCTTCTCCAGGACCCTTCCCCCTAAAAAGTCATGGAAATTCTGCCAGATAATCATAATAGGATAAATCACACTAGACAAATAAAAGTAATAATGTTGAAAGCTGGGCGTGGTGGGCATGCTTGTAATCCCCGCGCTTGGGAGGCTGAGACAGGAGGATCGCCCGGAGGTAGAAAGCCTCTGGGTTCCACCCCCAGTACCACCAAAAATTTTTTTTAAAAAGTAATAATGATGACTCTCTGCACCTCATATTTCAGTCCATAATCAAGTTTCTCTAATTGGTTAAGAAATGTTCTATTCCAATTGACTTGTTCAATTCAGACCGAACGTCTCTATATTGCAGTTGGTTGGAATATCTCTAATTCTCTAAATCTCCCTTGTCTTTTCATTCTCCCTGCCACTGATTGATTATACAAGCCAATTGTCCTGTGGAATGGTCCATATTCTAGGTTTATCTGTCTCCTTGTCGTGTCTTTTACTATTCTTCTTTTCTTTGTTTTTCTTGCAAATGAGATTTAGCTCTATAGGTTAAGTTAAATTCAGGCTTGACATTTTGGGAAAAATACTTCACAGCTAGTCCTCTTCACTTTCATGTTTCATCATGAGTGCCTGGTTGTCCTACATTCAGAGACCCCAAAATCAACCAGCCTGGAACTTTCCTTGTTAATGCTTTTGTTGTTGTTGTTGTTGTTTGTTTGTTTTTTGTTTTGTTTTGCAGTACTAGGATTTAACCCAAAGGCATTCTACTCCTCGAGCCCTATTTTTCATTTTTCATTTTGAAACAGTCTCACTAAGTTGTTGAAGGTCTCCCTAGGTAGCTGAGGCTGGCCGCAAACCTGCAGTCCTCCTGTCTCAGCCTGCCAAATACTGGGATTACAAGCATGCACTACTGTTTCTAGTTTTAAAATCTCAGACTTCTGAAAGATAGCCTCTATGCTCCAAATGGAAATGTTAAAATTACACGATAAAAAATAACTAAGAAGCCACTTAACAATTCTAAAGTGGAAGTTATAAAATTTGACTCAGGTCAGAAGATAGGAGAAGGAATGTTATCAGTGAGATTACCTGGAAAAGCTCAATCCGATCAGAACCTGTTCTACATGACAGGGAGATGCAGTGGAGTAGGTGCTGGGGAATAACACACCAGCATAAAGGTGGGGTCTCTCTATGTTAATTTGAATTGGTAATAAGCCCTTATTTCAGCCACAACATATCAATTAGATTACATAGACCATTAATCTCAGAGACACAGAGGCTAGATATTAAGGGTATAAGGTTAAAGTAAGCAATTTAAAGCTAGAGCTTCTGACTTCCAAATTGCAATTAGCCTCGTGATTTTCATTTAAAAGTGTTTGTTACATTGTGTTTTTGTACAAATATTTAAAGACCTTGGGGTTTTTTTCTTATATATTTACTGTAGAAAATTATGAAAAATAATGATAAAAATACATTTTAAAATGTCAAGCCAGGCTGTGTGTGGTGATGCATACCTATAATCCCAGTACTAGGGAGGACAGGAAAATCACAGGTTCGAGGCCAACCTCCGCAATTTAGCGAGGCTCTCAGTAACTTACCAAGACCCTGTTTCAAAACAATTAATAGAAATAGGATGGGGTGTAACTAGGAGGTAGAATGACTCTGGGTTCAACCTCCAGAAGAAAGAAAGAAAGAAAGAAAGAAAGAAAGAAAGAAAGAAAGAAAGAAAGAAAGAAAGAAAGAAAGAAGCCAAGTGAGACTTAATGACATACACTTACAATCTCAGTACTTGAGAGGCTGAGATAGGAGGGTTCAATGCCAGAGCATAGTTACTTCGTGAGACTGTTTAAAAAAAATAAATAAGCTGAGGGTGTAGCTCAGAGGTAGATTTCCCTTGGTTAAATCCCCAGTGCCACACAACTAAACAGACAGAAAAGCCATAATTTCAGTACCAGGAAATAACTTCTTTCAACATAAGTCTTGTTTCATATTTCTGTAAACCTCTAGAGTTGTACAAAAGTGAAACTCTTGTTAATATCAGTACCACCCTCTGACACATTACCCGAATGTTAAGTCTCATTCCTGGACAGCTGTGAAAATCATGAACATATGTGGGATCTGAGAGAAGACAGAAAACATTTCTCTGCATTCCCATTAAATCTCAACTCATCAATTCATAGAACACGCCTCATATGGAAGTACTTTCATTCGTGTGGTCTCAGATCTCTCCTTTTTTTATCAAGTTACTTTTAACATTTTCCCCCACTGCTAAATCTCTGCACTCAGAGGACTGGTTCAGTCCCTCTAGATCCTGGACATACCTGGAGGGAATTATTTTAGGGTTTTCAGAATGACCCATTCACAAAGACAAATGAATTTCTTCCTCGCTATTGACCTAGGAATCATTCAGTGCTAAAATAATGGGAGTTAGTACAGGCTATAAGAAAATGAGAAGCCTGTTCAGAATTTGGGGGTAAGGGAGGAAAGACATACACAAACCCAGATTAAGGAGAAAAGAGCTAATTTTTTTTTTTTAAAGAAAGGCAGACTGCCACACGCAGCACCTCATTTGGATGTGTCTGGAGTCTTGGAAGCTTGACTACCTACGTTCTCCTACAAATGGACCTTGAGAGCTTGTTCAAAGGTTCTAGCAGGGGAGCGCAGCTGATCCTATACCCTTAACTGAAGACTGGTCCTTCTCTGTCCTGGGAAGGTCATTCTCTTCAACAAAGCACACAGCTTTGGGAGGGGCGCACATGGAGTGGTGAGGGAGGAAGGGGAAACCCACCTAGCCAGCCAGGTCAGCCGAATCAACCCTGGGGAGCCAGATCGCCCTCACAATCAAGAGCTAATCTTTTAATGCTCAGATGTCATTGCATGTCAACAAACTTTAGAACTTTCAAGAAGGTTGAGGAAATAGCTCAGTGGTAGAGCATTTGCCTAGGGTAAGTGAGGCCCGGAGTTTGATCCTTAGCACTACAGCAAAGACAAAATCAAAATAGATAAAAACATCAAAGAATAAAAATAAATTAATAGAAAATAACTTTCAGGAAACCATAAACTCACTTAAAACACAAAATAAGATACCAGAACCTGATGAAATAGGAACAGGAAAATGCTCAGGTAGTGAATTTAAAACAACCACTTTAAGGAAACTCAGTAAGCTTTCAGAAAACAGAGAAGTATTTCACGACCCTGAGAAGTTTAACAAAGAGATGGAAGCAAGGGTCTCACTGAGTTGCTGAGAGCCTCACTAAGTAGCTGAGGCTGGCTTCAAACCTGCGTGATCCTCCTGTCTCAGCCTCCCAAGCGCAGGGATTACAAGCGTGCGCCACCACGCCCGGCTGGAAGCAATTTTTTAAAAATCAAACAAAAATTAATGAGCTAAAATATCAACAATATTAAAAACACAATATGAGGCAGCAATTGCAGGATATGTCAAACAAAAGAGAGCTCAAAAGACAGGCTATTTGAAAGTACAATGGTTGAAGATAACACAAGGATGAAGAGGGACCTGGGGATATAGGCCAGTGGTAGAGTACTTACTTAGCATTGTGAGGGTTTGATCGCCAGCAGCACACACACAAAAAAAGGAGTAGAAGATAGAGGAGGAAGAGAAATTAAGGACGCATATGGAAAATTTGTGGCAGTTTTAAAAGAGTAAATATACAGGCTTCAGGAATTCACAAAGGACTTCAGAATGCTAAGGGGAGAGAAGGCTTATTCAATGAAATAATAACAAAAAAACCTTCCAAACTTATGGAAGGATACAAATATCCAAGTTCAGGAAAATTAAAGGTCACAAGTCAAATTTAACTGGACCAAGTCTACTCCAAAACATCTTATAGCCAAGCTACCAAAGGCAAAAGATAAAGAGAAGATTCTTAAGCCTGCAAGAGAAACAAAACGTAACATAGAGGTTTGTCCCCATTTGCCTGGCAGCAGACTTCTCAGTAGAAACTTTACAGAACAAGAGAGAGTAGCATTTTTTTTTCGCAGCACTTAAGGAAAAATTCTGTTGCTTAAGAATATTATACCCAGCAAAGATACCCTTTAGAAATGAAGTGATAGCCGGGCGTGGTGGTGCACGCTTGTAATCCCAGCATTCCAGAGACTGAGACTGGAGGATCACAGAGAGCCTCAGCTATTTAGTGAGGCCCTTTGCAACTCAGTGAGACTCTGTCTCAAAATAAGGAATAAAAAATATAGAACTGGGGGTGTAGTTCAGAGGTAGAAAGCCCCTGGGTTCCATAACCAGTACCACCAAAAAAAATTTTAAAAAGATGCTCTGGCCAGGCATGGTGATGCAAACTTGTAATCTCAGTACTTAGGAGACTGAGACAGGAGGATCACAGGTTCCAGACCAGCCTCAGCAACCTAGTGAGGCCCTCTGCAACTTAATGAGACCTTGTTTCAAACTAAAAGATGAAATGGGGCTGGGGGTGTAGCTCAGAGGTAGAATATTCCTGGGTTGAATCCCCTCTATCTCCCCAAAAATGATAAATCTTGAGAGATATCTTTAACCTAATTTAAACATTATAGAATGCATCATATGCACGGATGTACAATTTTTATGTCTTAGGTATCGGTTAAAATATATTTAAATTAAAAAATAATTTATAAAACTGTAATGCACTTCAGAAGAAATGGGTGCTGTGCAGCAAAAAACAGACATCTACTAGTGAGTCCCTCACTCAGAAAGGGACAAGGCAGAGAGATAAGGAAAGAGTCCCACCCCTCCAAATAAGTATGTATTTTTTTACAAAAAAATTAAAATTTTTAAACAAATTCATTTTACTAATGCAGTATTCCCCTCACCTCCCCATCGGTGCATTGTAATAATATTTTGATGAAATTCAGAGAGATAGAGGCACCCATGCATACAGTACTACTTGGGTCATCCTCCAGTCCCCACCCCACTCCCTCTTCCTCTGCACCTTCCTGAACTAGACAGGAAGTGATGGGAACCGAAGTCCGTGTATGACATCATTTCCCTCAAGGTGTTTCTCTTTCCAAGCCTTCATCTCCCCGCTCAGCTCCCTCAGTCAGGTCCCCTCCTTCGCTCCACTAAGATTTCTCCTCCTCCGTCTGGAGTCCCTCCTGTGTTCCGATTTCTCCCTAGCTTCTTCCTCGTATGAGGGAGAACGTCCGACCTTTCACTTTTTGTGACTGACTAATCTCCAATAATATCATATTCTCCAGTTCCATCCATTTCCCTGCAAATGACATAAGTTTGCTTTTCTTTATGGCTGAGTAGAATTTCATTGTGTATATATCCCATAATTTTGTAATCCAATCATCTGTTGATGGACATCTCAGCTGGTTCCATAGTTCGGTGATTACAAAATGTGCAGCTATGAACATAAATATCCATGCATTCCTATGGTAGCCTGGTTTCAATTCTTTTGGACAGTACTCAGGAATGGCACAGCTGAGTCATCGGGTATGGTATTCATTTCTATTCTTCTGCAGTGTTTTTTTTTTTTTTTTCTTTTGTGGTACTAGGGATGGAACCCAGGGGCATTCTACCTCCGAGCTACACCCCCAGCCCTATATTTTTTCATTCTTTATTTTGAAACAGGGTCTCACTAAGTAGCTGAGGCTGTCCACAAACCAGGATCCTCCTGTCTCAGCCTCCCAAATGCTGGGATTACAAGCATGCGCCACCATGCCTGGCAGTGTTTTTGTTGTTGTTGTTGTTGTTGTTGTTGTTGTTGTTGTTGTTGTTGTTGTTTTGGGGGGTTGCGGGTCTGGGGATGGAACCCAGGGGCATTCTACCTCTGAGCTACACCCCCTGCCCTATTTTTTTTATTCTTTATTTTGAAACCAGGTTTCACTGAGTTGCAAAGGGCCTCACTAAGTATCTGAGGCTGTCCGCGAACCTCGATCCTCCTGTCTCAGCCTCCCAAATGCTGGGATTACAAGCGTGCCCCACCACGCCCGGCCGGCAGTGATTTTTAACTTACAAGGACATGCTCTTCACAACACTGAGGTGATAATAAAGAGCTGTTGCTTTTATAGAGTGTGTATATTTAGTAACTGTGGCTGGATGGCAGAGAGATTAAGCTTAAGGTCACTCTCAGGGAAGTGCAAAGGCACAGGGCCCACCCAGGGCTCTTCCTGCCAGAACACAACAAACATTGGCCCAGTGAGCACAAGTCAGCAATCTAAGAAATCACATTTACCCAGCAAGAGACTTCCAAAGGAAATTAATACTTGTACCTGCCTGAGCAACTAAATGTCTTCAGGGTGGAGAAAATGGGGAGGGATGTGGACCCGATACTCCCTCACTCCGTGAGGCTCCCAGTGATGAGACAGAAAAGAGCAGCCAGGGGTCCACGCCAAGGGGAAATCTTTCTGAGCTCTGGGTCACTGTGGGAAATCCTACCTGCTGGCTCCTCTTGCAAATGAAAGCCCCCTGCATCCTACAGAGGCCCAGCTGATGGGGAGCAATGGGAGCATCCCCCGCCTCCAGCATCTACTCCCCGTGGCACCTCTTCTCTCTTTCTGCTTGCCTGTCTCTCCACATACAGGCTCAGAAACCTAAGCCATCATGCTCTCTAGCCACGCATCCCCTTCATCAGTCCTGATGAGGCTGGTTTTCTCATTGCAGTTTGCTTTCCTTTGTCCCCAACCCACCTTCTCATTTCCCATGGCTCGTACTTGATAAGTTGGGTCCCTCCCCCATGTGATCTCGCAGTGGAACCCCAGAAGCCAGAAGCGGAGATATCGCGAGACTCCAGGTGCCTCGAGATTCCACACATCCCAAGACTACAGATGTGGCAAGAGAATCGGCATGCCTATAAAACATCAATGCCTCCGATCCCCCACGTAACTCAGCGGCCGGTCAGGACTATGCGCAACTCTCCAGACTCATGGCCTGTGGGTCCCTTCCCCCATGGCTGGCTGACTCTTGGGGGGGGGGGGTTGCCGGGTCTGAATAAAACAGCGGTCTCTGATAACTCGGTTGGTGTTTTTACCTCCCTCCTAAACTCCCTAACTCTCTTTTCAACCTAACAGTACTGAGGCATCCACTTCACAAGAGGAGGTCCAGCAGCTTTCCAAAGAGCTCATTCCAGTTTACACTCCCCACAGCAGGGAGAACTCTTCCAATGCACCTCATCTTCGCCAAGAATGGTCATGTCAGACTTTGTCCTTCTTTCCAGCCCAGGTGATGATGTCACAATATGCCTTGAAGGCTAAACTACTGCTTCGAGGAAAATAGAACAGAATATTGCATACACATATAGATTGCTGATACCTGCCAACAATCAAATAACCAGGACCCCATAAAATATAAGACATCACCTCTCTACTAAAATCCCTTTGACTTCCCCCACTCCAAGACCATTTGTCCCTCCTTCCTGGTCACACACCCCCTTCTAAAGGTATATTCTTAGTTTTGCCATAATAATTGTTTTGTTGTTTGAAATTGTTTCACCACCTACTTATACATCTCAAAATGATATGCATAGTTTTTCTTGGTTCGGAACATTATGTGAACAAGATCATACAGACTGTGTTTTGTTCCACTGGAAAGTGTATTTGAGATCCATTGCCACTGTAATATGTCCCTAGGGACTATTTATTGTTGTGATTCAATAGTTTTCCTGGGAATGGATACACCTTTAATGGTTTATTTTTTCTAAGATGGATTTTTCACTTTCCATTTTGGTTTTTAAAAATGCCATTCTGGAAATTCTCCTGGTTTAATTATGGCATACCTGTATAAAAGATTCTCTAGAGTATATTTCCAAGAGCAGAATCACTGAGTCATAGGGTATAAACACCTTGAATGTTATTTGATAGAACCTACAATTTCCAAGACTCCTACCAACAGTATATAAGAATTTATCTTACTCCATTTCTTCATTACCTTAGTATTGCCAGATTCAAGGCATGGTGTGTGTGTGTGTGTGTGTGTGTGTGTGTGTGTGTGTGTGTGTGTATTAAACTGGTAACAGTATGATAACATTTCATTGTTTTTTATTATTGTTATTCTGTGTGTGTGTGTGTGTGTGTGTGTGTGTATTAAACTGGTAACAGTATAATAACATGTCATTGTTTTTTATTATTATTATTCTGTGTGTGTGTGTGTGTGTGTATTAAACTGGTAACAGTATGATAACATTTCATTGTTTTTTATTATTATTATTCTGTGTGTGTGTGTGTGTGTGTGTGTGTGTGTGTGTGTGTGTGCTTGCGCGCTACTAAGGATTTAACCCAGGGGCATTGTACCTCCAAGCTACACACCCAGCCCTTTTTCTTTTTTGTTTTTAATCAAGGTCTCACTACTTGCTGAGGCTGTCCTCAGACTTATGATCCTATATCTCAGCCTCCCAAGTACTGAGATTATAAGAGTGCGCCACCGCCCTGGGCTTCACTGTGTCTTTAATTTGCTTGGTGCCACTTACCAACAAGTTAAGCATCTTTCCTCACTTATAAAACATTTTAATTTTGTGTGAGGGGGTCAAATGCTTGTTTTAAGTCTTTTGAGTGTTTTTCTGTTGGGTTTCTATGTTCATATTAATTATACAAGCATTTATATATTTTGCAGAAGATTCCTCTACTGGTTCAATATAAACTTTTTCATTTACTTTGTGGCTTTTAATTCTATGGTATGTTTTGTGAACACAATTTCTTAATTTTGATGAAGTAAAATTAATCTTTTATTTGTGGATAGTGTACCAGTATTGGGAATGGCTTAGGAAAATTTGAGAAAGCTATGATTTTTAATATATTTCAAAATTGGGTGAGGGGCAAATCTGTGCAAGGACTTGGTTTCTGCCTAAAAGCAGGCAACTATTCCAATGTAAATTAACCTAGCCAAAAGCAATTAACCAGTCAATAGGAGAGGAGAACTAGGCCTGTCTCCATCTAAAGACAGATCTTAGTTGAGGAGAACTAGGCCTTTATCTAAAGACAGATCTATGTGATTGGATAAGCTAGCTAAGATGGTAGGAGGGGTCGACCTTCATGGAAGGAGACACCTCAATGAACCTTGCTGGGGGAGGTACCTTTCAGGGACGTTCACTATGTCAGAATTACGCAAACAAGATGGAGGTCATGGGTATAAAAAGTCCCGTTCACGTGGGATCCCTTTGGTGTATTCATTCGAGTCACCCCTCCATGCCAGTCTGGTATGGAGCTGTACCTATCCTCTATATATCTATCTTTTAATAAACATCTTTAAATATTCAGCAACTGTCCAAGCTATGCATATTTACTCTTAGGGTAGGACAAGAGCCCATGGTAATTTTCTGTTTTTGGTCGTTTTGGGTTTTGTTGTGGTTTGAGGGAAATTATGTCTGGGACCCTAACAGGGGTCCCTGGGAACAGTTTCCCCACAACCATACTCTCCGAAATCGTAACATTTCATAACGCCATCTCTATTATATTTCAGTCATTTTGGCATAGATTTGTCTCCTGGCTTTAATTTTATTCCGGTAGTTTATCTTTTCTCCTGCCAATACACCTTCCTGTTTTAATTATGGTAGTATGATAGATGTTGAGATCATACAGGGAATATCTTTTCTTTTATACTTTTACTTCTTTTTTTTCTTTTTGGTGGTACTGGGGATCAAACTCAGGGGTATTCTATCTCTGAGCTACACCCCCAGCCCAATTTTAATTTTAATTTTGAAACAGGGTCTTGCTAAGTTGCTGAAGGCCTCACTAAATTGCTGAGGCTAGTCTCAGACTTGCGATCCTCCTGTCTCAGTCTCCCAAGTACTAGGATTACAAGCATGTGTTACCACGCCCAGTCCCTTTATGCATTTTCAAAGGTAATCTGGCTATCTGGATCCTTTGTAATTCCTATCAATTTTATTTTTTAATTCATTTATTTTGAAAAACTGGGGATAGAACCCCGGGGCATTCTACCTCTGAGCTACACCCTCAGCCTTTTTTTATTCTTTATTTTGAAACAGAGTTGTTTATTTCTCACTAAGTTGTGGAGAACCTCACTAAATGGCTGAGGCCAGCTGTGAACTTGAGCTCCTCCTGTCTCAGCCTCCCAAGTACTGGGATTACAAACCTGTGCCAGCACATACGACTCTCCCATCAATTTTAGAATCAGCTCATCAAATTTTTTTTAAAAATGGGCAGAAATTTGATTAGCTTGCATTGAGTCCACAGATCAATTCAGGGTAAATCTGATATTTCTACAATGTTGAGAGTTTTAATCCATTAATATTTTTATCTATCCTTATATTTAGATTTTCTTTAATATTTAATAAAACTTTAAAAAATCTTCATAGAACTCTTCAGCATACTTCTAGGTTTATTTCTGGATATTGTTATTGGTGAAGGTATCTAGTGTATAAATTTGTATTTTTTGTTTGTTAATAATATACTGAGGCAATTTTTTTTTTTCCAGTACCTGGGATGGAACCCAGGAGCATTCTACCTCTGAACTACTCCCCCAGCTTTATTTTTTCTATCCTTTTTATGTTTGAAACAGGATCTCACTGAGTTGGGAAGGGCTCACTAAGTAGTAGCTGAGGCTGTCCACCAATCGTGACCCTTCGGTCTCTGCCTCCCTCCTGAATGCTGGGATTACAAACTGTGCCACCACGCCCAGTTATCTTTTCTTTTGAAACGGGGTCTCACTAAGTTGCAGAAGTCCTCACTAGCTTGCTGAGGGTGGCTTGGAACCCGCAATACTCCTGTCTCAGCCTCCCAAGGACTGGGATTAGAAGTGTGTGCCACCACACCCAGATCAAAATTTATTTTTGTTATATTTTATTTTTTCTCAGTAACTAGTAAATATGAATTAATAAATTATCTGTATTATTAATGATAAATTATCTGAAAATAATGACAGTTTAGTTTTTTCAGCATATTTTGGACCATGTTCGTACATATATTTTGAAATGAAGTACCTATTTACTGAAGTTTGATAGCTGGCAACTTGTTTTATTACCGCTCTCAAAGAAGTTTCAAATTTCTTTTTTTTTTTTTTTTTGTGGTGGTACTGGGGTTCCTGGAAGCCTGTCTACCTCCGGGCTACACTCCCAGACCTATTTTTACACTTTTATTTGGAAACAGGGTCTCCTAAGCCAGCACGCACGGCTGGCTTCGAACCTGCGCGATCCTCCTGTCTCTGCCTCCCAAGCGCGGGGATTACAAGCGTGCACCACCATGCCCGGCAAAGAAGTTTCAAATTTCTACTTTGAGTGTAATACATGCTGTCGATTATGAAGTTTCTAATTGTTATATTAAGAAAATTCTATTCTTAATGTTCTAAGAGATTTTTTCTTTTTCTGAGTAGATGCTAAATTTTATAAATGGCTTTTGCATATCTCTCAAGGTAACTGATTTTTTCTTTATTTTATTATTTTGATAAATTATATTAATTTTGTACATTTTGTGGTAAAACAGAATGGCCATAAACTATTACCTTTTTATTTTATTTTTACCTGTGATTGGGCTTAGTTTGATAATATTTTTATACTTTCCTTATAAAAAGAGTAGGAAAATATTCCTTATTTTTCTGTTTTCTGCATCTGTATAAAATTAGAATTGATGTGTGTGTGTGTGTGTGTGTGTGTGTGTGTGTGTGTGTGTGGTTTCTGGCAATCTATACTCTTTGAGTGACTTGCCAGGAAAGCTATTTGAATTTGAAGTTTTCTTTGTGAGAAGATTTTGACTACTGATTTCGTTTTTTAAATCCTTAGAGAACTATTCAGGTTTTCTGTTCTTAAACATGTACTGATAACTTTCTAAAATGTGCCGCTTTCTCTAAATTTTCAAATGTACTAGGATAAAGTTATCCACAAATTGTGTGTGTGTGTGTGTGTGTGTGTGTGTGTGTGTGTGTGTTACGAGGGACTGAACTCAGGGACATTCTACCTCCGACTTATATCCCAGCCCAGTTTTTTTTTTATTGTTTTATGTTGAAACATGGTCAAAGTTGCTGAAAATGGTGTCCAACTGATGACCCTCCTGTCTCAGCCTCTCAAGTACTGGGATTTCAAGTGGGCACCACCACACCTGGCTCACAATATTTTCTTATTTTTTACTGTCTTATATCTTACAGTAATGCCCCCTTTTCATTTCTGCTATTATTTGTGCCTTTTTCTTAAATCAATATCCCCCGCAAGTAATAGTGACTCTGAATCAGATGAATCTACAATGATAGGCGAGACTGAGACCTAAGGAGTAAGTTTCTTGGGGGCACATGAATTTCAGAAGAACTCAGGGTGGGTCTACTCTTTCATTCCCCACATGACACTATGAGATGGGCGCTATCACCACCACAGTTAAAGAAATGGAGTTTTCGTGCAGGTTAATATGCCAAATCAAGATTACATGACTGAAAAGAAATGGAGTTCAGATTCTAGCATTCTGGAGTGTTTTGCAACACCAACTGTCTCTGATTAAACAGATACAATTAGGTGTCTAAAGATTTAATCTAATTCTCTTTTGTGGTACTGAGGATTGAATTCAGGGGCATTCTACTTCCACCCCCAGCCCTATCTTTTTATTCTTTATTTTGAAACAGGGTCTCACTGAGTTGCAAAGGGCCTCACTAAGTAGCTGAGGCTGTCTGCAAACCACAGTCCTCCTGTTTCAGCCTCCCAAATGCTGGAATTACAAACTGAGCCACCACGCCCGGCTCTATTTTTTTATTTTATTTCATTTATTTCATTTGGTTTTTTGTGTGTGGTACTGGAGGTGGAACCCAGGGGCTTTTCTACCTCTGGGCTATACTCCCAGACCTATTTTATACTTTATTTGGAAACAGGGTCTCACTAAATTGATGAGAGCCTCACTAAGTAGCTGAGACTGGCTTCAAACCTGTGCGATCCTCCTGTCTCAGCCTCCCAAACTCTGAGATTACAAGCGTGTGCCACCACGCCCAGCTCCAGGTTACAGTTTTATTCTTTATTTTAAAACAAATTTTCACTAAGTTGCAGAGGGCCTCACTAAGTAGCTAAGGCTGGCCATGAACCTGTGATCCTCCTGTCTCAGCCTCCCAAGTACTGGGATTAAATGCGTGCACCGCCACACACAGTTTAATTTAATTCTTAACTACCCAGAGGTAAGGTAAGAAAATAAGATATCATTGAATGTACCTCTGGGTTCTTCTTTTTAGTCTTCTACAACTGGCAGCAGCCTCTTAAACCTGAGGTAAGTGCGCCACCTACTGGGAAGTTTACCACTTTGCAATTTTAAACCAAATCTTTTTTTTTTTCGTTTGTTTGTTTGTTTGCTTGTTTGTTTGTTTTGCAGTACTGGGGATGGAACCAAGGGGCATTCTACCTCCGAGCTACAACCCCAGCCCTATTTTTTTTAATTTCTTATTTTGAAACAGGGTCTCACTGAATTGCAAAGGGCCTCATTAAATAGCTGAGTCTCTCCATAAACCAGATTCTCCCATCTCAGCCTCCCAAATGCTGGGGTTACAAGCGTGCTCCACCACACCTGGCTCATTTCCCAAATATTTAATGCTAAGGTCAGTGGTGTGCAAAGGCCACGACTCAGTAGAGTACACTTGTATGAAAACATTACTTTGTAGTCCATAAATATATACAACCATTATTTGCCAATTAAAGTAAAACTACTTTAAAAAGCCAGAATATTAGCTGACCCTCAGTTAAGTACTGTTCCAGGAACTCTAGTAAGTGCTTTGTGGCCATTATTTCATTGACCCCTTAGAAAAAGCTTCTGAAGATCACTCTGTCATCTGTATTTATTGATACATTTGTGTTTGTCCTTTTTGGCAGTAAGGACTGAACCCAGGGGCACTCGACCACTGAACTACATCCCCAGATTGGCCGGTGGGTTGGTGGGTGGGTGAGTGGGTTGGTTAGTTGGTTGGTTGGTTGGTTAGTTGGTTGGTTAGTTAATTTAAGATAGCATCTCACTAAGTTGGCCGGACTGGCCTCACACTTGTGATCCCCAATTGCTGAAATTGAAGTCATGCGCCACAATGCCCAGCAGCTCTATCAGTTTTATTTTGGTAGTATACATTACTAGCTGTGTGCTAACACTCTAGGGCTTAAAATCCAACCACCTAGATCAGAGCCCATCAGCTACAGCCAATCTATAGTCTGATTTGGTACTACTAATGAAAATTATTGAAATTCAAATTTTAGTGCTCATAGATAAAGGGGTATTAGAACATAGTACTCTTATGTACCTACTGTCTATAGCTGCTTTTGAGACATAGCGGTTAAGTAGTTGAAACTATAGGGTTCTCAATGCCTAAAATATTTACTAACTAGATCAATACAAAAAAAAAAAGGTCAGGTGATTCCTGACCTAGATTCCAACCTGAGCAAGTGACAACTTTAATCTTCCATTTTTATTACTCATAAAAAAATAAGGACAAAATTTACTAAGAGAAGCCTTCAAAATCTCTCTCTCTCTCTCTCTCTCTCTCTCTCTCTCTCTCCTCTTTCTCAATACCAGGGATTGAACCCAGGGCACTCTTCCTCCGAGCTACACCCCAACCCTATTTTATTGTTTAATTTTAAACAGGGTCTGACTAAGTGGCTGAGGCTAGTCTGGAACCTCCTGTCTCAGCCTCAAGTACTGGGATCACAGGCCTGCGCCACCACGCCCGGCTAAGCATGGCGTCTCTAAGATACAGAAGTCTAAGGTAAGGCATGTGCTTGAATATATTATAATGGAACTCAATTTCCATCTACTACTCTGCTCCCCCTGCAGCCTGGCAGGATGTAGCATTTACAAGCTTCATCTTCAAGGTAACATATTGGATCCCATTGCTGGCCTCATAATTTTTTACCTGTATGACTTAACAACAGCATGGTAGGGTGGAGAGGGATGAGAATGGAGGTTGAGTACTTACACTTTGAATCTGCAACGCCCACTTTGAATTCTGATTCTTGCCACTCACTGTGGGGCGGCCTGGGTAAATTATACAACCTTTCTGAGCTTCCACTTCCTCATCTATAATATGGGTGTAAAAACAATAGGGTTTCATGGGGTTGATTTAAGGATAAACGACTTCAGGGTGGAAACAATAAAAACAGTGCTAGTTGTGTTTTCAATTGATTTTTTCCAAGGTGCTAGTTGTGTGTTTTCAATTGACTTCCCATCAGATTTAGGATAAAAGCCCCATTGTTTCCTTGGCTTTCTAGAGCCTGTACTTCTGCCCTTTATCCAGCTCTGCCTCCCCCTCCCTACATCAGCACCATAATAGACTTTCTATGTGCAAATTATACCAGCGTTTTATTTCCTCACGAGATATTTGCCCTTGCTGTTTTCAGTGACCTCAAGGCTCAGGGTAGATGGTTTCTTTGAAACACAATACACAAGTAGATGTCTTCTAGTCTATAGCAAATGTGACCTTGAAAACATTCCTTGGAAAGAAGATAATGTGGACAAAGTGTTTTCATAGGCTATAAAGATAAAACTGGAAGATTCTTTTGAGTGCGTTGTCTGCGTGACTAAGCCAAACTCACCACCTGCAAAAATTAACTCATTTTTAAAATTATTTCTTTTCCATTTTCCCTCTCCCTCCCCACTCATCTACCAGTTGAACCCGTGTCAGGCATAGAAAGGACCACAGCAAGTATTCTCCAAATGGATAGAATGAATTAATGAGTAATTGGGAGGAATCTACTTTCATATAGATGTCTGTATAATGTTTACTTTTGCTATTTGTGTCAAAGCTTACCTGTGCTTAAACGTGCAGGAGATACATATTGTTAGCTCAGCATCCCTTCCTTTCTCTGAGAAACAATTTCTTCCGCACGTGGACATTAGAGGGGGTTACATTCTTACAGGACCCAGGTCTGCTGACTGGCCCAGTTAAAATCAGGTGTGCAATCCCTTAATTCCTCAGGCCTAGCTGGTTAATTAGCCTCCCTTCAATTCTTTTTTTTAATGTCTATTTAAAAAGCAACTTCCAGATAGTGATAGATACAAAGTTTCTGACTTAAAATGGTTCAATTTATTTCATGCATGCATGTGTGTGTTACTGAACCCAGGGCCAAATACAAATTAGATAAACAGTACCACTGACCTACATCCTTAGCCCTTTTTATTTTGAGCCAGTATCTAAGTTGCTTGGGCTGGCCCCAACTCGTGCCTCCAGCTCCAAAGTAGCTGGGATTATAGTTATGTGCCACCTGACTTGGCCAATTTAGGATGTTTTAACCTTATGATGGTATGAAAATGGCAAGACCAGTAGAAACTGTACTTCCAATTTTGATCTTTTCATGGACTGGCAATAGATAATACCCTCTCGATGCCCAAATGCAGAATAATAAAATTATTCTCAGCATATTTAAGGTAGATTAAACTATGACACTTGGTAGATTAGGTATGTTAAATGCATTTTCTGCTTGGGGTAGTGGCACATGCCTATTATCCAAGTTCTTGGGAAGCTGAGACTGGAGAATTACAGCTGAAGGACAAACTCAGCAACCTAAAGAAACCCCGTTTTAAAATAAAAAAGACATATGCTTGTAACTCAGCTACTTAGCGAGGCCCTCTGAAACTTAGTGAGACCCTGTTTGAAAATAAAGAATAAAAAAATAGGGCTAGGAGTGTAGCTCAGAGGTAGAATGCCCCTGGTTTCAATTCCCAGTATGGGGGGGAAAAAAAAAAAAAAAAAGGCCAGGTGTGGTGGTGCATGCCGGTAATCCCTGTACTTAGGAGGCTGAGACAAAATTGTGGGGTCACGGCCAGCCTCAGCTACTTGGTGAGGCCTTCCACAACTTAGGGAAACTGTTTCAAAAATAAATAAAAAAGTGTTGGGGGTGGAGCTCAGAGGCAGAATGCCCCTGGACTCAATCCCCAGTACTGCAAAATAAATACATACATATATACAACCAAAAATAAAAGGTTTGGGTAAAACTTAGAGGTAGAATGCCCCTAGGTTCAATCCCCAGTATCTCTCTCTTACGTGTGCACACACACATACACACGTTCTACTTACTATATTTTCAACTTACCATAGGTTTATCAAGAATAAGCCCACGGTAAGTTGGGAAGAATCTGTAATGCTTAAGAACTGACCACCCGTTTCTCCACCTACATCATCATCCTTCCTGTCTTCCTTGTGGTCTCCACGTTCAATCTCTCCTCCATTGTGTAACAAACCCGCATCCTTCTAACAAATTCATTCCCCTTTGTGCTTTCGCCACCCCACGCAGGGCTTCTGTCACCAGTAATAAAGCACTGAATAGCACAGTGCCTTTTAACCATCTGTAGATTTCTTAAAACCAGTGCCAGGAGCCACTAGAAAACTGAGTCAGAATCTGAGTCTGGGCGTCAGCCATTTCAAGGGTCACGTGGGTGATTCTTTCAGATACTTTCCTTCAATACCTCTTTTAGGAATGTTCATTCTAAGTAGGTATACGGGAATGTATTTTCATCTTCACAAGACTAAAAGATCTTCTATAAGGCTTACGTTTGTGGTAACTACTGGCCTGCTAACGCGTCTTCGCCCCACTGCAGAAAAGTTCCCATCACAAATCTCTAAGAGTTACTGTCAGGTCCTACACATTCCAAGACCAGATCCTCCAGATCCTATGTAGATTTCCCCTGGTATTTTAATCCAGCCCCCCCCCCCACATACATTCATATATAGTTGTAACTCCTAATGATGTTACATGATCCTTATCTGCAAGAATTTTTAAAGTAGCCCCAAATTGATTTTGTACCTCAGCCCAGCACCCTCCCCGAAGCTGATTCAAAATGAGTTTCTCAATCCCTATGCAATTTGTTTTTTTGTTTTGTTTTTGTGGTACTGTGGGTGGAACCCAGGGGCTTTCTACCTCCAGGCCACACTCCCAGACCTATTTTATATTTTATTTGGAAACAGGGTCTCACTAAGTTGCTGAGAGCCTCATTAAGTAGCTGAGGCTGACTCTGAACCTGTGTGATCCTCCTGTCTCAGCCTCCTAAGTGCAGGAATTACAAACTGCATCACCACGCCCGGATTTGCAATTTGTATCTTGTTCCCTTACAAGGGGATAGGAAGGTCTTCACTTCAATTAGAGCTCAAGAGACCTAGACTATTCAACTGGAATCTCAGGAGATCAAAGGTCTGTACCAATACATGCTAGAAAAAAAGAATTACGATTGGTCCAGACCTCATACCTGGTAAAGAAGTGTCTCCTTGCTCATTTCTCATTAACTGGCCAAAGGCAACATTTTAAACTAAACACCAATGAGATCTTTATTTATTTATTTATTTATTTTTTGGTACTAGGGTTCCTGGAAACCCTTCCACCTCCGGGCTACACTCCCAGAACTATTTTATATTTTTTTTATTTGCAAACAGGGTCTCTTAAGCCAGCAAAGCTGGCTTCGAATTAGCGCGATCCTCCTGTCTCGGCCTCCCAAGCATGGGGATTACAAGTGTGCGCCACCACGCCTGGCACCAATGAGATCTTAATGGAACAAATCCATTGCTAGAAACCGGGAGGAATCAAGAGTGGAGACACGAAGTGGTATTACATCCACTCCTGTTCTTAATCTTGAGTTTGCATCAGAATCACATAGAAGGCTTGTTAAAAACCAGCTTCTTCTGATTCAGAAAATCTGGGGTGAAGCCGGAGAACTGTGCTTCTAACAATTTGTTTCTAACAAATCCCCAAGTGAGGCTAGTCTGTAGGCCCAACCACATTTGTTTGGTGGTACTGGGGTTCCAGAGGCTTTCTACCTCAGGGCTATACTCCCAGACCTATTTTATATTTTACTTGGAAACAGGGTCTCATTAAGTTGTTGATGGCCTCACTAAGTAGCTGAGGCTGGCTTCGAACCTGTGCTGTCCTGTCTCAGCCTCCCAAGCGCAGGGATTACAAGCGCTCAGCTCCCAACCACATTTTGAGAACCCTGGCCTACAGTGAGAATGGCAGGAGGGATCCTGACACAAGGCTACCTCTCCACCAAGACCTGGAGGCAGGGTGGAGTGGGAGGAGTGAACAAAGTACAGAATAAAAGTTTAAACGAATACAAGTTTATTTCTTGCTCAGTAAAGCCAAATTAGCCAGGAGAGAAACTGTGTTAATGAAAACAGTCCTCACAACTGTTCAAGGACCAAACTGAATATCTATCATCTTCAAGTAGCTTCAAAGCTATCCCAGAGACACCCATCTAAATAACAAGCAGGAGAAAATGGAGGCTCATGCGAGAAATCTAACGGGCAGACCTGGATTCCTACTTACTCCACTGTCTAAATGCAGTCACTGGGCCTCACGCACTTAGGACCCCTTAGCTGGGCAGCCGTATCTCAGCAGTGTATCTCAAAATGCAAAAATCTTTGGCAGACATCTAGCAGTCTCTTCCACCAAAGCCTTTTCCTGTTACTGGTTTCTGGCCTTAAGCAAACCTCAGCTCAGATTTAAAGGAGATGTGTAGTTAACTACTTAGCATCCTCATTATTACAATGAATGCCCAAAACTAAAGCGAACAATGGACGTATTACCTGAGTGACAGGAAAAATAACTTATAGGACCCCCTCACCCCTAAATTCCCGTGCAGGACAGGGAGAAGAGGATGAGATACTGAGTCTACAGGAGTACTCAGGAGAAAAAGTAATTTTTAATTCCACACAGTTCCTCTCTTATGCTACACGACTCTGGGAAGATTAAGCAGAATATTTAATAAGGTCCACAATTTCACATTTATATAGGTCAGTATCTAACCACCATTTTTAAAGCAAATGGCAAATTTACTTTTCAAAGATGAAAGCTTGTTATTACTGAGGATATCTTCAAGTTTTATTACAACTCTAAAACCAGAAATATCCTATACAGCAACACTTTGCTTGTTACTGTGGGGGGGTGTTTGGGATTGAGGACTAAAGGCAGGGGCATTCTACCTCTGAGATATATCCCCAACCCTTGTAAACTTTTGTCTTTTGATGAGAGTCTCCCTACACTGCTATGGCTAACCTTGAACCTGTGATCCCTGTCTCAGCCTCCCAAGTAAGGGATTACAAGCCTGTGCTACCACACCCAGCTGTTAGTTACTCTTAATGTAGGTACACATTTGTCTATGCTTGTTACTCAGTGAAATGACTGCCTGCAACATCTCATAAATGAAAAGCTGGAGTCAAGAAAAAACAACACCTTTATGTGTTTAGTTATGCCTTTTTAAAGACTGTTCAGAGAAAATAAACTAATATATGTCATTTGCCAAAATAAGAAATGAAGAGAAACACCCTTCATGGCCTCTCGTTCATTTCATCAACGAGGACACACAAGGCGGCATCTTTCTCGATAATCTGGTCCTTCCTGTGACCTGAACTTTCCCTTTGTTGCTCATTCTGTCCAGTGCAACTGTTGCCATCATCAGCGTCCATTGGTTCCGTTTTGACTCTGACCCCTGCTTCGGAATGGGGCAGATCATCAGGCAGGGAAGCCAGGCAGTTCTGGATCATCTCAATGACTCGCTCCAGGTGCTTCTGAAACCTCTCGGCCGTTTCAAGCCGCTGCCGTTTCTGGACCTCCATCATGACTCGCAGGGTCTCTCTCGCTTGGTGGGGCCGGTATTCATTTATAAGATGATGCACGTGTACAAAAAGCAGCTTAAGGTCTTCTAGTTTTTCTTCTCGTTTTATACTTCCAGGGCTCCTTATCAGGATATCTAAAAGGTCCAAAAAATTAATAAGAATAGACATATTGAGTTTCCTCAGTTCTTTCTTGTGATCGAACTGCATAGGATGAAGCCGTTCGATGCCCTGACTTTCCAAAGGGCGGATGATAAGATCATCACACTGGAACTGGTTGCCAAACATCATGTAACTGTCTTTTATCGGAGGCGGAGGCTTGGGAGCCAGGCCCTCTTGAATGTTCTCGTCTGTGTATTCCTTGATATACTGCATCGGAGGCGGTGGAAGCGCACTCACTTGTTGAGGTTCACCCATTGTGGAAGATCCGGAGCCTAGAAGAACAGACCATAAAGACTTAGATAAGAGCTTTCAAGACAAATTGTCACATTTAATGACTACAGACAGAATATTCTCTTCTGATAAGTTTGGAGTCTGGGACAAAATGATCTCCTTCGTTTTTCTTCTTTTTTTTTTTGCAGGTCTGGGGATAGAACCCAAGGCATTCAACCTCCAAGCTACACCCCCTGCCCTATTTTTTATTTTGAAACAGGGTCTCACTAAGTTACAGAGTGCCTTACTAAGTAGTTGAGGCTGTCCTCGAACCACGATCCTCCAGTCTCAGCCTCCCAAGTGCTCTGATTACAAGCGTCCGCCACCATGCCCGGCTTCTTAGTTTCTAAAATTAACACTTACAGTAGGGAAAGGTTATAATTCTTTTCTACTTAGGCATTATCAGCCATATGCACATTCTCCTTTCTCTCCTTAATATCTCTATCACCATTAAAAGAATATTCTGAGCTGGGCACAGTGGTGCACACTTATAATTCCAACACTTGGAAGGCTGAGGCAAGAGGAGCGCAGGTTTTCGGCCAGCCTCAGCTTAGTGAGGCACTTCACAACTTAGTGAGACCCTGTTTCAAAGATAAAGAAAAAATAGGTCTAGAGGTGTGGCTTGGAGGTAGAATGCCTTTAGGTTCCACCCCCACGGCCCCCCCAAAAAAATTCTGTAGCATCTTCTCGACTATAAAGAAAATTTTCTGGATTCCACACCCCTATCAGTTAGTTATGCCCCATTTCTCTACTCTTTTCTTAGCCAGAGTACACACGCTGACTTCCAATCTTAAATCACAATCCCCTTCGCTTTCTGCTATAGATTGATTTCCAAAACCAAACACAACTTATAGTTTGACAAAATTAACACTGACTGTTTGGAAAGGGTAGGAAAAACTGGAAATAATTCATTTTTTCATCGATATGAGGGCCGGATAAAATAGAGTATCTATGTAATATAATCATTAAAAAAACAAGGGTAGAAGGGTATCATAAAAACCTATACAAATTATATATATATATATATATATACACACACACATATATATTTCAATTGCTTATAATACTCTTATTTCAGTTGCAAATAGTTAAAATTGAGTTTTTCAAACTTCCATTTTAATGGAAATTTGGATTTACAGAATAGTCTCTCTCTCTCTCTTTTTTTTTTTTTTTTGGTGGTACTAGGGGTGGAACCCAGAGGCTTTCTACCTCCAGGCTATACTCCCAGACCTTTTTTTTAATATATATTTTATTTGGAAACAGGGTCTCACTAAGTTGCTGAAAGCCTCACTAAGTAGCTGAGGCTGGCTTCGAACCCATGCGATCCTCCTGTCTCTGCCTCCCAAGTGCGGGGATTACATACGTGCACCACCATGCCCAGCGAGAAAAGTTAGTCTCTAATATTAAGTTCCCCTTATTTGCTTTATTGGTTTCTCATCGCTTTACCTCTGAACACTTCAGTATATATTCCTGAAACAAGATTGTCCACTTCCAACCACGATGCAATTAACAAAGCCAGACAATTAACACTGATCTGATTCTTCAATATAAATTTTAGACAAGGAGGGCGTGGTGGCGCACAATTGTAATCTCAGTACTTGAGAGGCTGAGATAGGAGGATCACAGGTTTATGACCAGCCTCAGCTACTGAGTGAGGCCCTCTGCAACTTAGTGAGATCCTGTCTCAAAATAAAAAATAGGGGTGGGGGTATAGCTCAGAGGTGGAATGCCTCTGAGTTCAATCCCCAATATCACACACATACACACACACACAAAAAAAAAAAAAAAAAATTTTTTTTAGACAGCCCAGGTTTCACCCCACCCAAGCCCCTTTAGGTTGGAAGTCATTTTGTAAAAGTAATAGACATAGCCCGGTGTGCTGGGGCACGCTTGTCATCCCCGCACTTGGGAGGCAGAGACAGGAGGATCGCGCAGGTTCGAAGCCAGCCCCGCGCGCTGGCTTAGGAGACCCTGTTTCCAAATAAAAATGTAAAAATAGGTCTGGGAGTGTAGCCCGGAGGTACAAGGGCTTCCAGGAACCCCAGTACCACCAAAAAAAAAGTAATAGACATAAAAAGCACATTGTTGGCCAGCCGTGGCGGCACATGCTTGTAATCCCAGTACTTGGTTGGCTAAGACAGAAGGATCGCATAGGTTGAAAGTAAGCTTCAGCTACTTAGTGAGGCTCTCAGCAACTTAGTGTGAACCTGTTTCCAAGTAAAATATAAAAAACTTGTCTGGGGGTTGTAGCCTGGAGATAGAAGGTCCCTGGGTTCCACCCCCAGTACTACACAAAAAAGTGCACATTGTTTTATAACAATTCTATGAATTAAATATATTTCCAACTTAACTTAGAGATGAAGATGCCCAATCTCAAAGTGGGGAAGGATATCCAAAGGCAAAATGGTACATCAGGTCCTTAAAGCTCAAAAGTGCAAACTCTAGTAAACCACTAAGCTTCTAACTGTACAATCAGAACTTGCGATATTACAGGTATCAGGTTTTCCATCGCTTCTTTAGAAAAAACTTTTGAGAACTGAAGAACTACCCCTAAGTATTGTAGCTGGTTTTCAGACTCACACTTTCTGGCCTTTGCTCCGGGATGGAGCGCTGGCTTCACTAAAAGGCAAACCAGAGTCCTGTCTACTGTGAATGGGACCCCTCGCACTGTCCTTTAAGAAATCTCTCCAGCCGGGTACAGTGGTGCACGCTTGGAATCCCAGTACTTGGGGGAGGCTGAGGCAGGAGGATCGCGGTTCGCCCCCAGCCTCAGCTACATAGTGAGGCCCTCCGCAACTGAGTTAGACCCTATTTCAAAGTAAAGAATGAAAAATAGGGCTGGAGGTATAGCTGGGAAGTAGAATGCCCCTGGGTTCCACCCCAGTACCGCCAGAAAAATTAATAATAAAAATAAAAAACCTCTCCAGACGAATATCCTTTAGGCTAGGAATCGACCCCTCCTCCACCCTCCCCACCCCCACAACCCAGCTGATTTCACCGATGGAAGGGGAGGGAGGAGACAAGGACGGTTATTCTCGTTTTACAAAGAGCCAGAGAGGGCAAAGGACTCGCCAAGGCCACACAGCGTGGACACCCAGCGGCCCGGCCAGGGCCCAGGCCTCCCGACCTCCGGCCGGCTCGCGGCCCGACACGGAGGCCGGAGGCTGCAGAGAGCGGAGGCCGGGCTGTGCACCCAGCCTCCAAGAGAGGGGCGGGAGGCCACTCCCGTAGGGATGCGCGGGGAAACCGAGGCAGCGCCTCCGAGGCCGCCCAGACCCAGCCCAACCCAAAGGAAGCCGGCGGCTCGGGAAGGAAAAAATGTGCGCACACCACGGACCCGACCACCCGCCGTCTGCTCACCTTGGTTCTGCGCTTACACTCACAGGCGCCTTCGCTACTGCAGTCGAAACGCGACTTCCGGTTTCCTCCTCCGGAAAAAGCTACGATGCTGTGTTTCGATTGGCTGTAACGGCTGTC
Source organism: Muscardinus avellanarius (assembly GCF_963383645.1). Classification (NCBI taxonomy): domain Eukaryota; kingdom Metazoa; phylum Chordata; class Mammalia; order Rodentia; family Gliridae; genus Muscardinus; species Muscardinus avellanarius. The sequence continues at coordinate 9,906,920 of NC_137793.1, forward strand.
CTTTAGCCGCGGTCTAGTCCCGCCTTCGGACCGGCGGCTCGCTACTGCGCCTGCGCATCTCTCCCTCCAGCCCCGCGCCTTCTCTCCCAGGTGTGTCCCGCCGCCCTCTGCGTTTGTTTGGCCAGGTAGCGTCTAGCCGTCTGTAGAGTATATTTCTTTGTACTTTCCGCCAGTAAAAGCAGTAGCTGGTAGTTTTTCCCCACCGTTTTAATTATAACGCTTAAAATTAAGCCTTCCATTGGCTTTACGGTAAAACAAATAGAAAATATGGATAAGCAGGTATCTTTAAAGCTTATATCAACATGACCCCACTGTCAAAAATAATGTTTACAAAAATTAAACGGGGCACTATCTGTTATTTGTATTTACTTTCTCTCTTTTTTTTTTTTTTTTTTTTTTTTTGCGGGCCTGGGGATCGAACTCAGGGGCATTCAACCTCAGAGCTATACCCCCTGCCCTATTTTTTATTCTTTATTTTGAAACAGGGTCTCACTAAGTTACGGAGTGGCTCACTAAGTAGCTGAGGCTGTCCGCGAACTGCGATCCTCCAGTCTCAGCCTCCAGAATGCTGAGATTACAAGCTTGGGCCACCACGCCCGGCTATTTCTTAACATCTATAAATATTTGTGAACATGATTGGAAAAAACATATTCTGGTTTTTTTTCTTTTTCTTTTCTTTTTGCGGTACTGAGGATGGAACCCAGGGGCATTCTACCTCCGAGCTACACCCCCAGCCCTATTTTTTATTCTTTATTTTGAAACAGGGTCTCACTGATTTGCAAAGGGCCTCACTAAGTAGTAGCTGAGGCTGGCTGCGAGCCGTGATCCTCCTGTCTCAGCCTCCCGAATGCTGGGATTACAAGTGTGTGCCACAACACCAGGCTCTGAACCTCCATTTCTTCACCATCCTTGAGCTTTTATTGTCATTTAGGAATTCGGAGATGTCTATTATATGTGCAGGCCACAAATTGCCAAGTGAAAAAGTTTGATTGGGAGTTATTCTCACAAGAAGTGTCACAAATTTCTAAATTCATGGGAGTCTTAAAGCACATTGCACATAAAAGATAAGATTATTCCAATAAAAGTTATCAACTTTATCTCCTAAAAAATAAGATTCTTGCCGGGCGTGGTGGTGCACGCTTGTAATCCCCGTGCTTGGGAGGCTGAGACAGGAGGATCGCGCAGGTTCGAAGCCAGCCTCACCTGCTTAGTGAGGCTCTCAGCAACTTAGTGAGACCCTGTTTCCAAATAAAATAGAAAATGGGTCTGGGAGTATAGCCCGGAAGTAGAAAGCCTCTGGGTTCCACCCCCAGTACCACCAAAAAAAGAAAATAATAATAATAATAAGAAGAAGAAGAAGAAGAAGATTCTTTTATTTTATTTTTTTAAACTATTGTAGATAATTCCAAATATAATTAATAATTCCAAATATAATTCCAAATATAATTAGAGACTCCAAGCCACCCAACTTCAGTAATTATCTTCCCATAGACATCATTTCATCTCTATATCAGCATGCGTATCTAGATGTCTTTTTCATATATAATCATAGGATCATTGTCTTATTTTAAACAAACTAATAATTCTTTCATATAAACAGCTAGCAGATCTGTATTTGAATTCTAATTATCTTAGGCTCCACAGAAGGCCTACCCTTTTTGATTGTCTGATGTGTCTTTTAATCACCTTTTAATCTAGAGGTTCCTCCCCCATCCAAACCTTTCCCCCACTTCAGTTTTTCTAGGTCATTCTATTCCACCTGTCAAGAGAATTTGCCACACTAGATCATACGCACTCCCCTAGGACTCGCTTCTCAAACCACTTCCTAGTCGTATATGATCCAGCTGATAACATCCAGGTGATAGTAATGTGGGCCTGAAACACCCCCTCCTGTCAGCTCCTCACACCCCTGTGTCCAGCTGTATGAGATAATCTTTACTCAGCTGCAAAGGTTGAATCCAAGGAGAATTCTTTTTCTCCTAAAACCGCCATACCAACCTTTCCTGTATTAGGTCTATTTAAAATAAGTACAGCCTCCCATTTTACTAATTTTCACCATTCCCGCTGCGATGATTCCAGTCCACTCCATCCTTTCTCACTTAGACTCCTGAAAGAGCCTCCCAAGTAGTTTTCTACTTCTATATATATATTTTTTTCTTTTAGCAGTACTGAGGCTGGAACCCAGGGGCACTCTACCTCTGAGCTACACCTCCAGCCCTATTTTTTATACTTTATTTTGAAACAGGGTCTCACTGAGTTGCAAAGGGCCTCACTAAGTAGTAGCTGAGGCTGGCTGTGAACCGTGATCCTCCGGTCTCAGCCTCCTGAACACTGGGATTACAAGCGTGCGCCACCACGCCTGGCTTCCACTTCTATTTTTTGGTCCTCTTTGGTGTCTGTTTACCACACTGTCTTAAAATGTAAGACAAGCTGACAAGCTGGGCGTGGTGGCACACGCTTGTAATTCCGGCATTTGGGTGGCTGAAACAGGAGGATCGCGGTTTGTGGCCAGCCTCAGCTACTTAGACCCTTTGCAACTCAGACCCTGTTTCAAAATAAGGAATAAAAAAATAGGGCTGGGGGTGTAGCTCAGAGGTAGAATGTCCCTGGGTTCCATCCCCAGTACTGCAAAGGGAAAAAAAAAAAAAAGTAAGACAGATCCTATCATTCCTCTATGCAAAATTTCCCATGGCTTTCTGTTATATTTAGAATAAAATTTAATGTCCTTACCATGGCTTATGTAAAACCCTACAAAATCTAGTCTTTCACTGTCTCTCAGATCCATGCTCACTCTTCTCCAGCGGCACTGGTTTGCTTTCTTTCTCTCAAAATTGTCCAGCACCTCCCTTCCCCGGGGCCTCTGCCTCTGCCTGCAGCACTCCATCTGGAGATAGTCACATGCCTCACTCCCCACTTTATTCAGGTCTCTGGACAAATATGGTTGAATTCTTCCCTGGCCACCGAAAAAGGTAGCATGATACTGATAATGCCCTTGGAGGGTGCCCCAAAACCCCTTTATACATATTCTATATTCTTCATAGAACTCATTGTTAACTGAAACCATCTCAGTGTAGGATATTTGTTTGAGTCTTTCAACCCAATGCAAAGTTTATAAACAGGCCCTTTGTCTGTTTATATCACTCTAGGTATATTCTTAGCACCTAGAGCATAAATTCCCCAACTTATTGGCTTTACTGCCTCCTATTCAGAAAAAAATATTTTTTTTTTTTTTATTTAGCTCCTCCCTGGGTGACTTCATTGCCCAGCCCTCCAAAGAGACCCCTAGTGGATGACTCATGCCACATATAGTTCCAAACCCTATATGTATTTATTTTACTTTTTCCTAAAGGCCATACCTAGGATCAAGTGCGGTAAGATAATAACAATAACTAAGAATAATTACACCATTGTGCTGTAATCAAAGTTAATGCGGTCCCCCTCCAATTTTGTTATACTTTGATTTTTTTTCACTGAAATAAAAAAAGCACTTTACAGCTTCTCTTTCACCTATTTGAATTGCTAGCATCACTCCTCTTGCACTTTGGGGGCATTTTTATGTAAAACAAGAATTGCTTAGCTGAGTGTGTTGATATACACTTGTAGTCCTACTACTTGGGAGGCTGAGAGACAGGAGGATTGCAGGTTCATGGCCAGCCTCAACAACTTTGTGAGGCCCTCCACAACTCAGTGAGACCCTGTTTCAAAATAAAGAATAAGCCAGGCGTGGTGACACACGCCTTTAATCTCAGCATTTGGGAGGCTGAGACAGAAGGATCACGGTTTGAAGACACACTCAGCTAGTACTTAGGCCCTCCGCAACTCAGTGAGACTTTGTTTCAAAATAAAGAATAAAAAATCTGGCTGGGGGTGTAGCTCAGAGGTAGAATGCCCCTGGGTTCCATCCCTAGTACTGCAAAATAAAGAAAGGAAGGAAGGAAAAAAGAATAATAAATAGGGCTGAGGGTGTAACTTGGCTGGAGAATGTCCCTGGGTTCAGTCCCCAGCCCTGAAAATAAAAAGTACTGCAATACTCTATCTGATAACCAATAACGGCTACTGAGTGACTAAGGGGCAGGTAGTATATACAACATGGATACTCTGGACAGAGGGGTCATTCGCATTCTGAGCGGGCCGGAGCTTGGAAGCACTGACATTGCATCATGCTATTCAGAATGTTGCACCATGTAAAACTTATAAATTGCTTATTTCAAAGTTGGGGATTTATTTCAGTGGTAGAGCATTTGCCTAGCAAATATAAGACTCCGTGTCCAACCCCAGGCACCAAATAAAAATTAGTTGTTTATTTCTGAAATTCTTTATTTAATATTTGCACACTGTGACAGACCGTGGCAACTGAAACCACAGAAAGTGAATCTTCGGATAAGTACGGACTAATATATAGTTATAGTCATCAAATGAATGCATCGTGTGACCTAGATGGCTAGGCCGCAGTCTGTTCAGCAAAGCTCCCTTGTGTGAACTTACTTTCCTCTCGGTTCTTTTAAGGGGCATTCTACCTTCGAGCTATACCCCCAGCTCTATTTTTTATTTTTTATTTTGAAACAGGGTCTCATTGAGTTGCAAAGGGCCTCAGCTAAGTAGCTGAGGCTGTCAGTGAACCATGATCCTTCTGTCTCGGCCTCCAAATGCTGGGCTTACAAGTGTGCACTACCACACCCCGCTTACCACGTTGAATTTTTAGAAGTTAGATTTATTGAGGAATAATTTGTGTATAGTAAAGTTAAATTTAGGTGGACAATTATATGAGTTTTGATGATTTTATACTGGCATATAGCCACCACTACCGGAATTAGCATAGAATATTTCCAGACAATGTTTGTACCCCTTTTATATTCAATTTCCCTCCTTTGCCTCAACCTCTAGTTATCACTGATCTGATTTCTGTTCATCTATTTTTACCATTTCCAGGATGTTACATAAATGGACTAAGGGAGTATGTAAGACTCTTCTGACTTTTTTTTTTTTAACCTAATGTAAGGCTGTGGCCAAAATAACCCGACAAGAACAACTTCGAGGAAGAAGGATTTATTTTGGCCCACAGTTTCAGAGACTCCAGTCCATGGTTTTTTGTTTTTGTTTTTGTTTTTGCCATAAGTATCTTTCCTTTGGTCAACTGTCCATTTAGACTTTTTTTGTTGTGATGGTGGTACTGGGGATGGAAGCCAGGTGCTTTCTACCTCCAGACTACACCCCAGACCTGTTTTATATATTATTTGGATACAGGGTCTCACTAAGTTGCTGAGAGCTTTACTAAGCTGCCGAGGCTGGCTTTGAACCTACGATCCTCCTGTCTCAGCCTCCCAAGTACTGGGCTTACAAGTGAGCGCCACCACGCCCAACTCATAGTTTTCTTTCATGATGCATGTTTTCTGTGCCCCAGCATAATTTGTTGGTCTCTCATTGGTAACTATCATTGGTAGACTGACTCATAAATAGTCATCTCTGAGCTTAGTTAGTTACATTATATCTATGACTTGTTGGCCAATCCAGGTAGAAGAATTAGAAGCTAGCTCATTGAAATTATCACATCCAGTACCTGCTTCTTCTTATATGGGGCATTCTACCTCTGAGCCACACCCCCAGTCCTATTTTATTTATTTTATTATTTTTTTTTTATTTTTTATTTTTTTATTTATTTTTTGCAGGCCTGGGGATGGAACCCAGGGGCATTCGACCTCCGAGCTACACCCTCTGCCCTTTTTTATTATCCTTTATTTTGCCTATTTTTTTATTCTTTATTTTGAAACAGGGTGTCACTAAGTTGCAGGGGCCTCACTAAGTAGCTGAGGCTGGCCTCGAACCTGTGATCCTTCAGTCCCAGCCTTCCAAGTACTAGGATTCCAGATGTGCATCACCATACTCGGCCTATCATTTGATTTTTATCAGCTACATATATTATTCAAATGATGCACTCTCATATCATCGCTAGTGCGTTTTCCCCTGAAGTCTGTGCTGTAATTTCAATCCCCAATCACTATTTTTGGTTATTGTTGTTGCTTCTTTGGGACAAACGATCTCTTCACCCACAAGGATCTCAACCTACCTGCAGCCTGCTGGTGGGAGGGAAGGTGCGCTCGGCTTTGCTCACTACCTTTTCTTACCAGCAGGGGGCAGCAGTAACCCTGACATTTGGGGACTATTGTATCTTCAGTTTCAATTTTCTTTCATAACAGAAAAGACTTGCGTCCCCCACATGGGGTCCCACTGAACGACATTGTCGGTTATTTTCTGCAGGATGAAGAACTTCAAAGGGGTTTAGAATCCTGCCCTAAGGCAAGTAGATCCTTTCGGATTATTTGCCGCAGCTATTATTATTAACGTCTATTTACGTTATGATGTGGAATTTCACCCAAGAGAATATTAGCCAGGCCGTTATCACACCTGTTCTTCAGATAGGCACAAAATCTACCCATTTTATTGGTTGGATGATTGATTGACTTTTTTCTATATTGTAAAAAGATCTAGGCTATATTCATCCCATTTTAGGTCCCTTTTTTTGTGTGTTTATTTGTTTTTGCAGTACTGGGGATGGAACTCAGGTGCATTCTACCTCTGAGATATAACCCCAGCCCTAATTTTTATTCTTTAGTATGAGGCAGGGTCTCACTGATTTTCAAAGGGCTTCACTAAGTACCTGAGGCTGGCAGAGAACCACGATCCTCCTGTCTTGGCCTCCCCGATGCTGGAGCACACCTAACTAGGCACGAACCTCCGAAATCTGAGCCAAATAAACCTTCCCTCATCTAAGTTTTTCTTGTCAAGGATCTTGGCCACAGTCATAAAACATCTTCCCAAACCACATCCCACACCGGAGTGGCAGAGTTATGATACATCATTAAGACTGCAAGTCCTCGGTTCATGTTAGGGTTCACTCTTGGTGGCTGTGCATTCTGTGGATGTTTAGAGATGTTTAATGACATTTAGCCACGATTCTAGAACCATACAGAGTAGGTTCACTCTCCTAAGAACCCCCTGAGCTCCACCTAGCCATGCCCCCACCCAGGGAAATCACTGGCTCTTTACTCTTTTCATGGTTTTGCTTGTTCTTGATAGTCACGTAGTTGGAATCATACAGTACGTCGCATTTTCTGATTGGCTCCTTTCACTTAGCAATATGAAATCAAGGTCCCCCATTTATTTGGGGGGCTTCATAGCTAAGTACTTTTTTATCACTTCATAATATTCCGTTGTCTGGATATACACATGTTTATCCATTACCCCACTGAAGGATATCTTGGTTGCTTCCAGCCTTCCAGAACTATTTTTCCAAAAGAATATGAGCCGGGCGTGGTGGCGCACGCTTGTCATCCCCGCGCTTGGGAGGCGGAAACAGGAGGATTGCGCTGGTTCGGAGCCAGCCTCGCTGGCTTAAGAGACCCTGTTTCCAAATAAAAATATAAAAATAGGTCTGGGAGTGTAGCCCGGATGTAGAAGGGCCTCCAGGAACCCCAGTACCACCAAAAAAAAAAAAAAAAAAAAAATCCCATCAACAGTGTTCTTTTACCCCCCACATTGTTGCCAGCTTTTGTTTTGTTTTGTTTTTGTTTTAAGACCCAGGTTTTCCTGTGTTGTTCAAGCTGGCCTCAAATTCCTGGACTCAAGTGATCCTCCAGACGGACCAGCCTCCCAAGTAGCTAGGACTACTCCAGGTGAGTGCCACCATGCCTGGCTTCCGCTTGTCTTCATTCTCTAACCAGGATCAGTAAAAGGGAACATGTTTTTTAATATTGATGAAACTCAAATTATTATTTTTTATTTGTAGATCATGCCTTTGATATTAAAGACACTTTTTTCTAATCCTACATTCTAAAGATGTGTCCTATGTTTTTTCCTATATAATTTATGGTTTTACATCTTATTTCAGTCTCAAGTTTTCAAGCTCAGTATTTTATTTTATTTATTTTTTTTATTTTTTTTATTATTTTTTTATTTTTTGGTGGTACTGGGGTTCCTGGAAGCCCTTCTACCTCCGGGCTACACTCCCAGACCTATTTTTACATTTTCATTTTTGGAAACAGGGTCTCCTAAGCCAGCGCGCGCGGCTGGCTTCGAACCTGCGCGATCCTCCTGTCTCTGCCTCCCAAGCGCGGGGATGACAAGCGTGCGCCACCACGCCCGGCTTAAGCTCAGTATTTTAATAAGGTGTGAAGCTTATTAAAGGTTTACTTTTTTCCCTATCAATGTCCAGTTGCTCCAGCACCACATGTTGGGAAGCTCTCTTTCTCCTATTTCATAAAAATATCAACCATATTTGTATATATCTATTTCCAGGTAGACCATTCTGTTCCAGTAAGTTGTGCGTTTTATTTCTTCATCTATATTGTGTAGTCTTGATTACTATAACTATTAAGGCTTGACATTAGGTAGACTCGTTCTCATTTATTTTATTATTATTATTATTAATACTATTTTTGAGGTACTGTGGATGGAACCCAGGGGCATTCTATCTCCCAGCTACATCCCTAGCCCTATTTCTTATTCTTTATTTTGAAACAGGGTCTCACCGAGCTGCAAAGGGCTTCACTAAGTAGCAGCTAAGGCTGTCCTCAAAGCATGATCCTTCTGTCTCAGCCTCCTGAATGACGGGATTACAGGTGTGCACCACCACGCCCAACTCTCCCACTTTATTATTTTTTTCACATTTATTCTCACCAATATTACTTCTCTCCCCTTTCATATAAAATTTAAGATAATCTTGTGTATATCTATAAGATATTTTGCTGTGATTTTAAGAGATATCCTGTTTAACATATGTCAGTTTTGGAAAAGCTGACATTTTTACGAGGTTGAAACTTTCAGTCCTTGACCTTGATATGTCTCTCCATTGACTTAAGTCTTCATCAATTTCTTTCCTCAGTTGTGTTATGGTTTATAGCATAATTTTTTTTTTAGATTTATAAATTTTTTAGCAATCATAAATGGAATTTATTTTAGTTTTGGTGTTCACGTGTGCTAGTATGTAGACATACAATTGACTTGGTGTTCTATGAATTTGGTGAAATTATTTATCAACTCTAGGAATTTTTTTGTAAATACCTTGGGGTATTCTACCGGCAATTTTATTTCTTCCTTTCCAATCTGTGTGCCTTGTTTTGTCTTCTTACCTATTGCACTATTACTATTAAAACTTGCAGCGCTGTGTTAAATAAGAGTGATAGGTGGACGTCCTCACTTTGTTCTTGATCTTAGAGGAAAAGCATTCAGCCTTTCATCATTAGATGTTATGTTAGCTGAAGTTCTTCATGGATGCTCTTTATCAAACTGAAGAAATTCTTCCTATTTTTATTTATCTGAAAATAGTTATTATGAACAAGATTTTGTCATGTACCTTTTTTACACTGTCTGGTATGATTATGTATTTTTTTTTCTTCTGTAGCCTCTTAACATGGTAAATTACAAAAAGTGGTTCGGGATTTTGAGATTAATCTTGAACTGCTGAAATAAACCCCACTTGGTCATGTATATAAGTATTTTTATATGTTTCTGAATTCTCTTTACTGATATTTTGTTAGTAATTTCTACCTCTATATTCATGAGGGGTATTGAACTACTATTTTCTTTGTTATGCTGTATTAGTTTTAGTATCAGGATAATACTAACTTTATTAAGTGAATTGAGTAATATATATTGAGGTACTGGGGAGGGAACCCAGAGGCATTCTACCTCCAAGATACACCTCCAGCCCTATTTTTTTATTCTGTATTTTGAAGCAAGGTCTTGCTAGGTTGACAAGAATCTCACTACTTGATGAAGTTGTCTTCCAACCTGCGATCCTCCTGTTTCAGCCTCCCAAGTACCAGGATTACAAGCGTGCTCACCACACCTGGTGAGTATTCTATATTCTTGAGGAGATTGTGTAAAATTGGTAAAAGTTTATAAAGTACTTCTTTAAATTGTTGGTTGAAATATCCATTGAAACTGTCTTGGTCAGGAAATTTGTTTTAAGAGCATTTTTAAATTACTGCGTCAGTTTCTTCAAAAGTTTTATAATATACCTCTCTGTGGTCATTTTCTTTGCTCTGTAGTCTATTTTTTAATTAGTATAGTGATTTCTGCTTTCCTTTGATTAATGCTTTCATGATATATTTTTTCATTTTTTTTACTTTCAATATGCCTACATCATTATATTTGATTTGAAATAATTTTTCTCTTGACAGCATGTAGTCAGATTATGGCTTTTGGTTTGCCTGTCAATATCTGCCTCTTGATTGCTATTATTTAGATCGTTTACATTTAGTGTGATATTAGTATGTCAACAATGCCATTTTGTTTTTTGGTTTTTTTTTCCTCTATGTATTTGTTTCTAGTTGCTTTTTCCTGCCTTCTATGGGTTACTTGAATATTTTTCTAGAATTCTTCTTTGAAGTATATATATATATATATATATATATATATATGATTGTATATTAATATATACATACAATATATATTATATAAAATCGGATTGTATATTAATATATACATATCAAAGGTGTACATATACTTTTCAGTCTAGTCATATTATCATTTTAAAGACTTAAATGAGATGCAAAAGCTTTACCTCTCTTTATTTCCCTTTTATATTCCCCATTTATTTGTTTGTTTGTTTGTTTATTGGTACTGGGGATTGAACCTAGAGGCATTCTACTTCTGAGCTATACTCCCAGCCCTATTTTATTTCTTATTTGGAAAGCAGGTCTTACTAGGTTCCCGAGAGTCTCACTGAGTTTCCTACGCTGGCCTTAAAACTACAATCCTCCCATCTCAGCCTCCCAAGTACTGGGATTGCAAGCATGTGCCACCACACTCGGCAATATTCCCCAGTTTGAATATATTAATGTTAGGTATTTTCTTGACAAACATTTAGAACCAGCCAGACACCATCATAAACTTGGCTCAACCCTAATTGAAAAAATGTTAAAGAAGAAAAACTGATTGTATCTTCTTAATTTTTTCATCTTCCATCACCTTCCAAGATCTACCCTCATTTTTAAAATTTTTAATTATTTTTTCAAAGGCATTTTCTTTTCTTTTTAGATAACTTCCATTAGCCACTCTTTTAGGTCCTCTGGCGATACTTTTTGTTGTTCTTTCCTGATCATTTCTGAAGGACAAGTTATCTGGGCAAAGGATTCTGTGTTTTCAGTTTTTTTCCTCTTGGCACTTGAAAAATAGCAGCCACTTGCCTTTGTTTTCCATTGTTTCTGATGAAAAAATTGTCATTTGAATTGCTGCTCCTTATAGATAAGTGTCATTTTTCCTCCGGTTGATTTTAATGCTTCTTGGTTTACTGAGTTTAATTATGACTTGTCTGAGTGTGGGTTTCTTGGAGTTTATCCTCTTTGGTATTCACTTACCTTATTGGAAAAATTTTACCAGATTGGATCTTTAATTTTACCACATTACATCTTTTGTTATAGTACCACAGGTTCCTAGGCCTTAAGTCCCTAAGCCTTTTTTTTTTTCAATCAGTTTTCTCTGACTTTTTTTAGATTGGGCAATTTTTATCATTTTCTTTTTCAGCTTGTTAATTATTTTATCTTCTCCATCCATTATACTGTTAAGGCCAACCACTTGGCTTTTTTTCATTCACCTATTAAATTTTCTATTCTAAATTTTTTGTTTTATTCTTTTTTACATCTTCTGTCTCTTTGCTGAAACTTTATCTTTCTTTTCTGAAGATTTTTTTTATTTGTTTCAAGAATATTTTATATTCCTAATTTCTTTGTCATGGATGCTTTAAAATCTTTATCAAACTGGATGTGGTGGCACAATCCTGTAATCTCAGTACCTGGGAGGCTGAGACAGGAGGATCACAGGTTTGAGAACAGCCTCAGCAAGTACTGATATTCTCATCAACTGAGCAAGACCCTGTTTCTAAATAAAAATAAGGTGGTCATGTAGCTCAGAGGTAGAATGCCCTAGGTTCAATCCCTGGTACCATAATAAATAAAAAGTAAATAAATGCATACATACATAAAATTTGTCAGGTAATTCTAACATCTCTGTTATCTTGTTTTTTTAAATCTATAGATTGATTATCTTTTTTCATTCGGCTTTAGATCTTCCTGCTTCTTCTGTATACTAGACTTTAAATGACGAGTGAGATATGGTTGAAGACTAAATGTCACTGCATTATGTAAGGAGCTGGGGCTTAAACATTCTGTGACGAGCTTCTCACAGTACTGTAAGAGGCAAATGGAGGCGCCCCACCCCCTCGATACTGCTATAGATCCATGGTTCCCTGTGGCCTCAGTTCATACCCCCAGATGTTGGGTCTTCTCATTACTGCTGGGCAAAAGGTTTACTGCAGCTATGTGGAAGTCAGTCTAACCCGTCTGCTTTTGAATAAGCAGTGAATGAGTACCATCATCCCTGGGATATTTGTTTTCTTTTTTATATCTACATGTTCTAAATATTTGAGATTTATATATGTTATTTTTTTCAATAAGAAAACATACTCATTTAAAACCCAAATGCTGCATTGTGCTTTTTCAGGCTACCACCATCTCTTTGCACAAGGTTAGTGGAGGGAGGAGGAGATGACTCCAGCATCACACTAACGTAGTGTGTATCACACTAATGCAGCCTCATAGGCTGTATTCTCTAGGAAACAGATATTTGAGACGCAGGTGTGGGAAAGAAGTATCCTTAGAATCAGCATCCGAGGAGAGAATGAGGCCTGTAGAAGTCAGCTCCTACAATGGCTTTGCAGGGAACTCTGGAAAGAGAAGAACCCATCTAAGCCAGCCGCGGTGGTACTGAGATGGCCAGAGCTTCCTGTTCCACCTTGTCCTGGCCTCAGTGTGGAACTCTGGAAGACCATCACCTTGCCTGAGGGAGTTTGTTGCAGCTGAGGCAGTTTCCATAGTTACCGTCAGCCAAAGGCAACACTCCCAGCACCTGGGGCTGCACGTCTTCTGTGGTGTATCACCGTGTCCACCCTACAGGGCTGTCACCAATGGGAAGCTGTCTTTGGAAACATCTCTTTTAATCTTATTTTATAGATGCTGCTGCAAAAGATAGGAAGTGACACGATGTCACCTATTAACATCGCCCTTCCCAAGTACTTCTCAGAGTAACGGCTGTGGTCCTTACAAAGGACACACCTGACCAAGCCATCCCCCAACTTATACTGCTTCACTGGCTGCTCCTTCCACTAAGGTCAGGAGTTAAAACCCCTTCTATATACCTGAAAGCTTTGCGTAGCCTGTCACCGGCTCTTTTTTCCAGCATCTGTCTTACCATCCACACCCTGCCTGCCCATGTGCACCACGGCCCACCTTCAACACGCTGAGGCACTTTCCTCCTTCCTACCATAGCATTCATTTCCCATGCTTAAAGACTCCATTTCCAGCACGACAACCTTACAAACAATCTCATGTTACTGTAGGCCAAAGATTTTTTGTTGTTGTTTTCTTTGTACTTAGGTGTGTATGCCACACTTTAAATTGGGGGCACCAGTTGGTAATCAGCCATTATATGGCCTGATGACACTGCAGCCACAGAATTGCTACCCTCGGGATGAATATTGCTGTTACACATATTGGCCCCTTGAAGGGCCTCGAGAAGCCCTTCAAGGGGTAAGGATGCATAGATGCCGAAGACAGGACTAGGAGGACCAAAGATAATGCCATGATCTGCATGATCCTTGGGTTAACAGCTGAGAGTATTCAGGTCTGGCATGGCAGTAAATCTGGAACTTTGGGCCAAAGGCTTGGATATAATTCTTCCTCCTCCTCCTCCTCCTCCCCATCCCCCTCCCCCTCCCCGTTCTTCCCTTCTCCTCCTCCTCTTCCTCCTCCTTCTCCTCCTCCTCCTTCTTCTTCCTTCTCCTCCTCCTTTTCCTCTTTCTCTTCTTCCTCCTCTCCTCCCCTCTTCTTCCTCCCTTCTCCTCCTGCTTCTCCTCCTCCTCTTCCTCCTCCTCCTCCTCCTCCTCCTCCTCCTCCTCCTCCTCCTCCTTCTTCTCCTCCTCCTCCATCTTATTCTTCTGGGCAGGGGATTGGACCTGGCACATTCTACCCCTGAATAACACCTCCAGACCTATTTTTTTTTTAACTTTACCAAAAATTCTCGCTAATTTGCTGAGACCAGGTTGCTGAGGCTGGTTGTGACCTGCAATCCTGTCTCGGCCTCTCAAGCACTGGGATTACAAGTGTGCACCACCACACCGGGCTGTTTCCTCTCTCTTCTACTCTGTGTGCCAACCCCTTGTGTTCCCCGGGCCTTCCCCAAAGGCCCTCTCTTAACTTTCTTTAAAATGTGCCTTTCTGTGCAAGTGTTACCTACAAGCATATCTGGATTCCTGTTGCGTATGAGTCTTTGTAAATTAAAAATCACAAGGTGGGATTTTTCAGCCACTCACCAGAATAACTGATCAGAGTTCCCTTTGATACCACACCACTCCTCAGAATACCTCCTTTTGACTTTCCCCATTTTCCTACACACATTTGCTCTTCAGAGAAGGTTCCTGAGTTTTTCTGTAAACCCAGCCTTTATCCTGGTAGATTCTACTGTCGTGGAAGAATATAAGCCAAGAACTGCAAGGCTGGTCAGGTTTCTGCCACCCAGGCTCATACACACACACACCTGCTTCCCACAATCCTATTTCTCAGCCCCAGTGGCTATTGTGGAAAATTTAATGATGTTCATGGACTTATGAATTTAGCATTTTTCTAAACTTAGAGCAAAATATAGTTTTTGTAGTAGAGATTTAAAAATTTATCATCTCCTTTCTAGTGCAGCCTAACTTTTTTTTATTCTTAGGAATTACAGACCTGATACACACAGAATTTACACAGTTCCTTGATACACGGCATGCGAGGCCATTCTATTATTTTCATTTTTATATTTTTTAATATTTTTATTGCTGCATTGTAATTATGCGTCTCAACGGGGTCCAAATTCATACAAACAGACACGTGCACAGGTCTTGGTGTGATTCCCTTCAGGTCCCACCCAACACCACCCCTCCCCATACGTAACAGCTTGATTGGTGGTGGCCTCCATACATGGACGCAGCATCATTTGAACTCTTTCTCTCATCGTCCTCCCCCATCTCCCTCTTCCTCTCCTTTCACGATTCTACTGGGCGCTCTCCTCAACTGTCTAGAGTCCCTTTCGTTTCCTAGTTACTCTGAAGCAACCCTTGACTTGCTGTGACTAATCCCCCTTAACATAATATGCTCTATTCCCGTCCATTTCCTCTAAATAACATGATTTTGTTGTTCTTTCTGGCTGAGTCAAATTTATTATCTTTTACTATTTCACCTTTATTTTTCTTTTTTGCATGGCTGGGGGGTCAACCTGGAGCCTCATGCCTGCTTGCAAGTACTGTAGCTCTGAGCTCCACCCTACCCCCTAGTGTTTCTTAACAGTATATGTAAACATTTTCCATATTTCTGTATTCTGAATGTTATTTTTATGTCACTTAGAATTTTCAGTGTATACTTATTATGGAAAGATATATCTTTTGGAATGATTGTCGTAAGTCTCCCCTGGGCACCTATAGAAAGAAAAAGGAAATGAGTGTGAAATAAGTTGATAAAGGTATATTTGGGGCAACGACCATGGCATGCGGTGCCACTTGGATGACAGTGATTTAAAAGCCACGCTGACTTCGGAGATGTCAGAGTAGAGATGCGATACTACAGGTGCAGGTGAGCCCCACTCTGCTGGGACCTGCTGCGTGCCCCTCTCACGCCGCGCGCCCCTCTCACGCCGCGCGCCCCTCTCACGCCATGCACCCCTCCTATTCCCTCTGCAAATCAGCCACTCTCTTGAGCCTTTTCTTTACTGTAACTTCCTCTATCTTTCTATATGTTTTCAGCCAACTTTATCTTGTTCTTGAACCGATAGTATTCTATGGTATGTATTTTTATTTTATTATTCAACAGTATGGAAGATATATTCTAAGGTGAACGACCGCTATTCACCTCCCCTGTAGTGTACTAATATACCTTGCAGGTATATACCACAGTTTATCTTTCTCCTATTTGATGAGCATTTGAGCTATTCTCAGGGTTTTCGAATTGCAAATTATTTTACTGTTGCTATTTAAACATTCTCCTAATTGTCCCCTGGCTTTTGAGAGTTTCTCAAGGGTATGTACGTGGGAAGAAAGAGGATGGTTAAGATTAAATCGGGGCTTAGCCCGCTTTTTCTCTAGGTAGTAGTATTTTGCATTCAGCAGTCCATATGATCCCTGTGGCAACAATGCAAAATCTGCCATTTTAGTTTGAAAGCAGCCATAGATGTTATGCAAATGAGTAGGTGGGCCTCTGTTCTAATAAAACTTTATTTACAAATCAGGCAGTTGCCAAGCTTTAGCCTTCTGAACATGATCAGCCAATTCCTGATGTAGGCAATAGATTTCCCTATTTCCATTGCCTCCAAATGCTGCTGCACCCTCTCCTCCTTCCCAAGGGGGTATATGAGGACTGTCTCTGCTCAGTCTCTTGGCTGGGTTGAATGTCCACGTTCACAGGCCTTCAAGGAGAAGGGGAGAGTGGACATGGGGAAGTGGTGGTGGTGCCTCCTGCCCATAGTCTGTGGCCGCCATAGTCTTAGGGACCCAGAGTCAGAAAGGGGGGAAGCCCTGGCCTCCACATAGGCTCAGCAGGGCCCGGGGCTGGCAGACTTCACCTGTCTGGAGCAGAATTAACATCACAGAAGCCACTGTGAGGTCACTGCCAAGCTGTGGGACAGATAAAGTCAAACAGAAAACAGCTGAGTTCTTTCAGAGTCGTATGACCTTTATTATTTAAACTACAGCCAAGAAGGCTGGTATTGGCTCACTGGGGGTACTTCCCTGAGCCCTGGTCTGTGGTCTGTGGCAGCAGCTCCCTGCCCTGGCTCCGATTTAAATGGATTTGGCTTCAAAGATGATCCTCTCCGTTGTCTCCGAGGTCACGGTCCCAGTGATTTCCAGCTCCTTGCCGGCTTGGCCTTTCTCCACCTTAGTCTCGATGTTGTGCTTTTCCACCATCTTCGCCACGATGCCGACTTCCCTATCGTGGGTCGTGACTGGTGCTTTTGAGCTGGGCATGGCCATGAAGCTCCTCAGGAGGGAGCCGATTTTACTGGACTTCTTACTCACAGTACTGGAACTAGCTGCGGACCGGCTCTTCCCCAGGTTGTGAGCGGTCCTGGACTCCTTGGTGGTGGAGATGCGGCTGGAGCTTTTGTGGGACGAGCCGTGTCGCCGGTGGCCTTTGTCCTTCTTGTCCTCGTTTGCTCTGCCTTGGTCGGATGTGGACTGGCGGGAGGACGATTTTCTGCTTTTGTCTTTCCCTGACCGTCGGTGGCGGGAACTTTTCCTGCTGGAATGCCGCTCCCTCTTTTCTCTTCTTTCCCTTTTTTCCTTCCGGCCTTCCTCTTTGGTCGGGGAAACCTTCTGGCTGCCGTCCCGTTCACACATGTAGCCTTCGCTCTGCAGGGTGGATACCAGGGGTGGTATCACTGCGGAAGGCTCAGCTCCTGCTGGGACAGGCGGGATGGTTGTCATGGTACCAGCAAACACCACGCTCACGCTGCTGCCAGGAGAGAGGCTGGCAGCCCCGGAAGAGGCGGTGCCCGCTGAAGAGGTGCTTGCAGCGCCCGCCAGCGCCATGTTCACACCGTCTAGGTTGGCAGCAACCGCCATGGCTTTGCTGGGTCCACCTTCTCCCTGTTCTTTGCTGGCAGTGCCCGCCAGGGCTGCGGCGAACTGGCCCGAGTCTGCCGACTTGGTGGCTGCTATGCTGAGGGCACCCGAGGTCGTGCCCTTGGCCGTCCCTGCCATCGCTGCACTCGCTGCGGAACCCGCCACCACCCCCGCCACCGCCAGGCCGCCTGCTGCCCCCGTGGCTGCTGCTGCGGCGGCAGGTCCTGGAGGGCGGAGGGCTCCAGAAGGCTCCGCAGTAGTATTCTGGATTCCCTCCCCTCCCGCATAAGCAGAAGAGGTGGTTGCAGACACCGCAGGAAGCTTTTGAGACCCAGAATCCTGATGCCCGTCTCCATGGACCTCTGAGGCCTGTTCCAAGAGGAGGAGAAACAGATGAGGTAGAGGCGAGAAGAGGCGCTCCTCCCGCATCCCGAGGCCGAGCAGCTCAAGAGCTTATCATCAGAAGAAGCCCGGAAACCCTCTGCCCTAAGTTCCCTTCTGTTACAGTGCTTCTGTCAAGTGGTCACTGTTTCACTTGAACAATTCTATTTTTCTGTGTGGAATGGAACCCAGGGTTTTTCTATCTCTGGGCTACACACCCAGACCTATTTTATATTTTATTTGGAAACAGGGTCTCACTAAACTGCTGAGAGCCTCGCTAAGTAGCCGAGGCTGGCTTCGAACCTGCGCAACCCTCCCGGCTCAACGTCCCAAGTCCTGAGATTACAAACGTGCGCCACCACGCCCGGCTGTACTTGAACGATCCTAGTGCTAAAGAAAGCACACATACAATTTCCCATCCTCATACAATTTTGTTCGCACACTTGTGACTTTTATCTTTGTACACACATTTCTAGGAATGGGATGGTTGGGTCAGGGGAAGCCTCTCACAGTTTGGTGTCTACTGAAACAGAACATTGCACTATGAAACTGTGCGTGTGTTCACGATGTGGGTTGTGCTGATTTGCACAAAACTCAACACATGGTAGTCACGGGGAGACAGACAAGGCCCAGATACAGGAACCTCTTCCTAACTGTTGCTAACATTTTCTACACTGAAGTAGAGAATAGACGAGTGATTATGAGAAGGGAAAGGGGTAGGGAGAGGAGGGTAGGGAGGGGACCGTTAGCTTGTGCAGGGGTGCAGTTACGTAAGGAAGTTGGATAATGTTCGATACAATGTGGGATGACTGTGGCTGACAGCAACTGGCTTTCTGTTTCAAAATAATGAGTGGAGAGGATTTGGGGTGTTCCTAGCAAAAAGAAACAATGTCCAAGGTGATAGATATAAGGTACCCTGATCTGCTCGTTACACATTGAGTACAAGCATTGAGATGTCGGATGACATGACCTAAATAGGTGCAGGTACCAAGCGCCCATGAAAAATAAAAAGCATATTTTTAAAAAATGTCCCCCAACAGCCGGGCGTGGTGGCGCACGCTTATAATCCCCGCACTTAGGAGGCAGAGACAGGAGGATCGCGCAGGTTCGAAGCCAGCCATGCTGGCTTAAGAGACCCTGTTTCCAAATTTAAAAAATATATAAAATAGGTCTGGGAGTGTAGCCCAGAGGTAGCAGGGCTTCCAGGAACCCCAGTACCACTAAAAAAAAATGCTCCCCAAAACAACAAAGGCCACCTGGGTTTGGGTATGAAGTGTTCAAGCAGAAACTTAACAATCAGGATATCGCAAGCCCTGAGTGTGAATCAACGTAGTTGGCACCTCGTGGGACATTTCGAGAAGGACTTAACCTGGGAGTCCATATATAAAATACATGAGCTGAGCATACATGGTGGCTCATGCTTGTAATCCCAGTACTTGGAGGCTGAGACAGGATCACCACCCGGTGGCGGCTCTTCTAGCTCTGAGCCCTTTCAGATGGGATGCGTTTCCCAGGCTAGCAAGGGAAGATGCTCTCGTAGGGGACCCGCTTTGGGGGACTCTCACAAAGCACTCTCCTCAAGTTTTCTTGGGTCTAGGCACTTACTATTCCGTTTTTGCTGCCCTCCATACTTGACGTTGTGTTTGTGTCTCCTGTCTGAACTGTGGGGGTACTGCTGCTGCTCCCTGCTGGCGGCCTCAGGAGGTAGACAAGCTTTTCCCAGTAGCAAAACAGGTCTTCCCGTGCATCTGAAGAGGGACACAGCTGCAGGTAAAACGTTCGGCCCGTGGCCAGCTTCAGGCGCAGCTGCTGTTTCTCGCGATCGTGAATGGAGATCTTGACGAACTTCAAGGGAAGGAGCCTCGTGAGCTCTAGACTCTTGGCAGGTCGGCGGCCTCTCCCCTTGATGAGCCGGCTGCGCCGGGCGTGCTCCTCGCAGACCTTAGCAGGCCGGGCCAGCAGCATGACGTCAGGTAGTGGGAGGATGGGGCTGGTGGACGCGATGCACACAGTCACCATTCGGACACGGTTGTGCACGTCAATCACCTCTCCTTTCTTGCTGATCTGGATAAAGTCACTCTCAAACATGGGTGCGTACTTGAAAATGTCATACTCTCCCCCCTTGTAAAGCTGCCGTTGCAGGTTCCCCATGGAGGTGTTGAACACCCCCATGGAGCGGCAGCTGTGGGCTGTGTAGTAGGGGAGCACACATTCACTGCTCCTGGCCTTCTTCATTGTAGACATTCCCACCGGCCACAGGTCAAGTCCCCAAGAGAGAGGGAGTGATGGCAAATGCCCATCTCCCTGCCAGGCGTGGCCTGACTCTCCTAGCACCCCGCCTTTAGCCTCTGCTGCCCTTTGTGACCTGTCGCCATCAACCACCCTTTGTCCTGGCCTCTGGGCACACTCCCTTCAAGGCTGGGTCAGACTGCCCCTCAAGCACACCACCAACTCCACAGGGGAGGGCGCATCCTGCCAGGGCGTAGGAGTGGACAGGCCGGAGGTACTTTTTAACCACAATTTTAGGATTCTTAATTTATGAAACCATTTTCTATGAGTGTGAATATCTGGGATACATATATATATATATATATATATATATATATATATATATATATATTTTTTTTTTTTTACGTATTATATATATTTTACCTTTTTGTGGTACTAGTTGTACTAGGGATGGAACACAGGCATCTTCTACCTCCGGGCTATACTCACAGACCTATTCTATTTATGTCTTATTTGGAAACAGGGTCTCACTGAGTTGCTGAGAGCCTCGCCAAGTAGCTGAGGCTGGCTTCGAACCTGCGTGATCCTCCTGTCTCAACCTCCCAAGTACTGGGATTACAAGCATGAGCCACCATACCCAGATTATATGTTTTATATATTGACTAATATTACTATATGTTTTATATATTAATATATATTTAGTTTTATAATTGTTACAAGTATTTCTCTAAGGACCATCTTCCTATAAATGTATTTTTGCTTCAGCTAAATTCTTTCCTGGAGATAAAATCCTGAAAGTAAACTATGTGCTTGCTAAGGACAGGGATCTTTTCTTTTTTTCTTTTTTCAGTACTGGGGATGGAACCCAGGGACATTCTACCTCTGAGCTACACTACCAACCCCATTTTTTATTCTTTATTTTGAAACAGTCTCAGCAAGTTGCAGAGTGCTTCACTAAGCAGCGGAGGCTGTCTCTGAACTGCAATCCACCTGTCTAAGCCTCCTGAATGCTCGAATTACAAGTGTGCACCACCACGCCTGGCCAGGTATCCTATCTGGTATTAGTAACATAGATGCACACAGCAGTTGGTGTGTCTGCAACCCAGCTCCTCCTGGCCCCAAGGGGACTTCTGCTACCTATTAGAGCCAGTCTTGTTCTGATGGTCGTTTCCAAGAAAATAATTTTCTCATTTGTAGAAGGTTAAGTTTTCAAAGTCACAAGTTTGTGGCGAGGAAACTGAGATACTGGGTTGTCCTGCTCAAGGTCAGAGTGGAGAGCCGGGTTCTAACCTAGGTCTTATAACCGGGTCAGAGATTTTTCTCTACCGCAAGCGGCGTGGCTCAGAGTTAGACTCTCATGCCACGCAATCGTGGGGGTTAGCGGCTTACATGGGTCTTAACTGGGAGCCACAAGGATCCAGAGAGGCCTTGACTCACCATAGGATTCCCACAGGTGCACCTGCTGTTTCACTCTTGATGTCTACTTGATAAACCATTGACATTTTTGTTTCTTTGAAAAGCTCTTCAGAGAAACTGTGGCAAAGACATCTTTTTTTTTTTCACTTTACACAAGATGAGGCCTCCGAATTTCCCCTCCTCCAGTTGTAAAACTACTTTTGAGATAAACACGTCCCCCCAAACTGGTGGCTACTATGCCAAGGTCTAGAAATAAACTTTTAACCACACAATGTTCTTTTTTATATCCCTTGTGCTTCGCACATTGCCGCTTTTCAATACATATGGACTTATTCACATTCATTGAGATTTGTTCTTTTATTCACTTACTCAACAAAGTTTAAAGAAGAAGTATTTTGTTTGGGGCCAGCTAGAAAGGAGAAGTGCAAAAGTAAATTTCTTTACCCCTGACAAGCTAAAATACTTTTGGTAAAGATAGCTGAGCTGCTTCTCCATAAAAAGAACAAAGTGGCTTACATTGTAATATAAGGGGCTAATTACTAAAACTCAACACTGTTGGATTTAAAAATGTTGGTTTTCTCTCTCGCTTTCCATGTATAGCATATTATCAAGTATAAAAGACTCAATCAGCTGGGCGTGGTGGCGCACGCTTGTAATCCCCGCGCTTGGGAAGCAGAGACAGGAGGATTGCGCTGGT
Source organism: Muscardinus avellanarius (assembly GCF_963383645.1). Lineage (NCBI taxonomy): Eukaryota > Metazoa > Chordata > Mammalia > Rodentia > Gliridae > Muscardinus > Muscardinus avellanarius. The sequence continues at coordinate 9,929,287 of NC_137793.1, forward strand.
TCGGAGCCAGCCTTGCTGGCTTAAGAGACTCTGTTTCCAAATTAAAAAATATATATATTAAATAGGTCTGGGAGTATAGCCCAGGGGTAGAAGGGCTTCCAGGAACCCCAGTACCACCTAAATAAATAAGTAAATAAGACTCAATCATCTATTCCTCTCATAAGTCTGTTTCAGATGAACCATACAGATGAGGGACAACATATTCTTATCATTTAGAATATAATTAGCCAGGCATAGAGCTATTTTACTTTTGGGGGGGGGATAATGGGGATGGAACCCAGGGGCATTAGACCTCCGAGCTACACCCCCAGCCCTATTTTTTATTCTTTATTTTGAAACAGGGTCTCACTGAGTTGCAAAGGGCCTCACTAAGTAGCAGAGGCAGAGGCTGTCTGTGAACCTGCAGTCCTCCTGTCTCAGCCTCTCAAATGCTGGGATTACAAGCGTGCGCCACCATGCCTGGATAACTGCTTTATTATTAATATTCCCAACTACTCTGTAAAATGTAAGTATGACTATTAGCCCTATTCATTATGTGTGTGTGTGTGTGTGTGTGTGTGTGTGTGTGTGTGTGTGTGTGTTACTAATGATGGAACCCAGGGGCCTTCTACCTCCGGACTACACTCCCAGACTTATTTTATATTTTGTTTGGAAACAGGATCTTCCTAAATTGCTGAGAGCCTCACTAAGTAGTTGAAGCTGACTTTGAACCTGTGCGATCCTCCTGTCTCAAGTCTCCTAAGTACTGGGATTACAAGCATGTACCACCATGCCTGGATATTAGCCCTATTTTATACAGGGGAAATCAAGATTTAGAAAAAATAAACTTGACCAATGTCACAAGAAACCATAGGATGTAGAAGTCCCAAAATATGGCAATGATTAGAGCCAGGCGTGGTGGCGCATGCTTATAATCCCTGTGCTTGGAAGGCTGAGACAGGAGGATCACGCAGATTCGAAGTCATCCTCAGCTACTTAGTGAGGCTCTCAGCAACTTAGTGAGACCCTGTTTCCAAATAAAATATAAAAATATAAAATGGGTCAGGGAGTATAGCCTGGAGGTAGAAAGCCTCTGGGTTCCACCCCCAGTACCACCACACACACAAAAAAAATGGCAATGATTAAACAACACTAAACTGCTCGATATACAAGTATCGTGTAGCACACATTCATCCCATTAGTATTATGAAGTGCTTACTTAGTGACAGACCCTATTCTAGATACTGAGAATATAGCAGTGGACAAAATAAGGAAATATCCTTGGTTTCATGGAGCTTATATATACACAATAGTAAACAAGCAAATATATGTGCAGTGTGATAAAAGCTATGGAGAAAGATGGGCAGACGTGTAGAATGGTGTGCGTACAGGAGTGGGAAGAGTTAAGGAAGAGTCACGGGAGGTGATGTTTGAGCAAAGGCATGAAGGGTAGCAAGAGGCCACGGGCCTGTGGCTGGAGAATGCCTGGCGTGTCTGAGGAGCCCCAAGGGGTTGGAAGGACAAGCATGGGGTAGACCAGGGGAAGAGTGGTTGGAGATGAGGCTTAGAGGCAACTGAGAGGAGCATGTCACGTGGACCTTGTGGGCCACTGTAAAGTCTATGGCTTTGCTCTGAGCAGCAGTCGATCTGACTCTACTTAGAAAGGATTGTTCTGGCCGCCATATTGAAAAGAGTCAATATAAGTGTCGGGGGACAGGAATGGAGGGTGAGAAACTCCTACAGGATTTGATGGTTTAGAAGGTGGGGAAGACATGGTAGCAGTAAAAATAAAGAGACTGGCCCCTAGACACTTTTCAGTTGAAGTAACTATTACGTATACTGGTAGTAAATAATTTCCAATTAATTTTAGTATGTGAAAAGCAAGTTGTAAAATAGCACATGTGGCTGGTCATATATTTCTGAGTAGAAACTTAAGCAGTGTGTGTGTGTGTGAAAGGTTGAACAAGAACCTGGTAACAGGTGCTACCTTGGGGCAGCTCGTCAGGTAAGGGAAATAGCAGGATGGAGACCTTGTTTTCTAGAATATTCCCTTTTATGCTTTTTAGATTTTGTTCCATTGAATATACTACCTGCACAAAAAATTTTAAAGAAACATTTCAAGTTCACAGGTTTGTAAAAATCTACCAGGAAAACTATATTCTTAGAATACTCGTTGATTGAAGACTTGATATGGAATTCAATAAATAGCTTCATATGAATTTAACTCTGGCCGGGCATGGTGGCACACGCTTGTAATCCCTGCGCTTGGGAGGCTGAGACAGGAGGATTGCACAGGTTCAAAGCCAACCTCAGCTACGTAGTGAGGCTTTCAGCAACTTAGTGAGACCCTGTTTCCAAATAAAAATAAAAATATAAAAAAGGTCTGGGAGTATAGCCCAGAGGTAGAAAGCCTCTGGGTTCCACCCCCAGTACCACCAAAAAAAAAAAAAAATTAACTCTGGCACCAAATTTCATAATTTGAGAATGGAAATACAAAATAATATTCAAATTCTTTTTTTTTTGCAGTACTGGAGATGGAACCCAGGGGCATTCTACCTCCAAGCTATACCCTCAGCCCTATTTTTTTTATTCTTTATTTTGAAACTGGGTCTCACTGAGTACGGAGGGCCTCACTAAGTAGCTGAGGCTGTCCACCAACTGTGATCCTCCAGTCTCAGCCTCCCAATTTCTAATTTTTAAAATCTGACTGATCTTTGGAGAATCAGTCAGTCAAGACCTATTTATTGATCATTCACTGTAGGTAAATCATTATGTTGGATATTCAGGCTGTCAAAATATGTTTCAGAAATTTTAAAATATGACTTTCATGATATAGAATGAACATGCCACAGGTTTAATTTATTTATTAGTGAAAAATGACCCAGCAGGGTGGTGACGCTGATTCAAAGAAGAATTAGAGGAACAGAAGGCATTAGAGAAAGAATGTTGGGGTACCACTGGCAGGTTAAATGTAGAACGGGTTATATCTCCCCAGTGCAATGGAATCATAACCTTTGGGGCTACATTTTTTTTTTTAACTAAACAGAAACTATTTGCATCTCTTCTGAATAAAAAATATCTATGAGTTACTATGGAAACCAGAGATAAGGCTTTAATCAGTAATTATAGCCTTCTTGAGGTCTTTAAAATGTTCTAAAATTAAATGGTGATGGTTATACAGTTCAATGAATATATGAAAAACACACGGAACTAAATATTTTTCATGGATGAATTTTCCAGTATGTGAAATATATCTCACTGAAGCTGTTAAAAATAATAGATAGCAAAATTCAATTTGGACTTATTGACCTAATTCAGTTTTCTTCATTCTCTATGATGATTAAATCATCTGTAGGCAGACATGTTAAAAAGCAAAAGTAAAAAAGCCTCAGTGTGACGTTGAAAGCACATGTGCCTGCTTACATGATTTCGTTTGTTTCTTTGTTTGTTTCTCTTGTTCCATGCTGTTTTGGTGCAGGGATTGAACCCAGGAACATTCTGCCTCAGATCTACACCTCCAGCCCTGTTTCACTTCTTATTTGCAAACAGGGTTTTGCTCAGTTGCTAGCTTCAAACCTGCAATCGTCCCATCTCAGCCTCCCAAGTACTGGGATTACAGGTGTGTGCCACCACATCTGGCTTCCATGTTTCTTGAGATATAAATATGGGGTACTTAAAAAAAAAAAAAAACCAAGAAATAAGGTGGAGCGCAGATGGGCCATGATCCTGACTTCTGAGAGTTTACAACCAATAAGAGAACCTATGCTGAAGCCTCCAAGAAGCCAGCGGAGAGCAGGAGAACAGATAAGCCCACGGTAGCATAATAGCAAATGCGTGCGCTGAAGGGTGAACCGAATAATATTTCGCACTCCATTTAGCCAACAGGAAAACTGTCCAAACCACAAGTCTAAGGATAGTTTTCTGTACATTTCAAGTGGCCTGAGGCTGAAGAATGAAGATAGAAGACTCTATGTAAAACACTAAGTATATGTAGACACACAAAACTACGGAGAGCTAAAGAGGACACGTTTACGGTAGGAAGAAGATTCAAGCCAATAGCTTTAGTGGTCCACGTATTACTTTGAGAAGCAGGCCAGAGGGACAGCTATATATAGCTTTTTCGATGAGCATGCAGCCTGGAGGAGGCGGGATGTTTTGAGCCAGGCAGGATGTGGGGGTGGGGAGATTTCCATACTGTACACAAGATGTACCTGCGGGGTAAATCCCCTGCCTAAAATATAATCCACAGAACTGTCGATTGCTGCCAGCTGAGGTGGTGTAGGATGAGCCGCAGTCTACCTTGGGCACCTAGATCTTCAGGAAGCCACCTGATTTCCATCTGACCTACTAGCTGTCAAAAAAGACCAGAGGTGCCTTGACTGTCTCTCCTAGGACCAGTATGCAGATCAGCTTCTGCCTCTGATTAAAAAGAAAAGCAGCTGGTCTACATAAAAGAAGCCAGACGGGCTTCAGAATAATTTTCTTTCTACTCACAACCGTCTCCCCTCTCCTTTCCCTCCTCCTCCTGTCCTCTTCTTCTGCTCTGCTCAGCTCTAGCTGGCTCCATTCTGAACCAAAATCCTTGCCCTGCTCATCACAGGGCAAGATTCTCCTCTTTCCACTTTCTGGTTGGCTCGGTGGTTCATGAGTTGTGAGATGTACCACCTGGGTTTATGTATCTAATCTAAGGTTACAACTGAAGACAACATCTACACACACACACACACACACACACACACACACACACAAAATGACGTTAAAAGTAACAATAAAGATGAGAAACTATATAAAGATAGTGAAGATTCCCAAACTTGTTTGGCTTACCGCTCCTTTTTTTTTTTTGGTTGTACTAGGGGTGGAACCCAGAGGCTTTCTACCTCCAGGCTATACTCCCAGACCCATTTTATATTTTATTTGGAAACAGGGTCTCACTAAGTTGCTGAGAGCCTCACTAAGTAGCTGAGGCTGGCTTCGAACCTGCGCGATCCTCCTGTCCCAGCCTCCCAAGCGCGGGGATTACAAGCGTGCGCCACCACGCCCAGTTTACCTCTCCTTTTTTGAAAACTGACAAAACGATTAAAGCAATCACTCAGCACCCCCTGAAATCGACCCCTTAAAGTGAATTAACAAAAAGGTACAGTAGTGACACATTTGTGTTTTTTCTTTCTGTTTTTTTTTTTTTTAAACTAGGGATTGAACAAACAGGCAGTCTGCCTCTGAGCCTCGGCCTCAGCTTTTGTTAATGTTTATTTATTTATTGTTTGTTTATTTGTTTGTTTGTTGTGGGTCTGGGGATGGAACGCAGGGGCATTTGACTTCCAAGCTACACCCCCTGCCCTACTTTATATTCCTTATTTTGAAACAGGGTGTCACTAAGTTGCAGAGGGTCTGAGTAGCTGAGGCTGTCCACGAACCGCGATCCTCCTGTCTCAGCCTCCCGAATGCTGGGATTTCAAGCGTGTGCCACCACGCCCGGCTAAGGTTTTAGTTTGAAAATGGATCTAAATTGCTGAAGCTGTTTTTAAACCTGGGATCCTCCTTTCTCAGCTTCCCAAGTACTGGTATTACAAAGGCATGCACCACTACAGCCAGCTGCATACATTTATGTATTTATTTATTTATTTATTCATGCGTTTTTTATTTTATTTTATTGGTGCACTATAGTCTCACATCATAATGTGGATGATGTTGACAACGGCAGAAATTCACACAGTACTTGGTGCCCTCCTTCCCCTTTTCCCTCCCTCCCAATACTGAGTGTCCAGGGTAACTATGTTCACATTTATACATAGATTCGAATGTAGCTCTTTTTGTTTATTAACTTCAGCCTTCTCCCTCCTCGACCCCTCCTTTCTGTCTAAGAGGGGCGCCAACAGCCAGCAAAGCCAGCGTCATACCTTTATGTGTCTGTATTTTACTTCAGCTCATTTTTGAAACCTATGAAAGGGGGAGGTAACTGATCCAGAAGCTGAGAAAAATGATTATTGGAAGTGCATATTAAATTTAGTTCTGAAAAGATAACAGAAAAGAGTAAAATAAACACTGACATTGATTATATCTGAGAGGTGAGATTAGAAGTGATTTTTAAAATTTATTTGCTTTTTTCCACTAAGACTATATGTCACTTTTGTAACCAGACATTTATATATTTCAAAAAAAAATAGCTGTAAGCTTCCTGGCCACCTTGTTTCTCATTGTCTTCTAATTAGAAAAATGATTTCTGAAAAAAGAACATCTTTTTCTTTTAAATTAGAAATTAAAATATTTCCCAACAGTATCATTTTTTAAATTATAAAAATTAGCCGAGCATGGTGGCACAGGTTTGTAAACCCAGTACTTGGGAGGCTAAGACAGGAGGATCACGGGTTCACAGCCAGCCTCGGTTACTTAGTGAGGCCCTCTTCAACTCTGTGGGACCCTGGTTCAAAATAAAGAATCAAAATAGGGCTGTGGGTATAGCCCAGAGATAGAATGCCCCTGGGTTCAATCTCTAGTACTGAAAAAGTTCCACAAATTTTGTCTAACTTTTCAGTTCAATTTGCTGGAATTTTGATATGTAAGTTTCCTGAAAATGTCCTGTGCATGTATGTATGCAGGTGTTAATAGAACATCTATATTGTAAGAATAAAATTATGCCATACATACTACTTTTCTAACAAAGATATCTATTGTACTTTTTTAGAATGATACATTATGGAGATATTTTATTCATCCTCAGGATCTGTATTCTGTAAAATGGATAAATCATAGACTGTTTAACCAATCTTTTACTGATGCATGGATAGGTAGTTCCTGCCAAGAAATAGCACTGTAGTGAATATTTTGTACCGTTAATATCTTTGCAGTCTTGCTATTTTTATTAGGATTGTATGTCAAGAAGGAATAAAATTTCATCATTGTTATTTTCAGAAGATGTTGTGCAGTGACGAAAATATTCAGGTGTTATTCTTTTTGTGTGTGCTTGTACTGGGGATTGCACGCAAGAGCATTGTACCTCCAAGCTACACCCCCAGCTTTTTTTATTTTTTATCTTGAAGCAGGGTCTCACTAAGTTGCCGAGTCTTTCACTATGTTGCTAACCTCAACATAGTGTCCTCAAACCTTTGATTCTACTGTCGCAGATTCCCAGGTACTGAGATTACAGACGTGTGCCTCCATGCCTAGGTAGGTCTTATCTTTAAAATAGATGTTAATAGAGCCGGGCGTGGTGGCTCACGCTTGTAATCCCAGCATTTGGGAGGCTGAGACAGGAGGATCACGGTTCGTGGCCAGCCTCAGCTACTTAGTGAGGTCCTCTGCAACTCAGTGAGACCCTGTTTCAAAATAAAGAATAAAAAATTGGGCAGGGGGAGTAGCTCAGAGGTCAAATGCCTCTGGATTCCATCCCCAAACCCGCAAAAAAAAAAAAAATTGATGTTAATAGATCTGATTTGGGTTGGATGTGAACACGAAGGAAAATAAAGGACTTCAAACCACATTCTAAGAGGATCTTTTGGTGTAGACACAGGAGGGCTGTGGGGTTATTTATCCAAAGGGGCTCTCTCTTTTCCAGAAAAGAGAACAGGAGCCATAAAGCCTCAATGGTAAGGTCAAGGTAAGGATGAGACGGCTCTTTTAGGACTGAGTATCCATCCATCCTCATTCCTCGAGTGGCAACACACTCGTGTTTTGGGGGGAAGCGACCCTCCCCAATCTCAGTCGGGAAGTTGGGTAGGGCTGACCATACCCCATCCCAAATCCAGGAGCGAGTAAAGACCTAGAACTGGACAACCAAATCGTCCATGGCCCTGGCCATCCTGATTGCGGTGCATGTGAGCATGTCGCCCAAGCTGAGCCGATGATTCTCAATACTGGGGTTTATGCTGGAGCTATGAGGAAAGAAAATCCAATCCCTCTGGTCAAATGTCTGCTAGTAACTACTGGCAGCTATATTGCTGCCCTGGAGGAAGCCCTGCCTAGACACCAAGCAGGCACAGCGCTAGTGGTGACAAGGCTCAAGTCCTGATTCCATTGCTTAAGTGAGTACTTGGGTCCAGCAGTACTAAGTTAAATTAGCTCCTTCGTTGTTTTAAGGTGTTAAATGGGGCTCTTTCAACTCGTCTTCACTGGGGGCTCCGATGACATACAGAAATATAATGAATCAAATACTTCTGTTTCCTCTGGTGACAGTGTTTACCCACCTCTAGCCTTTAGAAAACCAGACTTGAGAAATCAACTGAGAGGGCTTCTGGTGTGTCCTGCATTTCCTCTCACCACTAAGTATGGTTGAAAGGAGTAGATGCCTACATCCACCAGAAGCTAAGGGACAGGGACTTCAAGGGATGACTCAGGGAGCCTGGCATGAGTCCCGGAGAGTCTTGGAACTAAAGAACAGTATCTAAGTGTCACTTGGAGAAAGAAAATGGTGTGAGCTCACAGAAAAACTGCTTACTGGTGTCAGAGGGAGAAGGAGCTGCATTGTGCAACCGACTAAGGCTGGGAAGTTGCAGGTTCGATCTCATCCATTTGTAAAAGAATCGAGGGGTTGAGAGGGGGCAGGACAGGGCTTTATTCCAGCTACAGAGGCTGAAAAAGGAGGCTGTGGTCTCCAGCACCCAGTGGCGGCCGCCTGGGTACATGGGCACGCCGCATGGAGACTTCCCCATAGCACATCTGCTTCTCTGTATTTGCCTGTGTGTCTGCACAGCTGCATGTCCTCGTGTCCCCACACGGGACTGTCTCCATCCAGTTTATACACCAAATCAAGACAAAAGTGGCGGGGCACAGAGTTTCAGAAGACAAAAATGGAGCTTTCAAGGACATGCTTAGCTGCTGTTCACAGGACCGTGGCTTTCACTGCAAGGAGGCGAGGAGCTAGACCGGGGGAAGCCCACATGTGGAAGGTTGGGTTCCCGGGCCAAGCTAGAAGAATCAGAGGAGCAGCTGTCTCCATCCTCAGCTGGGAAGTCTCTGAAAACCAACCAAACACACAGCAAACATTTCCCAGGAAAAGCCCGCCCTCAGCTTCCTTCATGTCTTTCTTCCCTCCAGCCTGAGCCTGAATGGGTGGCTCGGAAGCCAGGCTTGCCGGTGGTTAAGGAGGAGGGAGGGTGCAATTGGAAAGCCACCAGGCCTCAGATCCCAAAGTAGACCCATGCTGATGTTGAGGGGAGGTACCCACCGAGGATGTGCTTGGACTCACTGAACCACACCGGCTTGTCTTAATGTTTTCTTATGGAAACTTTCAAATGCTTCTCACTGTAAGGAGGAGAGGGTAATAAATTCCCACATACCTGTTTCCCAGCTTCAGAAACACTTTTCATCTCTCCCTCTATTCCTCCAACTCCACCGGATTATTATGAAGCAAATCTCAGGTATTCGGTCATATTAATTACTTAGTATGTTTCTGTACAAAACAAGGATTCTCGGTTAGCATGATAGTAGTGTCATCACATAAATTAATAATTATTTCTCAGTATCATAACATATCTAATCAGTATTCAGTATCCCCAGTTATCTCAAAATGTCTTTATGGAGTTGATTTGCTTGACTTTGAATCCAAAGTCTTTCAAGTCTGTTTAGTTGGTTTATTTTAATACTGGTGATTGAGACCAGTGCTATTCTACTTCAAAACTACACCCCCAGGCCTATTTGATTATTATTACTATTTTACTTTGAAACTGGGTCCCACTAAGTTGCTTGGGGCCTCGCTAAGCTGCTGAGGCTGGCCTCAAACCTGTGATCCTCCTGTCTGAGCTTCCCAAGTACTAGGATAATAGATGTGGGCCACCACACCTGACTTCATGTCTCTTTTTTTTTTTTTTTTTTTTTTTTTTTTTTTTGGTGGTACTGGGGTTCCTGGAAGCCCTTCTACTTCCGGGCTACACTCCCAGACCTATTTTAAAATTTTTATTTGGAAACAGGGTCTCTTAAACCAGCGCGCGCGGCTGGCTTTGAACCTGCGCGATCCTCCTGTCTCTGCCTCCCAAACGCGGGGATTACAAGCGTGCGCCACCACGTCCGGTGACTTCATGTCTCTTAAAATCTGTTAACCTAGCTGGGCGTGGTGGCACACACTTGTAATCCCCGTGCTTGGGAGGCAGAGACAGGAGGATCACGCAGGTTCGAAGCCAGCCACACTGGGTTAAGAGACCATGTTTCCCCCAAAAAAAATGTATTAAAATCTGTTAACCTAGAGGTTCCCTTCCAATTTGTTTGTTTCAGATACTGGGTCACTGGTCCTTAGTCTTTTGATTATTCTTACATCTGTATCTAGTGTGTCCTGTGCCTTGGTCCTTTATCTCTTGTATTTCCTAAAAACTCAGAATTAGATCTGGAGGTCTGATTAGATTTATGACAACTTCTTTATGGGTGGTTTTGTATATTTCCCGTAGCATCACCTCAGGAGACAGGCAGCGTCTGGCTGTCTTTGGTGATGTCATGATCGTTCAGCATGTTGTCAGTATTGTCAGCTTAAGCATTTTCCTACTGTCTTGTCACACACTGACTCTGAACCACCACTGATAGTTATTGTCTGGAGCCATTGGCTTCCTCGGATTGTAAAACAGTGATGTCCCATCATTCCTTCTTCATTAATTTGCTGCTCTAAAGAAAAACTTGACCTCCTTAAATATTTGACTACTAAGCTGAGATATAGTTCCTCACAAAAAAAGCAGGAAATATGTTCCGTTTCCTTTCTGGTTTTCAGAATAATGAGTTGGTTCTTTCCCATCCTCCAAAAGCGATCATTGAGCTGTAATTTTTTTTCACTTACCTAAAAATTTCACCGTTTAAACATTTTTTCACTATTTTTCTATTCACTGCAGATATGAGTCCTTTTGGTGCCCAGATTGTACTGTTTTTGGCCAGCAGAAGCTCCCTGAGTATATCTCCTGTGAACTGAAATTTTTTGTGTGTGAAATTAGGAATGGAACTCAGAGGCATTCTACCTCCAAGCTACAACCCAAATCTTGTTTTTATTTTTAATTTTGAAACAAAGTCTCACTAAGTTACAGAGAGCCTCACTAAGTAGCTGAGGCTGACAGCAGGCCTGGGATCCTCCTGTCTCAGCCTCCCAAGTACTAGGATTACAAGCCTGCGCCACCAGGCCCAACTTGAACTGAACTTTTAAAACCAAAATAAAAGAAACTATTTTTTTTTTCTTAAAGTGATGGAGAAAGTATTGAACCTTCTTAAGTTACCTTTAAGAGTGGACAGAGACTCCTCAACAGTAAGTGGCTTTGAAGGCTCTGTGAGATTGAAAGTTATTTATAATTGTACTCCATTGAGGCCGGGCAAATGAGCAGCTCCTTAACTATTCCACCAGCTCCTGAGGAAATTTTGCTTTCCCATTTGAGAAGCTTTCAGGGAGGTGTCAGACGAGGCTGACAGAAGATGCCAAGAGGAGCCGGAGTGGCTGGAGCAGGGCTGCCGTTATCCTCCTTCATAGAGGAACAATTGAGGCTAGAGCCACTGAGAAATGGGCCCGCAGTGTGGCAGCTAGTTAGCTGGAACTGAAATTCAAACCGCAGCAGGAGAGGGAGGACCCTGCCTAACAAGGTACACATCCTCATCCCCAGGACCTATGAATATGTCGAGATGCATGTCAAAGGGCAATAAAGGTAGCAAATGGAATTAGGTTGCTAATCTGCTGACCTAAAATGGGACGGTTGTGGCTCAGTGTGGTGGTGCTGAGACAGAAGGATCTCATGTTTGAAGCCAGCCTCACTTAGTAAGATCCTCAGGAACTTACCAAGACTGGATTGTGTTTTTCCATTTTATTTTATTTCATTTCATTTCATTTATTATTTATTTATTTACTCATTTATTTTGCGGTACTGGGGATGGAACTCAGGGGCAAGCTACACCCCCGCCCCTACTTTTTGATTCTTTATTTTGGAACAAGGTCTCACTGAGTTGCATAGGGCCTCACGAAGTAGCTGAGGCTGTCCACCAACCCAGAGCCTTCTGCCTCAGCTGCCCAAATGCTAGGATTACAAACATGCGCCATCACACCTGGCTTCTCCGTTTTATTTTTTTATTTTATTTTAGCAGTACTAGGGATTGGACCTAGAGGCATTCTACCTTCAAGCTATATCCCCAGCCCTGTTTTTTATTCTTCATTTTGAAACAAGGTCTCACTAAGTTGTAGAGGGCCTCACCAAGTAGCTGAGGCTGGTGGCAAACCTGTAATCCTCCCGTCTCAGCCTACCAAGTACTTGATTATGAGAGTGCAGCACCATACCGGACTCTGAGACTGTGTTTAAAAAAAAAAAAAAAACTAAAAAGAGAAAGTGCTGAGAGTGTTTGTAGCATGGAGGTAGAGTGCACCTGGATTCACCTCTAGTACTAATAAATAAATAAAGAGGACTATCCTAGACGATCTCATATTGGATGGGCCCAATACAACCATGAGGGTCTTTAAGAGTGAAGCGGAGCAGGAGTCAGAAGAAGAATTTGCAGGGATGTGATTTGAGCAGAGCTTGACCCGCAGCTGTTGGCTTTGAAGATGAAGCGAAGTGGGTATCAAGAAGCTAGAAAAGTCAAGAAGACAAATTTTCTCCAAAGAGCCTTCAGAAAGGATTACAGACATTTTTACGTTAGCCCAGTAAACCCCGTTTTAGACTTCAGAATTACAGAATTGTGAGAAATGGATTTGCAATATGTGAGCCACTGAGTTTGTGGCGATTCATTACAGTAGCAACAGGAAGCTTAGAGGCAAACTGCAGAACCCGCGCTCTCGGCCCTTGTGCTTAGATGCCTTAACTATCGGGTGGGCTGAAGCAGGAACTATAAAAATTTAAATCCCATCCTTAATATAATTTTGAGTCTAAATTTCTTCAAACATCATTTCTAAACCCCTTAGCAAAGGGTGTTCATTTTTTACTTGTGCCTCTTCGTTTGGGGAATTTTGAAAGGATGTGGTTGTGGCATTTGACATCAAAGTAGAAGCTCCGCCATGTTGACTGAACATCGATAGAGAGATAACATCGGAAGTGAGCTCTTCTGAGCCGCTCTGAAGCCCGGCTGCCTCTCCCGTCCATCCCCTGCCCCGAAGCTGTTTCCTCTGGTCGCGCCGAGGGGTGATGCCCAAGAAGCATCGCCTTTCAGGAACTGGATCATGAACAACTTCGTCCTCCTGGAAGAACAGCTGATCAAGAAATCCCAACAGAAGAGGAGGACTTCTCCCTCGAATTTCAAAGTCCGCTTCTTTGTTTTAACTAAAGCCAGCCTGGCCTACTTCGAGGATCGGCATGGGGTACGTGAGCACTTTGTTTTGTTGTCGTTTTTTAATTTGGCTTTGTATAGCATGTTATATTTGGACTAGACTGATACATAAAAGATATATGTGGAGTGAAATAGATTGTGTGGAGCACAGATATGCAGGGCATAAAGACCAAAAAACTCAGTAAGAGCACTCAGAGGACAGTGTGCGGAGAAGTCAAGAGATGATTTTATGCATTGGTAATTTCCCTTTCAAAGCCTTTAAGTTTTTCCTCAGCTTTTTTTTTCCTACAACGTTAAGTGTAATTTTTAAATTATAGTAACATTTTACGTGGCGAATGGTATGACTGGACAGAACTTCAACTTTATATGAAATATACTACATTCTAGGGAATGTAGATTAATAAAATATTAAGCCCTAATGGGACTTTGGAGATAATCCATCTCTGTTTCCTTATTTTACAGTAAAGCAAATGGTACTTAGAATGGTTAAGTGATGGAGCCAGTTGTCACATGTTCATGAAGTTAACTCTACTTGTCTCAATAGCCATCACTTGCCTGTTATTTCCAGGCGTTTAATAGTCTACAATTTGCAAGCCACAAAGACAACTTTTTCATCCTGCGGAAGGCTTTGCAGGCGGCCAGGGTGAGCCAGCTCCAGCGTCCACCTTGCAGACCAGTGTTCCCACCTGCAGGACAAAGGCTGGCCGTTTAGTGAGGCCAGTGTGCCAGACATCTAAAGACGTTCTTATACTATATAGCACTGGTAATAACAAAAGAAAATGAAATGAACGTAATAATGTTCTTTGGTAGAAAAAGCACTGGAAGAGAGGTCAGGAGGTCAAACTCTGCTTCTCTCTTAAATGACTGAGTCCAGGAAAATGTCTGCCTCTTGTAGCAGAATTTTTCTTCTAAAATGAGAAGACTGAAAATAAACTTTGAGACTCTCTTCCTTCCTTCCTTCCTTCCTTCCTTCCTTCCTTCCTTCCTTCTTCTCTCGTTCGCTCCCTCCCTCTCCTCCTCCTCCTCCCCCTCCTCCTCCTCCTCCTCCTCCTCCTCCTCCTCCTCCTCCTCCCCTTCTCCTCCTCCATTATTTATTTTTGGTACTAGAAGTTGAATCCAGAGGCATTCTACCACCAAACTACCCCCTAGCTCTATTTAATTAAAAAGAGGGGTCTTCCTAAATTGCTGAGAGTCTCACTAAATTTACTGAGGCTGGCCTCAAATCTGTGATCCTCCTGTCTTAGCCTTTCAAGTACTGGGATTACAAGCATGCACCACCATGCCCAATCCTTTCCTTCTTTAAAAATCCTTTGTTCCTAAGCAGTGACTCTGGTTTAACCCTTCTCAGCCATGTTTTGAAGCATGTTTGATTTTTTCCTATATCATTATATTATTTTTACATCACTAGAGAGGTAGGTCAGAGATTAGTATATATTTTTTTCTGAGGAGGAAATGTGTCAAGGGCGCAGTGGTCACTTAGAGACACAGGTGCCCCGATTCTCTGTTGGAATCTGACCCGGAGGTGCAGGCAGGCCTTTGGAGTCTTTAGAGACCCAGGCTTCGAAGCATCAGTGCAGCAGGGTCCTGGAGGAGGGAGCTGGCCCTTTTAAACTTCAGGTAAATTAGTCCTGCCTCCTCATTAGAAGGGAGAAGAACCACCTTTCTGCAGCAGACTCATACTGGTTATCAGTCAACCAGAAAGCACATGGAAATTCATAGGCAATTAATTGTGCAAGGCCCCACTGGTATGTGGCCAGGAGCAAATAATAGAAGGCTAATCGATCATATGATGCTAGTCAATTTTTTTGTGAACAGAGCATTTAAAATTCATGTTTCATATTGAAAAGGCAGTCATGTGCCTTTAGAAATTTTTTTCAAAGCCCATTTTACAGTTCTTACCAGTTTGTTTTTCTGACTCAATATATAGTATCCTCTCATTTGGTTAGGACTGGTCATTCCTGAGCAGAAGCGCTGTTTGTGAACTGTTTGATTGTGGATTCAGTTTGTTGTTTACAAATAATCACACGATGAATGTGTGACTTGATTCAGAACCTTGCTGGTTATCATTTATAAGTAGACAGCCTTGTAGAGTCACTCTGTTTGTTTGAGCATCATGGAAAAATTCCAGGGCAATGAATACATTCCCAGCAGCCCTTGGCCACCTAGCATCTAAGGTTACCTTGTGGCAGACACAGGACCTGCACACAAACATCAGATCTCTTGTTTCCTAAGCCCACTGGTTACTGTTCACAGTGAACATTTTTTAATTTTTCTCTAAATATTATAGAAATTTATTAATTAGAAAGTTATTCAAGGGCACCAAGAAAGGTATGTGAGTTTTTATTGTGTCTTCTCTGTCCCTATTACATTGTTTAGGGACATCAATTTGCACATAAAAATATACTGCACATCACAAATACATAAATAAATAAGAAGCACTGTACTTTGGGGAAGAACCTTTTATATTTTAACTAAGGCCTTGGTCTTACCATCTGTAAAATGAGCATGATGATAATATCCATTTCTTAAGATGTCAGACAGCTAATGTATTTAGGCAGAACTATTTGAAATTATTATTTGACAAAGTTATTCAGACATTGGCAATTTTATATAGTTCAAATAAATATATAAAGTGTCTAGCATAGGTCCAATCACCTAGTCAGTAGCTAGTAAAACTAGTTATGATTTGTATCATTTTTATATATCATTTATATATATATATATTTAAGGAGCTATCAAGGTGGCAGAACATATTTATCCTAAAAATGATAGAAGATATTAAAGTATTCTTCAAAGCCAAGGTAAAATCAGGGTCCCAGACTTCTTTTTTTTTTTTTAAGGGGAATAAAAGGTTTATTGGAAGCAGCAGGGAATGAGGAAAGATAGCTGAACAGCCCAAAGGGGCGGTTGGAACTCTTGGGGTCCAGCAGCTGCATTCAGGACAATACTTGAGAGTAGCTCAAGCCGAATTGCCTTCAGTTGCAGGCTGCTTTCTTCCAGAGTCCATGCGATCTGCCAGAAGGGAATAGGGAAAAGTGGTCGAACACCCCAGAGGGGCTGTCGGAGCCCTGGTATCCAGTAGCTGCCTTTAGGTCACTACCCGAGTGTCACCCGAGCCAAGTGCCATCAGTTGCAAACTACTTTCTCCCAGGGTCCACGTGATCAGATAGTCCCAGACTTCTATTCTGTGGCTATATGTAAGTTTGTGGGGAGAGACATACATGTATCATGAGCTTTATGATCCTGGGTCAGCCCCACTTAGGATCTCAGCTTCTCTTTTTGCATTATTACATATATATATATATATATATTTGCTTATTTTTTAATTTTTTGCAGTACCGGAGACTGGACTCAGGGGCATTCTGCTTTCGAGCTACACCCCCAGCCCTAGTTTTTTTTTTTATTGGTGCAATGTATTCATACATCATAATGGTATAAAGAAAATACTTTTGTAGACATACATGCACACATCGCCCAGTTAGCCCCTACCCGATCCCCACCCTGTTCCCTCCCCATCCCTCCTTCCCATGCTTGGCTTAGTGGTTGACCTCTAGTTTTATAGCAATTTATCCAATATTAATGATGATAATCTCACAAAATAGTTTCATTTGTCTGATACCAAGCTTTTGAGGACTAAAAGATAACAGTTCAATATTTCTTTTTGCTTTCTTTCTTACCAGAGAATATTTTTTTCTTTTCTTTTTTTTGGGGGAGTGAAGCTATCATACATTTATTTATTTATTTTTCAGAAAAAATCTATCCTGATATGGAATATGGACTCTAGACACCCAAAACAATCTCAACCTAGTTTTATTCTTTATTTTGAAACAGGGTCTCACTGAATTGTGGAGGGCCTCACTAAGTAGCTAAGGTTGGCTGTGACCCTATAATCCTTGTGTCTCAGCCTCCCAACTACTGGTATTACAAGTGTGGGTCACCATGCCCTGCTTAAAGTTAGTTAGGGGTGTAGCTCAGAGGTAGAATGCTTCTTGGGTTTAATCCCCCCCCCAAAAAAATGAAATTGGTGCCTACCTTATAGTTCACATCTGGGAGGAGGAAGTAGACATGGGTACTGGTGATGTAGTTCAGTGGTAAAGTTCTTGCCTAGCATGCAGTATACACTGATAAAATCAAATAAAAAGCTGATATGGAAGCACACCCCTATCAACCCAACATCTTTGGAGGCTGAGACCAAGAAGTTTGGGGTCAGTCTGGGGAATTTATGGAGAGCTGTCTCAAAAAGAAAAAGTAAGCTGGGTATGGTGGCACATGCCTATAATCCCAGTACTTGGGAGGCTGAGACAAGATTACAAGTTTGAAGCCAGAGTCAGAAACAGTGAGGCCCTCAACAACTTAGTGAGACCCTGTTTCAAAGTAAAAACTAAAATGGAACTGGGGGTATAGTTCAGATGTCGAACACCCCTGAGTTCAATTGAGGCGCTAACAATCTGGTACCCACATAGCATTCGAAATTCTCTGTTTAGATCAAATGTCTCTTCCTTGGAATTCAGTAAATGATGTTAGTATTTTAATAGAATAGAAACTTAATACAACGTCTTATGTGGCCATATGATCCTCAGGAATCTGAAGTTATTTAAAAGGAGGCTTCTTGCTGTGTTATTCATTGGATAAAGGGATAATAACCCAAAATATATAAGAAACTTAAAAGACTTCAGTAGCAAAACAAATAATCCAATTAAAAATGGACAGAGGAGCCCAATGTGGTGGTGCATGCCTGTAATCCCAGCTACTTAGAAGGTGGGAGATAATTTCAAGGCTAGCCTGGGCTATAACTAGACCCTGTCTCAAAATGTAAAATAAAAAAGGCTGAGGGTATAGCAAAGCGGTAGAGTATCTTTGTGTTCAATCCCTGGTGCTGCAGAATGGGTTGGGGAGGGGCAAAGGACATGCATACACAGTTCTTAAAAGAAGAAATTCAAATAGCCAAAAATTTATAAAGAAGTGCTCAGTTTTATTAGCCATTAAGCAACTGCAAATAAAAACCAAAATCTGATGTGATTTAACTCCAGTTAGAAAGGACATTACCAAAAAGGCAAAAAATAACAAATGCTAGGAGAGAGGTGGGGAAAGGGAACTCTCAGACACACTGGTGGAAGGTGAGTTAGTACGCCACAGTGGAGACCAGTGTAGAAGCATAGCGGTTCCTAAAGAAACTAGGAATGGACCCACCATATGATCCACCTCCAACTTTCCACTCCTCCACCAGAATGTATTGCCTGTCTGCCTGCCTCTCTCTTTCTTTCTTTCTTTCTTTCTTTCTTTCTTTCTTTCTTTCTTTCTTTCTTTCTTTCTCTCTCTCTCTTCTTTCTTTCTTTCTCTCTTTCTTTCTTTCTTTCTTTCTCTCTTTCTTTCTTTCTTTCTATTTCTTCTTTCTTCCTTCCTTTCTTCCTTTCTTTCTTTCTTTCTTTCTTTCTTTCTTTCTTTCTTTCTTTCGTTTCTTTTTCTTTTTTATCTTTTTGACATTAGCCTTTCTGCCTGGGGTGAGATCATCTTGCATATTATTGTGTGTGTGTGTGTGTGTGTGTGTGTGTGTGTGTGTGTGTGTGTGCGGTACTGGGGCATTCTCCCTCTGAGCTACACACCCTGTCCTATTTTTTATTCTTTATTTTGAAACAGGGTCTCACTGAGTTGCAGAGGGCCTCACTAAGTAGCCGAGGCTGTCCGCGAACCGCGATCTCCTGTCTCAGCCTCCCGAATGCTGGGATTAGTAACGTGTGCCACCACTTCCAGCTTGCATATGTTTTTTTTATTGCAGTGGCACACCTTGTCATCTCAGCATTTGGGAAGCTGAGACAGGAGGATCAATAGCTGAAGGCCAGAACACAGTTACTTAGCAAGACCCTGTTTCAAAATTAAAACATGAAGCCGGGCGTGGTGGCGCACCCTTGTAAATCCCAGCGTTCGGGAGGCTGAGACCTGAGGATCGTGGTTCGCAGACAGCCTCAGCTACTTAGTGAGGCCCTCTGCAACTCAGTGAGACCCTGTTTCAAAATAAAGAATAAAAAAATAAAACTGGGCAGGGGGTGTAGCTCGGGGGTCAAATGCCTCTGGGTTCCATCCCCAGACCCGCAGAAATAAAAAGTGTCAAAGTTAAAAACTGAGCCAGGCCTGGTGGTGCACACTTTTAATCCCCGCCCTTGGGAGGCTGAGACAGGAGGATCGCACGGGTTCGAAGCCAGTCTCAGCTACTTAGTGAGGCTCTCAGCAACTTAGTGATCCTGTTTCCAGATAAAATATAAAAAAGGTCTGGGAGTATAGCTTGGAGGTAGAAAGCCTCTGGGTTCCACCCCCAGTACCACACACACACACACACACACACACACACACACACAAAAAAAAAAAAAAAAAAAAGAAATAAGAAACCAGGCTGAGGGTGTAACTTGGAGGTAGAATGCCTCTGGGTTCGACCTTCAGTACCAAAACAAACAAACAAACAAATAAATAAATAAATAAATAAAATGGAAAAGGCTGGTGATGTAGTTCAAAGGGATAGTGTCTCTGGGTTCAGTTCCTAGTAACACACACACACACACACACACACACACACACACACACACACACACAAGAATTAATGTTTTTAGCCAGGCATAATGGCACATGCTGATAATCCCAGTACTTAGAAGGCTGAGACAGGAGGATCAGAGCTCCACGGCCAGCCTCAGCAACTTAGCAGGAACACCCTCAGCAACTCAGCGAGACCCTGTTTTAAAATAAGGCCAAGGACGTAACTCAGAGGCAGAACATCCCTGGATTCAATTCCATCCCCATTACAAAAAAAAAAAAAATAGTGTATCTCAATTTTTATTGAAATTCTTTCCTTTTAGAATAAATCTGTGTACATAAAAAGGGGAAGTCCTCTGGTGGAGACACAGAGGTGCCTCAACAGGGTCAGACCCTGGGCAGGTAGGCACAGAGGAGCAGGGAGGCTCGGCAGAAGAGGTCTTCTCAGGCCTCCAGCTCTACCTATATGTCTAACCCAGAGAAATAAAGAACCAATGAACCCGCTGCCACAGACCGACCCCAAAGTTCTCCACGTTCAGGAAAAGGCAGTTCTCGTTCCAAAAGAAGTCTACCGTAAATCTCTGGCGTTCTATTGGTCCTTTTTACTTTCTTTCCATCTGTTTTAAGTGGACATAATTGATTCACCAAGAATTAAACTGTTGAGCCCTGGGCCCCTGCTTCTGAGCCAGCTGGACTTCACATCTGCCATTTTCATTTGTCAATCTTCTACAAAGTGCTGCCCAATTGTATTTTTAAAAAATTCTTGAATCGCTAATACAGCGATTTTTTAATTTGCCATAAGATACTATGTAACACCCCCCATCCTTTCCCCAAGCCATACTTCTTTTCTGCCTGAAAGCAAGAAGTATAATCAATTTCTTATAAATTTTCCCATTGATGCTTTATCTATATTCTTGTAAATACAAATAAACATTGTTCCTCCCCTTCTTTTTACATGACAGACACACACTTTTCAACCTTTCTTTGGGTTGGTTGGTTCACAGTGTATCTTGGGTATCAATCCACACCAATACACAAGGAGCTTCTTTATTCTTTTTACGGTTGCATACTATTTCATTGTGTCGATACAAAACCTCTTCACTTTACCTTCACTTTACATTTAGTCTGTTTCTTGTTGTTTGTTACTATAAGCACTGAGGAATTGATCACTGCACAGGGGTGTTACTTTTCATGAGCATAAAGGTGGTTCTTAGCCAAGGCCTGCTTGCCTACCAGGGGACATTTGCCAATGTCTGGAGAAGTTTTGGGTTGTCATAACTGGGCAACAGTAGGTGCTCCTGACAGACATCCAGCGCTTAGAGGATAGAGATACTGCTAAATATCCCACGATGCGCACAGCAGGCCCACAACAAGGCATTGTCCAGCCTCACATATCAATAGTGCTGATGTTGAAATACCCTGGTGTACAGAAACGAGAATACAACGTGGAATTGCTGAGTCAGAGGATATATGTGTCTGTTATTCTGTTGACTATGAACAAAGCACTCTCCAAGAAGATGCACCAATGAACTTTCTCCAGGGTCACGTGTGAAGTGCTTGCTTCCTCAAAAATCTCAATAACACCATTATCTTGTGTTCTGATCTTTGCTAGTCTGGTACACTTGAAAAAACGGTATCTAAGTATAATTTATTTGCATTTCTGTTTTCATAGTAACCTCGAGCATCTTTACATATGCTTAAGAAACATTTGCATTCTTTTTGCCCATTTTTCTGTAAAGTTGTTAGTATCTATCTTCCTTAATCAGTTGGAATCAGCTAGGAATAGGAGCTCTTGCATACAATAGAAATAATAGAAGCTCTTGGTTTATTAGCCAAACCCTTTGTGCAGACTAATTTTAAACCTACCTTTTTGCTGTCAAGAGATTTTCACCCACTAGCCAATTATTTTGGAACTCCAATTGCCAGTTATTATCATAAAGAGCTATGTCATAGGGTCCAAAGACATCACTTTCTCCTGTGCATTTGGTCTTATTTGATGTTCCCTCAATTAACCAATATTAGTTAAACAGTGCCCTGAGTAAGGAGCTATTTCTTGAAATACAGTGAAGTTATTATTAACTGTATAGTTGAGCAATTGACTCTTTGGTCCTAAAGGGAAGATTAAAAATATATTCTTCCAAACTCACTAAGCATCTGTTAGAAAAGATGGACACAGTCTTTCTTTTCTCTTCATATACTCCATACTCTGGGGGCCTTGAACAAGAGTTCACAGACCAGAGCTGCCAAGACACACAATACACACAACATCTGGAGGGTCTTCTTCACGCCCGGCATGCAACACTTAATTCTGATCTTACATTTTACCTAAGTTCTTTTTTTTTATCTTCCCACTTTCATAAGCAAATCTAAACAAACTTTTTATTCTTTGCATCCTAGGATTCTTTTATCTTTACCTAACATGAAATTGAGCTTAGAATTCATGCCTGAATTAGTGCTTCACTTCTAAGATAAATTTGACCCACATAAAAGTGCACAGGTTTGCATTTTTAGAATCTCTGGGGAAAATGGCTAGCGCTTAATAAGAATGTGAGGACTGTCATGAACTTGAGCTTTTGGGGACACAGAGTCGCTGGTGGCAGGTGCTGCCTGGCTGCCGCTCACTGCTAATGAGGGTATGAGGTCACATGTACCAGGTCACAGTAGTTCACACACCCAGCATGCCTTGCACACCCCTTGGCCTTCCCCATCGCCACCTGACAACATTGCTTTACAATAGTGTTTTAAAAAAAAAATTCTGGCTGTCTTAAAATCTTATTTTCCTCTTTCTGCCTTTCATCTTTCTTTGTGCTCACTGTAAAAAACTTCAGATGCTAAAGAAATATTTTATTTTCACCATGAAATTTCGGCCATAATGACATCGACAAGGGAGAATCCAATTAGCAACTTGGAATAGTTTCCCTCTTGTACTATATTTGAGGATATTGCATATACAAATATATTTTACTTCTTTTTTCAAAAATTAGATGATGCTTTAGCTCTCCTTCCTTCCTCCCGCCCTTCCCCTCTTCCTCTCTCTCTCTCCCTCCCTTCCTTCCTTCCTTCCTTCCTTCCTTCCTTCCTTCCTTCCTTCCTTCCTTCCTTCTTGTACCAAGGATGGAATCCAGGGGCATTTGACCTTCGATCTACACCCCAGCTCTGTTTTTTATTCTTTTGCTTTTTGTTTTGGTGGTACTGGGGTTCCTGGAAACCCTTCTACTTCCGGGCTACACTCCCAGACCTATTTTTTATACTTTTTTAAATTTGGAAACAGGGTCTCTTAAGCCAGCGCGGCTGGCTTTGAACCTGCGCGATCCTCCTGTCTCCGCCTCCCAAGTGCGGGGATTACAAGCGTGCGCCACCACGCCCGGCTTTAATTTATTTTGAAACAGGGTCTCACTGAGTTGCAGAGGGCCTCACTAAGTAGCTGAGGCTGGCCGTGAACCGCGATCCTCCTGTCTCAGCCCCCCAAACAAATGCTGGGATTTAAAGCTCAGCTTACTTCAAAAATTTTGTTGTACCTTTCAAAGATATTTTTGTTCCCCCTCATAGATCAACTTCTTTTTGGTTAATGGCTACAGAGTAGTCACAGGATAGGGGGAACATAACTAATTTAACATTTTATTTATGAATTAATATTTATGTTTCTCTAGATTTTATTAGTGTAATAAATAATACTGCTATGAATATCTTTTCCCCTGTATCTTTTGGCAAATTTGGTATTTTTTTTTCATAGAATAAGTCCTAAAAGGGAAGTGTATTTATTTACTTTAGGTAATTGCTTTTTCTTTTTTTTTTTTTTTTTTTGCTGGTACTGGGGATGGAACCCTTCTACCTCCGGGATACACTCCCAGACCTATTTTTGTATTTTTTATTTGGAAACAGGGTCTCTTAAGCCAGCAAGTCTAGCTTTGAACCTGCACAATCCTCCTGTCTCCACCTCCCAAGCACAGGGATTACAAGTGTGCACCACCATGCCTGGCTAGGTAATTGTTTTTAATATTAATAAATTGTTGTTTAATATAATTGTTTTTAATACATGTATGTGTTCATGGTGAAATATTCAGGTTATAGAGTACATGAGGTGGGAAAAAAACTATGTCCATCTCCTTCTCTTAAATTCTAGAACTATTCCCATAGTTTTCTATTTTACTAGCTTTTGTTTGGGGTTATTTTTTTTTTAGAAAATGCATTTATAATTCTAATAGAAGATTCTAAATTGCCCTCTGAAAACTGTATGAGATTATGGTTCTTTTATTTTCCTTCCTCTTCTTTTTCCTCTTTTTTTTTTTTCTATTTGTAAAATTCTCACCTTTGGCTTTTGAGAAGTCCGGATGTTCCTCCTGAAAAGACAGCAGACTTTAAGGAAAACTAAATATTTTCCCCATAACCAACCTCTTAGTGAACCACAGTATGAAAACACACTTGAAGTGCCCTGTTCAATCATCATCAGAAAGATTTTCTGGTCTTAGGCAAACCCCCATGCTGCTAAACGTAGTCACTTTTGCAGTGTGAGTTCAGGAAAGTCTTAAATGGTCTACCTCCCTTAGTTGACTCATTTGAAAGTACTCTCAGACAATACCAAAAAAAATTTATTACCAAAGCTCCTTGTCATCTTAAAATCTCTGCTATCTGTCCTAATATAAGATCCTCTGAGCTACGCTTCGCTTGAGGTTGTCGGGTGAATTCTAGTTTAGGTAAGTGAGATTTGGGGGAGGTTTTGCTAGGTGAGTGAGAATGGGTGTAGAAAGCTAAAGTCTCATGAAGCAAAGATGACCCAGTTGGGAAGACCAGGAAGCCGGGCTTGTTCATGGGTTTCACCCCGATTTTACAAATAATTGACAGAATGTACGAGTGACTCCAATTGTCAGAAATCACCATTATAATCAGGTAAGAGTTAGCATTGTCCTCCCTGGTGGCAGTTATTGATTACTTATTTGTCCCCTACCCCTAAAAAAAAAACCCAAAGAAAACGTGAATGCATAAACGAACTTGGAAAACGGAGTCAGGAGGATCACAGAGAATTTGAAACGGCCACATAAGCTTACTCTCAAAACAAAATCATCAAAATAATAAACGGATCACCTAGATATTACTACTTCCTTTCCCAAATGTGACCCATAAAATAAGACCTAAGTTCGAGGCCAGCCTCAGCAACTTAGCAAGACTTAGTGTGTGGGGAGGTGTAGTTCAGAGGAAGGATGTCTCTGGATTCAATCCCCAGTACCATAAATCAGCTAACTAACTAAATAAATAAATGCAAGGTCTTATTTTATGGGTCACATTTGGAAAAGGAAGTAGTAATATCTAGGTGATCTGTTTATTATTTTGATGATTTTATTTTGAGAGTAAGTTTATGTAGCCGTTTCAAATTCTCTAAATTTACCTAATGATTCAGGGAATATTACTGAGCCACTTAAAAAAAAAAAGAAAAATGAGCCGGGCGTGGTGGCGCACGCTTGTAATCCCAGCATTCGGGAGGCTGAGACAGGAGGATCGCAGCTCATGGACAGCCTCAGCTACTTAGTGAGGCCCTCTGCAACTCAGTGAGACCCGGTTTCAAAATAAAGAATAAAAAATAGGGCAGGGGCTGTAGCTCAGATGTAAAATGTCCCTGGGTTCCATCCCCAGACCCGAAAAAAAAAAATTAAAAGAAAAAAAAATGAGGCCGCGTTGAGGTTGAGGCACTTGCCGGGAAGGCCTGAGGCTGGGCTTCAAACCTGAGCGTGTGCCCGGCCTGGAAGCTCCAGCTCTCCCCCAGTTACAGAAGAGAAAGCTGGCCTCCTGCTGCTCTCTGAAGGGTGCAAATACCCTCTTTTCCTGGGTGTTTGATGCAGCTCCTCGCCCGTGTTTCTGCTGGCTAGCCACGCGATGCAGAAACCAGTGCTGTTGGCGTTGTCTTTCTGAGGAGTCGGGGGATGTGTTCCACCCTTGAAACCCAGCATAAGCATTGCACCACCCAACAGGGCAGAGAAAAGTTTTGCCCGGCCCTAGTTTGGAGAAATCGGTCACACAATGGATGGCTCGGCCCTGGGTTTGGATAATGAATGTTTTCTGTGAAAGCCAGAGCCGGCACAAAGCCAGGAAGCACAGCAGCTACGTGCTCAGCCTCTGGAGTCACTGAATCGAGTGTGCGTGCTGCTCTTTCACCGGGAGCTGGCCTCTCTGAACCCCAATTCTCTCACCTACAAATAGGGAGAAAAAGACTTTGTTGGATCACGATTAAATGAACTAGAGCGTCAGGTGCCTGACGTATAAGAAATGCTCAAAAAATGTGTTCACTATTGAACACTTTGATTATTTTTTCCTGTCTCTCTTTCTCTTTGAAACTCACATTCCAAATTCTATTTTTACAAAGCATTAACATTAAAGGCAAGAGGAGATACAAAAAAAAGTCACTGCACAAACTTGCCTTTATGCCTATTTGTGCGCGTCCGCATCCTGGCTCGCTTTTGACACGTGCAGATGTCTGGGCGAGACTTTGGAAGATGAAGACAGTGCAGCTTTGAACATGGCCAAGAAAAGAAGCAAGGCTAAGCCAAGTCTGTCTCCCCAAGTGCTGCCGACAGAGTAACAATCAGATGAGGGCAGATGTGACACACACTCTCTCTCCCTCTCCTCTCCTCTCCTCTCCTCTCCTCTCCTCTCCTCTCCTCTCCCTCTCTTTCTCCCCTTCCCTCCCTCCCTCTTTCTTTTTCTCAGCAGCTTTTGTGTGGTTTCTTTGGAAGCTTTTGCCCTGGCATTTTTCAGAAATAGTGCAGTTGTTGGGGATGATTATAGGCAATCACTCTTTCCCAGAGACTGGACTATGTTTAGCGCGTTGACCAGCTGCTCCCGGGTGACTGACAGGGAGCACACAGCTGGCTACGCTGCTTACCGCGGGTCAGAGCTTGTGAGAACCAAGAAAAACTGGCCTCGGGCTTCAAGAGAGGCTGAGCAGGCAGGACGCACTGGGATGCTGGTTGGTAGGGAGAGTCAGGTAGAACCCAGGATGTGGAATCCATTCCACCAGAAGAGCAAACCTGAGAGCAGTCTCACCTGGCAGATGAAGGCACAGACATCTCTTAAGATCCCTGTGTGGAACCAATGTGTATTCAGAAATCAAAATAGATTGTCTGAGCACAGAGTAAACATCTCCCTTGGAAATTGTATGGCTACCAAGCACTCAACACGGGCCACGTTCAAATTGAGAGACGTAGCACTGTGGAGGAATATTGCTCATTAACCTGTGTGTTGATGACAGTTGGAAATGATAACATTGCAGGCTTTTGGGTTAAATAACATAATCGTCGAAATTAATTTTACTCGTTACTGTTGCTTTTTTTGAATATGCCTGCTGGGAAATCTTGAACTGAACAGCTGACCCACATTCTCTTTCTGTTGGACAATGCTGCTGGAGAACTGTGCAGAGATTTATAATCCCAAGTCTCAGCTCCCATTGACGTTTACCTCCACTCCATGCTCCCATGGCAAAGAGATACTTACCCAGCACTTTTCTACACAGGAAATTTGCTTGGGCTATTCACTCTGCCAAGAATGTTCTCACCCTTAGACCTGCTCCCAGATGGCTCCTGTTTTACTTTGTGATCTCAGGTGCCCCATCTGCCTGCAGAAGCCCGCTTAACGACATGCCACCATCCACCTGTTCTATGCTCTTTATAGGACCTGCTTGTCCTTTCTGCCTCCCCAAACCGACGATGGGATTTCATCCCGATATATACATCCTAAACCGAAAGTGCTCTAAGTCAGAAACTCGTTCAGTCCACCTCACCTACCCCAGCATCATGGCTTTGCAGCACCGCACATGGTAAAGAACTGATTCTTTCTGCCTGGTGACCACGTGGCTGACCAGTAGCTGTGGCTCACTGCCACTGCCCAGCATCAAGAGAGAGTATCAGGACAGTACCAGATATTGCTAGCCAGGAGAAAGATGAAAATGCAGAATTTGAAATATAGTTTCAATTTCTACCAATGCTTTTACAACAGTGTAAAGTCAAAAAATTTTAAATCGAACCATCGTTAAGTTGGGGACAGCGCATATACTCTGAGACCCATGAGACTACCTGGTTCACTGCTCCATTTCCTGAACTCAGAACAGCATCGTGCTCAGATTTAGCACTCAATAAATATTTCCCAAATGGCTAAATGTGGCAGCCCTAAGTCTGATTAAGATCATCTAAACTGATCCAGCATGGTGTCCCTTGTTAGTCTCTTCCTACCTGAGCACTGCTGTGGGCTAGCCACTGTGCTCGACCCTGGGATAAAGTCACACTTGTCTTGATCTCTGCTCTTAGGAATCTCTGAACAAAGTAGTTTTTAGAGCCGGGCGTGGTGGCGCACACTTGTAATCCCTGCGCTTGGGAGGCTGAGACAGGAGGATCGCACAGGTTTGAAGCCAGCCTCAGCTACTTAGGCTCTCAGCAACTTAGTGAGACCCTGTTTCCAAATAAAGTATAAAATAGGTCTGGGAGTATAGCCCGCAGGTAGAAAAGCCCCTGGGTTCCATCCCCAGTACCACCACCAAAAAAAGAGTAGTTTTTAGACAAATGTGTCAGCAAACAGTTTTCATATATTTGCCAAGAGCCTTTGGTTCATTTCACTAGCTACACTAAGAAATTAAGTCCGTGGTGATAGAAACAAGGTAGCCTCAAGGCTCAGGCTCCCTTCTCACCAGTAGCTGCAGAAGGTTGTTGAAAAGGCAGCTGCTCTGTCCTCTGTCATCTTGTGTTCCTGAAAAACAGGTCCGCCCTTCCCATGAACTGTGATTATGGGCAGAGCCAGGGCGTGTATTTGTAGCTGTGGAAGATTCCAAATGAGAAGATAGTTGGAATCCAAAAAACACACGTTTTCAGAGGTTGGAAGACAGATCTTTTCATACAGCATTAAATTACAAAAGCAACTGCTAGAAAAAATATCTAGATGCTCGTTTTTGCTTACACCTACCTATGAAAATTCAGGGGAAAGACAAACCCATCCCAAATGGCTGACCCCGGCCACCCTGAGGTTGCAAAACAGTGGGACCATAAGGCACTGTAAATATTTTTTCACTTGTCTCTATATTGCTTGATTTGTATAAGTATGGCTAGATTTTATACTTTCAAAAATGAATAAAGTGATTTAATGAAGAAAAACTTTACAATTGTTACCAAGAAGCATCCCTATCTATATTTGGTGGGATCTACCTCTCCTGTCTCAAATTTGCTGATCTCAGTTCTGTGCCTCAGCTACTGGGGCAAAGATGAGCTTCCAGCCTGGAGGTCAAAACACAGGAAGTAAAGATGGAGGTCACCCTGGACAATGATGAGGTCGTGGCTTTCAGTGGTAACCAAGTACACTCGTGTACCCTGCCTCTCTCCATCTCTCTACCTCTACAGTTAGGATTACCTTAACGTTTGTATTTGGAAAAGTAGCCTTTGTTCAAGGCACCTGTTATAACCAGACAAGTTGTTTATATCATCCTATTTTATTCTCCAATCAACCCTTAAAAGGTTGGTATTATTATTATTATTATTATTATTATTATTATTATTATTACTACTACTGTTGTTGTTGTTACTACTATTATTTAGGTGTGTGTGTTGCTAGGGATTGAACCCAGGGCATTCTACCTCCATGCTACCCCCACAGCTCTATTTTATTTTTTATTTAGAAACAAGGTTTCACCTCACTCAGTTGCTGAGGCTGAATTTGAACCTGTGACCCTCCTGTCTCAGGCTCCCAAGTACTGGGATTACAAGGCTTGAACGACCACTCCCGGCTCATTATTATTCTTATGAGATATAGAAACCAAGGTTCTGGGAAGTAAGATGAATTGCCCAAGGTCACAAAGCTGGTAAGAGGAAGAGCCCAACTTTGAACCCCATCTTTCCAAGGTTGTGTTCATTTAACCACCACTTGCTACCCTTTAGGAAGGACAAGGTATAATGACATGTTTTGCTACTGGTTCTAGATAGCTGAATTAGACTCCATGTTTGATGGAAGCCTAATTTTAGGTGCCTGTGAAAGGCCTGTGCTGTCCAAAAGCATTTCTCTAACTTTCCCTGGAGCCCAATAGCAGCTACCAATAGAATCTGTCCCACAGGGTCAGGCATCCCATCAAATGGGCACCAGGTAACGCCAGTAAACATTGCAACCACTATCATGGGAATTAGTTATCAGGGAAACACATCTAGCAAGCTTCCAAAGGAATGAGGCATGGGGGCAGGAAGATTTGATGGGGAGGGGAAAAAAAGATAATTAAAGAGCGCAGACAGGACTGCCCTGCAGGGTTGTCATTGTGGGAATTTGAGTAACTAAGGGTAAGAAAAGAAAAGAAAAACATCACTAACAGTATACATCACCATCCAGGTCAGGCCTAAATTACTGTGCAAATAAAGAAGTCATAAATAAGCACACAGCAGAGAATACTGGCAAATGTGTGGTCCATTTCCCAGAGATCACCCCACTCAAGCCAGCCAGGAGTTGTGCAAATACTGACATTTGTCAGGAGGCAGCGGGGGGGTGTGCTACTGTCGCGTCACGAACAGAGGACAGCCATTCTCCCACGAGTCTGTGCAGAGGCTCTTTCTCAGGCTGAAGGTCTGGAGGCAGCCTCTGGGTGTGCAGTGGGGAACGTTGGGGCTGGTTTACAAAGCGAATGGAACTCATCTAGTTGTGAATTTCCAGAAGCAATCTGAACTAGCATACCGTCTCCTCTGCGCTCTGATTTCAATGGCTTGTGCTTGTCTTCTGGCAGAAAAAGCGCACCTTGAAGGGCTCCATTGAGCTCTCCCGCATCAAATGCGTTGAGATCGTGAAGAGTGACATCAGCATCCCGTGCCACTACAAGTACCCATTTCAGGTATGTTCGTCGGGCCCAAGAGGGGCCGTTTCCCATTCCCTGGACTGTGCTTAAAAGCCTCAGCAATCACAAGAACAGGTGGGAAGAGGCTGTTTTGTCAGGTCTAGAAGATGCCCAGTCACATCCATTGATTCATCCCTCCACTTATTCAATAAAGGCATAGCATAAAAATCTAGAAAGGGTTGTTAGTCTTTATTCTCTTTTCTTCCATGTCTTTTCTACCTCCAAGAAAGTCCTCAATACTCTGTTCCTGGAGAAAGGTGCAAAAGCTATCCTGTGCTTAGCCAAGAGTATTAGTGCATGCCTGTAATCCTAATGCTTGGGGACGCTGAGACCAGAGGATCACAAGTTTGAGGTCAGCCTCAGCAGTTCAGCAAAGCCTTCTGCCATTTAGTAAGAACCGCTTCAAAATGAAAAATAAAAAAGGGCTGGGGGTAGTATAGCTCAGAGGCATAGCCTCTAGGCTCAATGCCCAGTATGCGCGCGCACACACACACACACACACACACACACACACACACACACTGTTCTTTAAATATAGTTTACTCATAATTTCATGATTTGGGACAACAGATTGCAATCCTTGGTTTTTAAGGGAAAAAATACCTCAGGTTTTAGGATCTAAGACCTATCTAGAGATAGTTGTGCTGTCGAAAACAGTAGCTCTTAGCCACATGTTTAAATTTAAGTATGAATTAATTAAATGATGTTAGAAATTCAACTCCCCAGTCACACTGGCTCCAACACATATACCCACTGCATACTGAGCTGGGCACCACAGAGTATAGGTATTTATTACTGCAAAAAGACAGGTGGAGTGTACCTGTAGAGTCTTTACCTGGCTTATCTCCCCTGCCATTTATGGCTTCGAAGGAACAAATACCTCCATGCACAACCCAGAGTATTATTCTTGCTGGCCAACTTGAGGGCTATTTCATTTTTTTATTTTTTGCAGTACTGGGGATGGGACCCAGGAACATTCTATCTCTGAGCTACACCCCCCAGTCCTATTTTTTATTCTTTATTTTGAACCAGGGTCTCACTGAGTTGCAGAGGGCCTCACTAAGTAGCTGAGGCTGGCAGTGAACCGCGATCCTCCTGTCTCAGCCTCCCAAATGCTGGGATTACAAGCGTGCCCACCATGCCCAGCTATTTCATTCTTAATGTCATAGAAAAGAACTTTCTTTTTCTCCTACTAGAAAAGTGGCTCCCATGAGTAGGAATTTTCAAGACTGGAAGTAAAAGGAATAACATGAATTTTCCATTTATTAAAAATCCCAATAACAAACGAATAAATAAAAAACTGGTGACTTTTAGAGATACGTAGTTTAGTTAATAACATCATGCCTGTGTCAATTTCCTGCTTCAAAAGTGTGCCGCGGTTACGTAAGATGTTATCGGTGGGTAAAGGTGGGCGAGAAGCGTACAGGAACTCGCTTCTATTTTGGGATCGTCTTATGAGTCTTCAGATATTTTAAATAAGAATTTTCTTAAGTCCTGGTTCCACATTTGTCATTTAATAACTTATTCTTCCGTATGCCGGAAAGATGTTTTGAAATCACTGAAATACTAAGATGAGAGCTAGTCGTGAGGACAGTTTCCCTCTGCTGTTTTAATTTAACAGCTGCTCACTGGTAGCGTGGAATCTCACCTGAGCACCTTGGGCCATGGAGGTCTGTCCTTTAATTGCACATGACCTGAACACCTGGATAGAAAAATGAGGCTGGTTCCCTAACCACCCAGATTTATTCTTATCAGTGACAACAAGCAGGGGAGATCCCTGCCCTAGGCCATTAATCAGAGGGTCTGCTGCCAATCACCCATCTCCCAGCACATGCTCACCTCGGACTCTGTGTCTCCAGGTTGTGCATGACAACTACCTCCTGTATGTGTTTGCTCCAGACCGCGAGAGCCGGCAGCGCTGGGTGCTTGCCCTTAAAGAAGGTAAGGAAACTCCTGTGCCATGGCCCTTTGGCCCTTTGGTCCTTTGGTCCATGCGTCCCACAAAAGAATAGAGTGCTAAACTTTTATTTCTTTTGGTGTTGTGCAGGGCCCAAGAGGCAGCCACCAGGCAACTTAAAATATGCACTGTCCAGCCCTTTATGAAAAAGTTGCCGACTCCCAGTATACTGAGAAATACGGGTGTGGGCCAGGAGTCAGATGGCCTGGGTTTAATGCCAGACTCTCCCACTTACTTTTTTTTATCTTGGGCAAGTTCTTAAACAATCTGGGCTTCAGAGAGTAAAAGGAACTAGCGCGAAGCTCTTGGAACTAGCCTGGCACGTGGTCATCACCCAAAAAACACCAGCACCCAGATTCCTGATACGCTGGGTGCTTCAGGCCAAAGAATAATAATAGGCATACTGATGGAGTGCTTTTCTGGGGGGACAAGTATTGATCTACCTGTGCCTCACATGTCCTCATTTTATTCTCACTACAACCTTGTGACTATTATTAGTCCCGATTTATAGCTGAAGAAACGGAGATGCTCAAAGGTCAAGGAACTTAGCCAAGGTCACACGCTAATAATCGGCAGTGTTGATTTTCATCTTAGCAGCCCGGTCCACATCCCACAGACTTAGACACTGTGCTGGTTCTAATTACGGTTTCAGGAAGGGGCGGCTTCAGAACGACCCTTACTGGTGGTCTGAACGACTTTCACGCTTGCTAGTGTTTTGGGATTCTAACCATGTGCTCGGCTAGTTCCAAGAATGTCATGCCACCTCCCTTGACTCTGTTTCATAGATGGGGGAACTGAAGCAGTGGGACTTACACTTTTCTTTTTCAGTAGCTGAGTTTTTTGTCCTTACCAGAATTTAACTTCAGAGTCACACATGTAGAAGGTGTAAAAGCAAAGTTGCCGTGGTTGAAGGTGAGACTGGTGAGGAGTGAAAATCACACGCTCTCAGCCTCCCCAGACTCTTCTGGCACCTTTGTGGAACCCACCCAATCCAGTCAGATAACCTCATGGCACCACAGAGGAAACTGAGGCTTGGAGGAGGGTTCACCCAACCTGGGGACGCAGAACCAACTGCGGGCCAAGCTAGCGAAGAACACAGAAAGGCAGGTCCCAGGTCCAACCCATGCCCCTCAGTAGATAACACAGTGAATTGATTGCCATCTGCCTGGCTGGTCTGGGTAACACAGACT
The DNA here is from genome assembly GCF_963383645.1 of Muscardinus avellanarius. NCBI lineage: Eukaryota > Metazoa > Chordata > Mammalia > Rodentia > Gliridae > Muscardinus > Muscardinus avellanarius. The sequence goes on from NC_137793.1 coordinate 9,962,981, forward strand.
TAGATCACACAGCAGCCTCCGGTCTCAGCGAGTTACACCATTGATGGCCCTTGATTGACTGACCAGGGAATAACTCCTCTGCCCATGCTGATTCTTTTCAGAAACGAGGTGTAATAACAGTCTGGTGTCCAAGTATCACCCTAATTTCTGGATGGATGGGAGGTGGAGATGCTGCTCCCAGCTGGAGAAGCTTGCCTTAGGCTGTGCCCAGTATGACCCAACCAAGAACGGTAAGACTGGGAATTACTTTTCTTCTTTGTAGAGGAACAGTAAAGAAAAGATCTCAGTTCCCCATCATCACAGATGTTGGAGACTGAAGGAAAATTGTTCATTTTTCAGAACTTTCAGAGGGGAATCATCTGTCTTTACCACCACCCCACACACCCTTTTTCATTTTAAAGTTGATGTCTGGCCGGGCGTGGTGGCGCACGCTTATAATCCCCATGCTTGGGAGGCGGAGACAGGAGGATCGCGCAGGTTTGAAGCCAGCTGCGCTGGCTTAAGAGACCCTGTTTCCAAAAATAAAAAAATATAGGTCTGGGAGTGTAGCCTGGATATAGAAGGGCTTCCAGGAAACCAAGTACCACCAAAAATAAAAATAAAATAAAGTTGATGTCTATATACCTCTCCTGGCTACTCACAGCATGGTTCTCAGATCCACAGATGAGCATTACCTGGGAGCTGATTACAAGTGTTGATTCCAGGTCTACTGGGTCAGAATGTGCATTTTCTCCCAAGTCCACTGTTGAGTAGGAATGATGCCCGTGCAGAGCTTTTGCTCCCTCTTCTCTCTCTCCTCAACCTCTCCTACCATAGTTATCTTTTCTCATCTGTCATTTTCTTTTTTGCACTAAACTTAGTCCTTCAGATTGACAACCCAAGGCGGATGTAACACATGGCTGGACTTTCCGTGACTTCCTGAGTCACGGTCCCTCTCAATCTCATTTTAGAAACCACCGCTTCTCAGTTCACACTTTGGGAAAGAAATTCTTTCAAGTCTACTAGTTCATTGGCCCAGAAGAATGAGACTTACTAGGTTTTAGAAGCTGATGATCCTGCACGTAGCCCTGTTGGCCCTACTCACAAGAGCCAGTGTGTAATGGGAAAGAAACAGGAAGTTCGTTGTGGGTGGACTCTTCTACAATAGCAAGAAGGCATGGCTTGCTTTATGGCCAAAAAGCCCTTTCTGGGACCAGAGATCTGGACTCTACATTTCTTTATTTTTTTATTTTTGCAATATTGGAAATGGAACCCAGGGGCATTTACCTCCAAGCTCTACCCTCAGCCCTATTTTTTGTTCTTTATTTTGAATGGTCTCACTGAGCTGCAAAGGGCTTCACTAAGTAGTAGCCGAAGCTGTCCATGAAGTCGTATCCTCCTATCTTGGCCTCCCAAATGCTGGGATTACAAGCGTGCACCACCACGCCTGGCTTGGACTCTACATTTCTGCTGGCACCTTGCTGTGAACCCTCAAATGAGTCACTTGGGCATCAAAAACCCTAATATCTTCATCTGCAAATTGGAGGTGGACCTAAGATATAATGGTCTCTACACCCTCTTCTACGTCTACCATTCTTGGAATCTACATTTCCATTTTACAGATTATACCACACATGTTTCGACTATTTCCTTGCACAGACTTTCCCTCCATCAAGTGCTAGACAGGGGACTGAGGTGTTAGGAAGCCTGAGTGATGCACCATGACTGTGCTTGGGAGGGTGGCCACCGAAAGCTGCTCCCTGGGCCTGGCAGCTCCTGGCCACCTCCATGGGTGTGCTGTACGGCTGTGCGGCCACCTCGCCGATGGTTTTGCTTTTGCATTTCAACCCACAGCCATCTCCTCTACTGAGCACCTCTCACAGCCCTCTACTAACTTGGCTAAACAACGTCACCCATCACAGATACAATGACCACACTTGGGTTGCTGGGACAATCAGTCATTGTGTGAGAAAACTCAACACAGCCTATGCCATTTAAGGAGTCCTGATAATTGCGTCCACTAGCCTTTTTCACTTGTGGAGGGAAGAAGTTCAGGCTGAGATCTGACAGTACACATATGTATCTGGGAAGCAGCAAGAGTGGATGCATTGAAATAGATCCTACTACACCAACCCACAGCAACACCCATTTCTGCAGGGCTCAGAGCTGGAAGGGACCTATGGCCGTACAGCTCATGGCTGGAGCTGGGGCTAGAACACCAGCCTCTGGCTCCAAATTGAGTGCTCAGTAGCACTTAACTAATTTTCTTAGCTCTGATTATGTATGTTACCCTTCTTCTCTGTTAATTATGTGCCCACGTTAATACCCCCAACCTGCCCTTGCTTAAGGAGTCAGCGCAGGGCTAGGCTCCAGAGTCCATGTGTGAATCTCCTCTACCGCACCCCTGATGTGGGTTGTCAAACTTCAAATCTACTTCATGCAGAGAGGAGGCCTCCCTGTCTACCCATCTTTCTAATAATTAAAGAGATCATTGTTTTGAGCCGAAGCCTATGCAGTATCTCCTTGGCCCCTCACACATGCCCCTGGTCAGACATGCAACTGTGGTCCATTGATTGCAGGCCTGCCCTTTGCAGTGCCAAGTGGGAGAAATAGAGGTAGAGATGCAGAGAGGAAAGGACAGAAGGGAGGAAAAGGAGACAGATAAGAAAGGGAAGAGAGAAAGGAGAGCTAAAGAGAGAGAGAGAGAGAGAGAGAGAGAGAGAGAGAGAGAGAGAGAGAGAGAGAGAGATGAGACAGAAAGATAAGCAGAGAGTGGGAGAGAAAGAAATGTCGGGGGAGTGTAGGTTGGGGGAGGCAGCACATATTCAGATGCTTAAGGGAGCTAAAAGTGGATTCCAGCCCACTCAGAAAGCAGCACAATGACCCCCGCACCTCACCCACCCCCTCCTCGGGCCCACAACAGCACAGTGATTCACCGATTCCCACTCCTGGGCTGAGCAGGTGGGACATACACTCATGGAAGTCTCTGTACCTGCAGAAAAGGACCCAAGTCTCAGTCTCTCCCCACTCAAGTTTTCCCTAGGAATACAGAAAGAGGAAATCCAGAATATTGATTCTGGAACTTTCTGGTGTTTTCTAGAAAAGAGAATTGGAAACCAGCAATTAAAAGAGATAATAATAAACAGGATCTACCAAGGCTACGTCTGTTTTCTCTGTGTCTCGTCAGTTCCTCCTTTTCTTGGGTTGTTCTCCTTGGGCCCCTTTTCTCTGAAAGGCCCCCCAACCTCTGGCTGGGCCCACTGGGTTTCACACTCACCTTGGTTTTCTGTTTTCTTGTTTCAGCTTCAAAGAAACCTCTTCCTCCCACTCCTGAAGATAACAGGGTGAGTGAGAGCCCGGCTCCGGGCGCGGGTGACCCCAGTGCTATGGGGTTTGCAGACACCGTGTAGACACTGCAGCCTGGTGATTCCCGCTGCCCTCTTCCTGGGCTGTTTCATGGCTGTGTCCACTGAAAGGACCGCTCGGCTGCTAAATCCCTGGTGCACTGTTTCCCTTCCACAAACACTTACTGGTATCAAACTGTGTGTTTACACTTTGATATACAAGCACTTTGGAGACCCACATTTGGTAATATTTTGTGTGTCATAAAGCACTCCACGCTTTTATTAGGTGTGTGGAAGCTAAGGATCTCTTCTATCTGCTTCAGCAGGTTTTAGTTTTATGCTCATTTTAAAGCTTGGGAAATCGAGTCCCAAGAAATATGGCATGGCTTTCCCAAGGGCACTCAGCATATCAGCAGGATGCCAGTATCTAGGCTGGTGGTCTCAGAAGATGCTCCATAGACCAGCAGTAGCAGCATCACCTGGGAGCTTGTGAGAAATGCAGATTTTTTCTTTTTTTCTTTTTTTTTTTTTTTTTTTTTTTTTGGTGGTACTGGGGTTTCTGGAAACCCTTCTACCTCCGGGCTACACTCCTAGACCTATTTTTTATTTTTTCTTTGGAAACAGGGTCTCTTAAGCCAGCGAGGCTGGCTTTGAACCTGTGCAATCCTTCTGTCTCCACCTCCCAAGCGTGGGGATTACAAGCGTGGGCCACCACGCCCGGCTTAACGTTCCCTTTTTTATGACAAGTATTTTATAAAAATCCTTTGGTTATCCTGAAATAAAATCCATAAATACTACAACTTTTATAAACACATATTTGTTTACATACAATGTAAACATACATTTTTAAAAGAATCAACAAATGCTTTAGTATTAAATGCAGAAAAAATTATATAGTATGTGTTTCTAGATACAAATATGGGGACGTAGCTATAATAAAAAACATCATGAAATAACCAGTTGCTTAGGAATGTAGGTGGAATCCCACTGAATTTGGCAACTCAAATGCAACTGATACAGGAATGGTTCATCGGCAACTCAAAGACAGCACCTGTGATTTTCAAATGGTGACCAATTTTTGTTAAAGTTCTGAATTAAAGCATAAGCTCCCTTCAGATCCCAAGGTAGTGGCAGACCTGAGGGACCCAGTATTTTATATCAGGTAGAGGTAGGATCTAGACTTATGGTCTTCTTACATGTCATAATTATAAGCAGATTTCTCACTACATGAATATCTAACAGGATGTTTGAAAGCTGTACAGGAAGCTGGATGTGGTAATACATGCCTGTAATCCCAGTACTGGGGAGACTGAGACAGGAGGATCACAGTTTCATGGCCGGCCTCAGCTACTTAGCATACTTTACTTGTATAAAGATACAATAACACAAGGTTTTACACAGAGCCCCCAAACCCAAACACACAAGACCCTTCTAAGAAACTCACCATTAACCAGAACACTTAAGTCTGCAACTAACATTTACAAACCAAACTTACCAAGACATGTTCTTTTCCTAACTGACACAGCCAATCTAACAATGCCTCAGGCTTCAATCCAGACCTGAAAAATACCACGCCCTTTCACAACTTAGTGAGACCCTGTTTCAAAATAAATAATAAAATAAATAGGGTTGGGGGTGGAGCTACGAGGTAGAATGCCCCCTGGATTCCATCTCCAGTACCACACACACACACAAAATCTGTATGGGTTGCTGGACACTGTGGAGTGTTTTGTGTCCCGGGCCCTGGCCCACTAAGTGCATGTAGCATCCTTCCAACTTTGTAACATTCCTAACACCCTCCTCAGTGTCCTTTGCTCCCCTAATGGGAAGATACCACCACAAAGTGAGAACTCTCATCCCACCTTTCTCTTCATAGGGATTAATCAGTGAGTTGGATCTGTGGCAGACAAATGTCCTGTATTTTGTCAGATGCTCTTGGACACAATTCCTCTCTCCGTTAGTTCCTAAGAAAAAACTTCTTGTCCCTCGCCTCTAATCTGCAGTACTCGAGATACTGACGCACCATGACCTTACAAAGTCCACAAATATGTGGACTTCAGTTCTAACCTGGGCTACGCTGGGATGGCATGCTGCATCAATAAGACAAGCCACTTTATTTTTAGCTCCAGTATCTTTATGTCACCAAAAGCTTCAATGTACTCAGAGCACTAGTGACTCCCTGACACAAAGATCCCAGTCCAGCCAGCAGCCCAGTTGTTTTCATCTTCCCTCCATCCCAAATCTGACCCTGAACTGTGGTGATTCTGTTCTTTAAAATCTCTTCATGTCCTCAATATCTCATTCTAAGAAAGGAACAGCAGGTCAGAGAGTCTACAAGAGAAAGAAAGGATTCTATGTGTTAATAGTGGAGGGTGCACGAAGTCTAATCCTCCCTAAATTGACCAGGTCTATTTCTCTGGGTCTGTTTCCTCCTCAGAAATGAAAGAAGGGGTTAAGTGTTCTCTCAGAGGAATTACAGCTCCTTTAAACTCTGATTCTATGGATCTGGATGAACCCAAACATCAGATCAGCAGAGCCTGGGCCGAGTGACTTAGTGTCACCTGCAGCTCCTTCGCCAGAACGTGATGTCTGGCAGAGAGGTCAAGACGTAAGACGCAGTGCAGGCAGAGAAATCAGCAGGCTTTCATGGCAAGCATGTGGCTTCGCAGAATTCACTGTAGTCAAAACTGACTGTAGGATGAAAGGGTCAGGCACTGATGTATTTTGAGTCCTGTTCGGCACCATGATTCTAACTCATAAGAAAGCCAGGGGAGGAAAGCAGATTGTCCCTGCCAGTGCCCTAATGATGGGTGCTGGCATGCTGCTCTGCACAGATTCAGGAGCCAGTCACAGCATGGGGCCTGCTGGTCTTGCTTTGTACGTTACCTTCTTCTCATGTCTTTGGTTTCGTGGTGTCTTCCCCAGAGATCACTTCAGGAACCTGAAGAAACCCTGGTCATTGCCCTGTACGACTACCAGACAAACGATCCTCAGGAGCTCACCCTGCAGCGCAACGAAGAGTACTACCTGCTGGACAGTTCTGAGATCCACTGGTGGAGGGTCCAAGACAGGAACGGGTGAGACGTCTCTGTGGCCGCACCAGCGTGTGAGATGCAGTGGGAGCACAACGCGGGGATGGCTTGTCCTTCCTGTCCCAGCATGCCCACCTCGCTGGGTCAGCGGAGGAGACCCGCGGGAGGAAGAGGGGAGGACACGAGAGTCTTTGCTCTCCTCAAAAGTAGCAGGGAGGTCCCCTCTCTTAAGCACTCCTAGTCCTTCCTAGTTTTTCTGCTGGCCTCCACAGTTTGGAGACTGGCAACTTGTCCTGCAAAGCACTGTTATCCTCAGGCGTTGAACTGGGGCTGAAGGCACCTGCCATTAGGGAGTGCTTATTTGGGGTGGAGAGAAAAGGTATGGAAAGATGGCGTCGATTTGTGGTTCTATTAGGAAGCATACGAAAGAAGAACCTGAATATTGAGTTATGACTGCAGTCATTGGACTGTTCAAGTGATTCGTGGGGAAAATAAGGGTGGGCAAAAAGTGATCGCTCACCATGAGGTTTTTTAATGAAAAATTCTTATGAGCCTTTCTCTAATCTGAACTACAAAATTGCTGTTATTAGCCTTCAGAATGCTCTGGGATGTTTATGACCTAGATATTCATGCTTAATTAAAATGCATGAGATTCACACTACTTTATAAGGCTTTATTTTTTCTTTTTAATACATCAGAGGTATTTAGTCATGGCCTGGAATATTCTCCAGACTATTTCAATGATTACATAAGTTCAATGCATAAATGTATCTGAATTCAAAATTACCTTATTAGGTACTTAGGTTATTTTTCAATATTTTGCAAATATTAACACTGTGATATACTTGTATATTGATATTAGGGGTTTGAATGTTTTAAAAGTATAAGATTTTTTATTTTTTATTTATTTTATTGGCACATTGTAATTGCACATGACAGAGTCGTAGTGATACATTCATACACGTATATAACATCATTTGATCTGTTTTCTTTTTTTTAAACAAATTTTTTATTGAACATAAATGGTATACATTTAAACTATATTTGATGTCCTCTCCCCCCAGCCCCCATTTTTCCCTTCCCCCCTCCCATCAGTGGTTGTCCAGGTTAACCATGTGATATTCATAATTTTACACATATTTAGATGTAGACCCTCATTAATCAAGATCCACCTTCCTCCTTTTGTGTGTGTGTGTGGTACTAGGGGTGGAACCCAGAGGCTTTCTACCTCCGGGCTATACTCCCAGACCTATTTTATATTTTATTTGGAAACAGGGTCTCACTAAGTAGCCGAGGCTGGCTTCGAACCTGTGCGATCCTTCTGTCTCAGCCTCTCAAGCGCAAGGATTACAAGTGTACGCCACCATGCCCGGCTTGATCTGTTTTCTTACCCTCTGTCTCCTCTTTCCATCCCTCCTCCTTCCTCATATATAATAGTGAGATTTATAGTGATATATTCATGGGATTATTTGTAATTTAAAAAGAAAACATTCCTTGGCCGGGCGTGGTGTCGCATGCTTTGGAATCCCCGGGTTTGAGAGGCAGAGATAGGAGGATTGTGCAGGTTCGAAGCCAGACTCGCTGGTTTAAGAGGACCTGTTTCCAAATAAAAATATAAAAAATAGGTCTGGGAGTGTAGCCCGGAGGTAGAAGGGTTTCCAGGAACCCCAGTACCACCAAAAAAGAAAAAAAGAAAGAAAACATTGTAACATTTGTATAGTCTATGTCAATATTGTATTAAAACAAACAAACCCACTAGAGTCTGGGAATGTATCTCAGTCACAGAACACTTGCCTAGCCTATATGAGGCCTTGGACTTGACACCCAGCACCACCAAAAATCAAAGAAAAATAGAAAGATAGAAAGAAAGGAAGAAAGAAAGAAAGGAAGGAAGGAAGGAAGGAAGAAAGGAAGATGAATAAACTAACTGTACAGAGAAATGTACAAGAAAAATAGGAAAATAAGCACTCTATTTTTCTCCACATCAATTCCAAAAGTAATTGGTATTAATATTTTCTTGTGTGTCCTAGACAAAAAAGTTATGCAGATATGATTATATCCCTTTCTTATCTGCTTTACAATGATTCTGTTCTTTGCCTTTCTTTTAACGTTTAATGATACATCTTGGGCATTTTTTTATATCAACACATACAAATCTACTTCTTTTTAACATAATCATATAGTGGTATAATGTATGATGTGGTTATAAATAATTAAATGTTATGGTGAGACATTTGGTTTTTAGGTTTTGTTGTTGTTAATTCAAACAAGGCCTCAGTGAAGACCTTTCATTGTTCACGAATCTCAGCAATGTTTTGAACACACACACACACTCACACACACACACACACACACACACACACACACACATACCTCACATTTCTCACTATGGGACTATTGAGTCAGAATATGTTATATCATAATATTGATAGATAATCTACTCAGAAGACTTGCCAAATTTACATCTCCCCTGGCAAGATTATGGAATCGCCAATGGTAGTATCATTGAACAAGGAAGGAAGGAAGGTAGACAGATAAGTGGGCAAGCCAACATGATAGGCTAACAAAAAGAGGAACATGATATATTTAACATTAAGTCTTGACTTTTTACATGCACTAAGATGTACATTCTCAAGGTGTCTTTTATTTGGCAGCATTACCAAACAGGGGAAGGGGAGGCAGAGGTGAGGTGGGCAAAATGTGATTGAATCAAGAACTGTGGTTGCAAAGGCAGGGTAGCCTACGAGCTAAGACAAACCCCAGAGCCCTGCAGCTGGAACTTGCCTTGCTAGCGGACTCATGGGGGCAAACAAGCTGGCCACATCATTTTCCCTTTGCCTGTGATAGGGAGGCCCACATCAGAAACAGATGTGAGACTGCCTGGGTCTACAAAGAACAGATGGAGTTACTCAGAAATTTGTCATTTCAAGCACCCGACCTTATTTAGCACACCCAATGTGCCAGGAAATGTTTGCTTCTAGGTCTGCCTTCCCCGAATGACAGTTCGCCCTTTGTCTAGGGGCCTGTGGAAAGGCTCAACTTGGCACCTCAAAGGGCATCAGAGAGAACACTCCTGAGGCCAGTCAGTATTATGGGAATTTCCTAGGTTTGCTTTATAATACATGGCATGGTGGAAAGTAGAGGTGGTGGGAGAGAGAGAATTTGGACTTTAGTATCAGCTACTCTTGTCATATGTGACTGTGGTCAAGTCCCTTAATGCCCATGAATTTATTTTCTCATCTATGAAATGTAGATGGAAACATCAGCTCTGTTTGTCTCACAGTGTTGAGAAAAGCCAATAAGCTCTGTAAACTCTATATACCCACCTATAAGTGATGGGAACTCATACCTTTCATATAGGTAACCCAGCTTTGGCTGCCATATTAAAACATACTTTTTCTACTCAATAACAAAAATAGTACTTATTTTATGACTGTAATTGCAAACATATGGGGTGGCAAAAATCAGAGAAAATGAAGGAAAATTTCAAAAGAGGGATACAAGAGGAATGCCAAAGTTCAGAGCAAGATACTATAAGCATTGTGTTGCAGGTGATTCTGAGCCCATACGTCCAATTCTCCAGAGAAAATATACCATGATAAATTAGCCATATCTGCTATGGGGTTTAGATATAAGATATAAGGAGTAAGATACAGGATATAATAGAGATGATCATCCTATATTTTGTGACTCTGTTTCTGATTTCTTCACTCTTCAAAACAATTCTGTGACAAGAGTACACATTTCCCATTAAACAGAATCAATAACTTGAGAAATCACCCTTATTCATTAAAATCAAAAGACTTAATAAAGCAAGAAGAAAGAAGATATCAGATATTTTTTATATACTGGCAGAAGATGGAAGCATTTTATGTGTAGTCTAATTCAGGTCCCTCATTTTACAGGTAAGAGCCAGAGGCCCAGAGAGTGACAAGGGACCCTGTTCTGACCTTCTGGCATTACAGGAGATAATGAATAGGAAGTGCTTTGAAAACTGCACAGCTATACACAAATGTAAAGGAAAAAACTTTCATGATATTAATTTTTAATTTATGCACAATTATTAATTCCTATTCAAAAATAACTCCCCACCTCCAAGTCCAGCCTGATCTTAATTATTTTTTCTCATCTTTATGTATCTGAAGAAACTCAATTAGGAAGGACTTAAATTTAAAAACTTGTAATAGCAACTGGGAGTATTGTTTAGGGACTGTGGCTGGAAAGTCATTTTTAAATATTTTAATTATTTTGGTTTCCTGACTATAAAATTATGGGACTAAAGTGGAAAAAACTATTATCATACACACAAAAAGTATCTCATTATACAAAACAGAGGCTAATCACTAATCTTTTTTCCAGTGGGGGAAATTATGCAATGCAGAGGGCAGCAAACAAAGCTTTTTAACAAAAATAGCTACTTGTTATTTATTATATCTTAGTGGTGAAACCTATTGCTTTTAACCGATAATGAGCTGTTTTTACTTCTACCATTTTTTCTGAAACTTTAAAATATCTTATTACAAATTCCAACTGACATAAGACTTTTTCCACTTTAAATATCTTTTAATGGGTTAAATCTTAAAAAATAAAGATGTAAGATAGTTGTTTATTATTGTATATTAGTTTAAATATTAATTTCCTTTTTAACAGGCATGAAGGATATGTACCAAGCAGTTATCTGGTGGAAAAATCTCCAAATAATCTGGAAACCTATGAGTAAGTCATTTAATTATTTTTTAAAAGTATGATACTAAGGTATCCTTCCTCTTTTTTTTTTTTTTTTTTTTTTTTTTTTTTGGTGGTACTGGGGTTCCTGGAAGCCCTTCTATCTCCGGACTACACTTCCAGACCTATTTTTACATTTTTATTTGGAAACAGGGTCTCCTAAGCCAGCGCGTGCGCGGCTGGCTTCGAACCTGCGCGATCCTCCTGTCTCTGCCTCCCAAACGCGGGGATTACAAGCGTGCGCCACCACGCCCGGCTATCCTTCCTCTCTTAAGAGTAAATTATTGACTGATGATAAAAAAAATATCTGATGGTTTCTTTTCTTGGTCTACTTTCATCTCTCCCGTTCTCTGATCCACTGAAGAGTAAAGATGTACCCCAAGTAGAAGAATAGGTTAATCCATATGTATTATCCTTCCCTCTTATCAAAGGGATGATTCTCAGGCACCTGGGAAGATCATGGTAATAAAAGAAAGGGTTCTACTGAGAATCCCAGGAATATCGGTCTGATTTGAGAAAAAAAGAATTTAAAAAACATTGTGAACTCTAGGTCAGATACAAACTGATATAAAACATGATTGAATGCCATACTTCCAATACCAAGAAAACAGATAAAATATATTAACTATCTTTTCAGACTGTGCAAACTATATATTTCTAAGGTATCATTTAGAAGAAGAATTCACGTGGTTGTTTTAAAGGAAATGCCTGATGTTTAATAACATTTGATTGTAGTGTACAAAGTCCTCACCAGAGCCGTATGTGTGACCTGTATCTCCGGGGCTGAAGGTTCCAAAGTCAGCCGCGCTACAGTGGCAAGGTGTGCACCTGCCACCCAGATGTTGGTTCCCACTGAAAAGAACCAGGACTGCTTGGAGAAATGGCTCGAGGTTCTAGGGCTAACACAAGAACAGGATACACATGGAACATTTTCTTGAGCCAGAACATAGAAAAGTGCTGGGGTTTTTTGTTTTGTTTTGTTTTGGTTTGGTTTGGGTTTTTTTGGTGGTGGTACTGGGGTTCCTGGAAGCCCTTCTACCTCCGGACTACCCTCCCAGACCTACTTTTTTTATATTTTTTTAATATGGAAACAGGGTCTCTTAAGCCAGCACAGATGGCTTTGAACCTGTGTGATCCTCCTGTCTCCCCCTCCCAAGCGCGGGGATTACAAGCGTGCGCCACCACGCCCGGCTCATTTTTTTTTTCTTTTAAAAATGTAGACATGTCAAATGGACACAGACATCGCTTTTTTAAAATGTTCCCTCTGCCCCAAATTGATAGAATTAAGAGTATCAAAATAAATTCTGGCAGCAATGGACTATAATTCATTGAATAAGAATCTATAATAAATAGATTGATAGATATGTAAATAAACACCTAAGAGAATGCTTTTTTTTTATAGTACAATGCCAACGAATGAATGTAGAAGGGATGATAAAGTTTAAAAATCACCAGGTGCAACTCAAAATATCAACCTATTCAGGCAAAAGTTAATGACTGTCACAAGTAGGAGGCAAAAATGTGATGAAACAGTACATTTACACGGTCCCAAAGTATCTCCTCATCAGTCAGACTAACTGTGAAGTGGAGAGAACAGGGAGGCCTCACCTTAACCAAGGACTCAAAGCTCAAGTCAATATGGGATAAAAGACGTCATGTGTAGCCGGGCGTGGTGGCGCACGCTTATAATCCTTGCGCTTGGGAGGCTGAGACGGGAGGAGGATTGCACAGGTTCGAAGCCAGCCTCGGCTACTTAGTAAGACCCTGTTTCCAAATAAAATATAAAATAGGTCTGGGAGTATAGCCTGGAGGTAGAAAGCCTCTGGATTCCACCCCTAGTACCACCAAAAACAAAAAAAAAAAAAAAAAAAACACACGTCATGTGTTTTTTGTAATACACTGAGAGTGGTGCAATGTCACTTCGGTGACATTTCTGTCCCCAACAGGTACACCTTGCATTTGGTCATGAGGACATATTAGACTAATTCAAAGTAAGGAGTATGCTATAAATAAACTGCTTTGTGCTCTTAAAAAAATGGTAGTATCATGAAAGCTACAAAAGCCTGAGAAAGCTGTTCCATGTTCAAGGAAATAAAAGAGACATGGTAATTAAATGCATTAAATTAAAAAACAACAACAACAATAACCAGACAGCTATAAAGAAGAAAAGAAATAATTTTTAGGGAAAAAAAGTTCCCTAAAAATGTTCCTGGACTGGATCTTCAGCCATAAAAATATTTTGTTATGAAACATGTTTTTGGGACAATTGATGAAATTTTGATAAGGTCTACAATTAGGAAATAGGATGTACAGATGTTAAATTTCATCATTTTGGTAGTTACACTGTGGTTGTAGAAATGGATATTCTGTTGTAGCAAATAAACACTGAAGCACTTAGGAGCACCAGTCTATTCTCAATGGTTCCGTAAAAAAGGTGTGCCTACCCAGATGTCTGTCTAAACAGAATGGCAAAACAAATGTATGAAATTTCAGCCACCCCTCCATCTGAGCAAAGTGTATATGGGAGTTTTATTGTACTATTTTATGACTTTTTCTGTGAGTTTGTAATTATTAAAAATAAAAAATGTATGCTTAAATATACGATACCATAGATGAGGAATGTGGGCTAATGAAGACTTCTGTTAATGCGTTAGGATCCCTATTAGCTAACATGTGATCAGGTTATTTGTTGCAATTCTAATTTGCAATTCTAATGTTGAAATTCTAATACATCCTGCAATAAAGAACTGTCCTTTTCTTAAGAGTCTCTTGACCTGAGACTCGTTTTTATCAAATACAGTGCGAGTAGACCTTTCTTTAGCTAACAACCGAAAGATTCATCAGTTCCAAGAATACTCCAGCTGAAATGAAGCACAGATTAGATGTGTTAAAATAAGGTAAAATTGTTTTGATAATCTCTAGGAGCTCACAGAGGTAGAAAATCTGTTCCATCAGATCATGTTCAAAAAACTCAAATGAATCCACTAATTCCCTTCTCTACGGTTATTCTCAGGTTGCCAAACAAGTTTGCTAAGTGGTATTCCTTCCCCACCTAGAACCTCTCTTCTTCTGGATTTAGAATTAAATTAATAATAATATCCAAAAGTAGTTGTCCACTAAAGATTAGTATAACTCCTCTTACCTAATAAATAAGTAGTTGAAAATGTCAGGATGTGGCTCAAATATTATAATAGAGTTCAAGAACTTTTTTCCCTAAAAATTATTTCTTTTCTTCTTTATAGCTGTCTGGTTGTTGTTGTTGTTGTTGTTGTTTTTATCAAATACGAAATTTACAAGATAATGCAATTATTCTGCAAAAAGTCTGGAAGACCTAGCTTAAAGGGCAAAATATGGCAAATATCTTTTTAAAAAATTTCAAATTGGTATTGACTTTTTATAGCTGCCCTGACACCCTCCTACTTCTAACCACCCACTGACTTATGACACGGAGAGGAAGACAAATGTTCTAAAACTCTTATGAAAAATTTTCAACATTCACCAAAGTAGATAAAATAATATATTGAGTGTCCCCAAACCCAGCTTCGACAGTTATCAATATTTTGCCAATTCTCTTTCATCTTTTCCTCTCCAAGTAAATGTTGTGTCCCCTGGCAATGAACCATCCCTTTGCTTTTGAGATCGAAAACACCGGTAGAAACAAAATACAAACACATGCCTCTTTAGTAGCATCTTTTATAAAGGAATAATGAAAAAGCCTCCACTGGCACCAACACAGGACTTTTTCCTTCGTTCAGGTGGTACAATAAGAGCATCAGCCGAGACAAAGCCGAGAAACTTCTCTTGGACATGGTGAGTCTCCTTATTCTGTCTGTTGATTTGCAAAATAAATTGCACGGAGCCTTCCAGGCATGCTGTGGTTTATGCCGACGAAGTGGGCTGATGGATCAGACTTACAGTGGTTTTCATACCTGGTGACAACCTAACATCCTGGGGATTTCTGGGACTAGCAACCACAGGGGGGAAAAAACCCCGGGGAACTCCCCAGGCCTAGGCATTCACATCAGAGCTGCAGTGGTGTCAACCTGGGGAGCCTCCTGGCTACTCCGCCAGGCTTAACACTCTGCCTAGGTCAGGGCTCAGTTCTCCCTGGTTGGGCTGTGTGTCCAGAGGAAGGATAGCACTTGTTTCATTTTACTTCCCTCCAACAGTGTTTTCTCTAAAGCCATTTAGTCTAAGCAGTGGGACTGGTCTGGTCCAGGGATGGGAAATATCGCAGAGCATGATACCCCAGGAGCTCTACCAGGGCAAAGCTTGTGTCTGTCTGTCTGACTATTCATGGCTAATATCAGCATTAGAATAGTCCCTGACCGGCCAGGTGTAGTGGCGCATCCCAGTACTTGAAAGACTGAGATAGGAGGCTCGCGAGTTCAAAGTCAGCCTCAGCAATTTAGTGAGACCTTATTTTAAACTAAAAAATAAAATAGGATTGGGGATGTACCTTGCAGATTGAATGTCCCTGGGTTTAATCCCCAGTACCACACATACACACAAAAAGAAAAGTCTCTGACCCATATTTGTACTAAAAAGCAAATAAACATAGCTGGGTGTGGTGGCACATGCTTGTAATCCCAGCATTTGGGAGGCTGAGACAGGATGATCTTGGTTTGCGGCCAGCCTCAGCTGCTTAGTTAGGTCCTTTGCAACTCAGTGAGACCCTATTGCAAACTAAAGAATAAAAAATAGGTTTGGGGTGTAGCTCAGAGGTAGAATGCTTTTGGGTTCCATTCCCAGTATTGCAAAAAAAAAAAAAAACAAATTATCCAGGATAAATCAATGAAATGGTAGCCGTTATTACTGAAATTCTGCTCTATGCTAATTCTTCCTCCTTCCACAAGCAAGAAATGTCGAGCCACCCAGGTAAGCCTGGCTTCCTGAGATCACTAGCCTTCTACCCTTTCTAACTATTGCAGGGCAAAGAAGGAGCCTTCATGGTCCGAGATTCCAGGACTCCAGGAACGTACACGGTATCTGTGTTCACCAAGGCTGTTGTAAGGTACGGTGCTAAGTCAGCTTAGCAAAGTATGGAGAGAGGCGCCAGAGGTGGATGTGGGCCGAGTAACACACAACAAAGTCAGACAGGACAGGAGGCAGGGCCCTCACCAGCAAGGGAGTGGTCTGTCTTCTTCCCTCCGAGAGAATCGGGGTCAGAACTCAAGAGACTTAGAAAGAGAGCTGGGGCTGGATGCCACATCCTCTCCCCGGTTAGCATGCCTGATAGAAGAACCCTGAAGAAATAAAACACATGCATTTGATACTACATTCTGTAACACATAAAGTAACAGAAAATATATTTCCAAAAAAAAATCCAGTTCTGGCTCTGCTAATAAAACTATCTGCCATGTATTGAGTCCTTATTATGTGCTGGGAACTTTGTAGACCATTTCCAATCCTGACAAGCCCTTGAGGCAGGAACTACCAGGCCCAATTTCCCTAGGAGAAACCAAGGTGCAGAGAGCTGGTGGCGCCTCCCTAAGCCAGTGGGGTACAAGGGGTCAAGCCCCTGGAGGCTCCAGCTATGCTGAGAGCGAGACCTTCCCTCCTCTCCTGCTGTGACCTATTTCCTTCTCTGTAAAATGATGTCGAAGAGCCTATGTAGGTTTCGAATCCTCTTCTGCTTAGAAAATTAGTAAGAACTAATCAGTTTGGCAAGGACCAAACTTCAGGAAGAATTAGCAGAAGAGAAAATGAATGTTCAGGGTGTCCTCAAAGAATATTTATTGAAAAACGGGGGCTGTTATCAAGATTTGGAGCAAGGACAGGGTTTAGGCAGGTGGTAACGTGGGAGGGCATTCCTGTGATGGGGAAGAACACCAGGACCAATCACAGAGAGGACATGTCTCTGCTCTTGCCAGGGGGCAGTGAGGAAAGGGGCCTGAAACCACGTAAGGGATCGCAGAGAAGGAATGAGAGAGAAAGTCTGTGTTGGGGGTCCCCAAGGCCACTTTCAGTTTGGTGATTCACTAGGGAGACCCCTCTGGCTCGAAGAACACTTATTAAGACTTATTACCACCAGGCATGGTAGCCCATGCCTATAATCTCAGTACTCAGGAGACTGAGACAGGAGGATTGTAGGTTTGAGGCCATCTTCAGCAGCTTAGCAAGGCCCTCAGCAATTTAGTGAGACTGTTTTAAATTAAAAAAAAAAAAAGTAAAATAGGGCTGAGGGCGTAGCTCAGAGGTTGAATGCACCTGGGTTCATGCCAAATCAGCAAAGGGAGGGGACCCAGGGGGCGAAGTCCTAAGGAAACCCAGAGCAAACATCCATCTAAGAGCATTCTTTTTGTGGAGTCACAAAAAATGCTTAATTCCTGCAGCCAGGAGCTGCGGCTATACTTGTAAAATACTGTCCACCAGAGCTCATTAGAGACGCAGCACCCAGGCTTTTGAAGGCAGATTGAAGTGCACCCTCCGCCTAGCACATACCCCAATCCCAGTCTCCCAGAAGGAACGCTCAGGTTCTGCCTAAACCACATTGCGGCCACGCAGTTTGGTCACAGCCAGCCGCCTGAGCACTTAGGGGGTGGGGAGAGCCCACCTGAGATCACCGTTCCAAAACACCAGCCAGAGCCTCTCCGTGGAAACAGGACTTTGTGAGGACAGTCATCAGGCCTGCTCTCTTAAATCTTCTGCTTAATGTCAAATTAATGGGAAGGGGCTAGAGAAGAGCTTCCTCAACAAACACTGTGGACGAGAAGGTAAAGCCACAGAGCAAGGCTGGTGAAACTGTAGCACCTGTGAGCCAGCCTCCCATTTCATAGCTATGGGAGAAACATCGCCAACCCACCACAGCGCCGTCACCCGCTGGTCCCAGATGCCGCCCCAGGGTACTTCTTAACACAACACTGATGGACCCAGGGCTGGCCTGTCAAGACTAGTTGTCTAGTCAGCTGCTTTGAGTAACCCGTCAGTACAGGTTGCAATACTGTGTATCTGCCATTTTCCTGTGAGGTTACAAAACAAAAAGAAGACGGCGCCAATACCGGTAGACACTGTTGCATCTCAGCCTTGGCTTCTCAGTAATCACCGCATCTGTGCTTTATTTGTTCAAAGCGAGAACAACCCGTGTATAAAGCATTATCACATCAAAGAAACAAACGACAACCCCAAGCGCTACTACGTGGCTGAGAAGTATGTATTTGACTCCATCCCTCTCCTCATCAATTACCACCAGCACAACGGAGGAGGTGAGTTCTGGGAGACAGAGCCCAAGGAGACGGGACAAAAGCCCCACCTGATTTCTTCATGCCAGATGAGCTGGCCCTAAATAATAATTAACTATGCATTTGGAAAAGGAAGCTGGTTATTTGATTATCTCCCTCATCTTGCGTTGCCAAGAGCAATTCCACCTCGGTGCTTATGCTTCTATCTCCTCAGCAAAGTGTGATGGCATCAGCGGGGCTCTGGGTCCGCCCCCCCCGCCCCAGCATTCACAGTAGCTCTTGCGTCTGATCTTTTTTTCCTGGTGATTTAATTTAGAGATGTCACCGCACATCTTTAACATTGCCTTTGGCTTTTCTATTGCCCCAGGCCTGGTCACTCGGCTCCGGTATCCCGTTTGTTCCTGGAGACAGAAAGCCCCAGTCACAGCTGGGCTGAGATACGGTGAGTACAATCAGAAATGTTAGGTATTTGGTGCTCGCTTTGGCAGCACATACACTAAAATTGGAACAATATAGAGAAGATTAGCCCGGCCCCTGCGCAAGGATGACGTGCAAATTTGTGAAGCGTTTCATATTTTTATATGCATACCCATGTTCATAGCAGCACAATTCGTAATAGCCAAAATATGGAACCAACCTAGGTCTCCATCAACAGATGTATGGATTGCAAAATAATTGCATCATTTTGCAACTTATACAAGGGATTGTAATATACATAATGTTACAGTTACAATACACACAATCCATACAACAGATTTCAGTACACACAAATACACACAATGAAATTTTACTCAGCTATAAAGAAGAACAAAATCAGGTCATTCGCAAGAAGATGGAAAGACCTGGAGAGCATTACGTTAAGTGATATCAGCCAAGCACAGAAAGAGAAGGGACTTATGTTTCCTCTAATATGCCCAAACTAGGGAGCATTAGGAATACCAGAGGGGCTCCAGATAATGGAGGGGAAACCTCAGCAAAGCTAGAATGGAAGGATAGGAGAGGAAGAAGGCTGAGGTTGATGAATGGAGGAGCTACATCCGAATATGTGTAGAGCATGGTCAATCTGGACAGTCATTGTTGGGAGGGGGGAGGGGCAGTCCAGGGGAAAGGGCACCAAGCACAGTCTGAATGTATGCCATTTTCAGTATGACCCACATAAAAATAAATAAATAAATAAATAAATAAATAAATAAATAAATGCTTCTGGGTTCAACTCCTTAGTACTATGAATGAATGAATGAATGAATGAATGACATATTGGTTTTTTTTTTAAAAAAAAAAGCACTTTTAGATATTTGAGCTAAAAGTCATGTTCCTAAAGGTCCAGGGCAAATTGTAAGGGGACTTGCTATGAGCCTAACTGTCCCCAGACTTCAGATGACCGTCACGGCAGGTGCCGTGCACCTGTGGAGTTAGCAGCACTCACCAGCCTTGACAGTGTGTTTGGGAGAAGTGTGTGTGTGAGACCAATGGTCTCTTTCAAGGGCGCTTCATCAGTGTGCTTTGGCTCTAGTGAGGAGCTCGTCGAGGACATGTTTATGAACACCTGCCTTGTGCACAGCACTCCACTAAATGCTACTAGAGCAATATTAGACAGCACCTTGGCACTGTGTCTCGGCCTGTCTTCTAGAAGTATTGTATTATCTAGTTTTCTGGGTCTTTTGCAAAGGCTGTAAGCTTGTAGTACAACAGGCAGAGTGCTAAAAGTTTCTGAGGGCCGGGTATGGTGGTGCACATCTGTCATCCTAGTACAGGCTGAGACTGGAGGATCGAAGGTTTGAGGTCAGACTCAGCAACATAGCAAGACCCTCCGCAACTTGGCAAGACCCTCTTTCAAAATTAAAAAAATAAGAATAATAAAATAGGGCTAGGGAGCCCGGTGGGGTGGCGCGTGCTTGTAATCCCAGCATTCAGGAGGCTGAGACAGGAGGATCGCAGTCCGCAGACAGCCTCAGCTAGTGAGGCCCTTTGCAACACAGTGAGACCCTGTTTTAAAATAAAGAATAAAAAAAAGTCTGGGGGTGTAGCTCAGAGGTAGAATGCTCCTGGGTTCCATCCCAGTACTTCAAAAAAAAAATAGGGCTAGGGGTATAGCACAGAGATAGAATGCCCCTGAGTTCAATCCCCAGTTACGCACATACACAAGCACGCACGCGCACACACACACACACACACACACACACACACACACACTTCTGAAGCCTTGCAATAATCCTTTCATTTATTTTCCCCACCCCCTTTTAATGGTTTATTTATTTATTTATTTATTTTGTCATGCTAGGGATTGAACTAAGGGGCATTCTGCGTTCAAGCTATACCCACACCCTACTTTTTATTTTGATTTTGAAACAGTCTAAGTTCATGAGAGTCTCACTGCTTGCTGAGGCTGTCTTCCAACCTGTGATCCCCCTGCTTCAGCCTCCCAAGTATTGAGATTACAAGCCTGCTCCACCACCCCCGGCTTTAATGGTTTTAAGTGCTTATCCTATGTTACTCTTGGGGGGAAGGTTGATAACTAGCCACGAGAGTTCTAAGTCTAGGACTTACACCATTTGCAACCTTTGAGTTAGGGTACGTTATGGTTCAATTCTAGGTCTTTTTGTAGCTCTGGTCCTTATTAAATGCCTGCTCCACAAAACCAACTCCCCGTTCACTCTCTTCCAGGCAAGTGGGTGATCCATCCCTCCGAGCTCACGTTCGTGCAGGAGATCGGCAGTGGGCAGTTTGGGTTGGTGCATCTTGGCTACTGGCTCAAGAAGGACAAAGTGGCTATCAAAACCATTCAGGAGGGGGCGATGTCCGAAGAGGACTTCATAGAGGAAGCCGAAGTCATGATGTAAGTGGCTGAAACAAGGTCATGCCAACACCTCAGGAGGATGCCCATGGCTCCAAACAGCATGCATGGTGGCACACCCCTGTAATCCATGAACTTGGGAGGCTGAGACAGGAGGATCACAGGTTCAAGGCCAGTCTCAGCAACTTAGCAAGGCTCTCAGAAGCTTAGCAAGACCCTGTTTCCAAATAAAAAATAAAATAGGGCTGGGGGTTTAGCTCAGAGGTAGAATGCCCCTGGGCTCCATCTCCAGTACCAAAAACAAACAAATAAAACCTCTATAATCCATATGGTGCCACCTGCCACCTCCCTGCTCAGATCCCAGAAGTGGCTTTGCTCTTGGCGCAGAGAATAAAATGAAGCTTCTCACCATGGTCCCCAAGGCCGCCATGATCTGGCCCCATCGCCACCCACCTCCCAGTCTGGTGTCCTCTTATCTCCTTTCTGGTCTGTGACATGCCAGCCACACTGTCCTCTGTTCCTCTCCACCCTGACTCCCTTCTGTGTTGGCTTTAATGACATGGTTTTGGTTTGGGGCAAAGGATGGGTTCTGTTTGCAAAGCCACCATGAGCTGGACAAAGAAGACAGTTCGGTTGTTTTTTTTTTTTGTTTCTTGTTTTTTTTTTGTTTTTGTTTTTGTTTTGGGTATTGTTTTTGGTCTGATAAAAAGCCCAACAGTTTTTGGAAAGCTGAGTTTGGGCCATCTCACCCACCCCTGGCATTTTTTTTTTCCTGCAGGAAACTCTCACACCCCAAGCTGGTCCAGCTGTATGGCGTGTGTCTGGAGCAGGCCCCCATCTGCCTGGTGTTTGAGTTCATGGAGCACGGCTGCCTGTCGGATTACTTGCGCAGCCAGCGGGGGCTCTTCACCGCGGGAACGCTACTCGGCATGTGCCTGGACGTGTGTGAGGGCATGGCCTACCTGGAGAAGGAGTGCTTCATCCACAGAGACCTGGTAGGAGGGTGCGGGCCACGCCCCCAGGTGCAGGTTTCAGGGTCGCATCCCAGTGATATGGGCAG
The DNA here is from genome assembly GCF_963383645.1 of Muscardinus avellanarius. NCBI lineage: Eukaryota > Metazoa > Chordata > Mammalia > Rodentia > Gliridae > Muscardinus > Muscardinus avellanarius. The sequence goes on from NC_137793.1 coordinate 9,985,096, forward strand.
CCACCTCCCATCTCCTCTCAGCTCGTCCCACCTCCACCCACTCCTGGTGGTCCTGGCCTGAAAGTGTTTTTCGAGGGCTCAGGTCTGGGCTCTACTTCCAGCTTACACTCTGGACATCTCCATTTGCATTCCTCCCCAAAGGTGCTAGCAGCTTTTCCTCCGTAGACTCTTTGTGCCTCAGTCCAGTCCTGCTAAAATGAAGTAGACAAGCACGGCTTTTCCTAAAGTGTTCCTATCCGAGGATCTTCCAGAATAGCAGTGGGATGACCCCCAAAACCACCCTCTGATGACCCCCAAAACCGCCCTCTGAAACGCTGCTGGTGGGACTCAGGAATATTCCTGTGATGTTCCAAGTGACTTGTAGGCACTTTCAGATATGAGACCAGCTGGCAGTTTATCTCCAAGGATTCCTCCAATGTAGCCTCTTGTGATGCTAATTAGAAGTCAGGTCCTCTCTCCCTCTTAGAATGCTAAGATGATCGTCATCCTCAAAATAGCCTTCGATTAATAAAATGGGAGCCGGACGTGGTGGCGCACGCTTGTAATCCCAGCATTTGGGAGGCTGAGACGGGAGGATCAAGGTTTGCAGTCAGCCTCAGCTACTTTGTGAGGCCCTTTGAAGCGCAGTGAGATGCTCTTTCAAAATAAAGAATAAAACATAGGGCTGGGGGTGGAGTTCAGAGGTAGAATGCCCTTGGGTTCCATCCCCAGTACCCAGTACTGCAAAAAATAGATAAATACATAAAATAAAATGGGAGACGCTCTTCATATAATCCCAGAGCCCACGTCTGTCATCTGGTTTCTTTGCAGCAAATCACTCGTCAGGGAACACCATGAATGCCTCTTCTAATTAGGGTCCAGGAATGAAGACAAACTTATTCATCCTGATAAAGGGCATTACACATTCAACTTTGTGGTTAACTTCCAGCAGGTGGGCGGGCATGAGTGACCCGTCATTAACATTTGTAAAACTCCTCAAGGTCCTACCCCACCACACACACAGAGCAAAGACTGGTAAGGGAGACTCCTGGATTACTGATTCCCCACCAACAGTCCTCTTTTCTCTTCTGTTTGCCGGTCTCCCCTCCAGGCTGCCCGAAATTGTTTGGTGGGAGAAAACCAAGTCATCAAGGTGTCCGACTTTGGGATGACGAGGTAACCCCGGGAACGCGGGGTCAGCAGAGTCTCCGTGAGTGGCGCAGGCCCCTGAACATCCTTTTTCTTTCTGCGCTCTTCCCAGATTCGTCCTTGATGACCAATACACCAGTTCCACGGGCACCAAATTCCCAGTGAAGTGGGCGTCCCCAGAAGTGTTCTCTTTCAGCCGCTACAGCAGCAAGTCGGATGTGTGGTCCTTCGGTGAGTATCATCCTGCCACGTGGTCTGCGACTGCAGCATCTGACAGTCTCCCTCCTCTGGTCCCTGTGTGTGGAGGGCATTCCAGTAAGGGGCTGAGAACAGCCCAGAGGGTATAAAAGGGCCCTTGTGACTGTATTTGTTCCTAGAGATCTTTGAAATGGGAGAGACTTAAAAAGAGAAGTGGAAACCGATTCCGATGGCATCTACTATGTCAGGAGAGTAAATACGTACTCCTTGAAGGCAGGGCTCGCGTTTCGTTCAACCTTATATTCCCACACTTAACCTTTCATAGGTATTACATGCATTCACCAACAATTTATGGAGCGCCTACTATGTGCCAGGAGCTCATGTAGGTGTGGAGGCGGCGGCAGTGCATAGAAGAGAATCTTACTCTTGGAGTTCAATTTTTAGCGAAGACGGGAGACAGATAGCCATCATATCTAGCAGTCGTACCCAGCAGATAGAAGATTTAGCCAAGCAGGGGCTAATAAGTACTATGAATAAAATAAAACAGTAATGGGACTGAGAGTAGCTGGGATGAAGGAGAGGTTGGCTCTAACTAGTGTGGTCTTGGAAGGGGAATCTTGAGCAGACACTTGCATGAGGAGAGGGAACTGTCACCAGTCCAGGAGCTCTGGAGCAGTGTCCCTGACAGAGGGACCAGCAAGTGCAGGAGTTTCATCTGCCCAAAGAACTGGGGTCCTGCCTTGGTGGGAAAACACCAGGCAATAAAGTTGAAAGGCTAGGGAAGCATTAGAATTACTTTTTTTTTAAATATGCTTTTATTGGTGCATTAGAGTCTCACGTCATAATGTAAACCATGTTGACAGTGACATACGCAGACGGAGAGGCATTAGAATTTCTAAAGGAAGCCAGGCGTGGTGGCGCATGCTTGGCATCCCAGCGCTTGAGAGGCTGAGACAGGAGGATCCTGGTTCGTGGCCAGCCTCAGCTAGTTAGCGAGGCCCTCAACAACTTAGTGGGACCCTGTTTCAATTTAAAAAAATAAAAAATCAGCCGGGCGTGGTGGCGCACGCTTGTAATCCCCGTGCTTGGGAGGCGGAGACAGGAGGATCGCGCTGGTTCGGAGCCAGCCTCGCTGGCTTAAGAGACTCTGTTTCCACATAAAAATGTTAAAAAATAGGTCTGGGAGTGTAGCCCGTGGGAGTGTATACCGGAGGTAGAAGGGCTTCCAGGAACCCCAGTACCACCAAAATAATAATAATAATAATAATAATAATAATAATAATAATAATAAAAATAAATAAATAAATAAAAAAATAAAAAATCAGGCTGGGGGTGTAGCTCAGAGGTAGAATGCCCCTGGGTTCAATCCCCAACACCACACACACAAAAAAAATTTTCTAAACAGCATAAGGGGGATGAAACAGTGAATGTTCTCAGGGTGTCAGGAAGTACTAAATGTTCTTGGCGAATTTGTTATGTCAACGTAAGTTGTAGTTTGTGCAAACTAAAAGTGTGCAAAAATATGCCAGATATTTTTCTTGATTCGGATTAAACTTTGGATAGGAGCTGCTTGTAGATTGCTCTTGCCCTTCTATATGAAGATTTCACTGAGGACTTACTAATCATAGACATTGAGGGGAAAGCTAGCTACATGTCTTAGAAAAAAAAACTGGTTTTAAATTGGGTGCGGTGGCACACGCTTGTAATCCCAGTACTTGAGAGGCTGAGACAGGAAGATCCAGGTTTGTGGCCAGCCTTAGCACTTAGCCTTATGCAACTTAGTGAATAAAGTATAAAAAAATGTTAATTACGGGTCACTAATGCCCGCCCACCTGCTGGAAGTTAACTGCAAAGATGAATGTGTAATGCCCTTTATCAGGATGAAATAAAGTATAAAAAAATCAGGCTGGGGGTGTAGTCTGGAGATAGCATGTCCCTGGGTTCCATCCCCAGCACCACAAAAAAAAAAAAAAAAAAAAAAAAGAACTCGTTTTAAAATCTTCAGTATTTTGGAATGTCCATTCCCAAGAGCCAAGTGCTCTTTTAATTATGAGCTCTTCTGATCGATTCTCACCAGGCTTAGCTGCTACTTTGTTAGCCAGGTTTAAGTTATAGAGGGAACTTGGGGGAAGTTGTGTGATGTCATGCTTACACAATCCTCCTCCTCCTCCCAGTGTGGGCAACTAGGAAAGTTGAGGCTGACCCGTGTCATCTCCCGTAGATGACAGAGCGGGTCACACCTCACCAGGCCGGGCCCCACGAGGGCATGCTCAGAGCTGGCCACCCCAGCCCCTTCGCCTTCTCATCCTGAATGGGGTTTATTCCGCCACAGAGTGTCAGCCCGGGAATTTTCTGGTGCATTTTCCAATTAGAGAGGCTGAAATTCTTCCCTTTCTCCCATGTATTGCCTGAAGAGAGTTTAGAAATGAGGCAGACAGATGGAAGCAGAGCAAGGGTTCAGGAGGAGAGAAAAAAGTGTGAGAAAACCGGCGTAGCCACAGAGCGCCGGAGACCTGGCGGGGTGAGCGCTTCCTGCCTGCCTCGGCCCATGTGACTTTGTCAAAAAGACATGTGTGTTGTGCTTTCTGCCCTGATTAGCTGTGCTATTTTGAGCAAGTTAGGAACCCACTCTGAGCCTCCCTCGATTTCTTCTTTACTCTTTAGAAGGTCCGTAGTAAAGCAATAACGTTAGAACCGTGTCTCAGCAGCATCGCTCCACTTTCGAAAAAAACCTCCCCAGGTATCTTGGCTAAATAGTCTTTTTTACAGTCAGGCTCTGAATTTTCAACTCCTCAAGCACCCCCGAGGTGCCCCCAGGAAGCTTGACCCAGATGAGCTGGGCCGGAACCCAGCAATCTGCAATGAGAATAAGTTTCTGAGGTGATCTTTGTTTAGGTGTTTTGGGGACCACACTTTAGGAAGTTCTGTTTAATGTTCCCGGCCTATACTCGGTCAGGCGATCTGCAAGCTCCCTCTTGGCTAGGTGATATATGAATGTACTAGTCCAAGATAAAGATGAAGTGGGTGTGACCTTTCTGTGGAGGACAGAGGGCTAAAGGGATCCTATCAGAGGTCCAACTGACCTGAAGCTGCGCTTTGCTCGGCTTATTCCATGCAGGCTGAGTATGCTTATACAAAATCCTTGGCATCCAAAGTATTTCAGATTTCAGATGCTGGAATATTTGCACATACATAATAAGATATCTTGAAGATGAGACCCACATCTAGCCAAATTCACTTGTTTTGTAAACATTTTATATACCTAGCCTTGAAGGTAATTTCATGATTTTGTGTGTGTGTGTGTGTGAGTCTAGGAATGGAACCCAGAGGCATTCGACCTCCGTGCTATACCTCCTGCCCTATTTTTTATTCTTTATTTTGAAACCAGGTCTCACTGAGTTGCAGAGGGCCTCACTAAGTAGCTGAGGCTGTCCGTGAACCATGATCCTCCAGTCTCAGCCTCCCAAATGCTGGGATTACAAGCATGTGCCACCATGCCTGGCTTATATGACATTTTTAAATGATTTGTTCAATCCGGTCATGGTGGCGGATGCTTATAATCCCAGTACTTGGGAGGCTGAGATAAGAGGATCACAGGTTTGTGGCTAGCTTCAGCTACTTAGGAAGGCCCTTCACAACGTAGTGAGACCCTGTTTCAAAAATAAAGGGTGGGGGATATAGCTCAGAGATAGAATGTCCCTGCATTCAATCCCCAGTACCACAATCAGTCTGTCTGTCAATCAATCAATCAATGATTTATTCCTGAAATGAGGTTTCATGTTGTGGAATTTTCTACTTCTAGTGTATTGTAAGTACTCAAAGTTGGGTTTGGATGCTTTTGTGATCTTTGCTTTAAAGGTATCAAGCCTACTTTTTTTTTAAACAGGAATTGCCTATTTAATAAGTATAAAATATACATATAATAATCTTGAAAAGCTTTCTTTTGTTCACAAACATATATACAAAATGAACAGTACAATTAAAGATTATCTGTATAATGCTCACACATGCATGCACTCTGAAACTCAATAAACAAGTTGCATCATCTCAACCAAAATGAACAGCTCTATGCATTTAAAATAAATACAAGCAAAGCCAGGTGTGGCGGCGCACACTTGTAATCCCAGCATTTGGGAGGCTGAGACAGGAGGATCACGGTTTGTGATCAGCTACTTAGTGAGGCCCTTTGCACCTTAGTGAGACCCTGTTTCAAAAAATATGAAGACTAGCACCGGCTTGGTGGCACTAGTATTTATATATTCGCAGGTTTGAAGCCAGCCTCGCTGGCTTAAGAGACCCTGTTTCCAAATAAAATATAAAATAGGTCTGGGAGTATAGCCCAGAGGTAGAAGTGTTCCATCCCCAGTACCACTAAATATATATTGACTAAGAAAATAGGGCTGGAGGTGTAGCTCTGAGGTAGAATGTCCCTGGGTTCCATCCCCAGTACCGCAAAAATAAATAAAAATAATAAAATACAGGGCTGGGGGTGTAGCTCGGAGGTAGAATGCCCCTGGGCTCCATCCCCAGTACTACAAAAAATAAAATTATTTCAGAAGAAAACCACATTTTTGATGTGCAATTATATTTTTATTTTCATGAAAGTTTATGTCTGAATACTTTTTATTTTTTTGTTTAGCCTTGCATTTTTAAAAATCAAACCGAATCCGCATTTTTAACTCTCAACTTCTGATTTGTTGTTAAAAATCAGAAAATACGACAATCCTAAGCCCTCGTTTCCATCTGCCACTCCACGGCGGGAGCCACATTCTAGCCGTCCCCCTCTGACAGAACTTTGGTCTCTGGCCTTTCAGTCTTCATCAGCCGCTGGAGTCTCACATTTGATGTGATAATAATAAACACCCAGCACGTTATCATGAACACCCACCCTGTTCATTATATCAAGAGTGGACCTTCGAGTTTTCATCCCCTGCAACTTTTAGCTATAGCCTTCAAGTTCGATAGAACAAAACCTATTGCCGCTAGGAAGGTGGAGAAATGTCAGGTTTTTAAAAGTAGACAAAATGATAGTCAACTAATAAACAAAATGTAAAATGAAATAGGATAGGCTTAGCAAACCGGATGTGGGCTCGGCGCTGTACTTCTGGAAGCCTGAAGGGAGAGACGTGAGTGGTATGCCAAGGAGCCTGATCCTGGAGGAGGGCATTTGCCTGCTCCTCGTAGGCGTTGTCCTCAGCTGTGCTGTGCTCGTTTCTGCTCCTAGGGGTGCTGATGTGGGAAGTCTTCAGCGAAGGCAAAATCCCGTACGAGAACCGAAGCAACTCGGAGGTGGTGGAAGACATCAGCACCGGATTCCGCTTATATAAGCCCCGGCTGGCCTCCTCGCCCGTCTACCAGGTCATGAACCACTGCTGGAAAGAGGTCAGTGGACCGCGAGGGATGGTAACGCGCCAGGCCAGCGCCCGCCTCCTTCCCCAGAGGAAGGAGCGTTCCCCGAAGGATGGGGCAGCAGGGATGGCCAAGACAGATGGGCAGGAAAGTGACTCTGAGAGTCTTTGAATTTTTAACTGTTACCTTAATAATACATATTCTGAGGTACAGCGTGATGACTTGATGCAATGTGTAATGACCAAATCAAGTTAACATTTTTTTACCAGTAACTTTTTAAAATAATTTGGATTAACACATACTAACGGAACATACCTATGGGGGGTGGTGTGATATTTCAGTGCATGGATACAGCGTGTCCTGATCAAATCAGGGTGATAGCAGTTCCGTCTCCTTGTCCCTGCCCCATGCCTGGAGCCTTGCAGCCTTTCCTCTACTTTTTTTTTTAATTTTTATTTATTTTTTAAGGCATTCATTTTATTTTATTTTTATTGTTTGTATTCTTTTTTATTATTGAACATAAATGGTATACATTTAAACTATACTTGGTGTAGACTAGACTAGAGTGACCATCGTCACCCACTGTGCTGTGAAACACAGGAAAAGGTTCCTTTCACCCAACTATGTCTTGGCACTCGTTACCAACCTCCCAGTCCTGCTTCCTCCTGCCCTTCCATCCTCCAGTCATCCCTCTTCTACATTCTTACATTCAGATTGATATTTTTTTTATTTCTTTAGCTTCCACACACAAGAGAGGACCTGCAGTATTTGTCTTGGTGTCTGATGTTTCGCTTAACATAATGTCCTCCAGCTCCATCCATGTTGCCGCAGATGACAGGATTTCATTCTTCTTTGGGGCTGAATAGTATTCCAGTGTGTGTGGGTGTGTGTGTGTTTGTGTGTGTGTTCTTTATTTATTCAACCGCTGATGAGCATTTGTGTTTGATTCCATATCTTAGCTATTGTGAATAGTGCTGGCATGAATGTGAGCGTACATGTATCTCTCTCTGATTTGTTGATGTCATTTCCTTTGAATATATACCCAGAGGTAGAAGAGACATGGTAAATCTACTTTTAGTTTTTGGAGGAATGCTCAAACGGCTCTCCAAAATTCCTGTATTAATTTTCATTTCTACCAACAGCATATAAGTTTCCTTCTTTCTACTTTCTTTCTTTCTACATCCTCACCAGTATTTGTTATTTCTCTAGGAACTGGGTAGATCCCTCATTTATAACAGAGCTAATAGCAACCTTAAATATTGTTGAATTTGCTATGCAGTATCATACTGCCGTAAGCATAGTTTCAGAGAGGAGGAGGGTGGAGCGAGGCGGGCACTCTCCTCTCTATCATCATGAAACCACTAAACACTGTCTTTAGCTCTGTAACTATGGGGACAGGAGTCCACTTTGTGCCATGAAAATACTAAGATGGCTTAATGAAGGTTTTATCCATTTGTTCAGCAATTCAAAGTCTAGAGCGCTCCACCCCCTACCAGGTGGTTCCATCACTCCATCCTTGGCTCATAAGCTCCGACTTAAGCCACATCAGCGTGCAGCTTAGGTGTTCTTTTGGTGAGTTAGAAAATTGTAAATTTCAGCCAAAGTAAAAAAGTACCTGAAGTAGAAAGGCAACAAAAATTCAGATTATTGAAGGACAATAGGGTGGAAATACACACACACACACACACACACACACACACACACACACACATATATGCAGATATATTATATATATGTATATGTGTATATATTATTTGGATTTTTAGATATTGTCTCACCTTTACCATTTCTTTACTATTAACCTTGTACAATTCTCTGAACTTCCTTTTACTTATTTGGAAGAGAATTAAACAATGCTTGATCTGTAAGTTGACACAGCTTTTATAACCAGAAACAAAAAGACATATAATAATGACCTAAACAAAGGCACAAAACAAATCTTGTTCACTTCCTAAGGATTAAATACTCTCATAATAATGATACCTGATATACATTTGGTTCTTACTTATTTTTTCTTTTAACGTGTGTGTGTGTATGTGTGTTTGTGTGTGCGTGTGTGCGTGTGTGTGTGTGTGTGCTGGGACTTGAACCCAGGGTCCTTCTACTTCCAAGCTAAACCCCAAGCCCATGTATGTATGTATGTGTGTGTATATATATATATATATTTATTTATTTATTTATTTATTTATTTATTTATTTATTTATAGCGTGTGACACCATGCCCAGCTTTTTAAAGACCTACAAGCCGGGCGTGGTGGCGCACGCTTGTAATCCCCGCGCTTGGGAGGCTGAGACAGGAGGATCGCGCAGGTTCGAAGCCAGCCTCAGCTACTGAGTGAGGCTCTCAGCAACTTAGCGAGACCCTGTTTCCAAATAAAATATAAAATATAGGTCTGGGGGTATAGCCCACAGGTAGGAAGCCTCTGGGTTCCACCCCCAGTACCACAAAAAAAATATAAAACCTGAGGAGTACAGAGAGTTCCAATACACTCTCCTCCCCTGCTGGTTGCTAACATTTTGCAGGACTGTGGTACGTTTGTAGCAATGAATAATCCTCTAGCAACACCCTATTGTTAATAATAGTCCATAACTTACATTAAAGTCACTCTTGGTGCTATGGAATTCAAGGATTTTGAAAAAATACATAATGCCTTGTATCCAACCATTGTAGTATCATACAGAACAGTTTCACTGCCCTGAACATCCTGGGTGCTCCTGTTCATCTTCCCCCATCCCCAAGCCACTGGCAACTACTGATCTTTTTACAGTCTCCAGAGTTTAGCCTTTTACAGAAGATCAGATGAGTAAAGTAATACAATATGTAGCATTTTCAGGCTGGCTTCCTTTACCTAGCAATATGCATCTAAGGTGGTGCCATTTTTCTTTTGAGAGCTCATTCTTTTTATGGCAGAATAATATTCCATTGTATGGATATACCATGGTTTGTGTAGCCACTCACCTAACTGAAAGAAATCTTGGTCGCTTTCATTTTTCAGCAGTTATGAGTAAAGCTGCCATAAGCATTTATGTGCAGATGGATCCGCTTACGTGGATCTATTTATGGACATCAAGTTTCAACCTGAGCAAATGCCCACGTATGGTAAGACTATGATTAGCCTTGAAAGCAAGTGCTGACTGTCTTTTGAAGGAGCTGCACTGTTTTGTATTCTCACCGTGTCTTAGCGATGGAATTCTTAGCCATGTTAGTATTTGCTGTGTTGGATTTCAGATATTCTTATAGATGTGTTGTGGTATTTCATTGTTGTTTTAATTTTATTTCTCTGGTGACATTTGATGCTGTTCTTCTTGTATGCTTATTTGCCATCTGGTTATCTTCTTGGTGGAATGTCTGTTCAGATCTTTTGCCCATTTTTTTTTTAACCTAGGCTGTTTTTTTATTGTTGATTTTAAGAATTGTGTGTGCATTTTGTATATAAGTTCTTTATCAGCTATTTTGCAAGTATTTGCTCTTGTTTTTCTTATTTACACTTTAATACTGTCTTTTACAGAGAGGTCCTTAATTTTAACAAGTTTCAACATCATTTTTTTCCCCCGTGAGTTGTGCTTTGGATATTGTATCTAAAAACTCACTGCAAAACCCAGAGTCATTTAGATTTTCTTCTATGTTATCTCATGAAAGTTTTATATAAGCTGTGCATTTTATGTTTGGGTCAGTTATCTACTCAAATTTAATTTTTGTGGAAGGCGTGAGGTCTGACAGTAGAATAACTGATTTGGTTTTTTATACTTTTACTGGTGCATTAGAGTTTTACACTTACGGCCTTGCATCCTAGTGTAGTAAGTACTGATAGTGACCTGCATACACACGGTGGCTGGTGAGTTTCCCAGCTTCCTCCCCACTCCCCACCCTCCCCATATATGATACATGGTGTTGAGATTGGCACTGGTATTCTCACGTATGTATGCACATAATGCCCATGGAAGTCTTGCATTAGTTATTTCCAATCATTGTTTTGTATGGGGTCATACAGTTACTCCACCACTGGCTTGTTCCTTTGTCAAAGACCAGTTTACTGTATTTATATGGAGCTATTTATGGACTTTCTCGTTTGTTCCATTGATCTATTTGTTTGTCCTTTCACCAGTACCACAATATCATGATTATCACGTTTTTGTTGTTTTGTTTTGTTTTGTTTTGTTTTGCAGTACTGGGGATTGAACCTGGGGCATTCTACCCCCAAGCTATACCCCTAGGCCTATTTTTTTTATTCTTTAATTTGAAACGAGGTCTCATTCTCACTAAGTTGTGGAGGGCCTCACTGAGTATCTGAGGCTGACCACAAACCTGCGATCCTTCTGTCTCAGCCTCCTAAATACTGGGATTACAAGTGTGTGCCCCCATGCCTGGCTTTATAGTAAATCTTTGAGCCAGACAGTGTCAGTCTTCCAATGTCCTTCTTCTTCATCATGGTCATATTAGCTATCTGGGTCCTTTGCCTCTGCATATAAACTATAAAGTTTTTTTTTTGTCAATATCCACAAAATAACTTGCTAGAATTTTTTTTGGAATTGTATTGAACCATTAGATCAAGTTGGTAAGAATCAATATCTTAACACTCTAGTCTTCCTATCCATGAACATGAAATACCTCTCCATTTACTTAGATCTTCTTTGACTTTTTTTTTTTTTTTTTTTTTTTTGGTGGTACTGGGGTTCCTGGAAACCCTTTTACCTCCGGGCTACACTCCCAGACACCTATTTTATATATATATATATATATATATATATATATATATTTTTTTTTTTTTTTTTTTTTTTTTTTGAAACAGGGTCTCTTAAGCCAACGCAATCCTCCTGTCTCTGCTTCCCAAGCACCGGGATTACAAGCATGTGCCACCACGCCCAGCCCTTTATTGGGATTTTGTTCTCCTCATATGAATCCTGTACATATTATATGAGATCGTATACCTAAATATTCCTTTTTGAAGGTTATTTAGTACAAATTTTATTCTTCATGATTTGACTCTCAAAATGATTTTATAAGGTAGATTTTATCGTTACCTCCTTTTGAAAGACAACAAAACTAACATTCAAAGAGCTTTTGTAGCCTGCCCAATGTGATGTCCCACAGCTAATGTGACTGGTAAAGTTGAGATTTGAAACCAGGGCATCTGGTTTCAGAATACCTGCTATTAACAATGAGGTCAGCATGCCTTCAACACAGTCTATACGGAAGTATATTGTAAAATCAGCAGAGGCCACTCACTGCTATTGAATTCTGCTGGCTTGCTTTGGATTTAGCTGTGACATAAAAGTACAAGGAACTCACAAAGGTCTTTTTCTTCCTCTCTAGAGACCAGAAGACCGGCCACCCTTCTCCAGACTGTTTGGCCAACTGGCTGAAATCGCAGAAGCGGGACTTTAGTAGGGCCTCGCTGCCAGGCCACAGGAATATATCAGTATATCGCGCCCAGAGGAAGATTGCCCTCTTCTCATAGAGCATTAAGAGCTGCCACCAGCCCAGGACTTCCCCGCGGCAGCCTGGCCCACAACACTGGCCCCTGAGCTGCCACGACTGCATCCCGACAGAGGCTGGGGGCCCCAGGGAGCTGGGAGCCAGGCCAGCACAGCAGCGATGTCGCCACACCCCTCTAGCCTCTTGTCACAGGGGGTGCACAAACCTCAGCCTGGAAGCTTTCAGGAAACGTTTCTTGCACTTTTTAGCAATACAGAGAGACAGATGTGGGACCTCAGATCCTTATTTTTATTGTTATTTTAAACATGGATTTAATGGCTTAAGAGACCCAGCAAAGTTTATGGCTTTATTTGACCCAGCAACACAATATCTCAGTATACGGGGGCAGAAAAGGGAATCAGAAGCACATTTCTTTTTCTAAGAAAACCACCAGTGAGTTGTTTAAGGCCAGGAAGCGTGCTCTGTCGCTCCGACGCTGTGGACCGCAGCTTCCTGCCATAGACGGGCTGAGGCCGTTGCCCACACAGAGGCCGGATGTCCTGAGCAGGAGCTCCATGAGGTTTCCCAGAGCACACCGCCACCTCGCTACCTGAAGAGGCCTGGTGAGCTCCACAGGGCACTGCAGTGAACCATTCAGACAGAGCCCATGGCTGGACCACTGGGTAGCTGATGTCCATCAGGACGAAGAGACGTCTACCGGAGGGGAGCCAGGTGGCCCCCAAAAGCTTTTATACTGTTACCATTCCAGTGCTTCTACTTGTACCAAGCCATGCAAGTGACTTGGCCCTTGGCCTCCTTTTCTATGCAAAATGCTGAGAAAATTCTTACTTCTGAATACTCACCTTTTCAGCCAGCCCCCTCTCTGCACCGTCCTGCCGGTATCACCAGGGGGCAGTATTGTGTTGGTCAGCACAGCCTCTTCGAGAAACCAAAGCTCACTAGGTCATAGGGCTTAGCAATTTTAAGGTTGAGACGTCAAGGCTCTGGGTAGCCTAAGAGAAGAATAAGGACTTGGTTCTCACTCAGGCTGAGTCAGGTGCTGAGTGGCTGACTGGGGTGCTTCCAAGATACACAGGGATGTCTGATTGTTGATGGAGCACTTGTACAGCAAAGTGAATATACACTGAGCTTCAGGCTGGTCCTGCAGAAACCCAGTTCACCCTGAGTTCACATTAAGTCTGTTTACAGGTGGTAGAACTGAGTTTTTAAGAAGCCAGGACACCTGCTGGAAGGGACAGAACTGAGATTGCCCCCCTGCCCAAACCTGTCTGACACCAGCTCTGATGCCTTACTCCCGTTCAACACGGCCTCCTACCAAGGGTTACAGAGGCCAGAAATTCAATCCTGGGGAAAGGAAGACAGCCAATAAAGAAACCAATATGGCAGCCCTAGTGAACGATGTTGCTTCTGTGTAGACCACTGTGGTGGACAACATGGACCTCCCATGTCAATGATTGTCTTAAAATTCCTCGTCTTCATCCTCACTTTGATAAAAGTTGGTGACTTTAGAGTTACTCTGTTAGTGAACCCTTAGTTCTCCAAACAGGCTCTGCTGCAGACGTATATATGCTGCCTTTAATTATCACTCCACCTCTGAGCTGTAGTTATCTCCCACTCATTATGGGGAGAGGTGTTCCCTGATAGAAGAAGGACTTGATTTCCCTGCCACGTTCACATGTTCACATAAAGCTCTCAGAGAAGTTATCAGAGTGTTGCGATGTGCCCTCTCAAAATCGCGATGTTTTGACTGGCTCGAGATTCAGATGTGTTCCTTTTAGCTGTAATTACTGTGAAACAGAGAGCCTCAAGATAAACCTCTGTCATTCCGAAAACCAGCGTATTCAACGTGTCCACCGTCATCCCTGTTTACTTCTTAGCATTCTGTGTATTCTCTTTTGGAACCCTTAATTAGAGATGATTTCTGGGACATTCAGCATAAAAGAAAAACATCAGAGTTGCCTGATCTTGGCGGTCTGGTTTCTAAAGTCTCCTTCTGTATGGTATTATCTTTTTTATTTAAGTTCAGATTCACTGAACACTTGAGCCATTGCCCACCCCCAGTGACCTGTATTGCAAAATATTCTCCTTGCCCATTGCTCTTCCTAATCCCATATTGAAATGGTGCTCTGTGTTCACAGAGAATTCCCTTCTGCGAGGTTTTGGTTCTAGTTGCATTTCATTGATTTTGCATTTTGCGCCTTCTCGGGCTGTGTATTTATACATGGATCGGATAACTATTTATAATGTACAGTCAACTTCTGGTGTTCAAAATAAAAATATCACAAATATTTCTTACCCTTTGTAGAGTACACAAAGTCAAAAGTTCCATATGGCCAATAAAGTTGTATGTTTTAATAAATATAGTATGAATGGCTTGGGTTCCATATTTATCCAAATGGGAACTGCCCAGTTTTTCTTTAAGTAAAAATATTTACATGGTTTCATCTTTCACAAACAGGTAAAGTCGACAGATCATTGGGCAACATTCATGCAACACAGAAATATCAAATGCTTCCATGCACTCAGCATAGTGTGTATCTTTGCAGAAACAAAGTTGGAACAAGTAGTCTTTACTTTTTTTTTTTTTTTTTTTTTTTTTTTTTGGTGGTACTGGGGTTCCTGGAAACCCTTCTATCTCCAGGCTACACTCCCAGACCCATTTTTATAACTTTTTTTTATTTGGAAACAGGGTCTCTTAAGCCAGCAAGACTAGCTTCAAACCTGCGCGATCCTCCTGTCTCCACCTCCCAAGCGCGGGGATTACAAGTGTGCACCACCACACCTGGCAAGTAGTCTTTACTTTTAAGAAACTCCTAGCCTGGTTGGGAAGGCAGACATATAAATGGGTAAAATTATAGTCCAGTTATTAGAGCAGCAAAACCTATGGTCAAAGAAGAGAAAAGCCCAGAAAAAATAGGGGAGAGATGGAATCTATTGGGAGAGGAATCTATGACAACAGGAAAAATTTCTTAAAGCCTTACACTTAAGATGGTCCCTAGACCTGCAGCAACAATAAACCACTATATGAGGAATGCAGTTTCTCAGGTTTCATCCTCACATACTGAACAGTGCAATATTTTAAGAACTATGCCCACATGGTTTGAGTGCATTGCCATGGAGAATATAATGCCTAATTTAGGATTAGAGGTTAATCATGATGTTTAAGCAGAAAGCATAAAAATACCAGGTAGAGGGAATAGAATATTTTGGAAAGTTGTTATTAGTTCAGTGTTACTGAAGCATAAAGAGTGTGTGTGTGTGTGTGTGTGTGTGTGTGTGTGTGTGTGTGGTGTGTGGTGTGCCCTCTGCCAGGGCGAGACTAACAAAGAAATAATGGGTAAATTGAAACTGATGCTATAAGTCTAGGTATATTTTAAAAGCCTAAAAGGTAGACTTACACTCTGTAGCTAGAAATGTCATTTAGCAGGAGGGGAAGGTCAAATTTGCATCTAAGAAGGTATTTGGCAGCAGTGTGTGTGGTGCTTAGCCTTGACAGAGGCAAGGCTGGTGGAAGAGAAACGAATCGGGAGATGATTTTTTTCCCCTGGTTCACACTCATTCACTGTCATCTGCTGTGTGGGTGAAATGTGGAAATTATAATTCAGAGTTCTTCAGTCACTTCTGGACAGCAATAAATAGCTGCTCTCCTTCCTCTTAAAATTTCAGTGCAATAAAAGCTAGGTTGCTGTGGTTTGGGTGCATTGAACACTCTGTGCACTTTAGCTCACCAAATTCCCATGTCTTCTGTAGGAGTCAGTCTGTGTCCCAGTGGATCATTAGACAGGGGGGAACCTCAGCCCTTGCCAGGACTCACCTTTGGGATTGGTTCCAGTGGTGGATGATCCACATGGGGCAGCTCTAATGTAAGTTGGATGAACAGATCTGCTTCCCAGGGAATTATTCTCCCTGACTCTCCTAACACACAAGCCCACCATTGTGAGGAAGAGGTGTGTGTGTGTGTGTGTGTGTGTGTGTGTGTGTGTGTGTGTGTGTAAGGTGACATCCTCAGAAAAAGAGGGTTGAGGATAAAAGCTATATTTGCATGGCAAGCACATGTTAGTGTGTTATTACTTTCTTGTGGCTTTAAGGAAGGTGCTGGAAATGTGGTACACCAAAGCCCACTCTCAAGAGTCACTTTTTGATGCCAAAACTATGCGGTGTGTGTGTGTGCATGTGTACACAAACGCACATTTTTCACAATGACTCCAAGATTCTCCCCAAGACATACCATATTATTGGTTTGTAGGATAACAGGATCATACAGATGCTATCAGAAGGCCTTTTAGAGATCATTTATTCATTTCGTAAACAATTCCTATTCTTTTACTATGGATGTATGTGAGGTGCAAGGTCTAAAATAATGAGTAAGATATCATATCAGTGAGGGACCAGACATACCATGTTCAACGATAGGTTATTTACAAAAAGACTAGTTGAAGTGTACGCTTAACGCGTAGGAGCAACATAGGAAGTGGCACAGAGGAAAATCACAGCCAAGGAGTGGAGCTACAGTTTAAATGTTGGAACTTAACCCCCAGCACATGGTCTTAAGGGTGGGCTTTCCAGAATAGGTAATCAGATCATGGGGACTTCGTCCTCATCAGTGGGATTTAGTGCCCTTATAAAAGCCTGGAAGGACTCGGTTTCTTTCTGACCATCCCCCTAAGGCACAGAGAGCCCTCTTCACAAGATATCTAATGTGCAACAGCCATGATCTTAAACTTCTCAGCCTTTAACCCTGTGAGAAATAGATTAACATTCTTATAAATTACCTTTTGCTATAGCCACCCAAACAGAGTCAAGTAGTCATCACCTCTAGGTCCAAAGGATCAAGGGGGGGGGAGTGGTCACTTGAAGGAGGAAGGAGTCACCACAGAATGTGAACTTGAGAGGAGGAAGCTTCGTAGGGAACAGAGGGGGCCCAAGGCAGCATCACAGGACAGGGCCAGCCCCTCTCTACTTCCATTTTCCCACCAACTGCTGAGACTTCCTGTTGGTCCAACCCAACTGGAAGCCAGAGGACGAGAGTTTTAGCAGCAGTCCAGAGGCCGCCTCCAGGGGTGTAATCAGTTTGTGAAGACTGGACTGGATGTGGGGGAATAAAGAGAAGATCCCTAAAGAGAAGATGTCTAGAGCCACCAGCCCTTTCCCTCAAATGTTCGCAGGTTAGTGGAAAAGTCCAACGGGTGAAGAAATAGCGTTGATCCTTGTTAATTTGTGAATCTCATTTGCCCATCTGCTGACACTTATTTAAAGTCCTAAAGTCCAATGCTGGCGGCTTTTGTTTTGCTTTTGCAGCCATTCAAGCCATGCCCAGGTGTAGATCGGTGACGTTTTGCTTGACTCTACACGCACATTCCCAGAGGACGGCAGAGAGAGAGAGAGGGATGTTTTGCCTCCCGGTCTCAGCTCTTGCGACATCAACTAGAAGCTTTTCAATAGTCTATTTGGTGCCACAGTTTTGTGCCTTTAATTGGTGACTTTAGTGGTTAGCATGACCCCAATATGTAGTGCTGAGGTGTTGCTCATTGTTCCTAAATACAAAACACTGAGATGTCTTACAAGCTGGGCGTGGTGGGCACACTTGTAATCCCAGCATTTGGGAGGCTGAGACAGAGGATCTAGGTTCACAGACAGCCTCAGCTACTTAGTGAGGCTCTTTGCAACTCAGTGAGACCCTGTTTCAAAATAAGGAATAAAAAATAGAGCTGGGGGTGTAGCTCAGAAATAGAATGCCCCTGGGTTTCCATCTCTAGTACTGAAAAAAAAAAGTCATACAGAACAACAACAACAACAAAAAAAAATGGATTAGATAAGATTTGTTCAACCATGGGTTATTGTGCTTTAACTATTAGTACAATGTTGACTAGTCAGCACTAGATATTTAATAAGTCCTTTTTAACAGAATCACAAATAAAAACATTACATACTGACCATTTGACAAAATGTTGTGACCAGAGGCTTGCAGCAAACGTATCGTATCTTGCATCTCCTCCTCCTAGGAGCAATGGTTTGGTATTTGCTAATTCGCTGTTTGTGGTAACTTGGTGGAAGGTAACTGTTGAATAACAAGAATGTATTGTAATGATAAAGGGCCTCTGTAGGTTCTCTGACGGATGCATGGTCATAGTTCAGTGAGAAAAAAGTAAAAGCATATAAGGGACCCAGGAGGGCTTCACAGACAGCGGAGTCTGAGCTGAGTGTTGAAGGGTGGCTGAGAGCTCACAAGGAGGAGCTGGAAGGACATTTCATGCAGAGAAACCTGCATGCATTAAGCACATCTCATTCCAACTTCTTTCCCTGTATTATGTGTGTGTTAGGACTAAGAGCCCTGTTATAGTTACGTATAAAATGTCCCCTAAAAAGCTCATTGATGAATGCTTGGAGCTGATGTAATTGAGTCATGAGGGCTGTAATGGATTTACCTTCTGTCTGTCTGTCTGTCTGTCTGTCTGTCTGTCTTGCTCACTCCCAGCCTCTGTGATGTTCAGAGCATAGCCCGTGTGCTTTCCCTCCCCTCCCACCACCACACTCTGAGATCTGTGGTCCCCAGCCTCACATAAATTGAGCCCAAACTAAGAAAAGAAAGCCTTCCTCTAAGTTCCGTGGCCAGTCTTTTAGATTATAGCTGCAAGAACGCTGGCAGATATAAGCCCTGAGGCCCAAACCAGCAAGCGCTGGCCGCAGTCGCAGAGGGTTTGAGCCGCGTTGATTCTGCCTCTGTGCTCTCTCGTTGAGACCCCCGTTTCCCACGCTCTACCCTGTCCAGACCTGCTATGACATGTCCAGTCCCTTTGCCTCTTCTCAACAACTGATTTGGGGCAGAAGAGTAACAGCTGAGACTAGCAACATAAATATTCACCTGTTTTCCTGTTTTCTTTTTCTTAAAGCACCTTTCCACCTAAAAGTGTAAATTTGGGGATGGCTTTCAGAGTGGGGGTCTCGGTAAGCAGAGGAAAAGAGTGATACACTGAGAGGTTAACTGATGCCTGGGGGTGCAGAGCTATGTGACATAAAGAGGATCAAAGCTCCATGCTTAATTCTAGTCCTGCCTTAGCCCTAGGGATCACACCGAAATTTAAACCATTCTGAATATTAACAATGATAATATATTTTATGGTTGAGCATGTATTATGAACCAGACTCTGCTTTAGCATGTAACATTTGTTATTTCTTTTATTCTTCACAATGACCAAAGAGTTGGGTATAATAATTAGTGTCATCTCAATCTTTCAGAGGAAGGGTATAGGGCTCAATAAATTAAGGAAATCATCCACTATCTAGTGATAAGTAAGTGGAAGAATGGGGGTTTGAAATCTGTCAAAGGTTCTGTCCCTAAGTTTCACTGCCTCCAGCCACTCTGTAGAATTGACATAGAGCCATCTATGCTGACCTGCTACACTGCCCATTTCTACCTGAGCTACACTGCAGCTTTCTAAAACCACCTCAGCTACATTATTACATGTTATATCCAGTGGAAACTATGCTCAGACCCTCTTTATCAGTTCTTTATTATAAATAGCATTTGTTGAAATAAAGATGACATGGTCTTTGTCACCAAGCTATGTGTAAAAGACGTGACTTTCAAGGGAGGCCAACTCTCCAGAGACATGGGGGAAATGCCCGCTTTCCCACCTAAGACTACATTTGAGAGAAATACAGCAGGAAATAGGTATGTATGCATTTCCAAACAGCCCAGGATGAAGCTGTAAGGCTTGAACCACAGAAGTTCTTAAGTTTCCACCTAGAACATAGCTGTGGGACTTCTTAGAATTTTGTGGGGGTGAAATGAATCCACTCATAGTTCTCAGCATAGAAGCTGGCTCTAAATACACACTCAGTGAATATCAGGTTAACAAATTGCTTTCAATTCAAAGAGAGACGAGAGAGTTAGAAAATGAAATTAACTTTGAAAAAATCTGGTCTCAGATAATTCTTCCTCTTTCTGGTCCTGTGTTCTTCCGCCTATAAAATGAGGCAATTTGGAGCAAATGATCAGGTGTTATCTCACAGCAAATATGAATTGTGTAACTGACCATCAAGTTTCTTGTTTCTTACTAACCACAAATATGCTTAGATCCAAATGTGTAGAGCTATGTTAGCAAGCTTACAGCCCAGAGAGGGTTTTTTTGTTTCTTTGTTTTCTGTCTTATGCACATTTTTCCGTTTTTCTCTCCATTTTGATTTTGTTTGTTTGTTTTGCAGTACTGGGGATGGAACCCAGAGGCATTGTACTTCCAAGCTACACCCTCAGCCCTATTTTTTAGTCTTTTTATTTATTTATTTTTTGAAACAGGGTCTCTCTGAGTTGGGAAGGCCCTCGCTAAGTAGCTGAGGCTGTCCTGGAACTGCAATCCTCCTGTCTCCACTTACTGAATGCGGGGATTACAAGTGTTCACTACCATGCCTGGCTCTATCTCGTATTTATATCCTTCCTTTTTTTTTTTTTTTTTTTTTTTTTTTTACCTCCGGGCTATACTCCAAGACCTATTTTTTAAATATTTTATTTGGAAATAGGGTCTCCCTAAGTTGCTAAGAGCCTCACTGAGTAGCTGAGGCTGGCTTCGAACCTGTGCGATCCTCCTGTCTCAGCCTCCCAAGCGTGGGGATTACAAGCGTGCGCCACCATGCCTGGCTTGATTTTAAATTTTAATATAATGTATCCATACAACTTATATTAAGTATATTTTTGAAATAAAATACTCATTGACACATGGATTTAGTTGGGAAGGGGGAAAATGAGGTATGCCATTTTTGCAAACAGCATGGACTTGGTTTCACATACTCTGGCTATCCAACCTACCTTAGTTTCCTGAATTATAAAATGGGACAGATGGTTACATTTTCCTTATAGGATAATTATGAAAATTAAATGAGATAGTGCACTTGGTAAATGTTAGCCATCATCAATATAGTCTTTGTTTTTTCTCCCATGAATCCATTCTCAGGCTCTAGTCCTTTCTGCGAAACAGAGCCTGCTGATGGCTTTTAAATGAAAACCTAAATATCCTAAGTGATTTAATACTTTTCTAAAAATAAAGGCAACATGGCCACACCTGCAATGTGTGGGCCACGGCTCTCCACGTGGTAAGGCAATTCTCCCTTGATAGACACAATCCTCTCCTCTCCTTGCTGATGGTACCGTCTACAGTGGGATGCAAGAGAAATCTGAGGGTAGTAGGCAGCTACGATTATCATGGAGACGTAACTGCCATCCATCTAGACTGTTCATTGGACCCATTTTTACTGGCCACCTATGGTATTCCAGGCTCCGTGCCAGACCCGAAGGATGCACTAGGGCGCAAGACGTATGCCCCCGCTTTCTTGGATGGCCTGGTGAAATGGTGACATCACCATTTCAACATAGCATGATGAGTAGCATGGTAAGAGAGGCAGCCCAAGGAGCCATGGGAGCTTAGGCAAGAAATCCTAACCTAACCTAGGCACAGAGGGATCTTGACAGCCGCGGGATAGAGACGTTAGGCAGGTAGACCGGGACAAAGTATGGAAGGGGGAACAAGGCATTCTAAGCAAGCAGCTTGGCTTGTGCAAAGGTCAAACAGAAGCACGTCTGGGGAACTAGAAGAGGTTCCTTTCAGCTGAAGCACTGTGTGTTCCCATGAGGAGAGCTCCCAAGAGACAGGGGCGAGATCATGAAGACCCTGGTGGGTCATGGTGGAGTGTGCGGGCTTCATCCTGAGCGCACTGGGGAGATAGTGGAGTATTTTAAGCCCGAGAGGGGCATGCCCTTTATTTTAGCTCATGTAATTTTCCACATTAGGAGGGATGTTGGAGTGTATCCAACCGACTTCGTTTTATAGATGGGGAAACGAGAGGTGAAACACTTGCCCAAGATCATTCTGCCCTTGCAAAACGAGGACCAAAAGGCAAGGTTCTGTATTTCCATACAGTGTCTTGAAAAGACCACCTTCTTCCTTTCTTACATTAAATAGAATTCAGGGGCCAGAGCAATATTTTTTGCCTCAGATCTAACTAATTATGTATGTGATAATTTCTATGTGTGTGTGTGTGTGTGTGTGTGTGTGTTGTTCTTTTTAAACAACTCCTTCCTGAAAGATGAAAAGATAGCAAAGAAACAAAAAGAAAGAAAAGTCTTCTAGAAAACAGAAACATCCAAAATAATATACCTTTTAGGATGAAAATATGATTTACAGAGATTGTCATTATTAAGTATTTGTAGTCAAAGGCAGTAGAAATCCCAAGGATCACAGTGGAAAATTAAAAATTAAAAAAAGAAAGAGCCAGGCGTGGTGGCGCATGCTTGTAATCCCAGTACGTGGGAGGCTGGGACAGGAGGATCACAGGTTCAAAGCCAGCCTCAGCTACTTAGTGAGGCCCTCTGAAACTTAGACCTTGTTTCAAAATGAAGAATAAAAAGCAGGGCTAGGGTGTAGTTCGGAGGTAGAATGCCCCTGTATTCCATCCCTAATACTGTCAGAGAGAGAGAGAGAGACAGACAGACAGACAGACAGACAGACTGACTGACTTGAGTTGTGTTCCATCAAGACCCTCTACAAACACCTCTACACGTTTTCTTACATGGCATGGGGAAAAAGAATGTACGTATATACATACCTCACCGTTTCTGAAATAGCAATTTAATGAGTAATGTGACATCAAACCTCAAAGGGCTGTGAATTCTCAGCACTTGGGAAATGATGTGAGACCCGGGAAGGAAAGGCTTTCCAAGTCCTTTCCTGGGACTCAAATAAAGTGGCTTCTCTATAAATAGCCCTTTATAGGAACAGCTGGGCTGTGAGGTAGAGATCAGTGGGCCCTGGCAAAGCATTTCAGAAGGGTTTCTTCATCGCAAGACTTTATCCCTTCGTCTATACACATTTTACAACGTCTCAAAGGTGTTCAAATTACCTGTGAAGGACCAAGGCCAACCATGATTCCCCACCTTGGTGAATGGCGCATCTCCGGAGCCTTACCGAGGTGTCTCAGGTTGGGTTTTGAGGAGCCTGACAGCCCGGTCTGAAGCCCCCTCAGGCTTCGAAGGGCCCCAAGTGGCAGAGAAACCTCGGGGAAAAGGGGTCTGCCCTCTCAGCTCCTCCCGGGCTCTGGGAGTTCTTCCTGTCACCTTTCGGTGCGCAAAGCAATTCTTCCTGAATGAAGTCGAGGCAGGCCCCTGCTCAGAGATGGCAGCTTCAGGATTCCGCTCTCAGGACGTCATCCTGGGAGCATCCTCCCGGGCTCAGGAGCCGCACCGAGGGAGCGAGCGAGCCCAATAAATGTGGAGGACCCCTCCGCCCAACCCAACTGTGTCCGCCATCACTGCACCTGCCCGGGTCCCTGGACCCAGCTGCTCCCAGCTGTACCGGATGTTTGGAAGCTTAACTGCTGCGGGTAGATGGTTGGCCCCAAGAGGGCGGGGACCCTGTCTCTAGTACACGAGTGCATACCCAGCTCCTGGAACAGAAGAGGTGACCAATGAAGATTGGGTAGATAAGGGAACAACGCCTGGAAATAACGGGACCATTGAGAACCTCCGTGCCCCGGGCGGCAGGTGTGGCTCCGGGGTGCCCGGGATGGCCGGGCAGGTCCTCCCTCCTGCCCCCGAGGGTGTCTGGGGTGGGGGTTCTGGGTCCAGAGCGGCTCTCCTCCGAGCCCGGGGCGCAGGTCTGGGGTGCGCCGGGAGCCCCTGGCCGCAGCCATTTCCGGCCCTTTGTGCGGCTCCGCGGCGGGGAAGGGGCCGGGCACCCGGCGGGGGCGGAGCGAGCGGGCGCGGGGCGGGGCCCGGGCGGGGCGGAGCGCAGCCGCCCGAGCATCCTGCGCCCCGGCGCGGGGCCCTGCGGTAGCCTCGCCCCTCCCCTGGACCTGCTGCAGACGCAGGTGAGTGGCCCTCGCAGGCCGCGGGGCCCGTGCTGGGGGTCAGGATGCTGCTGGGGGCCTGGAGGCAGCGGTGAGGCGCTTGCGGAGCCCGCGCCCCTCTTCCCCAGCCCGCGGGGGGGGGGCGCCGCGCCCAGGGTAGAGCGGAGGCCCCGCTGCAGGCCCCGCACGATCCCGCGTCCTCTGGAGCCGCCGCGAGCCCCCGGGGCGCGGACCCAGGCTGCAGCGGCAGGTGCGCGGCCTGGACCCGAGTCGCCGGCCGGAGAGGAGGCGGTGCTAATCTCGGGGAACCGAGACACCTGCAGCGGCCAGGAGCCGGGCGGGGGCGACACCCCGGCGCCCAGGTACTGCAGATCGCCGGCCCCTGCCTTTGCCGCGGCGGCCACCATCACCTCCCCCGGGCCTGCGAAAGCCGCCGGGGCCGCCTGGCAGCCGCCTCGCGCAGGAGATGGGTGGGGCGTGGGGCGGCGGCGAGCTTGAGGGGGAGGGCTTGGATGAGCCAGGAGGCACAGCTGACCTGCTTTGAAGCCTTTCGGCCTAAGGCGGCAGCGCTCTCCCGCTGGCTGGGGGCAGGGAGGAGGAGGTCCATGGGCAGACTCCCCGAGGTCGGGGGTAAGGTTGGCTTTCCGGAGCTCTGTAGAACCAGGAAGCTGCCCACCTGTCTAGAACGGCTTGCGCTTTTTAGGACAGCCCTGGCACCCCTCAAGTGTGTGCAGATAACATGGTTGCACAGTATTGTGGTTCTCTAGAGGGAACCTGGCTAGAAAGGACACAAGGACCCTCCAGGTGCCTCCCCACCCAGGGAATCTGACTTTGAACTTTGCTTGCCTGGTTTGCCATGCATGGTGGAGACAGTCCCCTGGGGCTGACTGACTGTCGGCTGCTCCTCCTGCTGGGCCAGGATGATGAGGCCAGGACTTTCTGGCAGCCCTTGCTGCAGGTGCCTGGGCAGGCCTGCAAGCAAGAGGTTCGAATCAGGAGGGTGTCAGGGCCCACCTTCCGCCCCCTGTCAGTGTCCCCTTTGGGGCCATGGGTCCTCCACCTTGCTTAGGCCCAGGCCCTGTTGCAACCTAGACCAGCAACCCTGGGGGGCGCTCAGATCTTAGGAGGCAAAATCCTAGGTCCAGAGCCCTGGTGTGAAAGGCCTGAAGGGGGTTTTCCCTGTCAGCACTCTTTTCCCTCTTTCTGTCTGTCTGTCTGTCTCTCCCTCCCCCCTCCTCCCTGGGGCCTCCAACCTCCACTCCACAGGGTGCCCCTTACTCTCCAGTGTCAACACTTGTTTTCAAGGAGGGAGCCTGGGAGGGTTACTTATCTGGAAGAGTTAATAGGAAAGGAGTTCTTTCTCTCTGGCTGGCTGCAGAGCAAGGCACTCTTAGAGTCATCTGACCAAAAGGGAGACAGAGCTGTAAGTCAAAACCATGGATATCTCAAATGGGGTAATTTCAGAGCTAGAAATGGGGGTAGGTCGCTGTTGGGAAAAACAGCCCCCTGAAATGACAGTTACCTAGCAGCTGTTAGCTCTGTATTCTGCAAAGACAGCTTTGGCCTTAGGGGCAGGAATCTTATGGAAGTGTGTGTGTGAGTGTGTGTGTGCGCGTGCGCGTGTGTAACTGGGCCAGGGTTATTGTCACCAGAAGACATGGATTACTGTCACCCAGTGTTGACTTGTGGGATGGGGAAACTTTCACACAGAGTGCTCCTTCCTGGTACTAGCTGCGGTCTGCCCGGGCAGTTATGGGGCCACGGGTGGGGTGCGCTGTTGCTCACAGAGCCTGTGCACACCCCTGGGTATTTGTGCTCACTGAGCCTCTGGCTGGGGGCATTAGCTCTGCACTTGCTAAGCCTCTTTATTATATTTCCTGGCCAGCTCTGACCGGTTCTGTAGGCACCCAAGGCTGCCTTGTTCAGTCCCCTGTTGGAAAATGCAAAAGGAAAGTCTTGCTTTAGGCATGAGGCCAACAGTGCGGTCCAACACGGTCTAGTTGGGTTGTGGAGTTTCACTCAGATCTAATCAGAGGCTGGCCCCGGGAGGGAATTTTCAAACCAGTGAAGGCCCCCAGGAGAACACTGCGCGCCCCCTGTCCCCTCTGATAAATGGTGCCCTGTGCACGTTCAGCTGTTCTCATTGCCAGAAAGCCGAATTAGCTAATGAATAGGCGAGCAGCTAATTAGCATTGGAAGCAGCGCCCCAGGAAAACAGAGGCTCTGGTCCTCACGGTTAAGGATCGGCCTCCACACTCAGAGAGGCCTCTCTTTTGACCACTGTTAGCGCCAGGGTTCCACCAATAGCTTCACAGAACGGGCTTTTATATCCTCCATGTGGCCACCATAACAATGAGTCTATTTCTTTCCTGGCAAGTATTAATTATTCACTTGTAGCTGAGGAAAGCGCACATCAGTCACCTCGGCGGAGCCTTTGTGAAGGCCTTGGGTTGTCTTGTCATGAGCGCAGCCACGTCTAGGGTGCAGAGAATGGCTCTGGGGGTGGCGGGGGGCACAGGCTGCCTACTGGGCAGGGACAGGGACCAGCTGTGGAGGGAGGGGCCAGCACATCTGTGGATGCTCTTGTTAAATGAGGGGTGGGTGCAGGAGAGCCCTGAGCAGGGTGCTTAGCACATAAGACAGACTATTCTATTTCTACTTGCTTGGCTGCAATGTTAAGTGTTAAGAATTCGGCTGCAATGTCAGTGTTAAGAATTCGGCTCCTGGGCAGAGGCGACCCACAGCTCTTAACTAAGGCCTCTCCTCCAGAGCTTTCCTGGAGTTTGCGTCTCTGTGATCAGCCTTGGTACCTGCCAAAGGCATGGTAAAGATGGAGCCATGAAACTTGGTGTCACAGAGGTGGGAGGGATCAGGCGTTCCGAGGTGAGCCTCAAATTTCAACAGACAGACTTCAGGCAAGTGCTCTTCCTCTGCATGTATTCAGCGTGTTGCAACCAACCAGAACAGCAAGCGGTGCCTTTTGGTTTGGGCAGACAGGGCAGCCCAGCAGACCTGGGGCACCGTATTGATCCTTGCCTTGCAGGGCGCCTTCAATCCTGCCACCGCCTTTCTGACTTTACAGACTGGGCAACAGAGAGCAGTCTGCCTAACCTGCCCGTCGCCCCGGGAGCTGTCAGATGAGATAATGTCTGTGAAGCCCAGTCTGAGAAGAAGGGGCCGTGTGGAAACGGGAAGAGGAGGCTCCCAAATGTGTGACTCGTTTGAATGGATGGCTCCATCTCTACAGGAATCATTTATTAATTACATATTGTATGTTAATTTAAGGAGATGAATCTGGGCCTCTCTGTCTCTGGCCAACAGGAAACTGAAAGACATTTTGTGATTCACAGATTCTTTAAGGCCGCTGAATGGCCTTGTCTGTCCAGAGGGAGTTCAGAATTCAGTCCATGGGTGTGGAACACCTCCCAGGATGCCAGGAGTTTCCATAATGGCTTTCTAGCCATGCTCATTATCCTGAGAGCTGTGGGTGGAGCTTCCAAGGACAGCCACTTAGCCATGTTCCCAGGACTATGGCAATATGCAACAGAGGAGGAAGTGGATTGGATGCAAATTCTTGGAATAAATTGCTTTGAGAAGGTAGGGCATGAGTTTGGGCAGAATCTCTTGCAGGGATCACTTAGGTTGAGTGGCAGGAACTGTGCCATGAGAGAGGAGAGCAAACAGGACCTTCTGGAGAGAGACAAGCCTTCCAGCTGGTGTCTGCATCATGGGACTGTTAAGCTCTAAGTGTGGCTTGTCCATATTGTGTGGTCTTTGTTTTCAAGTGAGGCAGGAGGCGAGGTCCTCTGCAGGAAGGAAAGGTGGTAGACTGGTTAGGAAACTTCAGGACACTTCCGAACTTTGGAACAGCAGCCTCTGTGGGTAGAATAAGAAATCAGCTGGGGAAGAATAAGAGAACTGTCTACCTTCACTGAAGGCTGCAGGGCTGATTCTCCTAGAAGGTGCTGGATCGCTCAGTGCTGAATGCAGGGATACCTGAGAACTGTTTTCATTCAGTCCCTTAAAATATGATGCTTTCAGACCAATTAGGGCAAGGTGCTAATAGAGAGACAGGGATTGAAAATGAGGGTTCGGCTCGCAACGTCTGTCAGTTGCACATGCACAAGGGAAAGAGAAGTGAGGGTCCGTTTCTTACGGTTGGAGATGGAGACTATGGCAGTAGACATTTCTAAAGAAGTCTTCTCAGATATTTGAAGTAATAAGGTTGAGGGGTAGATAGGGTTCCTCGGAGGACCATGATGTTTTACATTTTTAATTATTTTTCTAAGAGAAGATAGGAACTTTGGGGTTCGGCTCAACAAATCTCAACTGTGTTAGTGGCCATGGGTCACATCCAAAAAAAAAAAAAAAGGACTATCTTTGGCATTCCTGGTGATGCAGAGAGGTTTGAACTACTTTGAATAGCAAAATATAAAGAAGTTTATGAGTGCTATGGGGATCCAGAGAAATGAAAATACTATGGGGTTTGACTGGCCAGGCCTCTGCAGAAGAGGTTTGCCTTGACCTGGGCATTGACCAATGGGTAAGATTTAGGAAAGGGAGAGGACATTCCACACCAGAGTGGCAAGAGCTAAAGCACAGGCACAAAGCAAGGAGGTCCTAGGAAAGACTTTTAGTCCCTTGTATATCTTGGCTACAGTAGCTGCATGTTGGCGAAGTATGGCCTTGAAGGAAGCTCTTCGATGGAAGGTTTAGTCTTTTTTTTTTTTTTTTTTTAGTGGTACCGGGGATGGAACCCTTCTACCTCTGGTCTACACTTGCAGACCTATTTTATATTTTTGTTTGGAAACAGGGTCTTTTAAACCAGCAAGGTTGGCTTCAAACCTGCGGGATCCTCCTGTCTCTACCTCCCAAGCGCGGGGATTACAGGCGTGCGCCACCACACCCGGCTAGTCTTCTTCTTTTAATGCTTTTGAGTTGAAAGTGCCAGGAGAGAGACTCAACTCCAGTAATTCTATTTATTTATTTATTTATTCATTCATTTTTATTTTTTGTGATACTGAGGATTGAATTCAGGACATTCTATCTCTGAGCTATAGCCCTAGCCATTTTTATTCATTATTTAGAAACAGGGTCGGTTTCACTAAATGCTGAGGCTGTCCTTGAACCTGCGATCCTCTTTCTGCCTCCCAAATTCTGGAATTGCAGGTACACACTACCATGTCTGGCTCAAATCCAGTAATTTTCTTTTTAAGCGGGACCAGGGATGGAACCCAGGGATCTTCTACCTCCAGGCTACACCCACAACCCTATTTTATTTTTTATTTGGAAATAGGATCTCACTAAATTGCTGAGGCTGGCTTTGAACCTACAATCCGATCCTCCTGTTCTCAGCTTCCCATGAGCTGGGATTACAGGCTGGGATTGCATACTGAATCTGGCTCAGATTCAGCAGTTCATTGTTTTTCCTTTTTTTCCCCCGCTGTGATACTAGAGGTTGAACCCAGGGTTGCTCTACCTCTGAGCTCTACCCAGCTCTTATTCTTTTTATTTTGAAACAGGGTCTCATTAAATTACTCCATGCTGGCCTTGAAGCTTTGATCCTCCTGTCTCCGCCTCCAGAGTACTAGGATTACAGGTGTGTTCCACTATGCTCAGCTTATTTTTGTGTGTTTTAAATATAAACAAAACAAAAATTGACAATATTAACAGGCTTAATACCTCCGATCGTACATCTAGTCCCCCAAGGCTACACTATTTTCTCTCACTCAACAGGAGAAGAACATGCAGGTATGGGGACACTCTGAACCTGTTGGGGTGAATCCTCAGCCCAGGAACTCAGGATTTGCAGGGTCCTTGGCTAACGTGACGGACAAGAATTTCAGCACGTGCCAGTCAGAGACATGGACAGGGGTGTCTTGGGGGCAAAGGGAAGAAATACATATTCAAGAGAGAATGTGGGCCACATCAAGATGAGGAAGGCCTTTTGGGGAGCTCAGGGCTCTCTTCTTATAGGGGACTTTCGTGAGGGGTGGTCTAGAGGAGGATGTGTGAGGATGCTCTCAGTCCGGTGGTCCCCAGGCAGTTTGTGGTGGTCTGGTGGTCTGGTCAGCTGCAGGGTGGATGATCTCAGTCTGGTAGTCCTGAGGTGCTTCCTGGTGGTCTGGTCCACCTTAGGGTCCTCAGGCTGGCTGGAGTCCTCATTAGCTGATAACAGATCTAAGTTAGAGTGTCCTAAATTATAGGTTTCTCAAAATATCATACCTGCCTTGTTATCAATGCACGGGGCAATTATAGTTTCTTTTAGTTAACTCTAGGATCTGCAGGTTTCCCAGGAATGTGGGAGAGTCAGGCGTGGGAAAGAGACCTGGTTTGTGGACTAGAGGCTGAAGCTCTTCAGCTCCAGGTGCTTATATTAATTTATTTTACTTTTCCTTCCTGTCTGTCTCCTTTCTACCTACTTATTTCTTCTATCCTATGTCACACCATCTCCTCACATATAATACCCAGTACCTTGTTTTTTACTTTTAATTTTAATTTTGTGGTACCAGGGATGGAACCCAGGGACATTCTACCTCCGAGCTACACCCTGGCCCTATTTTCTTAGTCTTTGTATTTTTGAAACAGGGTCTCCCTGAGTTAGGAAGGGCCTCTCTAATAGCTGAGATTGTCCATGAACTGCGATCCTCAGGTCTCAGCCTCCCAAATGCTGGGATTACAAGCATGCGCCACCACGCCCAGCTATTTATTTTTACGGCACTGGGAATGGAACCCAGGGGCATTGTACCTCCAAGCTACACTCCCAGCCTTATTTTTTAGTCTTTGTCTTTTTTAAACAGGGTCACACCGAGTTTCACCGAGGCCTCGCTAACTAGCTGAGACTATCCATGAACCGCAATCCTCCTGTCTTCACCTCCCAAATGCTGGGATTACAAGTGTGCACCACCACACCCAGTACACCCAGGATATTGTTGATAAACATCGGTACTTGGACTGTGAGTGCAGTTTTGCACGACTATGTTCTTACACGGTGTCTGACCTCATCACTGTCTGTTACCAGGCCAACTTCTATGTTTTACACACCGGGAAATTTGCCCTTGTACAGTGAGTGGAAACGTACAAGTCGGTCTCCGCGTCGAGCCACATTCAAGCTGCACTTTCCCAGTGATGAAGCTGAGCTCTGCACATTCCGATTTGGGGTCAAAGCTGCAGTTTCACTCTGTTCCCACAGCAGATGCAGTGACTTCTCTTTCTGGGTGTTAGCAGGTGCCCCTGAGGGGCAGCTCCTGTCCCCAGGTGCAGTAACATTGGTGCTTTGCCCGTGGCGGCTGCCTTGGGCCCTGGGGAAGCGAATCTGCAGGCCGCTGTGGGTGGCATGAGCTCCACACCTCCCCTCCTGGGAGTTCTGGGGCCACACCCCTGCACTGCGGAGTCTGCCTGCTTTGATTATCAACAGAAAGGCTTCTTCAACCCTGACAACACAGGAAAATGGTATAGCAAGCCCGTTCACCTCACTAAAGCCTTTTTCTCTGCTGCTTTATAAAAAACAAAAACAAAACAAAAAACAAACAACCAAAAAAGACAACAAGAAAACAATAACTGGAGGCCTTCTGCAGAGGCCCAAGTCCAGGCTGACCGGGACTTCTCTGGCCCTGGCCTCTAGACCCCTGAGTGAACAGAATCTATAGGTGATGATCTCTGATCCCCAAAGACAGGCGGCAGCGAGGCACTTAGCCTGCCTTTCAAGTAAGCGCTCTGTACTGACCGGAGGTCTGAGCAGCTGGCACAGGAGCCTTGGGCTGTCAAATTTACAGTTTTGAGCAAAGCAATACATACCCATGCTTAAAAAGCAAAAATAGCACTGAACGACTCACAATGAAAAATAACCAGGCAGCCTACCTTCCCTGGGGCCTGCTGCTTCTCCCTGGGAGCTACCTCACCCTCTCTTCCCGTAGTGGCCTCCGCGTCTCTAAACCACAGGCTTGCGCTGCCCTGTCCCGACTCACCTATTCTGCGCCTGGTCCACCCACTTCCAGCTGTGATGAAGGTTTCGCTTTTGGAGGCCATCTTCCCACTCCCATTTCCCAACAGAGTAAAAACTCCATTTTAACCTCAAAGCATGTTTAAGTTATTTATATTAGTCAGCTGTAGTAGTGGAAAAAACTAAAAGGCCTGATAATATTCTTTGACTGTATTATCATTATTATTATTATTATTATTATTATTATTATTATTTTCTATGCTGTATATTGAAACCAGTGTCTTGCACATGCTTGGCAAGCATCCACCACTGGATTTCTTTTCTTAGATGGCTTTTTATGGGGCGGGCGGGTATACAAAGGGAAATATACCAAGCCAAGCCCGTGCATATGCACCGCTTTGAATCTCATTACGATGTGTAATTACATTGAACCAATAAAAGTATAAAAATAAAATAAGGCTGGGCGTGGTGGAGCACGCTTGTAATCCCCGCGCTTGGGAGGCGGAAACAGGAGGATGGCGCAGGTTCGAAGCCAGCCACGCGCGCTGGCTTAGGAGACCCTGTTTCCAAATAAAAATGTAAAAATAGGTCTGGGAGTGTAGCCCAGAGATAGAAGGGCTTCCAGGAACCCCAGTACCACCAAAAATAAATAAATAAATAAATAAATAAATAAATAAATAAATAAAATATACAAAGTTAGAATCCACCCACCCTGCCTTCCTTTCTTTTTCTCCTTTAAAATATTCCTTTCTTTCTTTTAAAGCTCTGCTACATCAGGGATTGTCGAGTTTCCTGGTGTTCCCGGGAGTTTGCGGTGTTGGGGGTCTCCGTTTCCTCATCAGTAGAAAGAGAGCTCAGGGGGAGAGCTAGAGGCCCTCCTTGTTTATTCTGAACCTCAAAGTTCACCCCTCCACTTAGCTCAGCTCACCGCAGGGCTTTTATCATCTCAGAAGTGTTTCTTGTAGGGTAGAGGAGCAGGGAGAACCGGCAAAAAGAAAGCAAAAAAAAAAGAAAAAAATGGGCCGGGGGCAGTGAATGTGCATGCTGCTCTGTCTGCTCCACCACGGCCCCAGGTTGGTTTTGGTCACTGCTGTCCCTGTTCGTGGGCAAAGCGCTATAGCCACATAGCCCTCAAGCTGTGATCTGTCTGCAGCTCTCTTTGTACCCCTCCTGCTTATATTGTACCCAAAGTGGTCATAAAGAATTTAGATATTTTGCAAAGAGCCTTATCAAGACATAGTTATCAGGTGTGGTGGTGCACACTTGTAATCCCAGTACTTGGGGGGGCCTGAGACAGGAGGTTCGCAGGTTCTCAGCCAGCCTCAGCTCCTTCATGAGGCCTTCTGCAACTTAGTGAGCCCCTGTTTCAAAACAGAAAATAAAAAATAGCGCTGAGGGTGTAGCTTGGATGTAGGATGCCCCTGGGTTCGGTCCCCAGTATCACACA
The DNA here is from genome assembly GCF_963383645.1 of Muscardinus avellanarius. Classification (NCBI taxonomy): domain Eukaryota; kingdom Metazoa; phylum Chordata; class Mammalia; order Rodentia; family Gliridae; genus Muscardinus; species Muscardinus avellanarius. The sequence goes on from NC_137793.1 coordinate 10,018,432, forward strand.
CACAGAGTTGGCATACTTTACAATTCACCTGCTTATACCATATAGGACAGTGGTTGTTAGTATGTTCACAGAGTTATAGAATCACGATCACACAATTGTAGGGCATTTTTAGCACCCCAGAAAGAAGCCTCATGTTCCTTAAGCAGAACCACTGATTTCTCCCACCCAATACTACCCCAGTCCTGGGCCACAGCTAATCTACTATATGTCTCCACATAATTGCCTGTTCTGGATCTGTTGTATAAATTGTATCATAAAGCGTAAAGCCTTTTGTGATTGGCTTTTTCTTTTAACTTAGTATAATGCTTTTAAGATTTAGGCCTCTATTCAGGGTTGTAGAATGTAGCTGTACTGAAGTCCTTTTGATGACCAGATAATATTCCGTTGTATGGTTGTACCACATCTGGTTTATCTTTCATCAATTGAAAACTTGGGGTATGTTTCCAGTTTCTAACCATTATAGGTAATACTCCTCTGAACATTAATGTTCAAGTTTTGTGTGGACATATATTTGTATTTCTTTGGGAATATACCTAAGAGCAGACTTGCTGGGCTCTATGATAATGTTTAAACATTTTGAGGATCTTTCCATCTGTTTTTCAAATTTGCTACAGCATTTTATGTTCCACCTAGAAGCAGTGGTTCTGGTTTGCCCCACATGTCCTTTTTATTATAGCTCTCCTAATGGATAGAAAGTGGTGTCCTCGTGTTTTGATTTGCATTTCCCTGGTGACTATCAATATTAGTCATGTACTTACTGGCTATCTGTACATCTTCTTAGGAGAAAAGTATATTGAGATCATTTACCTCTTTTTGAAATTGGGTTGTCTTTTCATGACTGAGTCTTAAGAATTCTTTATCTACTTGGCAGACACAGGATTTGCAAACATTGTCTCACATTCTTTGGATTGTCTTCCATTGTTTTTTAAAATTTTTCATTGGTGCATTATATTCATACATCATAATGGGGTAAAAAAAAAACTTGTGTTGTCTTTCATTTTTTTAATGATTGTCCTTTGAAGCACAAAAGTTTTTAATGTTGTTGATGTCTAATTTATCTCTATTTTATTTTTTGTGTGTGTGGTTTTTATCCTACTACATATTTCAAGGTCACTGAGGTTTATTCCTATGCTTTCTTCTGAGATCTATAGTTCTCTTACGTTTAGGTTTTCGATCCATTTTGAGTTAGCATGTTATATGGTGTGAGGAAGGGGTCAAACTGTATCCATTTGCATGTGGATATCCCGTTGTCCTGGCACCGTTTTTTTTTAAAGGAAGGGAAGTATTCTTTTTTCATTGACTTATCTTTCTACACTTGCCAAAAATCAATAGACCATAAATGCGAGGGTTTATTTCTTGTTTATCAGTTCAGCTCCGCTCTATGCCTGTGCTTGTGACAGCACCACACTGTTTTAATTATTGTAGCTTTGCAGTAAGCTCTGAAAACAGGATGTACGAGTGCTCCGGTTTTGTTATTCTTTTTCAAGATCCTTAAGCCCCTTGAATTTCCATATGAATTTTAAGATCAGTTTGCCAACATTTGCACAGAAGCCAGCTGAGATATTTATTTATTATTTATTTATTTATTTATTTATTTATTTATTTATTTATTTATTGTGGCACTGGGGATGGAACCCAGGGTAACTCTACCTCCCAGGTATACCCTCAGCGCTATTTTATTCTTTTACTTTGAAACAGGGTCTCAGTAAGTTGTAGAGGCCTCAGTAAGTAGCTGAGGCTGGCTGTGAACCTGCGATCCTCCTGTGTCTGCCTCCCAAGTTCTGGGATTACAAGTGTTTACCACCACTCCTGCACCAGCTGAGAATTTTGTAGAGACAGTGTTGCATCTGTGGTTTGACTTGGGGAGAACTGCTGTCTTAACAGTGTTAAGCCTTCTAATCTATAATCATGGGATATCTTTTTATTTATTTAGGTTGTCTTTAATTTTTTAGCAGTTTTATAGTTTTCAGAGTATGTTTTACACCTCTTTTTTGAAATTTCCCCTAAGTACTGTGTTCTTTTGTTGAAAGTAATTTTTTTTTAGAATTAGGAAAAAAAACAGAATAAATTACAAATTTTAAAATTCCATTAGACTCCACAACAATTACAAGTCCAAAAATAGACTGCTGACACCTGACAACTGTTTTCTCCACAATTTGATCAAATATTCTTTTTTCTTCTTTTAACTGACACATTATGTGTACATAGAATAGTGAGATTTGTAGTAACGTATTTGTTGTTACATATTGTTGTTACGTGCACGTACAGAACTTTGATACTATTATAAATGGAATTGTTTTTCTAATTTCATCTTCAGATTGTGCATTGCCAGTATATAGAGGTACAACTGGCTTTTATCAGTTTTAGCACTAATGTGGTATCCTGCAACCTCACTGAACGTATTTATTGGTTGTAATAGATTTGGGGCAATCTAAAATAATTTACATATCAGATCATGCCATCTGCAAACAGAGATAGCATCCTGTCTTTTTTTTTTTTCCTAATCTGGCTACCTTTTATTTAATTTTTTTGCCTAATGCCCTAGCTAGTACTTCCAATAAAATGTTGACTAGAAATGGTGAGAGGGAAATTCTTTGCCTTGATCCTCATCCTAGAAGGAAAACGTTCTATTTTTCAGCATTGAAACTGATATTAGCTAAGGATTTTGTTTGTTTTGTTTTTATTATTTTCTTGTAGCTGTTCTTCATCAGATTGAGGAAGTTTCCCTCTATTACTAGTTTTTGGGTGGTTTTATCATGAATGGAGCATGAGATTTTTTTTCCTCACCCATTGAGCACATCTTTACTGAGTTTCAAATGCAAGTTCAGTGTAGAAACTGAGTGTGAATTAGTCACAGGCCTGCGCGCTCAAGGAGTTTATAGTTTAGGACAGAGGCAAAAACGTGGTAAATCATGTATGAAATATTGAAGGACCAAACAGGGATTCAAGTAGGGCTTGGGGACAGCAGTAAGGTGATTGGGTGCTGCTCATGGTGGTGCACACGTGTAATCCCTGCAACTGTGGAGGCCGAGGCAGGAGGTTCACAAATTCATGGGCAGCCTGGGGCCCTTAGTGAGATCTCATATTGAAACAAAATTCTTAAAAGGGGCAGGGATAAGCCGAGTATGGTAGCACACAACTGTAAACCCAGTACTTGGGAGGCTGAAACAGGAGGCTCAGGTTTGAGGCCAGCCTCAACAGTTTAGCAAGACCCTACACAACTTAGCGGGACCCTGCTTCAAAATAAAAAGAAATAAATAAAAGGGCTGAGGGTAGAGCTTGGAGGGAGAATGTCTTTGGGTTCAATTCCCAGGATTTAAAAAAAAAAAAAGAAAAAGGTCCTGTTTTCCGTAGCTCTCTTCCTGCTCTGGGATCCTTCCTTCTCCAGGATTTTATGCTTTGTGGAGTTTTTGCGTCTACACTGGGTGATCTGTTTACACCGGATGGTCCGCTTTCTCTGTCTTGCACGGCTCTTCCTCTCCATCTCTGCTTCGCTCTTGGCTCTCAGTGTCTGCAAGGCTCTGAGCCCGAGGCTTAATTTTACAGATTAGTACAGGTAATACCCCAAAATGGCTCCAGGTGGCTTCCGTGTGGTGTAAAGCCACAAGGTCTGACCCTGGAATGAGTGGATTGTTCCTGCAAAACTTGCACTTGGCCCATCCTGCTCCGAATAAGCTTCTTGGTCCCTTCTGGAGTTCTTGTAAGATGAGCAGGGGCAATTTTGCCCTGCGTGGCTTCTGTGAGGAAGCCGGCTGTGGCGGAGCACTGAGCCGCGGAGCCTCCTCTGTCACGAGCGTCAGTGCCTGCAGTGTCCAGACCCACCAGCCCATGCCCATGGGAGCAGGGTGTGCGAGCACCAGGTCTTTTTTTTTTTTTTTTTTTTTTGCAGTACTGGGGATGGAACCCAAGGGGCACTCTACCTCCGAGCTACACCCCCAACCCTATTTTGTTTTTTATTCTTTATTTTGAAACAGGGTCTCACTGAGTTGCAAAGGGCCTCACTAAGTAGTAGCTGAGGCTGTCTGAGAACCTCGATCCTCCTGTCTCAGTCTCCCAAATGCTGGGGTTCTACGCATACGCCACCACGCCACGCCTGGCTTCGTCAGATTCTTGTTTCTTTCTTTCTTTTTTCTTTTTTTTTTTTTTTGCTTAGTAGAATATTGTCCCCCATTTTTTTTAATGATACTGGGAATTAAACCCAGGGGTATTCTCCCTCCAAGCTATACCCTCAGCCCTTTATTTATATATTTATTTATGTGTGTGTGTGTGTGTGTGTGTGTGTGTGTGTGTGTGTGTGTGTGTGTGCTGGGGATGGAACCCAGGGGCCGTCTACCTCTGAGCTACACCCCTAATCCTATTTTATTTTGAAACAAGGTCTCAGTAAGTTGTGGGGAACCTCAGTGAGTTGCTGAGGTTGTCACCAACCTGCGATCCTCCTGTCTCAGCCTCCCAAGAACTGGGATTACAGGTGTGTGCTACTGCTCCCAGCCCCCATTTCTTTAAATTGAGACAATCTAAGCCTCCCTTTTACCTATTTTTATATGTACCTGGTGTGTGTGTGTGTGTGTGTGTGTGTGTGTGTGTGTGTGTGTGTGTTCATGTGTTGCAATGGTTAGGGCTGGGGTCAGGGTGTGTATATACATGTGTACATACCTGTGTAATTGTGTGAATGCATAGCCTCAAGCTGGGAAACTCACAGATGAGTGGAATATTTCTTGGCCTCTTGATGGTTTGGGGTCCCAAAGATAACAGTTGCCTAATCTTCCTAGCTTGGCAGAGTTTGTTTTTTATTTGTTTTTGTTTTTTGTGAGGAAGGAAAAGACTGGGGGAAAAAAATACGCCTGGCATCTCTCTAAGAGGTGCAGAAGCAGGCATGCCCTAGGAGGAAGAGCAGAGAACTGGATGGTATCGCATTTCTCTGTGACCTTGAATGCAAGCATGCATTCTCCTGCACAGTGTCCTCCTTAGAAAACAGAAATAACCTCTGCCCGCTCAGCTCAGATCTGCAGGGTCTTTGAGAGGGCGGAGCTTGATGTGAAAGAGCTGCGGATTGGCCGGAGTCGCCTCATAGCAAGGATGCCTCCCTTTTTGGTAGGAGAATTGTTAATGATGTTTAATTCAACCTCTGTATGGAAATAAACCATAGACTTGCTAATCTTAAAAAAAAAAAAATTATGTGCCGGGTGATGCACGCTCGTAAACCCAGTCCTTAGGAGGCTGAGACAGGAGGATTGCAGGTTCAAGGACAGCCTTAGCAAGCAGTGAGACTCTCATCAACCTAGCGAGACCCTGTTTCAAAATAAAAATAGGACTGAAGGTGTAGCTTGGAGGTAGCATGCCTTTGGGCTCAGTCCCCAGTACTCCCCACACACAATTATGAGGACCCCTGTTCTGGACTGAGCTCTGGCACTGAGCCCCAACAGGTTAGAACAGACTAAATTTGTTGTGGTTTTTGTCTTTTGATTCTGACATTTCCTGAATGCCTTCTTTGGTGCTGTGTACTGTGCTAAAACAGACTCGCTCGTGCTGAGTGCCTGTAATTAAACCCAAACATTAAGAAAGCAATTAGATCCTAAAACAGGGCAGTTTCTCCTGAAAACAGAGAATTCCAATGTACCCAAGTCAGCATGGAAATCCCTTCCATTTCAACCCTTACAGAAAAGTAACCTGAAATCACCCGGATCAGGTGTTGGGGCCGGTGTGTCGTCTTGTTCTCACCTTACGAAACCCGCTGTTCTCCTGTACAGTGGGAGCTCTCGGTGTAGTTTGGAGAATAGAGGCCTCTCTGATTCTTGAATTGTGCATAAAAGCCAACTGGGTCTCGAACTAAATGCATCTTTTTTTGTTGTTTGACGCTAGCATTTCCTGACGCTTTCTCTGGTGCTGGGTACTGTGCTAAGTAGCCCACTGTGCTCTAGGGTTATCGAATCCTCAGCATAAATCACTGAGAACAAACTCAGCTATAAACTATCGGCCTTTTACAGAGAAGGAGGCTGAGGTTCAGAGAGGTTAAATACTGTGCTCGTGGCTAGATGGCTGGCACGCGGCAGATGAAGATTAAACCCCAGACCCACTCGACTAACCTAGTATTTCCCTTCAGTAAAAATACCTTACGTTTCAATTTTCTTTCCAGAAAGTCAAAAGGACAGTGATGATGAGATCTGTTAACAGAGTCTGTTTTCAGAGCCTCAGGGGTTTTGTTGTGGATATCAGAATCTGTACGTCTACAGTCCCTCTCCTACCACCCATCCTTCTTCTTCTTTTTTTTTTTTAGCAGATCTGGGGATAGAACCCAGGGGCATTTGACCTCTGAGATACACCTACTGCCCTATTTTTTATTCTACCTTTCATCACTAAGTAGCTGAGGCTGTCCGCGAACCGGGATCCTCTGGTCTCAACCTCCCGAATGCTGGGATTATAAGCATGCGCCATCACCCATCCTTGTGGGACCCACCTGCTCTTGCTCTGGCTGAAGCCTGAAAGCCTTTGTCACAGCTAGTTACCTACTAGTTATTACTTCTCTCAGTGAAACCAGGCTACTGACCTTAAGATGCTCAATTTAAATCTGCCGTGGATGCCCCGCACAGCGATCACAGCTTTGTTTGGTAAATGATGCTCCCAGAGCACTATTCATTTTTAAAATATTTCACTAATTTCCTTTCCAAAAGGAAGACCAAATGGACTCATGTTCATAGATTGAACATAAAGAATTATTCTCATTTGCAATGTTGCATAACAGGCGAGTGACTCTGGCCAGAAAAGAAATATTGTTTCATGTATTTCCCTGTTCGAATTTCCACAATGTTTTTTCTCTCTTGATTGATGTGGGTTTGGCAGTGACTTCCAGCACTCTAGCTAAGAAGGTCTGATTTCCTGCTCCCCGAGACAGCGAATGATCTCCAATTATACACACAAATCCATCAGAGAAGCTGTATTCACGAAGAGAAAAGAAAGACTGTGTTATAGAAACAGAGACTCTTCATGTATTGGCTCTGTGGGTTGATCACTTACTGATTTTCTTGGGAAAGGAAGAGTACAGGGGTCCTGTTATGTTTCTGTAAGGGTTATTCTGGTAAATGGAAAATTTGATGTTGGAGAAGCCAAGAAGAAACTCAGATTTTAGGAGAAAGAAAAAGAAAAGATCTTAGCGGGTGGGAGGACTATCAGGGAGTGAGTCAGCCCCTGGAAGAAAGAATGGAATTTAGATAAGAACTGGCAGCTTTTACACTGCGCAGAAGACTTTAGTGGGAATCTTCAAACGTACATAAAATTGTATAGAAAAAATAGGATAAATCCCTACATATGGATTGTTATTAACTCTCAGCTGAATTTGTTTCACGTCACTCTTCTTCCATCTAGTAATTATTTGGGTCCAAATAATTTGTTTTATCATTCTACTTATTTCTAGAAGACAAGGGATCTTTTTTTCTTTGGCAGAACTGGAATTGAACCCAGGGGCATTCTACCTCCAGGCTCCACCCCCAGCCCTATTTTTTATTCTTTGTTTTGAAGCAGGGTCTCACCGAGTTGTGGAGGGCCTCACTGAGTAGCTGAGGCTGGCTGTGATCCTTTGATCCTCCTGTCTCAGTCTCCCAAAGACTGGGACTGCAAGCATGCGCCACCAGCTCAAGGGATTATTTATGTATTTGTTTGTTTGTTTATTTGCAGTACCGGTGATGGAACCCAGGGGCATTCTACCTCCAGGTTTATTCTTTATTTTGGAAACAGGGTCTCACTAAGTTGCAAAGGCCCTCACTAAGTAGCTGAAGCTGGCCACAAACAGCGACCCTCCTGTCTCAGCCTCCCAAATGCTGGGATTACAAGCATGAACCACCACACCCGGCTTGTTTTATTCTTTATTTTGAAACAGGGTCTCACCAAATTACAAAGGGCCTTACTAAGTAGCTCAGGCTGGCCCCGAACCATGATCCTCCTGTCTCAGCCTGCCAAATGCTGGGATTACAAGCGTGCGCCACCACACACCTGGCTCAAGGGATTTTTTAAAAACATAACTTTGATCATCATTGTCATGTCTTAAAAATTATTTCCTTAAAATTATCAATTTTCTCATAAATGTTATAATTTTATTTTTGTGGTGGTTTATTTGGAATAAAATATATTAAGGATCCAGGCATACATTTGTGGTCCTGTGTTCAATCTCCAGTGGTCAATAGCTTCTCTCTCTTCTCTCCATATATATATATATTTATTTGTCCTTTCATTTAATCAGTTAAAGGCACTGCGTGGCGGGTGCAGGACAGCGTGTTGTGTATTGCACTGTGCCGGTTACATCCCTGTGGTGCTGTATAACACGTTCTTCTATCCTCCGGTGAATTGGGATCAAAGACCAGATGAGGTGCAGGTGTCTCTTTTTGGATCCCACAGCCTTTGTAGGCCTGACGGTGTGTCTTTCTATCAGGGGGCACACATGCCTGCTTGTCTTTTACTTGGTGATTTCACAGCTGCAGGAGACCAGAGCCTCCATCCATTGGTCCTTCGGGGTTGGAAAACAGCAATATTGCAGTGGTCAGTTTTTCTGAGAAAAAGAAAAACAAACATCTCTTTCTTCTTCAATTTGGTTGTCTAGTGGTATTGTTTATTTTGTTGTTATTGTTCGTTTGTTTGTTTTAGAAAAGTCAGGTTAGTTGCTTCTCTTTGTTTCCTAATTTTCAACCTAAAAGTTGGCTCACAGGCAGTAACAAAGTAATAAAGCCCAAGTTCATACTAAGTGTGTTTTTGTTTGTTTGTTTTTTGGGTTTGTTTTTGTTTTGGGTTTTGTTTTTGGTGGTACCGGGGTTCTTGGAAACCCTTCTACCTCCGGGTTACACTCCCAGACCTATTTTATAGTTTTTATTTGGAAACAGGATCTCTTAAGCCAGCGAGCCTGGCTTCGAACCTGCATGATCCTCCTGTCTCCACCTCCCAAGCGCGGGGATTACAAGCGTGCACCACCACGCCCGTTTTTTTTTTTTTTTTTTTTTTATGAGCTCATGGATTTAAGCATGTTGGCTGTGGCATTAGTTCACTGCGGTTGTGCTAATCGATTCTCACCTCTCTGTGGCCCACAGAAGCTGCTTAAGTTGGTTCCTGGGTTTCTTTGACACAACCCCAGGGATATATGAGATGGATAGCTTCCTTTATTCCTGATATGACAAGATGGTCTAGCTATTCTTATCCATTTTTTAAAAAATCCAGTCCTGGATTCAAGGAGCACTGATTCCTTTAGTAAAAAATGATACTTACAGACCACAATCTGGATGCTTACAGTGCTCATAGTTTGGTCATTATTTCAAGGTTATTTTGGTGAAGAGGAATGCACAGATATTGCTGGGCGTGGTGACTCATGCTTTTAATCCCAGCATTTGGGAGGCTGAGATAGGAGGATCATGGTTCGAGGCCAGCCTCAGCTACTTAGTGAGGCCTTCTACAACGTAGTGAGACCCTGTTTCAAAATAAAGAATAAAAAATAGTGCAGGGGATGTAGCTTGGAGGTAGAATGCCCCTGGGTTCTATCCCCAGTATTACACAGAAAAAGAAACGCACAGATATACGCACAAATCTATACATAGACATATATGTGTATACACACTTATGCTTGTATACAGACACATCTACATATACACATACATATTTATGTGTATACATATTTGTGTATATGTATATTAAAAATAATCCCATTATAAATTTCTACTGAAACTGAAATTTCTACCTTCAGTTCCTATTTAGGAATAGAGATGCTCCCTGACAGGCTGGTGTTACTTACTAATAAATCCATCGTGAAAGAGTACTGCACCACTTATCGCTAGCTCAGGAAAAGGCCCAAATTCAAAACTCACAGTTTCACAGACTGCGGCTTGCTTTTGTGCCACCGCAGGGCTGAGAGAGCAAGTGGAATCAGAGGTTGGAGGGTCTCTGTGTCGGGTTTTTACTCTTCAGTCTTAAATACACATCTCCTTTTTGCCACGTCAAGAGTGCTAGTTCTCAGCAATGTCAGGAGTAATAGAATTAGAGCATTTCATAATTTATCATTTCTTTTACCCTGAAATGTTTCCACATATTCTCGGTACAATAATGCATCAATACATTACTAAAAACAACATAAAAAATGTATTTTTGCCACAGTTTTTATTGCCTTTATTGTGGTAGTAGAGTTTGAACCCAGGAGTACTCTAACTCTGAGCTACACCCCCCAGCCCTATTTTTTATTCTTTATTTTGAAACAAGGTCAATAAGTTGGGGAGGGCCTCACTAGAACCTGCGATCCTTCTGTCTCAGCCTCCCAAGTACTGGGATTACAAGCGTGCGCCACCACGCCTGGCTTTTTTTTTTTTTTTTTTAATTCTTTATTTTGAAACAGGGTCTCACTAAGTTTCCGAGGTCCTCACTAAGTAACCGAGGCTGTCTGAACCGAGATCCTCCAGTCTCAGCCTCCCAAATGCTGGGATTACAAGCGTGCGCCACCACGCCCGGCTTTGGCTTTTTTTTTTTTTTTTTTTTTTTTTTGCTTTTAAAGTTTGTCACAACCTAAAAATCTGAATCTACTCTCAGATTACTGAATTATGATATCACCTGAAATGGTTCCTTCCTGTGTGGTCATACCAACTGATAACCATGTATATTCTTTGTTTTTAGTTCATTTAAATTTTTCTTTTCTGTGTTGCATGATATTATTTCTTTGTTTATTTGGTGCTAGGGATTAAACCCAGGGGCATTCTACCTCCATGCTACACCCCTGGCCTTACGTTATTTTTTTTAAAAAAACCAGGATCTCATCAGTTATGAAATACCTCACTAACTGGCTAGCTTTGAACCTGGGCTCCCCCAGGCAACCACACCCATCCTCTGTGTTGTATTTAAGTTTTATTTTATATGGATGGAAAACAGTTTCAGGGTCTCAAAGTCAAATCTACAAAACCAAGGTATATTCATAGCATTCTACCATTTTCCCCTTACCCCATAAGCTTATTTCCTCTTTTTCTACCTGTTTCAAAAAAGGTAGCCAATTTGGGACCGTATGTGGCTTACCCTTCCGTTGCTGTCTTGCTAGTAGAAGGCGCGCGTGTGGCTCTGCCTGCACTCTGCCTCCTTAGATAAGTGAGAGCGCGCTGTACATTCCTTATCCTGGAGATGGCCCAGAACTGCATGGAGAGACCTTTCTCACTGCACCGTATCCCTGCCGGCCCTTCCCCATGGAAGGCATCATGCTGCTGGTTCTCTGTGACCGGACATTTGTAACTTCTGGTTTTTGTGCTACTATGCACAAAATGCTCTTGAATGGCCTTGAATGCCACGCACATGCCCTGTGGCTCTGCCCTTTGCACTGTCGGATGCTTGGACTAGAATCCTAGAAGCAGGCTCGACAGCCAGAGGGTCTAATGCCTAGGGACATTTGTTAGGTATCTCCCAGTTTCCTTCGGGGGGGGGGGGGACGCGCCATTTCACGTCCCCACCAGCAGCTCACGAGAGGGCCTGCTCCTTCGAAGCCTTGCCCAGGGAACGTCTGGGCAAACCTTTTGCTTTTGGTCAGTCCAGTCAACGAGCAGTGTGTCTGCATGTAATTTTAACCCAGGTTTCTTTTATTGCAAATACAATAGCACACTTTCTCACGTGGTGGTCTTTCTCATAACATGGCCGGAGCCCAGGCATGTTATGATTAAGAAGCTATAGGTGTCATTCGCCGGCACAAGCCAGGCTAAGAACTACAACCAGAGAGTGTTCTCGAACATCAATGGAGCTGGGTATGAGGTCAGCCTATTATCATAAAGCAGAGTCTCACGGTGGGCATCTGAGCTCTTGGCAGGAAGTCTATGCAGTGAAGACACTGGGCTGTGATGCCAGACAACCCTGGGTCCCTGCCCTCTCCACCACTTACCAGCATTTGACCTTGCGAAATGACATGAACTCCGAGTTCCTGTTTGCTCATCTGTAAAACCAGAATAGAATGGTCATAGTACCTGTCTTCGTAGGGTTGACACAAGATTAAGACAGTAGAATGCCTGGTGGGGTGTCTCACAGAGTAAAGGCTAAAAAAAAAGCTACTGTTTAGTATTTTTTGACTTAATAAAGAGAGCTATTGGGTCTTTGGAGGCCAAAGACCAGGATACCATGTAAAATCACTATTCCCCTCCTTAAAATGTACTTAATAGCGATTTAAGAAAGAAGACAGTCTTTTTTATAATGAGTTGGTATCAGTGTTGCTGTAGAAGTAAAGGCCACGTTTAGACTTTAGTGGAGGAATATGAGAAAAGGAGGAAGCCTGGATGCGGACAGGACCTGAACCCACGGGAGGCCGGCTTCTGCAGAGGGGAAGTCTCTTCCCAGCTCCTGCGCCCTCACTGAATGGCCTCCTGCGTTGCCATGGTACCCGCCTAGGTTGGTGTGCCTGAGAACTTCTGAAGCGTGAGTCCAGTTAGCTGCTCACACAGGTGAAGCTCAGCTCTCAGCCCTCCTGGCCTTGGGCCTGCAGGGAAGACCAGCTAAGGTGCCGGCGTGACCTTGGCAGCTCTCTTAGCTCTTTGAAAGCCCTGGACCAAATCCTCCTGTGGATGGTCCTTTTGAAGCAGGGCTACTCTTTCTAACAGCCACTGACATTCACAGCAGAAATTCCAGCCCTGAAGCCTGAGCCCCACCTCCCCGGGCCTGGGGTGGGGAGAAAAGGGCTGGCACAGGGATCTTCTTACTCTTGTGTTAAGACATCTTCTATAACTGTTCTTAATGTTCCTGTAAAACTCAATTTCGTTTTGTGTTCATCGCTATTGCTTGTTGTATTTTGCTTTTTTTTTTTTTTGCTTCATTTATTTATTGTTTGTTGTTGTTGTTAAGTTTTTTTGTTTTGTTTTGTTTTTGGTACTGAGGATTGAACACAGGGGCAGTCTACCTTTGAGCTATACCCCCCCCCATTTTATATATTTTTTAAATTTTGAAACAGGGTTTCACTAGTTGCAGAGGACTTTGCTAAATTCCTGAAGCTGGCCGAGAAATTGTGATCCCCCTGTCTCAGCCTCTCAACTACTGGGATTACAAGAGTGTGCCACCACACCCAGTTATTTCTGTTTTTGTAATAGAAAGCCTCTCTATTCTTATTTCTTTGGGTTGGTTTTTTTCTGTCTTTAGATTTCTGAGTAGAAAAATAGGTTCATCGAGTCCTATTTTCTTATTTTCCACTAAGCACATTTAAGACATATACTAGTGCTCTTTGTCTTTTAGTTTTAAGTATTTTATGTTTTCCGTATGAATTCTTTGGTAGCTATGAATTACGCCCTTGTGCTTTATAAATTTTCAAGGATATGTTTTTTTTTTTTGCTATAATTTGCATCACTGATTTCTAACTTCATTGCATTATAATCAACAAATAACAGTTCTAGGATGTCATTTTTGGAAGAAATCTATGAGAACCTGATTTGCAGCCTAAGTTATGTATTATAATTTTCCCCAAACATATGGTGAGAAAATTGATAACAGATTATTCCAATATTCAATTTTCAGGGTCATAAATTCCTTTTTCTTCCTTTCTTTTCTTTGTTTGGACTGAGGTTTAAGCCCAGGGATGTTTTACCTTCAAGTTATACCTACAGCCCTTTTTTAATATTTTTCCTTTAAAACAGGGTCTCACTGAGTTGTTGAGGGTCTCACTGAGTTGTTGAGGGTCTCACTGAGTTGTTGAGGGTCTCACTGAGTTGTTGAGGGTCTCACTGAGTTGTTGTGGCTCAGCCTTCCAAGTACTAGGATTACAGGTACAACCACCACACTGGACTCTGAATTCTTAAAATAGCAATTAGGTCATGTTAATTAACTTCCTTGTTCAGATCCTTTTCAGCTTTCTTGCTTGGGAAATTATCATCCACATAAGCTACATTCTGCCGGGGTCCAAGACACACAAATATCCATGTAGGGCTGATTGGTTTGGTGTGGCCCATAAAACATACCCAGGCCAAGGAAGACGGACTCTCCCATCTTTGCAAACAGGATTGATTGGCACAAGTTGAATTCTTCCATCCCAGCTTATTTAGCCTATTAAATTGAGGCTCTGATCTCTAGTTAATGATCTTGGCTACCACAATCACGGATATCTGTGCTCTATAATAACTTAAGAGTAGAACGGATAAATAGCCTCTAAAGAACAGTAGGTGGAGAGCTGTGACCCGTGTCCACGTGTCTAACACTGGGCAAGGTCCTTTGCCATTGGTGGTGTGTTTGTGTGGGTATCCCATAAACTCTGAGCATTATTTTCTCATCAGTTACACGGACAGAAAATAATCTTCTGTGTTGGTCAAAGAGGGTTGTGGCGAGTCTCGGCCTAGATAATCGTCACAGCGTACTTTGGAAACTGCAAAGGGATCCTGAAATATCAAAGGCGTGGGCCGAGGACACCTTGGGCAGAGGTGGAACTGGTCTCTGCATCTTCTCTCCACATCACTGTCCAGAAGGAGCTTGGACAGGACGAGCTCAAAAGAAATGTTTGGAGACCCCTGAAGCTCATTCTCCCTTGTCCTTCTCTCTTCCTTTCTCTCAGTGCAGATCAGAGAACCTGCAGCCATGACCACCCACGTCACCCTGGAAGATGCCCTGTCCAACGTGGACCTGCTGGAAGAGCTGCCCCTCCCGGACCAGCAGCCATGCATCGAGCCCCCGCCCTCCTCCATTATGTACCAGGTGTGAGCCCAGGGACTCTGGGGCTCCCCGAAGAGGGTCTGCCCGCAGGCAGAGGGAAGGGGACCTACATGTGGGGAGTGAAAGGTCGAGAGCTGATGGAGTCCCCTGTGCACTTGAAGAGCCCAGTGTAGGGAAGAGATTAGCTGATAAATGTTCCCCCAGACTATTTCTCTCCCCCCGGGAGGGCTTGTTGATCTGCTCTGACCCCTAATACCTTCCCGGCTCTTCTTGCTGCTGCACCAACTAGGTTTTGGCAGCTCTGACCTCATGAATTAAAGATTGCAATTTTGAAACCCCTGGGGCCTGCCTGGGTAATTACTTTTCCTTCGTGTATGTGAGAGCTCTAAGGCTCCACACAGCAGCTGATGGCTCAGGGAAGTAGGTCATGGTCATGTGCTTTTGCCTCAGAGTAGATCTTGTGATAAACCACCCTCGGGTTGCACAAAACCTCAGTCCTGTCGGGGCACGGTGGGGAGGGCATCTGCCCAGCCAGAGTCGGCCTCGCAATGGCCTCTTGCCTCGGGTGTGCCAGGCCAGATTCCATTCTAAGAAACAGTGCGTTCATTGGGAATTTTCAACTGTGCCTAACCTTTGGTACTTCTTGGATAGCTAAATAGGATTAAATATAAGAATATATTTTTAGTTCCATTCAATAGATTTTTATTAAGCACATGTTTGAAGGTTCGGTTCATAAACTTGAATTGTTTATATCTTCTATTTGGTATAAATTGTAATTGTATACATTTTTATTATAAACAATTCAGTCTCCCTGTAACTATTGCCCCCTGCTCTCTATACATCTATACATTTTTACCAAATATATATATATATCTTTTGTGTGTGTGTGTGTGGTACGAGGGATGGAAGCCAGGGGCATTCTACCTCCGAGCTACTCCCCCAGCCCTATTTTTTATTCTCTGTTTTGAAACAAGGTCTCACTGAGTTGCAAAGGGCCTCACTAAGTAGCTGAGGCTGTCCACAAACTCCGATCCTCTGGTCTCAGCCTCCCAAATACTGGGATTACAACCGTGCACCCCCACACCTGGCTCAAATACATATATTTGATAACTATATTTTTTATTTTTACTGGAAGATATTCTTAAATACGCACACACACACACACACACACACACACACACACACACACATATATATATATATATATATATATATATATATATATTGGTCTATGATTTGGCTTTTTCTTAAAACTTGTGAATGTTTTTCTATGACCATAGTATAGCAATACCATGTTTAACTTTTAACTACCTACTACTAACTAGTTAATTTAACTACCTACTAGGAATACTATGTTTACTATCTCATGGTCCTTTTAAGTCCATTTTATAGATATACTATGTATTCAGCCTTTTGCTATTGATGGATATTCAGGTTGTTTGCAGATTTTATATTTGTTTTTGCTTTTGTTTTTAATCACACATACACACACACACAAAATGCTGCAGTCACTGGCCTTGTATATACCTATTTTAACCTCAGGCAAGTATTTTTGAATGGCTGGACTGACGCAATGCACACTTAACTTTTAGCAGCTGTTTGGGCTTAGGACGCTTAGGCATTTCTCTTGAGGCTCGGCTGAGTGACCCCCATCATCGCTTGGAATGCAGATGTGGGTCCCATCCTCAGCCAGCTCCTGCCCTTGTGATCGAGGTGACTTTGTGGGGGCAGGAACAAGACACAAGGTGACCTGGCAGTAGGTCCCAGAGGGAGCTCACAGAGCTTGTTGATCTGACTTGCTTCCCAGACACCCACCTTGGACCTATTTCCCAACAACCAAATGTACCTGTCCTTTCCTCCCGCAGGCCAACTTTGACACAAACTTCGAGGACAGGAATGCCTTTGTCACGGGCATCGCAAGATACATTGAGCAGGCAACGGTCCACTCCAGCATGGTAAGTCTCTGTAACCTATCAACTTAGAAGAGGAAAGGTGTATTTGGTTCACTGTTTCAGAGGTTCGGTTCATGGTTGGCTGGCTCCAAGGCAAAACATCATGTCATGATGCTAGGGGTGGCAGAGGAGAGCTGCTCAGCTCATGGCAGTTGGAAGCAGAGGCTAGGAGAAGAGTCAGAGAGAAGATAGACCGTTTCAGGGCACATGCCCTGTGACCTGCTTTCTACTTCTCGGTCCCACTTCCCAGTAGTCCCTTTGGCCATCAGGGGGTTAATCCGTGGATTAGGTTGGAGTCCTCATGAGCCAGTCATCACCTAAAAGCCCCACCCCTGCACTTTGCTGTATTGTGGACCCTGCTGTCAACATGAGTTTTTGGGAGGCACATTCATGTCTAAACCATAGTATCACACCAGGGACATGTGCTCAGTTACTCAGAGATCTCCTTCACTCAATCAAACCCAGCTCCATCCTGGATCTCTGCTCCCTCCATCCCCTCCCAGTGCCTCGAGCACACTCGTCTCCTCAGGCTTCTGGCTGTGCAAACTGAAACCTACTCACTTTCAGACATATCCTACTCCTAACTACTCACTCCCCTGAGCTTCTATGGCTGTTAAGGTTAACATGTGATTAAACCTTGTGTCGTCTTTATTCTGAGGATCACTGAGTGTGTGGAACGTTGTCTCTTGACAAACTAAAATGTCCCTCAAAAAAAGACACCATGACTTTGGCTTTGGAATAAGACAGTTATTGACTCCAGAAAGCCCGTGGCCTTTCTTAGAAGAAACAACTTTCACTACTTTCTTAGAAGAAACAACTTAGAAGGGGAAAGGTGTATTTGGCTCACCATTTCAGAGATTCAGTCCATAGTCAACTGGCTCCAAGGCAAAACATCACGTCATGATGCTATGGGTGGCAGAGGAGAGCTGCTCAGCTCATGGCAGCTGGAAGCAGAGGCTAGGAGAAGAGAGAGAGAGAGAGAGGGAGGGAGAGAGAGAGAGAGAGAGAGAGAGAGAGAGAGAGAGAGAGAGAGAGAGAAGAGAGAGAGAGAGAGAGAAGAGAAGAGAAGAGAAGAGAAGAGAAGAGAAGAGAAGGAAACACATTTCAGTCCCTCTCTGGCTTTCACTGAGTTTATTCTCAGTTTGAAGAATTCTGGAGTCCTTGTTTACAAGCTTTGCTTATAGCCCAAAGGACCCTTTTTTTTTTTTTTTTTTTTTACTATGTTACATATATTCTAATTACCCAATTCAGCAAACCCTGCTCATTCACTCAGTAAGTTCCATGTACCTGTATCTTCACAGGACAGTGTCAGGTCTGGGAGTTATCCAAGCACCAGGACCAGTCCTGATTCTCAGTGAATCAAGTAGGAATAAACAAAGTTACCACTGACTAAATACACTCTTCTGTGCAGATATTTTTGCTACATTGTCTCACATAATCCTCCCATGAACCCTGTGAAACGATTCTATTATAATGCCCAGTATACAAATGGGGAAAACTGAAGCCCCCCCCAAAAAAAAAATTAACTCAGGGTCCCACAGCTGATAAGTGATGGTCCTAAACCCAGGGCTGTCTGGTGATAAACTCTGGGCTCTGGTCTGCTCTTTGAAGACAAGTAAAAATGCACAAAGGATAAATGCCGTGGTACAAGTTTAAAGTTCTGTGTTTGTGAATGAGGCTTCTAGACAGACAGATAAATTTGAATGGAGGAAGTGGCTTTGGAGTGGGGCCGTGTAGGTGGGTAATGACACCCTGTTTGTATATTGTACTTCAAAGTGTATGTAGGACATTCTTAAATGGGATACCACTGGAGCCTCATGATAGCCCTGGGACCTGCAAAGGGATCATTATGCCCATTTGGGGGATGGGGAAATGGAGGCCTGGAGAAGCTATAATAAGCAAATCGCTCATGATCCTGAACTAGTAACTCATGGGATTAGACCCGAAATTCAGGAATGATGCCAGACCTGATCTCTTTATACCATACGCCAGTCTTTCCCCTGGAATTTCATCAGTCAGATGAGAAAAGAGGGCTCCCCGGGCGGGAGCAACACCGTGAGCCTAGGCACAGAATTTTCAGGGATTACCTGAGTTTGGATGGTGAGGTACACATGGGGGAGATGTGGGGGTTGATGGAAAATTTGACGCGGGGCAGCACCTGGAGGGTGCATTAGTTGCCTGGGGCTGTCCTGAAAACATACCATAGGTGGGTGGCTTGCACAGCAGATACTTGTCTTCTCTGGGTTCTGAAGATCGCAAGTCCTCGATGAAGACGTCAGCAGGGTTGGTTTCTCCTGAGGCTTCTTCTTGGCTTGCCAACCGCTGCTTCTGGTTCTTACCCCATGTGTTTTTCGTTTTTCTTTTCTCGGCACGCACACATGTATCATGTCTCTTTGTGAGTCCAAATGATCTCTTCTTAGGAGGATACCGGCAACATTGGGTTAGGACCCACTGTAAGGACCTCCTTTGACCTTAGTCACCTCTTAAAAGGACCCGTCTCAAAAATCCAGTTCCATACTAAGGCGCTGGGGTTTAGGTCTTCAACAGATGAACTAGGGTTTGGGGAGGACAAGATTTTGCCTAGAACAGGGCTTTAATTTTTTAATTCACTCAGTAAAAAATCAAAAGCACCAAGGGCTGTGTGCATGTATGTCCTTGTGACTCTGAATTTCATTATTATGATGTGAGAAGACAATGCACCAATGAGGGCATATTAAAAATAATAAAAATAGTGGAAAATGTCCATCCATGGACAAGGGGTGAGTAGAACTGGAATCAGTAAGTTTCATCTCTTACTTGTGTGTGGAAGGAGTTGTATGGAGGTGTGGATGGGGCAAAGAAATGGGTGGGGATCATTAAAACTATCACCCTGGAGTCATGGAGGGCTGAATGAGAGGGATGCCATGGGGTGGCTTAGAGGATACGGACGGGGACAGTGGGGGTGAACTTTGCTCAGCATCTGCTGGAGCAGAGGGAAAGGGAACCAGCCCCACTGAGGGGTCCTAGACATCTCAGATCAGGGAAGTCCAGGGAGAGGCATTCTGCAGTTGCTGTCACATAGGATCATAATCTTTGCAGCTTCTAACAACACAGATTTATTTGCCAGCAAGGTCTTTAGGCCAGGAGTCCAAGGTGGGTCTTCCTGGGTGAGATCCAAGGTGCCCGCAGGCTGGGTTCCTTTCTGGGGGGATGCCATTTTTCTCAGCTTCCAGGAGCTGGCCACCCTCCTTGGCTTGTTTCTTAGTAAGGAAACTGAGATCCCTGTAGGTTCAAAGATGGGCCCAAGAAGAGGCAGGACAGGAATTCCAGTGACCCAAGGACCCACCAGGGCTCCTCCCACCAGGTTATCCTGACTCATCCTGACTCCCCCTGTGCCAGGCGACTTCTGGAACATACCGATGGTCAGCTGAGCTGTCCACAGGGCACAGTCCACATCCCCTCCTGCCCCGTTCCCAGAACACAGCCTGGGGCCCAAGCATGCTCACTGAAACTTTCATTGAATGGCTGGGTTGAAATCAGTCACACCTGTCACAGGCAGTTTGGGGCTAAGAATAGACATGTGTCCTTTACATTTCTGTCAGTTCCCCTTTTCGACATGTGTTTCTGAGGCAGGCGACAGAAGGAGACCCACTTAGTTCTTTCTGATCTCAAGGACAACATGTTACTGATCTTTTTTAAAAGTTCTCTAATTTAAGAATGGAAACTGTGGCTTATCGGTGATATTTGCTGTTGGAAATAGAACCACAGTTAGTAATAAACTCCAGGTTAAAGTTGATCTTCTTCTTACAAATTACTATGGAATATGTAAGATGAACAGATCTAAAATCAAATCAGGCCGGGCATGGTGGTGCATGCTTGTAATCCCCGCGCTTGGAAGGCAGAGACAGGAGGATTAAGCAGGTTCAAAGCCAGCCGTGCTGGCATAAGAGACCCTGTTTCCAAATAAAAATGTATATAAAAAAAAAAAGGTCTGGGAGTGTAGCCCGGAGGTAGAAGGGCTTCCAGGAACCCTAGTACCACCAAAAAAAGAAAAAAAAATCAAATTAGGCCGATGTGATGGCACACGCTTGTCATCCCAGTACTTGGGAGGCTGAGACAGGAGGATCACAGGTTCAAGGCCAACCTCAGCAACCTCGTGGCGCCTTCTGCAACTTAATGAGACTCTGTTTCAAAATAAAACATAAAAAATAGGGCTAGGGTGTAGCTCAGAGGTAGAATGCCCCTGAGTTCAATCCTCAGTACCATAAAAATAATTGAATAAATAAATAAAATTTGATCAGTAAGAGTTCATTTTTTGTGGTACTTTTTAAAAATTTTTTACTATTATTTTATATTTTTATTGGTGCATTGTAATCATACATCACATTGGAATACATGACTTGAGAGGATATACAAGCATGCATCATTCAATTATCCCTTATCCAATCCCCATCCCATTCCCTCCCCCTCCCTCCATCCTATGCTTGATTGGTGACTATCTTTGATACATTTGTTTATGTACCTCCTGAGTTTTAAAGAGGTTCCATCCTCCCCCATCCCATCCCCTCTGATTGGTCACCTTAATTGCTTCTCTGTAGTGTCCTTTCTACAACTCGACCTCCTCCTTTTACCCCTTTCCTCCTAGTTTTTGCTAATTAGGGGAAACATCTGGTTTTTATTTTTTGTGGTCTTTCTCAGTGCATGCCACATTGCAAGTTCTGATCCCACTCTTGACGGCCCCAGTAGTGACCTGGCCACCCAAAGGACTGTGATCCCGAACTTGCTGGCTCCATCACCAGCCTTGCCTCATGTGAAGCCCTGATCCTGGCCTGTCTGGCCCCTGCACAAAACTAACCCCTCGGCAGGCTCTGATCCCAGCCTCGGAGGCCCCAGCACCGGCCTTGCCTCACGGCAGACTCTGATCCCGGCCTCGTTGGCCCCCGTACCAGCCTAACCCCTCGACTGGCTCTGATCCCAGCCTCGGAGGCCCCAGTACTAGCCTTGCCTCAAGGCAGGCTCTGATCCCGGCCTTGCTGGCCCTGGCACCGGCCTAACCCTTCAGCAGGCTCTGATCCTGGCCTCGGAGGCCCCAGCACCGGCCTTGCCTCACGGCAGGCTCCGATTGCAGCCTTGCTGGCCCTGGAACTGGCCTTACCCCTTGGCAGGCTCCGATCCCAGCCTTGCTTTTTTTTTTGTTGTTGTTGTTCACTTTTTTGTTGTTTTTCACTTTTTTTGTGTGTGTGTGGGGTGAAACCCAGGGGCTTTCTACTTCCAGGCTATACACCTAGACCTATTTTATATTTTATTTGGAAACAGGGTCTCACTAAGTTGCTGAGAGCCGCACTAAGTAGCTGAGGCTGGTTTCGAACCTGGGTGATCCTCCTGTCTCAGCCTCCCAAGCGCCGGGATTACAAGCGTGCGCCACCACGCCCAGCTGTAAAGGTTTATTTATGTGTAGATACAAATATTTACAATTAGAGATGGCCTAGTATTATTTCTTTTTTTGTATTTTTGGGTATAATTTCGATAACATAAAACCTTTGAAAGTGTGCAAATTGGTGCTATTTTAGCACATTCACGAGGTAATTCAACCATAAACACCATCTGATTCTTATCTCTCAAAAATCCTTTCCACTTTTTCTTTCCCTGAATCCTTTAACACCCACTAATTCACTTGCTATTTATGAATTTGCAGATTTCATTTCAGTGGATTTTACAGTGAGCGGCCGTTCACACCTGGCTCCTTTTACTTCGAGTGATGTTTTTAAAGTTCACCCATGTCGTAGCATATATCAGTGCTTCATTTCCTTTTTGTGGCTGGATAATATTCCATTGTATGGATATACCACCTTTTGTTGTCCACTCATCAGCTGATGAGACATTTGAGTTACTTCCATTTGGGGGAAATTATGAATCATGCTGCGGTGAGAATTTGTGCTGCACAAAAATCTCAGAACCACAGCAGTTCCCGTGTGGACATGTCTTCAGTTCTCCTGGGTCTGTCTATATTGGAGTAGGATATACCTTTGTAGGATTCTATGAGATTATTATCCATGTCACCACTTAGGAGATGACTAATGGGGGAGTTTTAGGATAAGTGATTGACCATAGAGAGGAGGGCTAAGAAACGATGGAGATGAGACTGGAGCCCAGGTCTCTGACCTCGGGTCCAGGGCTCTTTCCACAGTGATGTTAATCTGGGGCACTGAGTCATTGCTGTGTTGTTCATTTTCATTCTGCTGTTTGTTTTACCATCTGCTCTACTTAGTATTTTTTTTAAATTGACATTAATCATTCTCCTACTTATGAAACAGTAATATGTACTCGCATAAAAGTGTAAATAGCCAGGCCTGGTGGCACAGGCCTGTAATCTCAGAACTTGACATGCCGATATAAGAGTATAGCAGGTTCAAAGATAGCCTTAGCCCAGTATTGAGACTCTCATCAACCTAGTGAGACCTTGCATCAAAATAAAATGGGCCCGGGCGTGGTGGCGCATGCTTGTCATCCCAGCATGTGGAAGGCTGAGACCGGAGGATCGCGGTTCGTGGACAGCCTCAGCTACTTAGCCAGGCCCTTCGCAGCTCAGTGAGACCCTGTTTCAAGAAATATAAAAACTAAAAAATAAGACCTGGGGCGTTGCTTGGAGGTAGAATGCCCCTGGGTTCCATCCCCAGTACCGCTAAATAAATAAATAAATAAATAAATGGCTGGGGTATAGATCAGAGATAGCATGCCCCTGGGTTTAACCCTCAGCACTACTACTACACTACTACTAATAATAATAATAAAATTAAAAAGAGTGTGAGCATTATATTGTTGTAGTATATACGTATTATTGTGCATTATATTACTTACTATATATTACATAGTATAGTACCATAGTATATACATAAAGTAATATAAAACAGTCCAGCCCTCCAGAGAGCTTAGGGTTAGGGTTAGGGTTACGGTTAGCTTGGTATAAATCTCACCATTTTTTCAAACACAATCATATACATTCATAATTATTCCTGTGAGCTTTATTTTTAACCTATCTACTATACACATGGTCCTGTATACCTGCTTATTTTCTTGCTGGCCCTGTATCTGGGATACCAGGTGTGGGTTTCCATGGGAACACAGATCTGCCTCATTCCCCCTAAGGTGGCCGTCCCTCTGTTTGAAAAAAGGTGGCCTGATTGGACAGCCCCTGGGCTTCTGAGGATGACTCCGTTCTTCTCAAACATTGGGGTGGGCGTGTGAGTTATCTGGGGGTTTTTGTTGAAATGCTGATTCCTCTGAAGGGCCGGGAGTCTGTATTTCTGGCACACCTCCCCGGGGGCTGCTGCTGAGGCTGCCGGGGCCACGCCACGGTGGTGGTGGTGGTGAGGGGCTGGGGCTTGAGAAGCCCGTGGCACCTGCGTGGTCCCTCCCTGCCAAGGCTTTTCTGTGTTGCAGAATGAAATGCTGGAGGAAGGACACGAGTACGCGGTCATGCTGTACACCTGGCGCAGCTGTTCCCGGGCCATTCCCCAGGTGAGACGTCCTTGCCCTGTGTCCTTGTCCCATCCCAGCCCAAAACAAAGCGCTGAGCTTCTCTGTGGCAGGGAGTGAGCCAGGGACCGCTTATCCGAGGAGGAACGCTGAGGACGCCCCGAGAGCCTCCTGCAAGGCGGATGACAAGGACCCATGCCCGAGGGCTTAAGTAAATATTTGCCCAGCACGTAGTGTACACAGTTTTTTATTTCAAAAGCTGTCTGTGCTCGGGTCTGACACTGGAGCCATTGCAGAAGGGCACGAAGTAAAAAATGGAGACCTGCTTGCCCTACGCCCGAATCCACTACCTCCCCATGGGATAATCACAGAGAACACTACGCCACATATATTTATGGATGTTTATCCCAGCATGAATATCATTTTATAAACATTATCATTTATAAACAATGGGCACTAGTTCTTTTTTATATTGTTCTTCTACTTCTTTTTTTTTTTTTTTACTTCTGTATTACTGGCGCGCGCGCGCGTGTGTGTGTGTGTGTGTGTGTGTGTGTGTGTGTGTTTTGTTTTGGTACTGGGCATTGAACCCAGAGGCATGCTACCTCCAAGCTACATCCCCAGCCCTTTTTTTTTGAAACAAGGCCTCACTAAGTTGCTGAAGCTGGCCTCAAATCTGTGATTCCCCATCTCAGCCTCCCAAGTCCTGGAGTTATAGGCTAGGGCCACTGTGCCTGGCTTATTATTGGAATATTTTTCCCATTGGAGCAAACATATTTATTAACATCATTTTCATTCTCCTGTAACTAATGGGTCCCATTGTCAGAAAAATCAACAAACCACAGGTATATAAAGTTAAACAACCAGTCCCCAATCTTCCCTCTTCCTTCCAATCCTAGTCCTTAGGGTAACTCCTATTAACAGTTTGTTTTGTACCCTTCTAGATTTTCTCTGCCCGCATTACCTATAAACACACAGAGTTTTGTTTGTGTTTGTTTCTTTTGCAGTACTGGGGATTGAACCCAGAGACATTCTACCTCCAAGCTACATCCCTACCCCTATTTTGTTCTTTATTTTGAAACAGGGTCTCACTAAGTTACGGAGGGCCTCACAAACTGCTGAGGCTGGCCACGGACCTGCGATCCTCCTGACTCAGCCTCCCGAGTACTGGGATTATAAGCATGCGCCACCACGCCCGGCTCAGAGTTTTGTTTTGCTTGACAAAAATCAGGATCCAGTTATGCTTCCTATTCTGAGACATTTTTCCACCTGTCCATTTCTGGTGGCTGTCTTTTCGGCTCAGTCTCATCCCTCTGACAGCTCATAACCCTACCCTATGATCTTATCATGGTACTCATTGAAACATCCACGGGTGGGTATTTAGCACTGTCCACCGCCCTGCGAATTTCTAAGCAGCTGTGAAGCCTTTGCGCTTCTGCCCACTCTTGGGGTTCACTCGACCTGCTGCAGGCCTGGGGATCCGGTTATAAGAACATCCCGTGTGGTTCTCGTGAAACCACTGGGTGGGGGAGAGGGGTTCCTAACTGGCACACGTGACATCAGCCAACATCAGCCTGGGGTGGCTAGGGGAACTTTGTCCAAGGTTCATTGGAGCCATGGACAGAAACATTCCTCTTTGCTTAAAATCCTGCTAGGTCCCTCTGGAACAGGGATAAAGGAACAGCTGAAGGAGGAGAATTTACGGGTCCACGTAGACATGGTCGGGGCACAGAACCGAGAGAAAGGGAGGAGGGCTCTGGTCTTGGGGCAGCTGATTTCTTCCTGTAGCCAGTGTCTGGGGGCCCTTCTGCCTTCTCCAGACTCAAGTCAGGAGCTGCCCCGGCCTCTCAAGAGGGTGACCGTATAGTTATCATCCAAAAATGGGGTAGTGGTGAGAGGAAGAGGGGTCTTTTTTTTTTTTTTTTGGTGGTACTGGGGTTCCTGGAAACCCTTCTACCTCCGGGCTATACTCCCAGACCTGGTTTTTTTTATACTTTTATTTGGAAACAGGGTCTCTTAAGCTAGCGAGGCTGGCTTCGAACCTGCGCGATCCTCCTGTCTCTGCCTCCCAAGCGCGGGGATTACAAGTGTGCGCCACCAACGCCCGGCTAGGAGGGGTCTTGTTTATGAGACACCAGGTGTGTCCTGGTGTGCATGGGCGAGCCAGGATTGAACCCCCACCTCTGCCCACCCCCAGGTGAAGTGCAACGAGCAGCCCAACCGAGTGGAGATCTACGAGAAGACGGTGGAGGTGCTGGAGCCGGAGGTCACCAAGCTCATGAAGTTCATGTACTTCCAGGTGAGCCGGCCCAGGGGGATCTGCCGCAGGGGGCTGGAAAGGACCCCCGCCCCTCTATTGCAGACACCAGTGGGTGGGCTTTTGTACCATGTGATTTATTCATCTAGCAGTTATTTCCAGAAAGTCACCTATCCACCTAAGACAGACACGTACCCTGTAAGGTGCATCCTATGAGTATGTGTGCGTGTGTGGGGTCTGGGGAGAGGCTGACTGTAAAAATCGGTACAAAGTTTTCAGGCCATAATAAGTGCTGGTAGTAAACTGATAGGTGAAACAGCTCTGGCGGCAGAGGGTGTGCTGACGGATGCTGTTCAGGGATGGGGTGTTGTGATCTAAGATCTGGGCAGTGAGGGGGTGGCTGGCTGTTTGAGAAATAGGAGGCAGCAGCCAGATGTCGTGGCACACGCCTATCATCCCAGTACTCGGGAGGCTGAGACAGAAGGATCCCAGGTTCTAGGCCAGCCTCAGCAACTTAGCAAGGCCCTCGGCAATTTAGCAAAACCCCGTTTCAAACAAAAAACTAAAAAGGAGCCGGGCGTGGTGGCACACACTTGTAATCCCAGCATTCGGGAGACTGAGACCAGAGGATCACGGTTTGCAGGCAACCTCAGCTACTTAGTGAGGCCCTCTGCAACTTACTGAGACCCTGTTTCAAAATAAAAATACAAAATAGGGCAGGAAAGGTGCAGCTTGGAGGTCAAATGCCCCTGGGCTCCATCTCTAGACCCACAAACACATACAAAAAAATGAAAACTAAAAAGTTAGCCTCAGGGTTTAGCTTAGAGATAGGATGCCCCTGGGTTTAATCCCCCGTATGGAAGGAAAGAAGGAAGGAATAGGAAGAGGTGAGGATGGCAGACTGGTGAGAATGAGGGAGGCCTCTGTGGACCCTGAGATTTTACTCAAGCGCTGTAGGAAGCTGCTGGAGGCTTTTGGTGACATGATCGGACTTGAGGTTTTATAGTATTCCTCTGGCTGCATATGTGTGGGGGCAGGGAGTGGTTGTGGAGGGGATCCGAGCAGAGAGCCCGGTACAGAGGCAAGGAGTTTGTGATAAAGAAAACACAGTGACTGGGAGATGTGGTGGGCAGAGCGTGTGGTCACGTGGAGGCTGCTGAGGCCAGCCTGGAGCCCAGGGCAGCGCCACGGATGCCACACGCACCGCGCCCCCCTCCCTCAAGGTCGACCATGGAGCTCAGCGCCGTGTGCAGACTCCAGGGTCCTGACCGGCGCCCCAAGGCCCAGCACCCACTGGCAGCTGCAGGGTGGGGCTGGCGCTGTCTGGGGCAGGTGTGAGGGGCCACACATACGGCCCTCCACAAGGAGTGCTGCCCAGGCAGACCCAGCTCCTCTGTCTGCATTCTGACCCAGCTCTTTCACCTCTGGGTTCCGCTGAGATCTCACCCGGGAATGCTACCTGCTGTGCAGGTTTGTGGTGAGAATAACCGAGGTGTGTTTGCCAAGAGCCAGGGAGATAGATCCCCAGTGCTGAGTGCATTCAGCGCATCCCAGCCCTGCCCTCCCAGGGCCCAGAGTCTCTCTCAGAAAGCACATTCAAAAGAGAAGAACTATCTAAAAACCAGGTGCTAAGCCTAGGGCCCCCTGACCAGAGGTTATTTATAGAAGGAAGGATCTAGCATAATTTAGAACAGTGCTGTCCAGTACTGTGGCCATTAGCCATATCTCACTATTGGCACTCATCAGAATTAGGTAAAAATAAGCCGGGCGTGGTGGCGCACGCTTGTAATACCCGCACTTGGGAGGCGGAGACAGGAGGATCACACGTAGGTTCGAAGCCAGCCATGTGCGCTGGCTTAGGAGACCCTGTTTCCAAAAAATAAAATAGGTCTGGGAGTGTAGCCCGGAGGTAGAAGGGCTTCCAGGAACCCCAGTACCACAAAAAAAAAAAAAAAAGAATTAGGTAAAAATACAAATTCAGTTCCTCGTTAGCGCACAGCACGCTTGACCTGCTCAGTAGACAATGGGTCATAGTTGAAAGCTTAATGGGGCTTCCATCAACTCTGGGGATGGAACGTATGGACTTTTTTTTTTTTGCAGTATTGGGGACAAAACCCAGGGGCATTCTACCTCTAAGTTACACCCACGGCCCTATTTTTCATTCTTTATTTTGAAACAGAGTCTCACTGAGTTTCAAAGGGCCTCACTAAGTAGCTGAGGCTGTCTGCAAATTGCAGTTCTCCTGTATCAGCCTCCCAAATGCCGGGATTACAAGCGTGTGCCGCCATGCCTGGCCCTACTTCTATTATTTACTCCTTCCCCTCTTCTTCTCCCTCTCTTGCTTGTTCTCCCTGGATTACTGTCTTTTTTCTTTAATGTTACTTTTAAAAAATCTGGTACTGGCTTCATTGTGATATAATTTATATGTCATATAATTCACCCACACAAAGCCAGCATTTCAGAGGTCCTCGTGGTATTCTCAGAGTTGTACCTCCAGCACTACAATTAATTTCAGGTCACCTCCATCACCCCCAAAAAGGAATCCCATAGCAATCACCCTACAATACCTCTGACACCCCTTTCTCTGCCAGCCCCCGGCAACTACAGGCAACCACTCATTCACATTATATCTCTATGAATTGACATGTTTTGGACATTTTTTAAAATTTCTTTTTGTAAATATACTTTTATTGGTGTGTTGTAGTCTCACCTCATACTGTCAATCATATTGACATATTGTCAATGATATTGACAGTGACATACATGCACACAGCACTTGGCGCCCCCGCTCCCTCCCCACCTCCTTTCCCCACACAAGGTACTGAGATCGACATTTATACTTCCACATATGGACACATAGCTGATGGTCCCTTGGTCATCCCTGTGTCTTTCTCCTCTTTCTCTTCCCATATCTGTTCCTAAAAGTCACCTCTTGATTCGCTGATCTCTGTCCTTAGAGGATCAGCTCCTCGGAGCCTTCCCAAGCCTTTGCTGGTTTTCTCCTTAGCACATGAGAATGGCTGTGTTCTGTCTTCTCATGAGAACATAAGCTCCACTGTGCAACTGCTTGTGCGTTCTTCTCTGTTTCCGTCCCGCTGTGCCCAGCGCAGAGGCTGGGTCCTCATGCATACGAGAGCTCCGTGTGTACTCTTGACGCAGGAGCCGAGCCTCTCCCCCTCTCCGTCTGTCTCTCACCCTCCTGGCCTCCACTGCCTTCTTGTCTGCTGCCTGATGCTGCTCGGCATGTTGTGGATATGAGGGTGACTAAGACATGATACTTCTTAGCAAAATATATTGCAAGCCCGGCATGGTGGTGCACGCTTGTAATCTGAGCATTTGGGAGGCGGAGGCAGGAGGATAGTGGTTCGAGGATAGTCTCCGCTACTTAGTGAGGACCTCTGCAACTCGGTGAGATGCTGTTTCAAAATAAAGAATAAGCCGGGCATGGTGGCGCACACTTGTAATCCCCATGCTTGGGAGGCAGAGACAGGAGGATCGCGCAGTTTCGAAGCCAGCCGTGCTGGCTTAAGAGACCCTGTTTCCAAATAAAAATATAAAAAAAAACAGGCCTGGGAGTGTAGCCCGGAAGTAGAAGGGTTCCATCCCCAGTACCACCAAAAAAAAAAAAAAAAAAAGATTTAAAAATAATAAGGCTGGAGGTGTCTCTTGGAGGTAGAATGCCCCTGGGCACCATCCCCAGTACCACACACACACACAAACAACAACAAAAAAGTATATGGGATGAATTTGTTGGTTTGACTCGCTAGCATTCCCTAAAGCAGCTTGGAATTCAAACACTTCTCTGAGACAGACCAGCTGACAAAAATGGCAGCTCTATCATGAGCCTGGGGAGCCTGGGCGGCCCCCCCCAACACAGCACAGGGAGCCGTCCGGCCGCCCCGCGCTCACGCCCGCCCTCTGTCCCAGCGCAAGGCCATCGAGCGGTTCTGCAGCGAGGTGAAGCGGCTGTGCCACGCGGAGCGCAGGAAGGACTTCGTGTCCGAGGCCTACCTGCTGACCCTGGGCAAGTTCATCAACATGTTCGCCGTCCTGGACGAGCTCAAGAACATGAAGTGTAGCGTCAAGAACGACCACTCCGCCTACAAGAGGTCAGCCCCTCCATCCCGGCCTCTGCACACCGGAGGCAGAGGTCGCAGCCCTTCTGCTGCCTGACCACCAACTAGCCGCTCCCCACACACGGCAGGCCCCGGCCTGTATCCTGTGCTTAAGGGATGAGTTACAGAGCTGGGTCTTTGGAGGACCTGCAGGGCTGTATATCCTAAAATGGAATCAAGTCCTCATTTCCGCCCTCGGGAGAGCGGGAGAGTTTTCTGTCACTCCGTGGACCAGTAAGATGATCATAAAATGGGCACGGTGTAAGTCACCTGTTCATTGCTGTGACAAAATGGTTGATAGAAACAACTTAAAAGAGGAAAAATGTCTATGGGCTCATGGTTGCAGTCTCTGTTCAGCAGGCTCCCGTTTCTGAGCCTTAGGTGAGATAGAATTTCATAGCAGAAGGGTGCAGTAGGGCCAAGATGTTTCTGTACTGGTGTCCAGACAGACAGACAGACAGACAGACAGACAGACAGACAGACAGACAGACAGACGAACTGGCCAAGGACAAGATATCCCCTTCCAGGGAATGGACCCTGCCCTCTGGTGGCCATTAGCAGCTTTGCAATATTTCCAACCAACCAGCCCAGCTTTTTCTTTTTTTCTTATTGTGGTACTGGGTATTGAACCAGAGACATTCTACCTCTGAGTTATACCCCCAGCGCTATTTTATTTTTATTTTAAAGCAGGGTCTCACTTGGTTGATAAGAGTCTCACTACTTGCTTGAGACTGCCCAGCCATCCTCCTGCCTCAGTCTCCCAAGTACTGGGATTACAAGCAAGCGCCACCACGCCTAGCTTAGAGACTCCTCCTTACAAGTGCTCCTGGACAATCGCTGGAAAAACTGGCATGCGTCAGCGGGGAGACCTGCGCTCGCCCCTGCATCAGTAACTATGGGGGCGGGACGCTCTGATTGGACACCACTCATTCTTGAAGTACGGGTCATGTCTGTTTAGAAAGGAAGGACTGTGATTGGGGAGGGGTCCTTTCTCTCCAGAAACCAGAACACAGCCACCCCGAAGTAAGGAAGAGCAGTTAAGAGCCACAGAACTCCCTGTATATTAGTTGAGGATCAGATGAGCTGCCTGGTGTCCAGACACAGCTCCTAGGAAGGATTTTTGGTGTCACAGATAAAAAGGGCTCCTCCTCCATGAACCCCACCTTCCTGGGGCCCCAGAGTATGTGGAAAGAACAGACGGATCCTCACAGTCTTATTTTCCTATGTAAACCATGAAATCTGGGGGTGCCCAGCAGGCAGAGCCCATCCCAGAGCTGACCCAGAAAGATCAGTTTTACAAAGTTGCCCTGATGGTTGACTGTATAACATCCTCCTTGAACTCCTCCCCAGCTGCAGCCACCACCTCCATCGCAGCCACCACCAATGAGCTGTGGGCACTCGCTGGCGTCCTGAGCCAGGCAGGACCCCATTTTTCATGGATGCCCGTGAAACAGGCCACCTGGTTGCCACGGTAGTTCTAGATGAATAGGTGGCTGCAGCTTCGTCCCCGGCGCCCAGCATTTTAATTCATTGAACTTCAGCGTTCCATGTGATGCCTCGCTTGAGAAACGCTGAGGTTTCCCTGTAGAGAACAGAATACAGTAATCCCAGTACTTGGGAGGCTGAGACAGGAGGAGCGCAGGTCTGAGACCCACCTCTGCAACTTAGCGAGGCCATCAGCAACTTAGTGAGACCCTGATTCAAAATAAAATAAAATAAAATAAATCTGGGGGTACAGCTCAGAGGTAGAATGCCCCTGGATTCAATCCCCAATACCCTTCCCACATATACACAAAAGAACAGAATTCTCCACAGTCACGGTGCAGCTTCCTGGAGGTCACAGCGGGCACAGGGAGCCCTGGCCACTCCTCCTTCCATTTCGTCTTGGATTGATGGGTGCTGATTCCCTGTAAACTTGCTGAGTTTCTGAGCTTTTTATTGCATCTCTGCCTTTTAATTTTAGGTCCCCCATCATGGCTGTAAACAGCCCCAAAGAAAGGGCTCTGTCTGGCGCACACTCTCCCTTGGCCTGAAAGTCGCCTGTATGTTTAAGAGCTCAGTAATCTCGGGGACCATTGTCACTGTAACGTGGCTGGAAGCGGGAGCCCAGGCACAGGCAGGTCAAGCCTGGATGCCCCCCCACCTCCATTTCACACCCGGTGCCTTTCAGGGCAGCCCAGTTCCTGAGGAAGATGGCGGACCCCCAGTCTATCCAGGAGTCGCAGAACCTCTCCATGTTCCTGGCCAACCATAACAGGATCACCCAGGTGAGGGCGGGCTTCTCGCCGGTCCAGCTGGGCATCTCATCTCGGGGAAGCAGGCGCGGGCCTGAGGCTGGGTGGACCCCAGAGCGAGGAGCGGAGCCAGGCCACATCTTCACGAGGACACAGTAAAGCTGCAGCCTTCGGCCTCCCCTCCCGCCCACAGGGGGCTCTGCACCCTCCCCAGGCTGTGTCCCCTGAAAGCCTTCAGCCAGTGTAGAGGTCAAGACCTGCAACGCCTTGGCCAAGTCCAGGCTTCACCTGGCCCCTCCTGTGCAATGGGTTTGTGGTTTTGAGCGTATTAAGAGAATCGGTCCTGTAGGGCTGTCGTGAGCATCAGTGCAACGCTGTGTGCAAAGCCCTTGGCGTGCAGTTGCTGTAGCTGATTGGCTTCACTCTCTGCCACTTCGGCCTTAACCAGCAAGGATGCTGGCGGGACCCCGGCCAACGCGGAGGGGCCGGCAGCTCCCCAGCGCTTTCACAGGGCTGCCAAGGAGGCAGAGTTGGTAGGGCCCTCGTGCTCTCTTCTCCGCCTCAGGCTGCCCAGTGTCCAAGCCCCAGGACGGAGGTCCAGCAGCGCCTCCCGCCCATGTCTCTCAGGACCCTGGTAGAGAAGGAGCTGGGGTGGGGACCTCAGATCTTTCTCTGCAGAAGACAGTCCTATACTGCTATGCCTCGCAAGGGGGAGACACCTGCCACCCCAGCTCTCTCCCCTGTGTGGGTCTTCTCTGCTGTTGGCACGGTGATCTACGTCCAACAGTCTCAAAAGGAGGTTGATGTCGCTACAGGCCCATGGCTGTAAAAACATAAAGCTGGGCTGCTTTCCAGCTCAGCCCAAGAAAGCACTTTCTTTATTTTTACTTTAATTTTTTTTTTTTTTTTCAGTACTGGAGGTGGAACCCAGGGGCATTCTTCCCCCAGCCCTATTTTTTATTCTTTATTTTGAAACAGGGTCTCACTCAGTTGCAAAGGGCCTCACTAAGTAGCTGAGGCTGGCCGCGAACCATGACCCTCCTGTCTCAGCCTCCCAAATGCTGGGATGAAAAGTGTGCTCCACCAACCAAATTGCCGGGGATTCAAATGGAGGGCTCCGGGGAGAGTGAGCCCCCAGCCCTGGGAGGTGTGCAAGAGCTCGGGCTAGCTCACCACGGTGGCGACATGGAGGAGAGATTCAGGTTCAGGCACTGCCAGCACGCGGGCTCCCACCACCTGGGGCCACCTGCGACCCCTGGGCCAGCCACGGGGCCCTGTGCTCAGAGCTCAGCCCAGGCCCTGGGCCATCTGGGGGCGCGGGTGAGGAGCAGGAGGGCGCCTTCGCTATCTAACTGGAAGGCGGTGCTGCCGTTCAGTGTCTCCACCAGCAACTGGAGGTGATCCCGGGCTACGAGGAGCTGCTGGCCGACATCGTCAACATCTGCGTGGATTACTATGAGAACAAGATGTACCTGACCCCCAGCGAGAAGCACTTGCTCCTTAAGGTAACACGCCTCACTGCACGCCCTGGAGCCTGGCCTGCCCTTCCTCTTCTTTAAAAAATTATTTTAAGCCAGGCGTGGTAGTGCACGCTTGTAATCCCAGCATTCGGGAGGCTGAGACAGGAGGATCGCGGTTCGTGGCCAGCCTCAGCTACTTAGTGAGGCCCTTTGCAACTCAGTGAGACCCTGTTCTAAAATAAAGAATAAAAAATAGGGCTGGGGGTGTAACTCAGGGGTAGAATGCCCCTGGGTTCCATCGTCAGTACTGTAAAAAAATTATCTTAAGATATATATATGTGTTTATTTTTATATATGTTTATTTTTATATATGTTTATTTTTATATATGTTTATTTTTACTTAAACAATGATACAGATTTAACTGAATAAAATGACCTATAGTCGCCTTTCTTTGCCGTGCTCTATTCACCACTAAGATGTCAGGAGGATATTTCTGCTGTATAATTCTTAATGGCTGCCAATGTTCCATTAAACAGGGATGTTGTTTGTTATTCAACAAACTCCTGTAGCCTAGCTTCTGTGCACATCTTTTGGCGAGGCTTAACTGCCTGGAAGAGAAATTGGATGCCAACTGAAAGGGAATCCTCAGGTTTTGCTCTGTTTGGTCAAAAGTGTCACATTTCGTTCTAAAATTACAAAGTAATATCTATTAATGGGAAAAATCTGAAATATAAAAAAAGCATAAAAAACCTTTAAGCCTCTTACAATCTTTCTCCTCAGAGATAACGGTTTTAGCACTTTGATGGATGTCCTAATTTGTTTTGTTTTTATGTGTTTTCAAAATATGTAATATAAATATGTAGAATTTTTGTCCTGTGTCATTAAATGTATTTGGAATATTTCAGAACCGTTATCGATATCGCCTGGGTGAGCCTTCTTGACTTTAGCCGCTATTCCATCACAGGCTGCTTTCTTGAAGCCACATGAGCAACCCTCTTCATTCTTTACACACCCTGCAGAGGACCCTCCCCACTTTGATCTGTCTTCTCTCATATCTCATCTCTGAAAGTTTTCCCTTCCTGGCTCCTCCTCTGGTCACTCTTGTCTTTTTCAGAATCCCTGTCCTAGGTTGGCATTCCTGCCTTTACATTTCCAGCACCTTGGTTAAGTTCATAGGGTTTATTTGTTCATATTTCATTGCTATAATTAAATACCCGAGGCAAACTGAAGACAAGAGATTTGTTTAGATTTACTTACCAATGGTTTTAGAAGCTGGAAGTCCCAGCAGTAGGTCCCAGGCTCTTGTGAGGGTCCTCTTGGCTACATCGCATCATGGAGGAAACATTTGTATATCTCTGTGTCCTCTCTCCTTCTCCTTATGAAGGGCTTCCATCATAATGACTTAGTCTAATTTAATCACTTCCCAAAGGCCCCACCTCTTCTAAACACCCTCATGGGGTTAAGTTCTCACCCTTTTAATACCATTATCAAATGACTTCAGGCATTAAAGTCTTGCATGAGACACGAGGGGGCACACCACCTCCAAACGACAGCAAAGAGCAGTAGCTTCGTGACTTGTTCACGTGGCTTCCTCCAAACCATCAGACACCCAGAGAGGTGACCCAGAGCTCAGATGTCTTCCACCCTGGGGTTGCTGTAGCCGTGCCCGGCTTGATGCCTTCCCCAGCCTAGTTACTGCAGCCCACCAAGCAGTCTTGAATGCTGCCTTCAAAGCCTCCAGCCCTCGCACCTGCTTAGAATCCCTCTGCACTCTAGTTTCCCAACCTGCCTCCCTTTGAACTCTCCACCACCTTCAGTGAGTCTGCACAGTTGTGCTGTTCCGGGGCTCTCTGCAGTTGGTGTTAATGAACTCAATGCCACCAGGGGGCGCCATGCACCCTTATCAGCAAAGCCTGGCCCTCACCTGTTGTATCAAAGTTATGGTGACCTTGACAGTCCTCTGGTTGGCTCCCAGAGGGGTTGGACAAGAAACAGGCACAGCAAAAAGTGACTATCCCACACCGCCACGGCTGCTCACACCCCTTCAGCTGCGCTTATGACCAAGGGAGCGAAAAAGGCCAGCTTTGAGGGGACTCTTAAATGGTCTGTAGTATTAACAATGGTGACCCACTCTTATTTTCAGGCAGGCCATTGCTTTTAAAAATAAAGTCACAGCCGGGCATGGTGGCTCAGGCTTGTAATCCCCACTCTTGGGAGGCTGAGACGGGAGGATCGCACAGGTTCAAAGCCAGCCTCAACTACTTAGTGAGGCTCTTAGCAACTTAGTGAGACCCTGTTTCCAAATTTAAAAAAAATATAAAAATAGGTCTGGGAGTATAGCCTGGAGGGAGAAAGCCCCTGGGTTCCACCCCAAGTACCACCAAAAGAAATAAGAAAAAAATAAATAAATAAAGTCACCATAGCTCTTCGGGAACCTTTACATGGTTGTTTCCTTAAGGAAACAGGTAGATACAGTTGACAGTAGTCAGTGCCCACGCCATCAGTGCTGCATGCCAAGGGTACAACAGGGTCTTTTTTGTCAAGAAGAACCTCCAAATGTACACATTTCATCCACAGATCCTGGTTCTTAGATCCTGTCTCTGGCTGTGGAAAGCTGTCTAACCTTTCTCTCTGATTTCCTCATCTATAGAATAAGGCTATTGCATAGAACTTGACTCAGAAGAGTGTTGCAATAACTAAGAGTTATTATCAGTATTTGCTAGAGCCCTAAACACAGACTCTGGCCTATATAATAAGGGCTGAAGAAGTGGCCATTATCATAATACACTGAATTCTGGTTGATATTATATCTGTGTGCTCTGTCTGTGTTAGAAAACATATCGGGTTTTGTGATGACTGCGTATCTCTGTAGGGACGCACACACCTCGTGGATCTACGTTTCTTTTTTAACTGTTGCAGTGGGTGTCACGAGTTTCTGTGCTCTGCCCTTTCTCCTTCTAGGTAATGGGCTTTGGCCTCTACCTGATGGATGGAAATGTCAGTAACATTTACAAACTGGATGCCAAGAAGAGAATCAACCTTAGCAAAATCGATAAGTTCTTTAAGGTCAGCAACTGGAGCTGGGGCTGGGCTGGGAGCCAGTGTCACTGGAACCAAGATCCTTCTGGGGAAAGAAGTGACAGTAGCCAGGAAAAGACCCTGAGAGGAGAGGAGGAGGAGGAGGAGGAGGTGGTGGTGGAGATAGAGATAGAGAAATACCTGCTACAGAAGGCCATCCCAGGAAAACCGTGTGTGGTTCCGAGCCAGATTTCAGCTGGGGAAACCGTGTTTCTCTTTTAATTCTCCTCCCCCTTCCTGGAAATCCCTTGTTATCTCAAGAAGGAGGCTTGTGCTAGGACACAACCTTTAATGTTTAGTATAACCCATAGCTTGCAGAAGTAGGAGGGTGACAGAGGTTGGTTTTAAATAGATTCACATTTGCAAAATCCCAGCTCTGCCCTGGCCACTGCAGGCCGCCTTGGCTTGACCTTCTCTCTCTGGGCAGAAGCCTCTTCAGCATCCTTCACGTCCAATCCATTCCTCTGATGATTGAGCTTTTGGTCCCAAGTCTTTACAAATAACCTGCAGTAAAACCAAGGTTTTGTGCAAGGGGATTTCATGTACTGGAACTGAACTCACATTATTGATGTATTCTGACATCAGATCCTGAGGGCTTGAAGCTGGGCCTGAGAGCTCAGCCGCAGGATGCCCTGTTGAAGGTTACCGCTGAGACCCTTGGAGCAGTAGCATGGAGGGCACCAGGCTGGACCTGGGTCCCATGTCTTCTTCTAGGTTAAAGGGGTCCTAAGTCACCAGGAGGACTTGTCTTCTTTTCAGGCTTGAAACGTTTTTTTTTCTTTAGACCTGCCCCAAATGAAAACAGGGTTCACCTTAGGAGACCCTTGCCAAATCTGCCTTAAGTCGGCAAGAATGGGATGGGGTTGGGGCGGAAGAATACAGCCTCTCCCCAGACAGGCCTGGGTTTAAGCCTAGCTCCACCACTTGGAAGCTGATGGTCCTGGGAAGTTACTAGACCTCCCCGGAACTGAGTTCCTTGGTTTGGGAGGTATCCACTCAGGGTAGCCCTGAGGATTTAGTGGGGTTGCATAGACGAGTTAGAGGCTTGGGTCATAATCCCCATCATCCCGGCTCCCCAGGATTGGTACGAAACCACTAAGCTTAGCTTGCATCTCAGTGGCTCGTCTGATAATGGTACTGACTTCACATATTAGCATGTGGATCCAGATCATGCTAATACTTTAATATATTAAAGTATTTGGGCACAGTATCCAGTGCAAGAGAGGCAGACAGTGGGTACCATTTGCCCCGGCCTTTGGTTGGGAGTTGCCTGCTGTCTGGGCATTAGGTATTGGGTTTGGGTGTGGACCCACCCAGTGGCATTCAGACACAGGCCCCTAATCCAGAGTCTGGAGCAACAAAGCCTCCCGAGTTGGGAAATCTTAGAGCATCAGGGACCCTGCACTGGAAGGCCAGCCATCTCATCCTTGACCTTCATCCATTTTACTGACTGTATGACCTTTGACAAGTCGTCTGCCTCTCTGGGCCCACTTGCTTAGAACATAGAGTTGGTGAAAGCAGGGGAAAGACCCGTGTTCCGGCTGGATCTCCTTTTGGTTTCAGGTAGATTCGTCAGGAGCAGAAGTGAGGGGCCAGCCCGCAGGCCATGACGGCCAGCACCCAACTCTCCATCACTCCAGGCATCTCATGCCCTGCGTTTGCTTCCTTTACAGCAGCTGCAGGTGGTGCCGCTGTTCGGCGACATGCAGATAGAGCTGGCCAGATACATTAAGACCAGTGCTCACTATGAAGAGAACAAGTCCAAGTGAGTGCCTGCCATAATGTCTCTAGGCTCCCGCGAGGATGCCCAGCCTGGGCAGGGGGCTGAGGGGCCACTTCAGCCCCTCCTCCCTCCCCAGAGCCCTGGGCAGGCAGGCGGACCCCTGAGAACACCGGCCTCCCGCCCGAGCGGGGCAGCGGCCCATGCTCCGGGCCCTTTTGTAGTGGCCCTTGGCTGCCAGGTTCAAAAGAGCTCAGAGCACAGCTGCGCCCCTGGTCCCTCAGCGGGACAGTAGGGGTCCTCCTTCCCCAAGGAGCGGGGAGGACGCCTGCTCTCGGTGGTCAGGTGGAGGGAGACGGTGGCGTCCTTCATCAGCCCGACGGGTTTCGTGATGTGCAGTAAGTACCTGGTCGAGTGTGTGCCCTGGCTGGTTCCCACCGAGACACGCATAGACAGCCGGCCCTCAGGTCACTTTAAGAACTGTGGTTTGGGGCGCGCTGTGCTAAGGTCCAGCTGCCTGTGGCTCACAGGGACTGAGGGAGGGGTGGCTTCTGGCACCAGCCTCAGCCCACCCAGCTTTGGTCTCTGAAGCTGTTACACAGATTCCTCTGGATTCATTTCTCCCAGATCTGAGTACTCTTGGCAACTCTCCTTTAGTTAAGGATGAAAGTTCAGTGTCTCAATGAGATACTAGGGGAGTGGGCTTGAAATGCCCCCGCCAGAGGCTCTGAAGCCGGCTCCATGAGGAGAGCTGGTGTCATCTCCATGTTGGCTGGGATGCCAAGGTGTGAACGTGGGGGAGGCCGGCCCATCCCAAGGGTCTTTATGAGATGCTTGCAAGCTCTGTTTGACGTACTCAGTTCCTCCAAAACCTGCCTCTGCCGCCTTGGGCACCTGTGGGCCGTCCAGCTGCTGTGTCAGCAGACCGGACAGCGAAGGACGTCGGGAGGAGAGTGAGGGTCTTCATTTAGTTCCTTCCTTTCCAATTCAGGCTGTTTTCCATAGTGATGGCTTTCAGAAAGGGGCTGAGAGAATGGGCAAAAAGAGAAAAAGAGAAGGGGAAGGCCGGGCAGAAGGAGGCGTGCCAACCGCACTCTCAGTAGTCCTGGCTTCTCTCGTTGTGGGGTGCAACTCTGTGGTCGGGTCACTATTGGAAAAAAGGGCAAAAGCCCATTTAGTTTACCCAGTTCCGGCCCCAAGGCCCCTACAGAGACAGCATCTTCAGCGTGCCCCCATCTTGCTTTTTCTCTGTTGGGATTCCAAACCTTTGTATCCCCAGAGAGACTGTTCCCCAAGCCCCTTTGTTTTGCCGGTAAGTATCGTGGACTGGGTATCCAGAAAGATCTGTGGTTGGCTCTGAATGGATGCTGGCCTGAGAGGAGGAGGAAGAAGAAGGACCGTCCACTCAGCAGTGGTCCCCACGATGCCATCCTTAGCAGGCTCCGGGGCTGAGATGCCCGAGATACCTCTTGGTTCCTCCCGGGGTAGCCGGCCACCGTGGCTGAGGACCCGGAACAGCTGATGGAAGGAAAGTGTCCCACCTAGGTGCTGGGGCTGGGCCCGCCCGACCCTGTGGTTTTCTACCCAGGTGGACCTGCACACAGAGCAGCATCAGCCCCCAGTACAACATCTGCGAGCAGATGGTCCAGATCCGGGACGACCACATCCGCTTCATCTCCGAGCTCGCGCGCTACAGCAACAGCGAGGTGAGCCCGGGCCAGGTGCAGGTGTGGGGGCCAGGGCCAGGAGGGGCTGGGATAGCGATCACACGTGGGGATGGAGAGCCCTGAGCAGGAGGGCAGGGTGACCGAGAGCATGGAGCCTAGAGGAAGAGAGAACTGGGGTTTATTTTGTCTTCTCTGCAGGTTATTCAACTTGTCTATGCCTCAGTGTCTGCATCTGCAAAGTGGGGGTAGCCCCAAAGCCTGGGAGGGGTCCCGGGGAAGAAGGAACAGAGAGAGGATGGTTAATAGGTACGGGAAGTAGGTGGATGGGGGAATAATGTCTAACATTCTGTAGTCCAGTAGGGTAACTATGATTGACGGCAATCTACTGTTTTAGGGTAGCTAGTACAGAGGATTTCAAGTCACCCCAGTGCAAAGCAATGATCAGTATCTGAGGAGACAGATATGCCAGTGACCCTGATCTGATCCTTAGACGTTTACATGTGTTCAAAAATCACACACCGGGCCCCATCAGTAGGTAGAATTAACTATGGATCAATTAAAAGTAAAGATTTTTTTTAGTGACAATAATAACATATATTCTGAAGGGTACATTGAGAGAATGAAATGTGTTCCACTTAGCATTCTTGCAACTGTAATCTAAAAGACTGACCATGTAACTTAGAGGACAGAAGATTTCTTTTCTTAGGGTTTCAGGCCCAGTCCGTGTGAGGCTGGGGACCACAGATCTCAGGGTATGGTGGTGAGAGGTGGAAAGAGAGAGAGAGTGGGGGGGGGGGTGCTGTGCTCACATCACAGAGCCCAGAAGCAAGAGAGTGAGCAGGGAGAGGAAGAACCATTTATAACCCCAAGGCTGTACTCCAGAGACCCACCCCCTCCAGCCTGGGTTATCCACTGCTGGGATTACAGTCTTCATGACTCAGCTATGGCTACCCTGAATATCAATAAATGAGCTCTGTAGGGGACATTTTATATTCAACTATGACAAAATGATATGATGCCTGGGACATGCATTGCACCTGGCAGACAGAACAGGAGAAACAGTTTTGAACACTCATCCTCCTAATGCTACCTAAACACACACACACACACACACACACACGCACACGCACACACGCATGCAAGCACGTGGACTAGGGAGTGAACTCAGGGACATTCCACCACCAAATTACACCCTCAGGTCTAACAAGGTCTCTCTGAGTGTCTGAGAGTCTTACTAAATTTCTGAGGCTGGTCCCAAACCTGCGATCTTCTTGTCTTCACTTTCCAAGTACCAGGATTACAGGCATGTGCCACCACACCTGTATTATGTAAAGCTACATAATAATGAATAGTCATTGTAAAAAAAAAAAATTGCATACGTAATTAGGGACAGAAGAAGGCCATAAATATCTCCTGTAATCCCAATAATTGCATTTCAGTGGCCTTCTTTTCTTTGAATATGGAAGATGGTCAATAATACCAAAAAAAGAATGAATTTTTCTTTTCTCTCTTTTTGACTATCGAGACATGATCAATAAACACACACCACACACACACACACACCACAGTACAAATATGCAAAGGGGGAGAGAATGATCGTGTAAACCCTGACTATGGTTAACCTTTGGGTGTGTATATCCTCTGAGGTCATATTTATTGGAGTAAATGTGCACTCTACTTTGATCATCCTGGGATCCTGATCTGAGCTCTTTTCTCTTGGAGCATGCCACGCGGTACTTGCTCACCAGCTCCACCATATGGTCAGTGGCATAGAGATCATTTTTCCTAATGCAAACTCAGCAAATGTCTTTGATCATAAAGGGATGTATTTAAAATAGGGCCGGGCTCGGTGGCTCATGCCTGTAATTTCAGTACTTAGGAGGTTGAGACAAGAGGATCACAGGTTCGAGACCAGTCTCAGCAAGACTGTCAGCAACTTAGTGAAACCCCATATCAAAACAAAACAAAAAGGGCCATGGTGTAGCTCAGAGGTAGAATGCCCTGGGTTCAATCCCCAGTATACCAAAAAGAAAAAAAAAAAAAAAAGAGGACAGTCTGTTAAATGTCGAAAGGGTGGTCATTAAAATAGATGAGCAGGGTTAAACTTTCTCATCAGACACACCAATAAGCTGAACTGAATAATGAATGAATAAGAATCATTTATCTCATATACTGGGGCCCTTTAATATATAGTCAAGTTTTAGTGTGATATAAGCACGTGTGTGAAGAAATGTAGTTTTTTCTTTTTTTTATTTTTTTTTTTCAGTACTGGGGATGAAACCCAGAGGCATTCTACCTCCAAGCTATACCCCCAACCCTATTTTCTACTTTTTATTTTGAAACAGGATCTCAAAGAGGTGCAAAGGGCCTCACTAAATAGCTGAGGCTGGCCACGAACCTGCAATCCTCCTGTCTCAGCCTTCTGAGTGCTGGGATTGCAAGCGTACACCACCACATCCAGCCCAAATGTAGTTTTCGATTACAATTCTCCTGTAGCATCCATAGGAAATTGGTTTCAGGGCCCCTCACTGGTACCAAACTCCACAGCCACTCAAGTCCCTATGTAAAATGATGTAACCAACACACACCCTCCCATATATTTTAAATCACCTGGCTGGGCGTGGTGGCCCACGCTTGTAATCCCAGCATTCGGGAGGCTGAGACCTGGAGGATCGCAGTTCGCGGACAGCCTCAGCTACTTAGGCCCTCTGCAACTCAGTGAGACTCGGTTTCAAAATAAAGAATAAAATAATAGGGCAGGGGGTGTAGCTCAGAGGTATAATGCCCCTGGGTTCCATCCCCAGACCCGCAAAAAAAAAAAAAAATCATCTGTGTATTACTTACAATACCTAAATCAGGATAAGTGCTATGGAAGTAATTACTGTATTATCAATCTAGGTAATAATGACCAGAAAGTCCCTGTCCATGTTCAGTATAGATGCATTTTAAAAATATTTTCCATGTGCTATTGTGTAAACCCACTGGACACTGAACCCTGGGCTACTGAGAGTCAACTGCGCAGGATTCGCACCTGTGGGGATCCTGTCAGTCATTCCTCACTATTCACAGTACTTGTATTCTATAAATTGAACTCATAATTAGCAAATACTGAACCACTGACCCAAGGAGAAATAGAGTGGGGTTCCTATCACAATATTTTCATCAACCGATGAGCACACAGTCTCGTTTTGTGCATGCTCCTCTTTTAAAATTATATGAGATATATTGTTGATTCATTGACATTACCTGGGGGCCAGCAGTGCTGTAACTTAGGCCTGAACAAAGCTTATCTAAGCCATGTGTTTTCTTTCTTTTTTTTTTTTTCCATAAGGCATCTCACAGCTGTTGCGCAGGTGGGAACACTCAGGGATCATTTTGTGAAATCACCGATAAGAAGCATTAAAAAAAAATGTGCATAACATGACACTAAGTCAGTTGCAAAAAGGGCCCTTGTTTACAGCATCAGAGCTAAAACAAAGGGGCCAAGAGACCTCTTGTCCAGCCTCAGCTGAGACTATGCCCATGTCTGCAACTGACTGAGAAATCCCGACAGGTTTTTACTGGGTGTTGCAAATAGATTCTAGTGCAGAGACTTGAGTTAGCATTGTATATGAACTAGAATAGAAAGTTAGAATCCCTAGTATTCAGAGTAAGATTGCTGTGTTGAAGGGACTGTTGCTTGCATACGTGTACATATTTTAATAGGCTTTTATTGGTGCATTGTAGTCTCACATCAACTGTAAATCATGTTGACTGTGACGTCCATGCACACAGCACTTGGCTAGTGTGCAGGGTGCTGCTATGAACATGGGTGTGCCTACATTACTCCTGTTCTCTGATTTGGACCCCTTTGGAAAAATACCCAGGAGTGGTATAAATGGATCATATGGTGGATCCATTCCCAGTTTGCTGAGGAATCTCCACATTGGTCTCCATTATGCACATTTAATATCACCCTCCAAGGGTGTGTTTTG
Organism: Muscardinus avellanarius; assembly: GCF_963383645.1. Taxonomy (NCBI): domain Eukaryota; kingdom Metazoa; phylum Chordata; class Mammalia; order Rodentia; family Gliridae; genus Muscardinus; species Muscardinus avellanarius. Next base: position 10,062,955 of record NC_137793.1, read on the forward strand.
CTTTTGTTTTTTTTTGTTTTTGTTTTTTTTTTTTTTTGGTGGTTCTGGGGTTTCTACCTCTGGGCTACACTCCCAGACTTATTATATATTTTTATTTGGAAACAGGGTCTCTTAAGCCAGCGCAGCTGGCTTTGAACCTGCGCCATCCTCCTGTCTCTGCTTCCCAAGCGCGGGGATTACAAGTGTGCACCACCACGCCCGGCGTTCTTTTTAAATACTTTTTATTGGCATTGTAATTGTACATGATAGTGAGATTCTTAGAGACATATTCGTCTATGCCCATACCATTACTTGGTCCACTTCCTTTCCTATATTCCCTTTTCCCCTCCCATGAGTGATAGTGAGAGTCAGAGTGATACCATCATATGTGTGCATAATATTATTTGGTCTGTTCCTTTCCCTGCACTGTCCCTTTCATGGCCCCAATGCACTATTCTGCCGTTCTCTCTCCTCGTTTTCATGAGCCCACAGGGATGAGCTCCTGGGTTACTGCATAGTCTGGTCTTCCTACAGTGACTGCAGCCAAGGGCCAGCAGCCTGCCCTGCCACACTCAGGGCGGCTGTGTGGGGGCTCTGGAATTGCGTATCCTGAATGGGAGCCCTTGGCCAAGGCCATATGGCCTTTAGCAAGACACTAGCTGGAGCCCTGCCCACCTGACCAGGGGATGCAATAATTGCACTTTTCTGTAGAGGTTTTGGGGGAAGCTGTGTATAGAAGGTCCGGGCGCACTGACAGTGACGTGGTGGCCCATGTCCCCAGGTGGTGACCGGCTCGGGACTGGACAGCCAGAAGTCGGATGAGGAGTACCGGGAGCTGTTCGACCTGGCCTTGCGGGGCCTGCAGCTCCTGTCCAAATGGAGTGCCCACGTCATGGAGGTGGTAGGTGTCCGCCGGCGCCAGGCCTCACACTGACCTCTGCCCCCCGGGAGTCTGTCTGTCTCTGCCTCATCCCAGGACTCTTGTTTAATGGCTTTATGGGGCTGAAATTCACATACTATACCATTTACCCACTGAAAGTGTGAATTTGTGGGGTTTTAGTACAAGTATAGAGTTGTATAACCATAGTCAGATTTAGGACATTTTTATCACTTAAGAAAAAAAAGTGGCCAGGTGTGGTGGTGAATACCTGTGATCCTAGTATTTGGGAGGCTAAGACAAGAGGGTTGCAGATTCAAGGACAGGCTTCAGCAACCTAGTGAGACTCTGTTTCAAACCAAAAAATAAAATTACATAGGGTTGGGGTTTAGCTCAGAGTTATAGTGCTCTTGGGTTCAATCTCTAATACCCTCTACCACAAAAAAGCATATTATCACACCTATCCCTCCAGCATTGAACAATCTACTTTCTGTACTCAACAATCTACTCTCCCTATTCTGATTGCCCCTATAAATAGAATTGTAGGATAGGTGGCCTTTTCAATCTGGCTTAATTTTCCATGATTTCAAAATTCATTCATATGGTAACATGAATTAGTACTTTTACTTTTTCATGGCTAGGTAATATTCCCTTGAATGGATATGCCACATTTTGTTTCCCCATTCATTAGCTGATGGATGTTTGGATTATTCCTCCTCTCCACAGTACTCTTGGAAGCTGGTTCACCCCACAGACAAGTTCTGCAATAAGGACTGCCCGGGCACGGCGGAGGAGTACGAGAGGGCCACCCGCTACAACTACACCAGCGAGGAGAAGTTTGCCTTCGTGGAGGTACGTGCCGGTGCCCTGGTCTCCGGCCCCCAGGTCGCTGCTCACTGTGGTTCCAGGCGTGACTCTGGCTGCGATAATAGTGTCAGTCTTCTTTGTTTATATGCCTGTCCCTGTTCCTTTATCCCATCCAAATTCATTTTTTCAAAGTTCTTATTCAGAAATTATTAGAAAGTCATTCAGTTCTCAAAAGGCTAAGGGAACAGGTTCCCTTAAAAATGGGAAAAATGGGAAAAAAGAAACCAGAGAAAGAAACGAGAGAGGGAAACCAGTGGCTAAAGGAGATAGGAAAATGCCCAGAAGTCCAAGCGGCCAGACAACTGCAGTGTGCAGCAGAAATGGGAACTGTTTACCCACCTGGAGGGCAGAGACGTAGAAGGCTGCCAATGCCTGGTGCAGGTTAAAGTGTGGAAATCAGATGTGCGCTGATATTTGGGGCAGCCATGTACATTTAACGGCTTTCTGCAAGGGCAGCTTGATCACATTTTTTTTTTGGTGGTACTGGGGTTCCTGGAAGCCCTGCTACCTCCAGTATACACTCCCAGACCTATTTTTTAAATATTTTTTTTTATTTGGAAACAGGGTCTCTTAAGCCAGCGCAGCTGGCTTCGAACTAGCACGATCCCCCTGTCTCTGCCTCCCAAGTGCGGGGATTACAAGCGTGCCCACCATGCCCGGCTTGCATTCACATTTTTAATGCTTGTACCTTTGGCCTTAGAAGTTGTTCTTCTGGGAATCTATCCCAGGGGAATAAGCCAATTACACAAAGACATATGTACACAGATACTTATAATTATGTTTTTTAAAATATTAAATGATGTGAAACAACTTCAATGCCTCTTACTCTGGGGCCAGTTAAATAAATTAAAATATCGTTAGATTGTTGAATACTATACAGCAACTAGCTTTCCTACCGAGAAATCTATGTACAATATATTGTTAAGTTAAAAGAAAAGAAAAGAAAAGAAAAAATAGCTGGGAATGGTAGTGTACACCTGTAATCCTAGTACTTGGGAAACTGAGACAGGAGAATTTCAGGGTTACAGGTTAGGACAGTGTGCGACCACTTAGAGCCTGTTTTTAGTTGTTTTTTTTTTGGGGGGGGGTTTATTGTTGTTGTTGTTTTTTTGGTGGTACCGGGGGTGGAACCCAGATGCTTTCTACCTCCGGGCTATACTCCCAGACCTTTTTTATATTTTTTTTTATTTTGAAACAGGGTCTCACTAAGTTGCTGAGAGCCTCACTAAGTAGCTGAGGCTGGCTTCGAACCCATGTGATCCTCCTGTCTCAGCCTCCCAAGCGCAGGGATTACAAGCGTGCGCCACCACACCTGGCTAGAGCCTGTTTAAAAAAAAAAAAATTAAAGGGCTGGGATTGTAGCTCAGTGGTAGAAAACCCCTGGGTTCAAACCCAAGTGTTCCCTGACTCCCAAAAAACCAAAAGAAAAAAAAAAAAAACAAAAAACACCGGGCTGTGAGGAGTATGTAGCTCAGTGGTAGAGTGCTTACATAGCATGTGCAAAGCCCTGGATTCACTCCCTAGCAGTGCAAAAAAACTAAAATGATAGGTCAAGAATAGCATTTGTACCAGAGTTAACATACTTTTGTATATTTGCTCAAAACTGAAGAATATATTTATATCTGCTATTGTGTGTGTGTGGGGGGGGGGGTACTGGGGATGGAACTCAGGGGGTCCTCAGAGCTACACCCCCAGCCCTGTTTTCCATTCCTTGTTTTGAAACAGGGTCTCGCTGAATTGCAAAGGGCCTCACGAAGTAGCTGAGGCTGGCCGCAAACCCAGATCCTCCCGTCCTTTGGAAGCCTTTTTCCTGTGTTTAATTACACAGTGATATTTCTGTAGGGAGGAAAACTCATTCACACTGGGTGGTGAGTGACCGCTCCAGCTCCCTTGTCACGAGCATTTGAAGCCGACAAGAGTCTGACCTACCAGTCAGAGCTCAGGATCCTCGGCTCCGGCCCCTTCGTCTCTCTGGGGCGCAGCTTCCCTGTTTGTGAAATGAAGCTAATAATCTCGACCCTCTCCTTTCCCAGGCTCACTTTTGAGAGTCAGACAGTCATTGCCGAGTAAGCTGATGCTTGCAGACGCACTCTGAAAGTTTGCAGGGTCATGCACATGGAAGGGCTTAGACATTTTTAGCATGTTCCCCACACTGTGTTTGAAAGGATTGAGGCTCAGCGGCGTAATTTCACTCAGCAGAAATATTGGGATCACACCTGACAGTGTCCAGAGAGGCCCCTTGACCTCATGCCTTTTCCATCACTAATAGTCAACGTAGAAGAAAGTTTCTCAGTTGTCGCTAGTGGAGACAAGACATCCTCGAGCCTCCGTAAAGTGGGACTTAGAGTCTGAGCGGACTGCAACTGTGTAAAGGGCTCACGCATCCCTTTCTGTAGTAAAAGGAACGTGTGTATGTTGCAAGTGATTTAGGAGTGCCCCTTCAACCCCGGACCTTCCCTCATCTGCCCACAGCCTCAAACACAACCACCATAGACATTTTGCTGTATTTTCTTCTAGTCCTTGACTTGCTGTGCATTCAGGTGACTTATCATTTTCATTTATCATTTTAGTAGATTGCGTTAAAACTTTTCTAAAGAAAAATGGTCCTGTATGGCATTTAACATCAACAACAGTAACAACAACAAAAGTAGCTACAGAATCCCACTCCACCATAAAATTCCAAAAAGGACCCAATTTGCAACTTAAGCTAATTTTTTTGGGGGGGGGGGATATTTCTCTCCACACATCTAGATAATTGGCCTATGAGACTCTTGATTTTTCAATTTATAATGTTTTCTGTTGACTTCCTCTTTGGGCCATGTGCATTTAGACCTGTCAACTCCACTGCTCGCCCCTCTGGACACCCACTTGCCCACCTTCCCATTGTAGTGATTTCATACGATTTAGTCAAATCAGTAGCTACTTTATACTATTATGACCATGTAACAATTGTTTATTGACGAGTCACATTGTCTAACAGGAACACATTTTTTCATTATGACTTTTGTTTTTCCCTGAGTTAATAGTGTTGCATGTTTTGTTTTCAATGAACCTCCTCGACAGGCAACCCGAAACATTACCAACACAATGCAAAAGTCCTTATACAAATAAGTGAATCAGTCATTAACTTATGAATTTTACCAGCTTTTTTTCCCTTGAAACCATTCCTACAGAAGCCCTCTCTTTGCCAGTTTGTAGAGGTTTGTAACTAGACCTTCTGTCTGGCCACTGACCTGAGATAATTCCTCATTATCTTGGGCGTTCTCTTTCTCTCTCTCTCCTCTGGTGTATCTCATGTCTGTCTCTGTCTTCATATTGCTGAAGTGTACCCACCAGTAGATTTTATAAAAAGGGTTATGGGAGAATGAATTTTTGAGAACACGAATGTCTGAAAATGTTTGTTTTCTAGTCTCACATATACTTGACTAGATAGAGATTCTAAATTATAAATATTTTTTCTAAATTTTCAAAAGTACTACCTTATTGTCATCTAAGCTTACTAGGGGTTACTATTAAAAAAAACTTGAATTCTATTCTCCTTGATTCCCTGTTTTATCTCCTCCATTGAATTTTTAAGTAATAGTGATATTGAGATATAATTCACATATCATAAAATTCATTCTCTTAATGTACAGGATTTAATAATTTTCAGTCTGTTCTCAGAGTTGTACAATTCTTACCACCATCCAATTTTAAAACATTTGTCACCCCCAAAAGAAACATATACCCATTAGCAGTTAATTCCCATTCTCTCCTCCCCTGACAAATACTAATCTGCTTTCTGTCTCTGTGGATTTTCCTATTCTTAGAGATTCTGTATAAATGAGATCATAAACTTTGATCCTTTGTGACTTCCTTCTTTGACCTTGCCTACTGTTTTCAAAGTTTCTTTATGCTATAGGATGTCTCAGCATCCCACTTCATTACAGATGAATAATATTCCATTGCAATTTGTGATACCACATTTGTTTTTATGTTCATTAATTAGTAAACATTTGGGTTGTTTCAGCCTTTGGATTATTATGAGTAATAATGATATGAACATGCATCTGCAAGTTTTTGTGTGAACATATATATTCATTTCCTCTGGGTCTCCACCTAGGGGTGGAGTTGATGGGCCCTATAGTGGCGCCATGTATAAAATTTCGAGGGACGGACTGCCGAATAGCTTTCCAAAGAAGCCGCATTGTTTTGCAGTTCTATTAGCCATGCCCGTGGGCTGCACTCTCTTCAAAGTGTTGCCATCACTTGTTAAATGGTTCTATTTTAGCCATCCTAGTGGGTGTAGCGTGGTATCTCACTGTGATTTTGATCGATGGATTCCTAATAAGTAGAATGGAGACTTTTTCATGGTCTTCTACATATCTTCCTTGGAGACATATCTATTCAAATCCTTTTGCCCAAGTTTTCATGGGGTCATCTTTTAATAGTTGAGTTGTAAGAGTTTCTATATGTTCTGGCTATAAGATAAATCATTTGCTAAATTTTCTCCCGTCCCATAGGTTGTCTTTTTGCTATATAAACGCTATCCCTAGAGGCACAAAGGTTTTGAATTTTGATGAAGTCCAGAGGTCCTATTTGTTTTTTCTTTTGCACTTGAGTGCTTGGTATTTTAACAAAGACATCATTGCCTAATCCAGGGTCACAAAGATTTATTCCTGAGTTTCTTTCTAAGAATTGTTTTATACTTTTATATTTACATTCAGCTCTTTGATTCATTTTAAGTTAATCTGTTGTATGGAGTGAGGTAGGGCTCCTACTTCATTCTTTTGCATATGGGCATCTAGTTGTCCCAACACCATTTGTTAAAAAGAATCTCCTTTTCTGTTGCATTATCTTGGTACCCTCATAAAAAATCAGTTGACCATAACAGTGAGTTTATTTTTATTTCAGGACTTTCAGTTCTCTTCCATTGTTCTATGCTAGTACAATGCTATTTTTTGAAATTTTGAAATCAGAAAATGTGAGTCCTCCGCTTCATTTTCTTTCATCCTCTGTAAAATCACATATGATTATCTCTTTGCCTTTGTGTTCCTGAAACTCCACTCTCAGGTATCTTGGTGAGAGCCTTTTGCATTTTTTTTTGAACAATCATAGGCCATTTCAATGTAAAAAATATGTCGAGTGGGACTGAGAAATTTCGTTGTATTTTGACAATTTCCTCCTTCCTAGTTTTTGCTTCTCTTACTCTGCATTCATTACATGTCATATACAGGGCACTCAGGGTTTAGTTTCTAATTTTCTTTCTGATTATATACTTGTTTGGGATCTGCTTTATGTGATTCAGCTGTTAGTATTTTCAGTTGAGGTCATCATCTTTTTTAATGTGTGGACGCTCCATCTTATTCTTTACATGTTCCTTTTTATAGTACTCTGGTTGTTTGTTACGAATCTGATATTTCCATGAGGATATTATATTTTTTGTAATTAGCTGTATTGAAATGTAATTCATATTCCATAAAGCGCACCCATTTAAAGCATATAAATTGAAAGCTGTGTACATTTTTGAAATTCCAAAGATGATCAAGATACAGAACATTCCCATTTTTTCCTTAAAGATTTCTTATGCCACTTTGTAATTCCTCTTTCCTTCTATCCCTGGCCCCAGGAATCACTTATCTGTTTTTTATCACCATATATTTGTATATTTATTTTGAATTCTGTGTGAGTATAAATCTTTACAGTATGGAATTCTTCTCTCTGCACAGTAACTTCAAGGCTCATCCACATTATTTTATCCCTCCTTTTTTTTTTTGTGATACTGGGGTTCCTGGAAACCCTTCTACCTCCGGGCTACACTCCCAGACCTATTTTATATTTTTATTTGGAAACAGGTTCTCTTAAGCCAGCGAGGCTGGCTTCGAACCCGTGCGATCCTCCTGTCTCTGCTTCCTAAGCGCGGGGATTACAAGCGTGCACCACAACGTGTGGCCTTATCTATTCCTTTTTTGCTGTGTATTTTTTCATTGTGTGGATAAACCACAATATGTTTATTCATTTCTTGTTAAATGTAGGGGCCATTTCTAGCTTCTGACCAATATGAATAAAATAACTTCAAATATTTCATTATAATTCTGTTTCAGTATCATTTTTTAAGTTTATTGGAATGGTCACATTGTAGGCATTTTTTTTAAGATGGAACCTAAGACACTCTACCACTGAGCTATATTTCCAGCCCTTTTTAAAAATTTATTGTATTTATTTATTTATTTATTGGTGGTACTGGGGTTCCTGGAAGCCCTTCTACCTTCGGGCTACACTCCCAGACCTATTTTATATTTTTATTTAGAAACAGGGTCTCCTAAGCCAGCGCTTGCAGCTGGCTTTGAACCTGCGCGATCCTCCTGTCTCTGCCTCCCAAGCGCGGGGATTACAAGCATCCGCCACCACGCCCGGCCAGCCCTTTTTATTTTGAGACAGGGTCTTGTTAAGTTACTATGTACTGGCCTTGAACCTACTATCCTCCTGTCTCAGTCTCCAGAATAGATAGGATCACAGGCATGCACTACTGCACGCAGCTTGTGTTTATTGTTTTAAGAAACTGCCAGCCGGGTGTGGTGGCACGCGCTTTAATCCCAGCATTCAGGAGGCTGAGACAGGAGGATCGCGGTTCGCAGACAGCCTCAGCTACTTAGTGAGGCCCTTTGCAACTCAGTGAGACCTGGTTTCAAAATAAAGAATAAGAAATAGTGCTGGGGTGTAGCTTGGAGGTAGAATGCCCCTGGGTTCCATCCCCAGTACCGCAACTTAGCAACTTAGCAAGGCCTTGTTTTAAAATATAAAATAAGACAGGGATAGGGATATAGCTCAGATATAGTATGCCCCCAGGTTCAATCTCTAGCACTACACACAAAAAATAAAACTTCCAAATAGTGGCTCTGTGTGGCTGTATCGTTTTCATTCCACAAACTATCTGTGTGATTCCTGCTGCTCTCTAAACCCACATGGTCCCTGCTTGTTCAACTTACTAAATTTAGCAATTCTAATTGTATGAATTTCATGCAATTTTCAATTTTGTTTCCGTGACAACAACTGGTGTTAAGCATCTTTTCACACGCTTATTAGCCATATGTTTTCCCTAATAAAGTGTTAAAATTTTTTTGCCCATTTTTTTAAAAATTGGGTTTCTGTCTTCCTGTTAACTGAATCATGAAATTTTCTTATTGTAGACATAATACTTTGTTGCAAGTATTTTCTTTACTAATTAGTGACTTTGCCCTTTTGTTTTTAAAAGGATGCCTTTTGAAGAGCAATGGTTTTTAATTTAGATTTAAGAGTCCAATTTATCAATTTTATCAGTTTGCAGTTTGTGATTTTTGCATTCTAACTGAGAAACCTTTACCCAGCCCAAAGTTTCAAGGATCTTTCCCTAGGGTCCCCCAAGCCCTGCACACCCTTAGTTTAGTGTTATCCTGAAATGCCTTCATTTTTTAAATTATTTCTTTGTCTCAGTGTTTTCTAATAACATCTCTAGCTGGGACTCAGGACCCTATTATGATCTAGAAGTCCTTATTGCCTCTCTTCCAGAAAAAACATATTTGAAACTCTTACCTCCTAAGCCCCACTCTCACAGGGTTCAGATTATTTTGAATATTCTTTTTCATCTTTATCATCATCGCTAAAGTTTTAAAGAAAGAGGGATGTCTGAGGTCTAAGCTCATTGGTCTAGCTTTTGACCAACAGGGATAAAATTGCTTCAAGTGCTTGGGTATAATTCTGTTTGGATATATGATTTCAATCTTATTGGAAGGATCACATTATTGAAAATTACTTTTCAACCAAAATTCTTTCTGCTCACCCCAGGCTCAGTACTGGTCCTGAGTATGCACAGCCAGGTTTCGCTCCTGCTGTGTTTCAGCCTGACAAACAGATCAGGCACGTCATTTTGGGCCTGATAAATTGTCTCAGCCAACATTCTCACAACTATAATCCAAAAAGAATGACCACGCAACTTAGAGGAAGGAAAATTTATCAGCTCAGTGTCCTTGGAGATTTAGGTTTCAGCATAGCAGAACATACACTCTGCTCTCACATTGTGGAGGTGGGGGGAGAGAGAGGAGGAAGGGAGGGAGAGAGGGGGCAGGGCAGGGAGAGAGAGAGAGAGAGAGAGAGAGAGAGAGAGAGAGAGCGAGCGAGAGCGCAAGCACAAACAGGCAAGAGGATTCAAAGAGGAAAGTATAGTTCCTGAGGCCACATCCCTATGAACCCACCTTCTTCAGCCCCATCCCACCTGCCTAGGCTATCACCTAGTAAATCCATTACAATGAGTTTATCAACTGATGAGATTATAATCCTCATGGCCTAAGTACATCAGCTCTGAGCATTGATGCATGAGCTCTTCAGGGGACTTTTTATATCTAACTCTAACCTAAGTGTAGTGATTGTGTGAAGGTTGAATTGGCATGTGTTTCCCTCCTATATTCTGAACCCATTGAGGCTGCTTGGGTCACAGGATCAGGATGTTCTGGTAAAGCTGGGAACTTGGGAATGAGGTTCCCACCCAAGAGTACTAGTCTTCCTCCTTCTCCCCTGGGTAACAGACGGAGCAGCTACATCTATACACCTCACCCTTCCCGGGTGTGGGGAGGGTTGATCACTACAGTAAGAAGCAGGACTGAAGAAAAGGCCCACACCTGTGGGCAGTCAGTCCCAAGAGCTAGGACCAAGACTAGGCCAGCCTCACTTCCTCCTGCCAGACAGATATGGGCAGCAGAGGCCACAAGGAGGTTAGCAGAGGGTGGAGACTCCCAGGGCTGCTCCAGAAGGAACTCTGGTTTCATGAACTCCAGCAGCAATTACCAACTTATTTCCAGAGCAAAGTTTGTAAAACTTCTTTAGAATATGTCATGAGGGATAAAAGCCCCATTTGGGCTGGTCTGTGGGTGCAGAGGGTGTGGAGGGGTCTCCAAAAGCCAGAATGCTACTCAAGACATGGTCCTCCCACCAGCCACCCCACTCACTAGCCAGCAGCACAATGAGGATCTCACATCAGAATGAGAGCGGACTGCATCACGACGCTCACAGCCGATATGAGCTTTGTTTTGTAGCAAGTCTCCCTCCTTCTTGCTTAGAATCTATTTTTTAAATTTTTAATCAGTGATGATGCATAGTTATTGTACATATTTGTGGGGTACGGCATGGCATTTTAATGCAAGTATACAGTGTGTAAAGTCAGATCTGGGTAATTGGCATATCTGTCACCTCCCATGTTTCTTTGTGATGGGAACATTCAAAATCCTCTCGTGTGTGTGTGTGTGTGTGTGTGTGTGTGTGTGTATGTGTGTGTGTGAGAGAGAGAGACAGACAGACAGAAAGACAAACAGACACTGAGGATGGAACTCAGGGGCATTCTACCTCCAAACTACAACTACAGCCCTGTTTTTTTTTATTTATTTATTTATTTATTTATTTATTATTCATTTACTTACTTACTTTTGTTTGTGGTACTGGGGATTGAACCTAGGGGTTTTCTGACTCTGAAGCTACATCTCTTGCCCTATTTTATTTTTAGTTTAAAAGAGAGTCACTAGGTTCCTGAGGTTGGCTTTGAAATTGCAATCCTTCTATCTTAGCCTCCCATATCCTGGGATTACCAGTGGATACCACCATGCCCAGCTCCTTATTTTGTCTTTTGAAATAGGATCTCACTGAATTTCAGAACGCCTTAAGTTGCTGAGGCTTGCCATGAACATGTGGTTCTCTTGATTTCAGCCTCCCAAGTACTGGGATTATAAGTATGTGCCACTCTGCCCAGCTCCAATAGCTACTTTGAAATATGTAGTTAGTTTATGTCAACCACAGTAGTCTTGGTCAACATTCTCCCTGCTGTAGTCCAAAACAACTGACCACACAACTCAGAGGAAGGGAGATTTATTTGCTCACAGGTTTTGGAGATTTCAGGTTAAGTCCATGTGAGGTTTGGGATCTGTGGATCTCAGGCATGAAGGCAGGAAGCAGAGGGAGGGAGGGAGGGAGAGAGAGAGAGAGAGAGAGAGAGAGAGAGAGAGAGAGAGAGAGAGGGGGCGCTGCTCTCACATGATGAAGGGTGGAAGCTAGAGAACAAGCAAAGGAAAAAGAAACTATATATAATCCCCGAGGCCACACTGCTAGGGAGCCACCTTCTCCAGCCATACCTTACCTGTCCAGGTTACCACCTAGCAAGTCCATTACAATGGATTCATCCATTGATGAGATTACAGCCCTCATAACTTAGTTATATCAGCTCTGAACTTTAATACATGAGCTCTTCAGGGGATGTTCTATACCTAACCACAATATCAGATATCCTACTGTGTCATAGAACATTAGAAATTGTTCCTCCTGCTGAATGACACCCTGTACCCATTAACTATCCTCTCTCCGTTACCCTCTACCTCACCCATTCTCCTGCTCCGATAACCACTGCTGTCTCCTCTACTTCCTTGAGATCAACCTTTTTGCTTTCTCATACAAGGGAGAACAAGCACTACTTGTCTTTCTGTGCCTGACTTGATTTACTTTACCTAATGTTCCCCAGTTTCACCTATATTGTTGCAAATGACAGTGTTTCTTTCATGTTTCACCACTGAATAATGTTCCATTTTGTACATGTCCCACATTGCTTTGATCCACTCATCCCTCAACAGACACCACACTTGAGTCCCCATCCTGGCTTTTGTGGCTGAGGTTGCAGTAAACGAGAATGCAGACGTTTCTTCAACTTACTGATTTCCCGTCCTTTGGACACGTACCTGGAAGTGGGATAGCTGGATCCTGTGATAGTTCCTTTTCTAGCTTTCTGAGGAACCTCCCTACCATACTGTTTTCCATACCAGCCGAACTAATTGACATTCCCACCAGCCGGTGAGAGCAGGTCTTGCCTGAGGAAGCAGGGTGTTTTCCTGTGTGCATGGTAGCACACATTTCCTACGTAGTGGTGAAGTGGTGCTCTGGGCGGCCACGGCCTTGGCCTCTGGGTGCCTCACCCTCCCTTCCTGCCCTGTGCTGAGGGTGGTAGGCCTGACCCTTCCCCTGTGCCTGGCCAGGTGATCGCCATGATCAAGGGCCTTCAGGTGCTCATGGGCAGGATGGAGAGCGTCTTCAACCAAGCCATCCGGAACACCATCTACGCGGCCCTGCAGGACTTCGCCCAGGTGACGCTGCGTGAGCCCCTGCGGCAGGCGGTACGCAAGAAGAAGAATGTCCTCATCAGGTGGGTCCGCGCCACCCTGCGTGGGCTCCTAGGCACGGGTGGGGGGAGTTCCAGGCCAGCTCTGGACCTGCAGACCCTTCCAGCAAGTTCTAAGGTGAATTAAGCCTCTCTCTCTGAGCCAGACCCACCGCTGTCCAGCTGTGTGAACCAAGTCAAATGACCTCTCCAAGCCTCAGTGTCCCACGTTTGTAAGATGGGGATAATGGTACCTGCTCCACGGCTATTGCCTGTGGCCGGAAAGTGAGATGATGTAGACATACGCACACCGCAGCAGGGAGTAAGCGGGCCACAGGTGCCGGTTGTTATAAAAGCGCGAAGTGGACACAGGCTTAATTGGACTGGTGGGACTTCTCAAAAACTCCAGTGAGAAAAATAAGCATCCAGCCTCCCCTGAGTCCTGTCCACTGCACGTGCCTACAACGGCACACTCTGGCCTCCAGGGGGTCTCAGAAGCACATGGGATACTTACCAAAATACAGGTTCCTGTTGGGCATGGTGGCACACACCTGAAGCCTCACTTGGGAGGCTGAGACAGGAGGATCGGATCACACATTCAAGGCCAGCCTCGGCAACTTGGCAAGACTCTTTTTTCAAAATGAAAAATAATAACAGGCATAGCGATACATGCTTTTAATCCCAGAATTCGGGTTCCTGAGACAGAAGAATATCTGTTCACAGATAGCCTCAGCTACTTAGGCCCTTCACAATCAGTGAGACCCTGTTTCAAAATGAAGAATAAAAAATAGGGCTCAGGGGTCTAGCTTGGAAGTAGAATGCTCCTGGGTCCAATCTCCAGTACCAGAAAAAAGCAGATTTTTGACCTTTTTTTTTTAGGTTCTAGGGATTGAATCCAGGGGCATTTTACCTGTGAGCTACACCCTTAACCCTATTTTACTTATTATTTTGTAACAGAGTCTTGTTAAGTTGGCTGAGGCTGGCCCACAACCTGTATCCTCTTGGCTCAGCCTCCCAAGTACTAGGATTACAGGCATGTGCCACCACACCTGGCTCTGACTGTACCGAAAATCTCTTCAACTCACATCTTGTAAGTGGGGCTCAGGAAAGAGTACTCCGTAGCACCCCGGTAACTCTAACCCAGGAAGTTGTAGGACCCCACATGCCCTAAAACTACAGGCACCTGGTACTTCCTTCTGGTGGCGTGAGTCAGCCTGAGTCTTGGCTCTTCTCCCCAGCGTCCTGCAGGCAATTCGGAAGACCATCTGTGACTGGGAGGGAGGCCGGGAGCCCCCCAACGACCCCTGCCTGAGGGGGGAGAAGGACCCCAAGGGCGGATTTGACATCAAGGTGCCCCGGCGTGCCGTGGGGCCCTCCAGCACACAGGTAAGCGGCCACAGCATGGGCCAGCTCCCTTCGCTCTGGCCGGCTGGGCCTTGGAGAGCCCTCATGGCTGGGCCACGGGGCAGTGGGACTGGGGCTCCTCGGTCAGGAGGGAAGGGTGGGGCAGCTGCTCTGGTCATATTCTGACATCTTCGTTTGCTCTCGGAAGGAGGACCACTAGTCTAAAATTCAGGAGACCTGGAGTCTAGTCCCAGATACCTGTGTGACCTTGGGTGTGTTACGCAATCTCTCTGTGCCTCAGTTGTCTAACCTGACCAGTAGGGGTGGCAGCATATCTTCCTAGTCTGGCTGTCTCCTGGCCCTATGAAGTTCAGATTCCGAAGGGCAGGAGGAGTTCAAAGTGGGTTCTGTGTGCCTCTGTCTGTCCTTTTTGAATGCACCTAGCACCTTTCCCTGCAGTAGCATCCCACGTGGAAAGGCACAGGTCCTGCTCCAACATGCTGTGTGACCTTGGGCGAGCACCTTGACTTCTCTGAGCTCTGTAACCTGAAAACTAGGGATGAGATTGTGTTGCTGAAAGGACACCACTTTTTCTTATCCCCATCCCCAACACAACTATGGAAAGCCCTGTTGATTCCTAGGGAGATACTCAGAAATATCAGAAATACTCAGAGTAACCAGCTGGAGCTCCTGCACGAGAGGACATTGCCCGTGGCTTTTCCAGAGCTGTCAGAAAATCAAGGAGAGAAACATAACATCAATAATATGGGCCTCAGGGTTCAATTCTTACCTACGTTAGAAGAAGCAGTTCCTGGTCTGGGTTTTGCAGTTCCAAGAAAAGCCAGATGGGTCTCAGTGCGGTTCTGAGAGTCTGACACACAGCATCCCCAGCTGGGCTCCACTTCCCCTGACCTCTGAGCCTGGCTCTGCTCTGAGCCGGGCGCCCGAGGCCCCTCCTGCCCCCGCTCCCTGTGTGTGTGTCCATGTCCGGTGGGACTGGGGCTGGGGGGGCGAGGGGGGATGAGGATTCTCTGCGGCCCCTGTAGTCCCTTGGCTTCAGAGCCCTGGGGGCAGTGAACACTGTTCTTACCTGCGGGTTGTGCGATGTCCCCAGACATCTTCTACAGACAGCTCCTGTAAATCAAGGATCAGAGACCTTTCCAGACAGCACCTTGGCTTTTCTGAGCAGACTTTTCAGGTGCTTCTGAGTCCTCCAACCTGGGTGGGGAAGAAAAGAGATTAGTAGGACATCAGATAAACAGGAGAGAGAAGCTGCAGGTAGAGAAAGAGAAAAGAGGGGATGTATTGTAGGCATGATATGAGACGGGCAGGTCACCCACAGGTGACCACCACATACTGGACATAGGCCCCTGGACAGCCAGAGAGTGCTGAGGAGTCGTGGGAGAAATGCTAGCTTCAGGCGAGCATTTTTCTGCATCACAGAGAGGGACACTGAGGTCCAGAAAGGGGCAGTGACTTGTCCAAGTCGCCGAGTGAGTCTCAGGTGGAGCGGGACAAGAACCCAGGTCTCCTGACGGCCACCACAGGGCCTGGCCAGGGCTTTTGGGACACAGTGGCCATGGGCATCTCACTAGCTGGGCTGTAGACCATCTTCTGTGCTAAGTGGTCTCTTATTAATGCTGGTGGGGACGGAGTCGACCCTCTTAAGGATCAAAGCAGCACTCTCATAGTTAGACGCATCGTGGCCTCCGCAGCGGCTGGGGCTAGATGAATCCTGTGTTTGAGACTCCAAAGACCATCCTTAGGACAGCGCTTCCGAAATCGTAGGGACCAGGTGGCAGCGGTGGGCCGGCTGCAGAGCCGGCGGCCGGGGTTGAGCATCCTGTGGCAGGTAGCTTGCCATGCGTTTCTGTGACGTTAGAAACTGTCAGTGCCAGGTGCCTGGCGGGAAAGATCCATGGGGCAGGTCGAGAAGATAGTGGTTGTTGGGAGGTTGGACCGGCTCCGAGGAGGCCCCAGCAGTCGGGCGGCTTTCCCACCGTATACAATACCTCTCGCTTTTCTCTCTCTTTCTCTTTCTCTCTCTCCCTCCTCCCTGTCTCTCCTACCCTCCCGTTCCCTCTTCCTTCTCTCCTATCTATATCATAGGCCTGCCAGTGGTCCCCGAGGGCATTGTTTCACCCCACTGGTGGTACACAGGGCCGAAGAGGCTGCCGATCCCTGGTACTCCAGCGCCTGGCTGGGTTGGTTGGGTACCCTTCTCCAGGAGGCAGCGGGAACGGACTAGCCTGGCTCCTCCAGGCCCCCTCCAGCCCTCAGATTCAAAGGCACATGTGGGAAGATCTAGATTAGCAGAGAGAACAACCCTACTGCCTTGCGCCCTTTGCACGTAGGGCCCTCTGTAAGCAGGAGTTAACTGTCTAGTAGCCTCCTGTGTAAGTACCAATGTCAACCGCGGTCCACCCAGGATTTTTGGCCGGCGGTGCCATTGCAGCCCAGGCCACCAGGGGGCACCATCACCTGCTCACGACTTTAGAACACAGAGGATCAGAAATTAAAGGTGGTTTGGGGGGAGATGCCTTCTGATCTTAGCCTGATTCCTCTATGCCTCTGAATGTTAGAGCTGAAAGGCACTGGCTGTGCCCCCTCTGTTCAGTAACACAACTGAAGCCCAGAGTGGAGATTGTGTTGCTGAAGGTCACACAGCAAGTCAGCAGCAATACCTTGGCC
This sequence comes from Muscardinus avellanarius, assembly GCF_963383645.1. NCBI lineage: Eukaryota > Metazoa > Chordata > Mammalia > Rodentia > Gliridae > Muscardinus > Muscardinus avellanarius. Next base: position 10,079,859 of record NC_137793.1, read on the forward strand.
TTGAACCTGGGTGTTTTGACTCCCAGTCCAGTGCTCCGCCCACGGTGCCATCTGGGAATGCAGGAGTGACTCTAGAGGGATGTGGAATGAGGTTCTCCTCTGATGCCCTAGCCCTTGGCTGTGCAGGGCCAGCAGGACCCTCTCTCTCCCTGGGCCTTGAACTCCTGGGGATGTCAGGACACCCTGATGGTGTGGGAACCTGGGAAGAAGTTCCCTCCCAGGCTGACCAGTCTCCCTTCCGGATGTTTCCACAAGGGCTGGGGGAACAGCTCAGGCCTGGCATGTATGAGACCCGGGGTTCCATCTCAGGACCACGAAAAGATAAAGTTAGTTACAAATTCACTTCTCCACCCAAACGGGTGCTTCCTAAAACAATTCTTCAGAGTAGAAAATACATACCTACCTGCACACAAAAAAGCACGCTGGCCCCGGGCGAGGGCCAGCCCCTGACCTTTGCTTGTCCTTTCATTTTCAAGCTGTACATGGTGCGTACCATGCTTGAATCGCTCATCGCAGACAAGAGCGGCTCCAAGAAGACCCTGCGAAGCAGCCTGGATGGGCCCATCGTCCTCGCCATCGAGGACTTCCACAAACAGTCCTTCTTCTTCACGCACCTGCTTAACATCAGCGGTGAGCCACCGGGCCTGCGCCCGCGGGCTGGGGGCTCCCACCTCCCAGGGCGACTCGTGAGAATTTGCAAAGACCGTGGATCCAGCGGGCCTATTTTGCTACAAGAGAGTGGAGGGGCCGTGTGTGCGCTTTCTTGGATTGACTTGGGGAGAGAAGAGAGGCCAGACTCGGGGCAGCTGTTCTGACTTAGTGAAATTTGTCTGGTAGATATTTGTGGGTAATTTGTCATAAAGTTCCTGAAAGAGAGTGCTTTGCTCAAAAGCAGCTGCATAAAAATATGACAGCGGGTACCTAGTCAAGTGCGCGTGCGCGTGCGTGCTGGGCCCTCCAACCCCACCTCTCTAAACCAGGCTGCTGAGCAGCACCAGAACCTCACTGCTAATGCCCTTCTCCAAAGAGAGGAGGTTCCCAGGCTGCATCTTGGCCCTGTTAGTGGGACTCTCCACTCTTCCTCTGCTCTTAGTGGGACTTGTATTAGGCTGCATGGAAAAACAGGGCAGGCAGGCAGAAGAGCAGCCTTCGAGCCACAGGAGAACCTGGATGTGTCTGTTGCTGTGGCAGAGTGGTCCTAACAAACAGCCCAGCCTCTCCACTAGCAGTGGCCCAGGCTGGGCTCTCAAGGCCTCTGAAGAGTAAGTGGTCCAGAGCTGAAGGTCAAGGGACCGCAGTGGAGGTGGGCACCTGGGGACTGCTCTTAGAACTGCGCTTCTGTAACAAGAACACTTTTTACATTTTGAGCATGTGCTTTCAGGACGGCTCTGTAGGAGGTTGATGGAACCCTCTGGAACCAGCCCTATCCATGAAGCATTGAAAATGCCATTTCCCAGTAGATGCTGAGGTCACCTCACAGCCCAAGCTGGCAGGCTCTCCAAAGGGCTATTGATGACACACCTGTTCATCTAGCCCCAGGACCAGAAGAGCAGCAGAAGCTACTAAAAGCCAGCGCGGAGGTGCGTGGATGCACTGGCGTAACCCGACTCTCTTCCTTCACTTCCAGAAGCTTTGCAGCAGTGCTGTGACCTCTCCCAGCTCTGGTTCCGAGAATTCTTCCTGGAGTTAACCATGGGCCGGCGAATCCAGTTCCCCATCGAGATGTCCATGCCCTGGATTCTAACAGACCATATCCTGGAAACTAAAGAGCCTTCCATGATGGAGTAAGACCCCCGGGCTGACAAGGTTCCTGGGGTGAGGGAGGCTTGCCAGGTAGCGCCATCCTTTATAGAAGAAAGGGCCACGTGGACCGGTGATGAAGCAGGGTGCCTCCCTGGGGCAGCTCCGGCTAAGGACAGGCCACACGACGTCGTTTGCCCAGCCCGGCAGCTCTCCCCACGCTTGTCGGTCTCACAGTGGCTGTGCTTGGAAAATGATAATTTCTGGAGATCAGGAAATCAATATTCTTAACTGCCACCTGTTTCTTTTTCCCCCTCCTCTTCCCCTTCCTCCTCTTCTTCCTCATCTTTATCCTCCTTTTTGTCCTCATCCTTCTCCCCTCTTTCTTCTTCTTCTCTTTCTCCTCTTCTTCTCCTCCTCCACTTCTTCTTCCTCACCTTCCTCCTCCCCCCTCCTCTTCCCCCTTCTCCCCCTCCTCTCCTTCTTCTCTTTTTCCTCCTGTTCCTCCTCTTCCTCCTCCGTCTCCTCTTCCTCTGTAGTATTGTGGATTAAACTCAGGAGATAGGGTCTCTCTGTGTTGCCGAGAGTCTCCCTAAGTGGCTGCGTCTGCTCTTGAACCTTCAATCCTCCCGTCTCAGGCTCCCAAGTACTTGCCCAGCCTGCTACCCCATTTCTATTGACCCTGGGCTAGGTTCGTTTCTGGCTGTGGTTTAATCAGCATCTGAATTTTTCAAGTCTGCGGGCAGACAGTAGAGTAAGTTCTTCCCTCACGGAGGCATGGAGGGTGGAGAGGTGGCCTTCCTAACTCTGAACCGCTCATCTTTGCACCCAGCCCGGGTGTTTCCCCGGTGAGTAAAATCTCCCTTCCTTAACTGAGAGCTGAGAGAGTGAGCCACAGGCCTTTGTGCCCCTCTGCAGGTACGTCCTCTACCCTCTGGACTTGTACAACGACAGCGCCTACTACGCGTTGACCAAGTTTAAGAAGCAGTTTCTGTACGACGAAATCGAGGCCGAGGCAAGTGTGACGCTTCTTTTCTTCTGTGGTCCTGCCCGGAGATACGGGACTTTTCAGAGCTTTAGCTGTTGGCACCAAGCAGGGGAACTCAGGGGATCTTCTTAATCAAGTGCGACTGTACAGATCCAGACCCCAGCTCTCAGCCTGTCCCCTTTCTCCTCATCCCCAAACTGCTCTGCCCATGAGGGGCTGTGTGATGGGTACGAGCTACCCACCTCGTCTGCCTGCAAACAGTGGCCCTTGGCCAACCCTGGGATGGGGTGCACTCCCAGGGGATGGACCCAGGGCAAGGGCTGTGTGGCCCTGGCAGGTGCTCGGGCCATCTGGGCCAGGCTGCTCTGAGCTGGTTCTTGAAGGGGAGCATGGGATCCGAGTGAACACCCACACCTTAGATCTCTTCCCTGCACGAGGGTCTAGTGTGAATTGTGAAGCCCAGAGTCCAGGGCAGAGAAAATAGTGCTGTACACAGCACCGTGCATGTAGAACACAAGTTCTGCATTATATGAGGGTTGGACATAAAAGATTTGAAAGTATTTGGATAAAGAGTTCACCTTACAGAGCTAAGAACTTAGGAAGAATCAAAGATTAACCTACTAAATACAATCTGGCTCCTTTGATACCCTCATACCCTGACTGCCTGGGCTCCGTCTCTGGTTGCGCCTTGGGCCATTTCCTCCTCTGGCCTTTGCTGGAGGAGGAGGAGGAGGAGGAGGAGGAGGAGGAGGAGGAGGAGGAGAAGGAGGAGGAGGAGGAGGAGGTGGTCGAGGTTGTGGTTCTCTGTGTCTGGTGTGAACCTATCTCCCCTCCCTGAGCCACACAGTCCAACACAGAAGTGATGTAACTCTGGGCTGCCAAGACTTTGTGCATGAAAAACCAGACAGTTAAAGTCTGAAGAAAGGGGCTGTTACATTTCTAATGATGTCTCCATAATCAATTTTGCAAGGCCAGATAAAAATTAGATAGACAGTCCAGGAAGCCTATCCGAAGAGATGGCAGGGGTGGGGTTTGCAGGTTAACCCACTGCTCCGAGTAAGACGGGACACACCGCAGGCCTTTGCACTGCGTGCTCAGGAGCAGCTGCAGGGTAATGGCCGGGGACAAGCACAATGCGAAGGTCGGTTCCTCTGCAGCCCTTTTGAGCTTTACCTTTCTTATCCGTGGACTCACTGAAACCTGGACAACAAAGACCTAAGTCCCCCCACTTCTTGATCCCATGCTCTCCGTTCCCCTCGTAGTATCTTGTTCTAGGACACAGTTTGTGCAATCCCCCCAGCTGCCCCTTTAGTTACATCGGTTTTTGCGATAAAGCTAGACAGACAGCACTGACATCTGCTTCCTCTTCTCCAGGTGAACCTGTGTTTTGACCAGTTCGTCTACAAGCTAGCAGACCAGATCTTTGCCTACTACAAAGCAATGGCTGGCAGGTAGGAAGGCCCCAGAGTGACTGAGGAGCAGCCGTCTTCACTAAGACCAGCACCCGGAAGGCAGGGTTTTCTGGTGCAAAAGCTCCTGCCTACTTTAGCTCCTAGGGAATTATGGGCCTGGGCCGGGTGCTAGAATACATTGGAAAACAGGCAGATATGAGATAACCGCCTGGAACCTGCAGTCCAGCAGGAGTGCAGATGTGGATAAACGCTGACGAACGCACGGTGACCGGGGAGGTGCGTGCAGTCTGTGAAGGGAGACCTCACAGGACCCGAGAATTGATTTATGGTGGTTGAGCCTGATCGAGTCCCTCGGGAGAGGAACTCGAAAGCCATCGTAGGGAAGCAACACTGAGGAGTTAGTAAAACCAGGTGAAGAATGGGACAGGAACCAGCAGGCAAGAGGAACTTATGGTGCAGAGCCTCCTGTAGCTGGAGTATAAACATAACATCTGCCTGGATGGGGTGGTGAGAGGTTCACTGTGAGTTCTTCAAGTTAGTCGTAGTCACAGCCAGGAGAGAGGGCAGGCTGCCTGGAGATGCTGGACAACTGGTAGCGCCAGGTCCTGCTGGCTTCGTAGGCATTTATCTTGGGAAGACTTTTGGAAAGCCACAGAATGGTTTCAAAAGAACAAGTGAAGCCTGACATTGTGGTGCATGCCTATAATTCTAGTACTTGGGAGGCAGAGACAGGAGGGTCACAGGTTCAAAGCCAGCATCAGCAACATAATAAGACTCTCAGCAACTTAGAGAGACCCTGTTTCAAAACAAAAACAAAACAACAAATACACACACACACACACAAATATATATATATATATATATATATATATATATATATATATATATATATGTGGCTGGGAGTGTACTTGGAAGTAGAATGACCAAGAGTCCAATCCTTAATACCCCCCCTCCACAGAACAAGTAACTCAATTTGCTTTTTAGTTTTAAAAGTTGACTTTTTTAAAAGTATAAAAGCTGGGCGTGGTGGTGGCGTACCCTTGTAATATCAGTACTTGGGAGGCTGAGACAGGAAGATTTCGGGTCAGTGGTTGGCCTTAGCTACTTAGTGAGGCCCTCCGCAGCTTAGTGAGATCCTGTTTCAAAATAAAGAAGAAAAAATCGGGCTGGGGGGGTGGAGCTCAGAGGTAGAATGTCCCTGGGTTCAATCTCTAAAACCAAAAAATCATAATAATAATTAAACAGTATAGGTGTAGCAAGATTGGGTGTGAATAAAGCAGAGAGGAAGCCTGGGAAGAAGCCCAAGCCAGAGACGCACCAAGCTTTACAGGTTCACTGATATCGCCAGCTTATTCTGGCTTAAAGTCCTATGAATTCCTGGGTTTTAAGAACCTGTGGCGTAATTGGGCATGGCGGCTCAGGCTTGTAGTCCTAGTACTTGGGAGACTGAGACAGGAGGATCTCAGGTTTGTGGCCAGCCTCAGCAACTTAGTGAGACCCTGTTTCAAAATAAAATAGGGCCAGGGGTATAGCTCAGGGACCTGAGTTTATGCTCCAGTACCACAAACACAAAAAAAGAAAGAGAAAACAAAAGAAACAAAAAAGAAAAGAAACCCTGTAATCGTCCAAAAATATCCTCCAAACTCACATTTCCTATGTATTTCTAGTCTTATTAGAAATGCAAACATAAGGGCAGTAATTCCAAGGAGAGCCCCTTTCCACGCTTATTTTTCTTTCTGTGAAAAGTATTAGCTCCACTTGTGCCTCTGAAAGCCAGAATTGCTCTGATATATTTCAAACGGGAGCAGATGTACGGCCCATGCAAGCTGCCGTGTGCTGTATAGAAAGTGGGCAACTCTGAGCCTAAGGCGAGCGTAGGAAGTGTATCCTTAGGATTCAAGAAAGCATAGACACTCCCTGTCACCAAGTCTTCCCTGAAGTGTGAACAGATTGGAAACATTGCGGGTCTGACCCTGACCTGGGCTGCCGGGACAGACCTAATTCTGAACATTTTGACCCAATGTCTGCAGATCTGAACATGTTGACCCAATGTCTACAGAAATAAACTTGAGCTTTTAAACCCTGGACCTTTGTACATTTCATTTATAAAATATTCTCGTCTGAAATAAGACCCTTAGTAAACATCCTTCCCTATCAAATTGGCAATTGGACTTTTTAAAAGGGCGGGTGGCACACACTTGTAATCCTGACATTTGGAGGCTGAGACCGGAGGATGGTGGATAGCCTCAGCTACTCTTTGAGGCTATTCACAACTCAGTGAGGCTCTGTTTCAAAAAAAAAAAAAAAAAAAAAAAAAGACTAAAAAAAGGGCTGGAGGTATAGCTTGGAGGTACAATGCCCCTGGGTCCCATCCCCAGTACTGCAATAAATAAATAAATAAATAAATAAATAAATAAATAAATAAATAAATAATAGTAATGGGAAATTCAGAGAAAGCACAGGATGGAAAGACATCCTAAACAAACAAAAAAAGAGAGCTACAAATGGAGTCCATATTATGTCATTTCCAGTTGTCCAGTAGCCATGTTTTAGAAAGGAAAAAGAAACAGGTAAAATTAACTTAGATCATATATTTGATCTAACTCCGAAATACTATAACAGTGCAATCAGTATAAAAATTATTAAAGAGAAAGATTTCCTTTTTTTTTTTTTAATTTGGAAACAGGGTCCCTTAAACCAGTGCGGCTGGCTTCGAACCTGCACTATCCTCCTGTCTCCGCCTCCCAAGAGCGGGGATTACAAGCGTGTGCCACACCCAGCAGATTTCCTTCTTCATTTGTTCCTTTGCCTTCAAAATATCCTGTGTATTTTATAGCACATTGTATTTGGACCAGCTTCCTTCAAATATTCAATAAGCATGCGTGGCTGGTGGCTACGATGTTGGATGCCAATTTAGATTATGTCTCTTTCTACTTAAAACCTCTAAATGGCTTCCAGTTATGTCTAGAGTACATCTCACCCCTCCCCTGGGCCTCATATGGCCCCATGGGATCCAGCCCCCAGGCTAACATGATAGTTATTTTTGTACTAGACTTTACAGCATACTCTACCCTCTGTCCATACTCGCCATCTTCCCTTTTATCAAACAAACCAAGCTTTTTGTGTCCCTGATCATCTTCTCCAAAGCCTACCATTTTCATCATTCACGTCTCTGTCCCACAAAACCTCTGTAGAGACTTCCCCTGACCTCCTAGCCCCAGAGAATCCCACTTTATGGTTTTCAAGGCACTCATTATTCTGTAATCTGTACCTTAATGTTGAAGATGACAATTGTACACCTAAGTCATACGGTTATTGTGAGAATAAAAGTGAGTGTGTGTGTGTGTGTGTGTGTGTGTGTACGTGTGTGTATTGTCTGGTGAAAAGTAAACACTATATTCAGATACGTAAGATGGCATTCCGTGGTAGATCTGAAGTGGGTGTAGCCGAGCTATGGGGAACCCCTCACCGCCATGCTTACCAGCCCTGTTTAACTCCCGTCCTTTCCAGTGTCCTGCTAGATAAACGTTTTAGAGCTGAGTGCAAGAACTATGGAGTCATCATTCCGTACCCGCCGTCCAACCGCTATGAGACGCTGTTGAAGCAGAGACATGTCCAGGTAGGTGAATGAAAGCTGGGGGAGGCGGGAGTGGGCAGAAGAGAGAGTCATGGAGTGTGGAGGTCAGAAATCAGGACTCGGTGCTGCCTGCCCTGGGAGTAGCCTGGTGTGGAGTTCTGAGCAGAGATGGAACACAGCCTCGGCATCTTAAAAACAAGAACTCCTTTGATGCAAGCTGGAAGCATCTTCAATCGCCTCTAGCTCATTTCTGGCACGTAGCGGCCACCACAGCCTTTGTCCTGCCATGATAGGCTCAGCCTCCCTCTTTCCTTAGCAAGGCTGTGCAGAGATGGCTCCATCCCTGAACAGGGCCTGATACTGGGTAAGTGAAGGATCTCATGTTAAACCAGGGTAGAATTTATGGTTTGTTTATATGGAGTGGTTCTGTTAACATTTGGCCTCAGATGTAGGCGAAATAGCACAGGAGCTAAGACATAATATCCTCCTTTAAAACTTTCAACATAAACCCGGCATGGTGGTGATGGCCCGTAATCATAGCATCTTAATCAGGAGGGTCTCAGGTTCAAAGTCAGCCTTAGCAACTTAGTGAGGTTCTTAGCAACTTAGCAAGACCCTGTTTCACAATAAAAAATAAAAAGGGTTGGAGATATAGCTCAGAGATCGAGGCCCCTGGGTTTAATCCCTACTACAAAAGAAAAAAGGAAAAGAAAAAGACTGTTAATAGAGCCAGACAGACGCCATACGCACACCCCAGTTGCATTTGACCTCTCCCTTCCCTCGCTGTTGGCCAAACTGCTGGCGAAATGGCCTTGATGCTCTATCTCTGTATATTTGTTTTATGGTCTCTGGTCCTTCAAAAAGGACAAAGCGGGGACCAAGAAAATATTAAAAAAATAATGTTTACCTGGGAAGCCCTGACATCCTCGTCTTTGGAGAAATCCAAAGGAAATGAAAAATCCTAACAGAAAAAAGCCCTTTTCACCATGGTTGACTCAAGGGCTCGCGGAGACCTCTGCTTCAGCCACTCAGAAGATCATTGCCATCACAAACAATGCAGCCACACGATGTTAAATACTGGGGTTTTACGTGCACATCAGATGTTCTATGGGGCCCTAGTCAGTAGGCAGAAAATGTATCCTAAGAGGGAAAGAGAAAGAAATAATAGTTAAGAATAATCACTTGGCACCTAGCAAAGTACAGAGCACACAGCAGGTACTTAGTAAATGTTTATCGTTATCTCCACGGCATCTTAATAATGTCCATGTGCATCCCAGTGGAAATTATCTTAAGTTATATTTTCCACCCTTTAATCAGCCCCGCATCCTCTGGCTTTTAAGTTCACTCGCATGGAGGAGCAAAACAGACCCTTGCTGAGGCGGCCGCTGTTCCCTGGTGACGTGAACTGAGCACAGGGAAGATGCGGGGAGAACCTCGGGGCTAAATTTAGGATGTCAGAAGAGGTATTACCAGGCAGCTGGGGCCTGCTCAGAGCTCTTTCTACAGGCTGCATGGATCCTGTTTTGCCTCAACTGAAAAAATATAGAGGGGGGGGGAGACATAATACAATATATATATATATAATCGAGAGTACAGGGAAAGCCAAAAAATAATATAATAACATTTATGATGACTAATATTTGACCATATTTGGACCTCTTTCCCCATCTCATACATATATTTCGCACATATATAGTGAGTGTGAATACATATGTGTGTTAACATATATACTTTTTTCCTAACCATTTGAGAGTAAGTCACAGGTACAACTTTCACCCCTGCATGGCTCAGCCTGTATTTCCTAAGAACAAGGATGCTCTGTTAGAAAATGAAAATTAAAGTCCCATGCTTAGGAAATTCATTTGTGTGTGCACGTGGGGGAGTACGAGGCCTTGAGCCCAGGGGTATTCTACCTCCAAGCTACACCCCCAGACCTTTTTATTTTTGCTTTTGGAAACAGGGTCTCACGAGGCTGCTACCTAGTAAGAGTCTTGCCACCTTGCTAAGGCTGTCCTCGAACCTGTGATCCTCCTGCCTCAGCCTCCCACACACAAGAATTATAGGCATAAGCCACCATACCTGGCTCAGGAAATTTAACAATGCTGTTTTCTACAAACAGCAGCCCCCATTTGTCCCAGTAATGGTTTTTATAATTTTAATCCCATCTGCCCCTCACGCTTTGCGTTTAGTTGTCAGGTGTCTGTGTGCTCTTGAATACACTTTTTTGGTCCATTGTGGTTATTCATCGTGGAGAGGTTCGCGGCGCTGTAAAGCACACGCACACGGCGCTGGCTGTGTTTCCCGCTGCCCGACCTTCAGACATGTACATAGCATTGATTGAATTGTTTCCTTCAGTGGTTCCCCTCTTTCCCTCCCCGCTCCCCTCCCTCTCTCCTACTGGTCTCCCTCCTTACTCACCTGAAGTTCCTCTTGTTTCCTCTTTTCTCTCTCGCTTCCACACATGAAAGAAAACATATGACCCATGACTTCCTAAGACTGGCTGATCTCACTCAGCATCCCATTCTCTAGTCCCACCATCTTCTGCTCCATCTAAAGAAGCTCTCTCTTTCTCCCCGCCACCAGCTCTTGGGTAGATCCATCGACTTGAACAGACTGATCACGCAGCGCATTTCTGCTGCCATGTATAAATCCTTGGACCAAGCCATCAGCCGCTTTGAGAGCGAGGATCTGACCTCCATCGTGGTAAGAGCTGGGCCGGGAAGCTTTCTACTCTTGGATGCTTCAGACTAGAATTCTTGCTTGCTGGGGATTGTTGTTCCTGATTCTGGGCAAGTTCAGGAGAAGTGGTGGGTCTCTTCCCATCTGAACAGAGCAGGGGAGGGAGAGACGGACTTAACAGAGTGAAAATATTCTCACCCTCCTGTTTGACTAGGGAAGAGGGATGGGGAGTGGAGAGGGAGCTCCGCAAGCTTGCTAGAGATGGCCAACCCTCAGGCACAGCTAGCTGTCCTTGGGAGAGGCAGAGCTGAGCATGTGCTTAGCAATCTAAGAGGCTGGAGGAGTCGGCACCATGAGGTCAGCTTCATGGGTGAGCAGTTAACACCAGCATGGCTCTGTGGTAGGTTTATGGCTCTCTGTCACCATCTTGAAATTCTTCACAATTCTTTAATGTGAGCTCCCAAGTATTCATTTTCCACTGTGCCCTGTAGACTCTGAGGTCATTCTTGATGCCCAAGCATGGACCAGGCCTGACCCCTTCTCCTAAGGGGTCTTTGAACTGCTCCCTGTTCAGTCTCTCCAGGAATTCTCTGTCTTGATCCACTATTTGCCGGGCTCTGCACCAACAGAGCGCTGGAGGACGTGTTGAAAAAATGCCCTGGCGACTTTATTCCTGGTCTTGAAGAGGTGAGAGGGCACGAGGCAAGAGAGCCAACTCCCCAAGTGAAACTCAGCTCTTCCTTTTATTGCAGGCTCAGAGTTAAGACTGGGTCATGGACTGTCTCTTGTTAGGGGAGCGTGGAGCATTGTGTTAGAAATGCTTTAGAAGATACATTATTATCTGGCAGTTTTGCAAGGGCAGCACAGAGGTCTTCGGCTCCCTCCTTGGGGCGGACTTTAGCTCTTAATCACAGCAATCAAAAGATGTAGTGACACAGAAGGAAACAGCTTAGATAATGAACGGGGCGTGGAGGTCACTCTCTTCAATTCTCTGAAGAAAGGCAATCTTCTGCCAAAGCAAGCAAAAAGCTCTAAATCCTTGAGCCCATATATTTTAGACTTGGAACAGTTTCCCACAACTACTTTTTAGGCGAACCAAAGGAAGACCCTAATAAGGCAAAAGCAGGTGAGTCGAAGGAATGCAGGAAATTAAATTTGTCACTATTAAAATACCAGAGTCATAACTGTTGTGGTAAGACCCACCGATGCTAAGATCAGCAGGAAGAAACTGAGAAGAATATTGTGTAATTCCTCTTAGTGATATTCCTAGAGGAGAAAAATCTATAGAGAAAGGTAGCGGGGTGGTTGCCAGGAAAAGGGGGGGTTAGTGTCTAGCAGATAGAGAGTTTTATTAGGGCAAGATATCTTTTCAGAGGTGGACAGTGATGGTGACTGCACAGTATTGTGAATGGTCTTAATGCCACAGGCTGTACTATAAAAATGGTACATTTTATACACACGCACATACACATATCTCTTTTTTTATGGTACTGGGGTTCCTGGAAGCCCTTTTACCTTAGGGCTACACTCCCAGACCTATTTTATATTGTTTTTATTTGGAAACAGGGTCTCTTAAGCCAGAACGGCTGGCTTCGAACCTGCGCAATCCTCCTGTCTCTGCCTCCCAAGCGCGGGGATTACAATCGTGCACCACCACGCCCGGCCACATATCTCTTTGTAGTTGAAAAATTACTCAACTCAGAAACCAAAAAAGAACTTTGAGGAAAAGTAAGATATTACATACTCTCAAAACTATCTCCCCCAAGATATTTATGAACCACAAAGGGGAGCAGAGTAACTCTGCAGTGGAGAAATCTGATAGGCACCACCTAACCATGCATGCATCAAGGTCAACATCGCCAGTCCTGAGGTAGGGTCATTGTTGATGTCATGTGCCCTTGGCACAGTGTATGATGTCTGTCTCATTAGGAAAATATCAGATAAACCTAAATCAAGCATCGTGTTCTTTAAAAAAAAAAATCAAGTGAATGACATTTTTTTTCAAAAATGACAGATCATGAAAGGCAAAGAAAAAGTCTGGGAAATGTAGAAATTAGATATGAATGACAACTACATGCCACGTGGAATCTGGGATTGAGTCCCAGAATGGCAAAAGGGTCTTAGTGGAAAAACAGGTGATACCTGAGTAAAGCCAGTCATTCCCTTAGTAATATTCTATCAAAGTTAGTTTCCTGTGTTGGATAATGGTATGATAGTTTGGCAAGATAGGAATGTTGAGGATATACAGGTTATGATATTTTACAATTTCAAAGTCTAAACGAGTTTATAGGGTTGGTTTGTTTGTTTGTTTGTTTGTTTGTTTGTTTAAGGGAACATAGTGGTAAAAACAAACTAAGAACTAGAACCCCTGAGGCAGACAGGCCAAGTGTGCCAGGCCTGGCCTGGCCACCTACTAGCCAGTGATATTGGGCAAGTTTTCTATCTTCTCCAAACCCATTTCCTCATCTCAAAAGTGGAGAAAATATTAGAATTCACCTCGGGTTATTAAGGAGATCTGGAAAGAATTTGGCATATTTTCTAGTGTTTAGTAAACAATAAGTAGTAGCTTATTAAAAAGAGAAGTGGCACACGCTTGTAATCCCAGTACCTGGGAGGCTGAGACAAGGAGGATCACAGGCTCATAGCAGCCTCAGCTACTTAGTGAGGCCCTACACAACTTAGTGAGACCCTGTTTCAAAATAAAGAATAAAAAATAGGGCTGGGGGTGTAGCTTGGAGGTAGAATGGCCCTGGGTTCACTCTCAAGTACTGCAAAAATAGAAAAAGAAAGGAAGAAAGAAAGAAAGAAAGAAAGAAAGAAAGAAAGAAAGAAAGAGAGAGAGAGAAATAAAGAGAAATAAAGAAAAGTAAAAGCTGGGCATGGGGTGCACGCTTTTTTTTCTTTTTTTTTTTTTTTTGGTGGTACTGGGGTTCCTGGAAGCCCTTCTACCTCTGGGCTACACTCCCAGACCTATTTTTATATTTTTATTTTAGAAACAGGGTCTCCTAAGCCAGCGCGCGCGGCTGGCTTTGAACCTGGCGATCCTCCTGTCTCAGCCTCCCAAGCGCGGGGATTACAAGCGTGCGCCACCACGCCCGGCGGTGCACGCTTTTAACCCTAGTCCTTAAGAGGCTGAGACACTGAGACAAGAGGATCACAGGTTTGAAGACAACTGCAGTGACTTAGTGAGACCCTGTTTCTAAATTTAAAATAAAATAGGTCTGGAGGTATAGCCCAATGTAGGAGGGCCCTGAGTTCCATCCCACTACTGTCAAAATAAATAAATAAATAAATAAATAAATAAATAAGGCATGGTCAACCTGAAAACTCATTGTTGAGAGGGAGGGAAAGGGGAAAGTGGGGCGGGCATCAAGCACTGTCTGAATGTATGCCATTTCCAATATGATCCACATAAAAATTAAAAAGAGAGAGGAAAAGAGGAAGAAAAGCATCACTATAATCCGATCCTTGAACAGGGAGTTTTCAGCAGGACTCTGTAGCAGGACTCACCCCAGTCCTCTACTTGAGTCACGTCAAGAAACTATATAATAGGACATGTTTTGCAAGAAAGTCATTTATTTGGTCACCTGTATTTTGAGAAGTAGTTTTTCTTTGTTTATGCCAAGATGCCACAGCATGTTTTACTAGAAAATCATTTGTTGGGCCACCTGTATTTTGGAAAATAGTTTTTCTTTGTTTATACCAAGTTTTTGGCAGTGACTTTTTCCAAGTGGTGGGAGTGTGTGTGTGTGTGTGTGTGTGTGTGTGTGTGTGTGTGTGTCCCCGTGTCCATCCATAACCTCTTCTGACCCTCTCGAGTGGGAGTTTGGGTGTGTGTGTGTGTGTGTGTGTGTGTGTGTGTGTGTGTCCATGACCTGTTCCGACCCGTCAAGAGGCACTGAATGTTCTCTTCACTGGGAACGAAGTCGGAACAAGCAGTCAAAACCCTTGTTTATCAGGTGAGGCTGCAGCTCCCCCAGAACACCGCTGGTGGCCTGGGAATGGCTGGAACAGGGTCCTCAGGGGCACTCTCCTGGGTCAGGACCAGTAACGAATGGAGGAATGTGCCCTTCCCTCCACCGTCCAAACTCCAGCCCGAGTTGGAGAAGCGGCTGGGTTCTCAGCCAAGAGAAGTTGCATAGACTTGGGGGGCTGGTCGCTCTGGTTTTATACAGCTGAGCACACTGGCAAGGTCTGATGCTGAAGTTGAAAATGGGCACCTGCTGGCTGAGTTTTGCATGGGCCGCGTGGTGTATTTGAAATGTGGAGCCAATGTCTCACATCCAGAAGAATCCAGATTAAAACGCCAGCGCCGGCACCTCAGGCTGGCTCAGAGGGCGCCAAGTGGCGGACATGACCACTCGTGCCCTTAGCTGGGCCAGAAGCAGAGCACTGGTGGCATGCTGGAGCCCTGGGTGTGACCTCCCAGGCCGAGCTGTACCTGAGCTCCCAAGCCCAGTATTTCCTACCTGCCCAAGGTCACCTTCAGCCTGAACAACCTTTCCTTCTTTTAAGCTATTCTTGTTGGTTGATTTTTTTTTTTTTTTATCATGGTGTTGAAAAAGCTGACTAAAAACACTTGTCGCAGTGTGGTTTGGCAATTCTGCCCCCTCCTCAGAAGGGACCGTCCTCTCCTGCAGCCCCAGGGTCCCTGGACCTCACGCGGGAGCTGGGTCCGTGATGTGGCACTCACCCGGTTGTCTCCCTGGCAGGAACTGGAGTGGCTGCTGGAAATCAATCGGCTCACGCACCGGCTGCTCTGTAAGCACATGACGCTGGACAGCTTCGACGCCATGTTCCGGGAAGCCAATCACAACGTGTCGGCCCCCTACGGCCGCATCACCCTGCACGTCTTCTGGGAGCTGAACTTTGACTTCCTCCCCAACTACTGCTACAATGGGTCCACCAACCGGTAAGGGAGGCCCTGTGCCAAGCGGGGCGGGGGTCCCGGTGCTCGCCCACTAACCTGTGCTAGTTGGGCCCAGAAATGTGTCTCTCACAGCCCCTCTTGGGTTGCATGCTGGGGGAGAAGATGTCCCGGATGAGCATGCGCACGTTATCCAATCACTGTAGATGTCCTGCGGCAGGGACTAAGGGCCTTGGAGCAACACGGCCCAGGGCAGCGGCAGTGTGTACCCTGGGGAAGTAATGCTGTAGTCATGATGCAGAGGATGTATGGGCTAGCATGGAGCAGTGGAGGAGGATTCCAGGCAAAGTAACCGAGGAGTTGAGAAGGTGGCCTGGTTCCCCAAGTGGAGTAGAAGATGGTGCTCTGAAAGATAAAACAATCATCCCAGTCCTTGCGAAGTTGAGACAGGAGGATCAGAGGTTCACGGCCAGCCTCGGCAACTTAGGCCCTTAGGAACTAAGACTGTTTCCGAATATAAAGTTAAATAGGGGTGGGGATATACCTCAGAGGTAGAATGCCCTGATCCATTCACCCATACCACCAAAAAAATAAAATAAAATAAATAAAGCCCGATGCAGGAGGATGTAGGAGGGAGCAAGAAGGAATATACCTTGATGACTCCGTAGGCCAGATTAAGGTCCTGCATTTGTGTACCTGGAAGAGTTTGAGGAAGGGTTCTGCTGTGATCACACTGGGCATTCGTAAGGCCAGCCGCATGTCTGGACGTGTGCGTGCAAGATACATTCACATGCAGAGCACGTACATTCATGACCGTGGTCCTTGCTTTTCACAAGTCACACACAGCCCTAGACCGGGCACTGGGACAGACAACACCTGGCACCGGCATCCCCACAGAGCAGGTGGAACAGTTAACCCCGTGTCCACGCACAAAACAAGTACCAAAAGATGTGCAAAGATGCACACCTGCAGGTCCTCTCGGTACCCTGGGGCCTGGCTCAGGGTTGTGTTAGATGAATTTGTGTTGAATGAATGGAAATGTGGCAAGAATCCACAAACACGCCTGAGTTTACTATACTGACTGAGACAGACTTCCAGTTCTATGAAGGTTTAGGATTTGGGGTGCACTTGAGCAGCAAATGTCGGCCCAGGACACAGATGCATCTAGTTTCTACTTGCTGTTGTACAGCCCATAAGCTGAGAATGGTATTGACATCTGAGGATGCTCAGGAGGAAAAATCCGAAGAATAATAATACTCAGTGGCACATGAGAATTGCTGGGTGTCCATGGGTGGGATGGGACCCCACGGAGCTCACTCGTCTGCTGTTGTCTGCAGGTGCTTGCTCGGCAGCAGAGCTGTGAACTGGCAGCTTAGGCCATCTGGCTTGCATGACTTCAAATTCTACTCTGTAGAAAGAGTTTGCTGATCCCACCTCTTGACACCAAAATGGAGTTGGAGGGAGCCCAGAGAAGGCCATTGCAGGCCCAGCCCACTCTGACTTCTTACTCACTACCCCCCAAGCAGCAACAAGCCTGAATGGAGCCTGGGATTCAGGCCTGCAAGTTCTCCCTTTTACAGAAAGGATAGAGAAGAAGGGAGTAAATGTTGAATGAGAGGCTGCCCAGGGAGTTTGTACCTTTGTAAACAGCCACCCAGAACCTGTGCGGTCGTGCCAGTGTGAACCTTCACGGGATCAAGGAGGCTCCCGCTGTCTTGTATCTCATGAAGGCCATGGCCAGGACCCTGTTGACCCCTTCCCTGTCTCTTTCATTCTAGTTTTGTCCGAACCGCCATTCCTTTCACCCAAGAGCCTCAGCGCGATAAACCCGCCAATGTCCAGCCTTACTACCTCTATGGGTCCAAGGTAAGTGGTCCTGCCCTGCCCTACCCATGAATAGGTGAGTTAGAAAAAGCAGATAGAAAATCCAGGGGCCTACAGGTCAAGGGGCCACAGCGAGATCAGGCAGAAACCACTGCGAGTGTTTATGTTCATCTTTATTCATGCACGGCGAGCAGGGCTGGGGAGGACGCAGAGCTTGGGGCTGGGCCGGTTCTGTGAGGGGTGGCAGGGAGGGCAGCTCCGGGCTTCTCTCCTTGGCGCCCCATGCCTCTCAGCTCATTCACTGTAATACTGTCGGGTGATTCTGGGATTTTGTGCTCCGGGGCTTTGCAGATGGGAAGAAGTGGGCAGATGGAGTGTGGGGGACAACAGCGGCTGGCCGGAGCTAGAGCCGAGAGGCAGGTCTTCGCCCATCTCACTGCCCCGTCTGTCCACACGTTGCACATCCTGATGCACCACCCCCTTTTACATGGTGTCCTGTTCTAGTTGTCAGTCCTGTCTTCCCTTAAAGAAAGCCACCCAGAGGGAAAAAAATGTGTCACCCGCCAAAAAAAGAGGCCAATGTTTTTCTGTCTTGTGGAGTAAAAATGACCACCAGGGATGCCCTATTTAAAAAGTAAACGCAGCTGGACCTAGACAAAAAACTGGCATGCTGAATCCAACAGTGGGAGAGAGGGTTCTGGAGTAGGTGGGGGCATGGGCTCCGGGAGCGTGGGGGCCAGGGCGCGTCCCCCCTCCTTGGGCCTTGCCTCTCGTGGTGCAGGGGAGCTCGTAGGACTGTGTGGGAATGGAGCAGTTTTTCTCCCTAGATCTATTCAAGGCAATTTTCTCAAACCGAGGGAAGCTAATACACGGCATTTGGGGTGGCTCACCACTGTGACTTTGGCCAACACTGACTCACACAGTAAAATCCTCCCCTTTCAGTTCTCTCTCAATCCTTAGATACATCAAGGGGAAAGACTTGTGTCACTGCTAAGGTGTCTGTCATAGCTCTCCAACACCGGCTGAGCCACTTTTTTATCAAACACAAGAGACCAGGTCTTAAGTTCAGGGTCATGAGCAGGCAGCGGTAGCGAAGTCAAATTTACTATTATTCTGTTCTCATCGTCTTTATTTGTATCTCTTCCCTTCTCAAGGGAGTGCTGGTTTCTCATTTATGGAGTGATCTAAGGCTACCTTCTCAAAGGAGTTTAATATAAAATGAGTCAGTGTAAAGAACAAACGTTTTAGTAATCGTAAACAGCTGAAGCTGACTGTGGTGGTACACTCCTGTCATTCTAGTACTTGGGAGGTTGGGACAGGAGGATCGCAGGTTCAAAGTCAGCCTCAGCGACTTAGCAAGGCCTTCAGCAACTTAGTGGGATCCTGTTTCAAAATAAAAAAATAAAATAGGGCTGGGGGTGTAGCTTGGCGATAGATGCCCCTGGGTTCATTCCTCAAACACACACACACACACACACACACACACGCTGGGCACAGTGGTCCATGCTTATAATCTCAGCTACACAGGAGGTTGAAGCAGAAGGATCACAAGTTGGAGGTTAGCCTGGGCAACTTAGCAAGACTTTGTCTCAAAATAAGAAAAATAAAAAAGGGCTTGGCATGGTGGCACATGCTTGTAATCCCAGCATTGGGAGGGTGAGACAGGAAGATCGCGGTTCATGGACAGCCTCAGCTACTTAGTGAGGCCCTTTGCAACTCAGTGAGACCCTGTTTCAAAAAAAAAAAAAAAGAATAAAAAAAATAAGGTTGGGGGTATTTCTCAGAGGCAGAATGCCCCTGGGTTCCATCCCCAGTACTGCAAAAAAAAAAATTTAAACAAACAAATAATAATAAATAAATAATTAATTAATTAAATAATAATAAATAATTAAATAATTTAAACAAAAATAAATAAACAAATAGATAACTAAGATCTAGAGATACAGCTCAGTGATATAACACCCCTGGATTCAATCCTCAGTACTGCAGATGATGATGATAATGATGACAGTTCATGGTTTAAAACATAAATGAAAACGGATAGGGTGTGAAGCGGTGTGCGCTTGCTCAGAGCTAGAAGACACCCCCGGGTAGGCTTCTCACTCTTGGCCGAATGGCGTGTGACCGAAGGCGTAGCTCAAGGAGCCCGTGCGCAACCAAGACACTTCCTTTAAGTATTGTGTTTTATTGAAGCCATGCAAATGTCTACTCTCTAAATGTTTCATTTAATATTAATATAATAATATGATGCAAATGTTTACTTCCTAGATGTTTCATTTACTATCAGTATAATGCGTTTGGTTCCTAACTGGGGATGGAACCTGTTTAGGAAATACTGTGCTGGCTCCTCACACACCAGGGAATGTATGTTTTCCCGCTTGGGAAGCTTCCTCATTGACCATTCGTCCAACCCACTGACCTTGGAGGGGGAGAAATGGGGAGTTTATAGATACATTTTTACAAACAATCTACTGTGAAGAGGGCTCTAGGCTACATGATGGGTGCCATCTCCTCGCCGCTCTCACTCCCTGAAGGGAGGCAATATGGCGGGTTGGTCCCCTCCCTCCCCGGGTAAGGCTGCAGCGTGGGCGACCCGGGCCCCCCCGGGACCATCCAGGTCAGCTCCGGAGTTCTTGCGTGGCAGTTCTACCAGGGGGAGCCCCTGCAGGTCTTCCTCCCTCTGCCCGAGGGCGGGGGCCTCGTCTGGCCATCTCACCAGCCCGTTGGCTTCCTCCATGTGCCCGGCTCTGTATGACCACCGAGGCTCGTGGCAACGGATGCACCAGAACTGGAGACAGATGAAGGCCAAGACAGCCGTGAAGCAGGCCAGCAGGATGGCCATCAGCACCCAGAGGGAGAGCTGCGGGTCCACCAGGGAGCTCCCGGCAGCCAGCGGACTCTTATCCAAGGTGTGGAACATGGTGCAGTAGTGCCTGTAGGGGAAGACAGTCTTCTTACAGCTGATGCAGAGGAAGTAGAGGGTGGACGGGGCGAGGTGCTCCAGCACCAGGGAGCTGATGGTCCGAGGCACCTTCTCCTCGTGGTGGAAGCTGTAGCGAAGATAGCCAGAAAAGATGCTGTTCCAGTTGGGCCTGTACATAACATGGTAATAGTCCTCCAGGCAGGGCTCCGAGGACGACCAGGAGATGATGGCGCCCGTATAGGAAACGTTCCCAACCTCGATGTTCATCTCGATTCTGGAACCGGAATCAAAGCGGACAGTGACATCCCCCTCCTTAGATAGGTGATTTTCATAAGCACGGACAAGAAAATGGAGGCCCAGAGGTTACGTGACTTAGCGAAGCCAGTGATGGAGTGGGAAGGCCAAAGTGTAAACCAGGCCCATCCTGGGCCAAAGCTGGCGGCCTCTGGCCTGAAAAAAAGAAAACCAGCCACACCCCACCCTGGCCAGCCTCCTGCAGGCACAGCACTGCTCTCATGGCGAAAAGAGAGAAAAGAAGAAGCAATAAGCAGAGATACCAGTAGCACTTTGGGGACCTGCCTTAGGCATCCGGCTCTCTGACCTCCTCGCAGACGACTGTTCCACCTAATAGTTCCCTTTCTGACTGCTCCGTGCCAGCGCTGCGAGCTCAGTGGTCTAGACCTCTCTGCCCCGTGCTTTCTCAGACTCCTAGTTATTACATGACAAGTGGAGAATTGTCATCTGCTGACGGCTGATTTCACCTTAAAGTTTCTGCCTGTGGTTTTTTTTTTTTTTCATTCAAAACAAAAAGTGCCAGGAAATTTATTTCCTCCGTCAAGATTATTCAAGATAATGTGTATTTGTGGGGCCGTGGATGGCACTGATGGTCAAGCAGGGCCAACAAATGGACCATTGCTACGTCCAGGTCACGTTAGATACTTCCCATGCAATAGGAAATTGCTTTCAATTTCATCACATCGTCAGAGCAACCCAAGGTCACTCAGCTAATATAAAGAGGGCTCAAAGCTGCTTCCCTGCTGTTTTTACAAATGCAGGGCTGCTGGGTTCAGTAACAGAATGGTTTTTTTGTTTTTGTTTTTTGTTTTTGTTTTTGTTTTTGTTTTTTTTTTTTGCAAAATGAGGTATCTGTACTAAGACCTAATCGTTGTTGTTTCAAACACATCAAATGGACCCTTTTCAGATTGCCAGCCTTTCCACTTTGGTAAGCGGGATCTGTCTTCACGGTTTGGGGTTTCTCTTTAATTCTACTGGAGAGATGCCATTCCCCTCCACTCAATTTCCTCTGGTGAAGAATCTCAACACAGCTGTGGTGCACCTGTGTCCGCTGCAGTAAACACCGCTGTCCTCTATCCCTCCTCTCCCACAGGAAACAGGTTTCGGTCGAGATTGTAATGCCAGGGTCAAAATCCATCAATCAGACTTTCAACCAATTCAGATACTAAGGCAAACCATTTCCTATGGCAACCTGCCTTTCTCTCTGCTCTGCCTCCCCCACCCCCACCTCCTGTCTTTGTGCCTCTGATCCTACGGAGTGGAGTGGAGCAGCAGAAAGATAAACAACCCTGAGTAATTTCTCAACCTGTGTTATCCTTCTCTAAAGATAGCAGTGAACTGCGGCGCTCAGGAAGGGAGATAGGATCTTTTGATTTGGCTTGGGAATTTCTTCCCTGTAAATGAGAAGTGAATATGAGGAGATAGTTGTGCTCAGATCCTTCCAGCAGAGAGTATCTCTGTACACCCTCCCTAATCTCCTCGGACATACGCACCCTGCCCACCCCAGCACCCTACACATCCTACAGACACACTTCAATCACAATGAATAGAGCTGCATTCATCCCCCGGGTTACATAGGCAGCGACTCTAAAACCCTTCCATCCATAGTAATCAGGAATCCTGTTGCTGTCACGCACACATCTTCTCTTCCCTTCCCCTGGCCTCTGCCGCTGGCTGGTTTTACAGCCCGGCTTCCAGCAGACATTTTTAAACACCTTCTGTCAGGATGCTACCAGCCTCTTCAGCTTTTAGAATCAAATCTGTCTTGCTTATTTATTTTCCTTCCTCTGCTCTCTCTCTCTCTGAATTCTCCCTGTTTTTATCTATTGGACTACCATCACCTGGGCCCTCCTCCAAACAGTGTTGTAAAAGGGAAAGCCATTTCTATTTCCCAGACAAGCCAGCTCTGTCTCTTACCTGATCCTTGGCAGTGTGTCTGGTTAGAGAGCTACTCTCCGGAGCAGAATGGACCAGAGCTGATAGAATAGTGCTTCTCCCTCCTCCGCGCTGGGCTCTCCTTGATGTCTCTCTGGCCACTGAGTAATCCCACTGTCGCCCCCAGCGCTCACATTATTCATTTCTTCAGAGCAGCATCTTTCACCATGGTAACCAGCAGGCTTCTACGCACGATGCTTTCAGGGACCAGTCTGAAAAGGCTTTTGCCCAGTGAGATGAGCTCTCATTCCTGTGGCCAAAAAAAAAAAAAAAGGGAAACAAAACCCCAGCAGACGGATCCCCAGAACGGCACTAATTTTCCCAGTGCTCCTCCATTTTCTCTCTAATTGGCTAGTGATCATTTTCTTACACCACTTAGACTTTCTTTGGACAATAGTTGCAAATGCAAAAAAAAAAAAAAACACAATAAAACAATAAAAACTACCCTTTTTTGTTATTCTACAGCTCACAGTCTATTTATCCCCATCCTTTCCCGCACCATCACCCCCAACTCCACTCCTACCTGACTTTGATATTTTGTCCATCCCTTTTTAATCTGCTTCTATTAATGTATTATAGCCTCACATCTTAACATAAATGATGTTGACAGTGGTGTACACGCACACAGCACGTGGTGCCCACCCATCTTTCCCCCTTCCCCAGACACAGTACTGATATTCCGTCCATCCTTTATTCCCGTCTCCTGTGACATGGCCCCTAGTTACATGGTCCTCAGGTTAGAGTTTGGGTCAAGACCCTTTCGTTGTCTGAATCCCAGTTCCGCCATCTTTGAGGCTATGGTCTTAGGCCAGAGTAGGATGGCGGAGAGAAGATGTGAGAACTGGCCCTGCCCAGACCTGAACCCGTGGCAGGCTCGCCCAGCCAGTGTGGCACTTGTCCTGAGTGAACGGTCTCCCCTCAAAAGAGCATATTCACCTGGAAACTCGCCCCATGATCTTACTTATAAGTAGAGTCCTTGTAAATGGAGTCAGTTAAGGATCTCAAGATGAAATCAGCCTGGAATGACCAAAGAAGATTTACAAAGAGAAAACAAAGGGAGAAATCCACGAGAAGACTGGCACAGAGGTTGGAGCGGTGCTGTCAGAGCGTCGAAGCACCAGAAGCTGGGAGAGGTAGTGATGGAATCCACCAGAGACCTTGGGGAGCGCGGCCCTGCTCTCCCTTGATGTCTGCCTTCCAGTCCCCGGAACGGTGAGAGACAAAAGTTCTGTGATTTTTGTCTACCACGCCTGTGCTAATTGGTTACAGCAACCCTAAGAATCTAATCCTGCACTTCTAATTAGCTCAGAAATGGCCTCCTAGTTCTCAAGCCTGACACCCTGAGCAATTGCTACCCATCGGTCAAGTGGACCCACGACCGTTCCTGAACTGCGCTCGCCCCAAGGCTCCTCCCCCCAACAAAGGTGTATCTGCCTCTGGGAGTCCACCCCTTCCTGTTCCCCTCAACTTCACTGGAGGATAATGTCAACATTCCGTGCAGGAGGCCACAGAGCATGTCTGAAACAGGTCGGAGAGGAGCTCAGACAGATTTAGACCTGAGCAGTTTTGCACAAAACATGTTTGTTGTGTTTTGGTTTGGTTTGGTTCGGGGGATTGAAACCAGAGACTTTCTACCTCCAAGCTACATCTGCAGTCCTTTTTATTATGAGACAGTGTCTCACGAAGTTGTCTTGTTAAGTTGCTGAAGCTGGCCTCAAACCCACAGACCTCTTTTCTCAGCCTCTCGAATGCTGGGATTACAAATGTGCACCACCGCACCCAGTACAAAAATATGTTTAAGTCAATATTTTATTTCTGTACCTGATTATAATATGCAGCGGAGAGGCACACGAGAGAGAGAGAGAGAGAGAGAGAGAGAGAGAGAGAGAGAGAGAGAGAGAGAGAGAAAGAGAGAGAGAGAAGAGAGACAGAGAGAGAGAAGAGAGAGAAAGAGAGAGAGAGAGAGAGAGAGAGAGAGAGAGAGAGAGAGAGAGAGAGAGAGAATACCCATTTCCATATATGTAGAAGTTAAAAAGTTGATCTCAAGCCGGGCGTGGTGGCACACATTTGTAATCCCAGCATTCGAGGGGCTGAGACAGGAGGATCACTAGTCACAGACAGCCTCAGCTACTACTTAGTGAGGTCCTTTGCAACTCAGCAAGACTCTGTTTCAAAATAAAGAATAAAAAAATAGGCTAGGAGTGTAGCTTGGAGGTAGAATGCCCCTGCGTTCTATCCCCAGTACCACAAGAAAGAAAGAAAGAAAGAAAGAAAGAAAGAAAGAAAGAAAGAAAGAAAGAAAGAAAGAAAGAAAGAAAGGTAGGTAGGTTTATCTCAATGAAGAAGAGACTAGAATAGTGTTGCTAGAGGCTGAAAGGGTATGGGGAGGGAGGATGGAGAGGGGATGGGTCACAGGTACAGGGGTGCAGTTGGACAAGATGAGTAACTTCTAAAGCTCTGCAGCATAAGAGTATACATGAGGTTGACACCAGTTGAGTATTTCAAAGTAGCTAGTAGAGAGGATTTGGAATGTCCCCAACACAAAGAGGTGATATGTATCCGAGGAGACATACTCCCATTACCCTGATCTAGTCTTTACACATTATATGAATATCTTGAAATGACACACTGTTTACCATCTAAAGATGTACAATTAGTATGTGTCAACTAAAAATGAAATTATAGATAGATGTCAATTAAAAAGTATACTTTAAAATAGCCTGCTCAGTTTTCAGTCAAAGTATCCAAGTCGACCCATGGAGATCCCCTAGTGTGTGGCGTCCATGACCGTCACAGGAAGGGCTGCCCGGGTGTCCTGGTGCTGGGACCCTGGGAGACATGGGGTCTCAGGATGTCCAGTGCTCTTGACGCCACTGTCGCTCTGTGGCCTTTTGGTGGCATTTGGTGGCATTCAGTCTTCCCAGGGGATGGCTTTAAATCCGCTCAACACATCCAGCGTGTCTCTTCCCAAAGGCTGATGGTGAGGCCCTGCTGAGCACAAAAGCATCCGCTCCGCAGAAGGGCCAGGGCGGCCGTCTGCAGGTGCCTTTAGAAAAGGTTATTTTGCAGCAAATAAAAATACCAGAGTTCAAGGGCCTGAGGAGCGACGAGGTGGAACTCCGCCCTTCTCCCACAGAAAGTGGGAATTTATTTTTAAATGCACCTGGATGATATTTTTTAACCACAAGCTTCTGATGAGAGGAACTAAGAGGCTCAGAGACTGCAGGGCCCAGCAGTCCTCTAGATTCACAACATCAAGAGAAGCAAGGAATTCTTCGGGCCACACGGATGATGGTGGCAGAGCTGGAAGCAGGGTGCCTGACTTCAGGTCCAGGCCTCCGCCTGCTCCCCTGAGCCGTCAGCGCTGAGACAGGTTCCCCAGTCTTTCTTTGCCCTGGGGCCAACGCTTCCCCGTTACACCCATGCTGAGGTGCTTCCACTGCCGGGCCAGGTGGTCCCTGGCTGGGCCATATCAGTAGCAAATGATTCCCAGAGGAAGCCAACATGGAGCAGGGTCCCTGCCCCCTTCCTGCAGGTGGCAGTGAGAGGGTGACATGACGATGAACTGGCACACGGGGGAAAAAGAGAGGCTAGGACAGCGGCCCTGGAAACCCCGGGGCCAGATGCAAATCCGTGGACCAAGACCCTGGCTTTCTTGTGCCTCCGTCTGCTCGCCTGTAAAATGGAAACCACTGTTACCGTAACAGTGAGACGAAACTGTAAAGTGCTGGGCCTGGGGACTGCGGTAGCTGCTGTTGTTAGGACCGTGCTAGTGAGACAGGCCATTTCCCGAGTGGCTGGGCAGAGCCGCATCCAGGTTGGCGCTCAACATTGTGCCTCCTTACTTCCCTTGCATCACCTTTATTTGTTCTGTTTTTAAATATATGTGCTCAGCCGGGCGTCGTGGCGCATGCTTGTCATCCCCGCGCTTGGGAGGCAGAAACAGGAGGATCGCGCAGGTTCGAAGCCAGCCGCGCACGCTGGCTTAGGAGACCCTGTTTCCAAATAAAAATGTAAAAATAGGTCTGGGAGTGTAGCCCGGAGGTAGAAGGGCTTCCAGGAACCCCAGTACCACACACACACACACACACACACACACACACACACACACACACACAAATAAATAAATAAATAAATAAATATGCTCATTTTACACAAATAAATACGGAGAAGAGTTCAAAGACGGCAGTAAATCTCTTTATCAGACAACTCGGAAATATCCACTGGGAACATTTTGATGCGCTTTCCATGGATTCTCTTGTACTCACATGACGGCTCTTCGACGTAGGCGCTTATCACCACCATGCAAAGGAGAACCCGACGCCAGAGCAGCTGACTTGGCCAGGGTCACAGAGCCAGGCTGAGGCAGAGCGCCGATTGCCTCCCGGGCCAGTCATTTTAAGCCTGAGCTCCTGGCTGCCTCTCTGGGCCAGGCTGGCTAAAGTCCAGAGCCCGCCCTCTGCCTTAGGGTTATTGTCTCTTGAGAGGCAGAGCCTGGGCTTTGCAGCAAAGTGATCCCAGGATGATAGGAACAGACGAAGAACTCAGAGATCCAGAGGGGGAAATCCAGCCGCCTTCATGTGGCTATAAAAGGCAGAGAAACATCATCAGCTCATTTAGAGAAGTAGCTCTGGACACCCTGTGCTCTGAAGTCCAAGTTCACCTACCTGCCCAGGAGCTCTGTCATGTAGGGATGATGTGAATTTTTTTTTTTTTTTTTTACTAAAACAAGGAAGCCAGGTGTGGTGGCGCACGCTTGTAATCCTAGTACTTGGGAGGCTGAGACAGGAGAATCACAGGTTCACAGCCAGCCTCCGCTACTTAGCCCCTCTGCAACTTAGTGAGACCCTGTTTCAAAATATAGGATAAAAATACAGGGCTTGGGGTATAGCTTGGAGGTAGAATGCCCCTGGATTCTATCCCTGGTATCTCAAAACAAATACATAAAACAAGGATTCAACCTCAAAAACCTCATAAAATTTAAGTAAAAATTTTTTAAGTAAAGAAAGAATTAAGGACACACCTTCACAAAGCTACCTTCCAAATGACAGAAATTGTGGCATAAATTATTTGTTCGGTTTTTTTTTGTAATCCAAATTATTTTATTAAATATATTTTAATTTTTTAATTTTTTTTATTTTTATATGGAACATATAGAAAATGGCATACATTCAAACTATGCTTGCTGCCCTCCCCCTCTTCCCCTTCCCCACTCCCAACAATGAGTGTCCAGGTTAACCATGCTATATTTATATTTTTACACAAATTCGGATGTAGCCCTTTA
Organism: Muscardinus avellanarius; assembly: GCF_963383645.1. NCBI lineage: Eukaryota > Metazoa > Chordata > Mammalia > Rodentia > Gliridae > Muscardinus > Muscardinus avellanarius. Next base: position 10,107,382 of record NC_137793.1, read on the forward strand.
TTAATCGACCTCAGCCTTCTTCCCCTCCTATCCTTCCATTCTAGCTTTGCTGAGGTTTCAATCATTTTAATCCTTTCCCAATAAATGTTTGGTTTTTAGACACTGATGGTGACGTTTGTTGTGATCTTGAGTTTAGCATGGCTGTCACTAGCTGAACAGTGCTCCTGTCTGAGCCATCATTTGACCTCAGAGAAATTCGTCCTGTTCTTGCGACGTGTGGCTTGTAAGTCAAGTCCCTGGGAGCCCGGACTCTGCTTTGCTGCAGTGAGCAAGGCGCAGCGCACGGGGCACTTTTCCGGATGCTGACGTTGCTTCCCCTTCGGTCCAGAAAGCTTTGGTTTTCTGGCAACTCCAGAAAGCTTTTGTGTCCAGCTCATTGCCCTTAGACTTTGGATTCCTCCTTCGCTAACCGGGAAGATGACACTGCCTGACCAGCTGTAGAGACCAGGTATAGGTCCCCACACTGAACAGATGCTAATTGTGAAAAGCTTTAAGTACAACATTCTTTGGGAAAAGGTCTTTTCAGATGTGATGAAGTGAAGGATCTTGGGACGGGAAGGAGCCTGGGACTTGGAGTGTGATCTCTAAACACCATCAGAGTGTCATTTGAGAGAGAAGGGCAGGTAAGAGGGGACAGTCGCATGAACTTTCTGCAGAGAGATCTGAAGATGGGAGTGAGGCAGGAGAAACTGGGAATGGCTGAATGTCGGTGGCCACCAGGAGCTGGATAAGACAAATAATAGATTCTCCCCTGCAGGCTCTGGAAGGAATTTGACCCGTTAACCCTTGATGTGGACCCAGGGATACTGATTTGCGATTTACATCTTCCAGAAATGTGATATAACACGTTCCTGTTACTTCGAGCTACCAGGCGTGTAGTAATTGGTTACAGCAGCCACATGAATCTACCCGGCAGAGGGTGGGGGGCGTCTTGAAAGAACGTGTGAAACACTCCCAAAGAAACATCATGTGCCTGTGTGCGACCGTGTGGATGCAGATTATGAAGTGAAGCAAGGACATCAATTTCCTCCAAAAATTTTAGCATCTGAACATTCCAGAGTGGAGCTGACTGCTCGGACCTGGAAGGCGCAGTACCTAGCTTCCTCTTTCCTTTTCCAAAGCAACTTTGCTCATGGCTCAAGAAAGAAAGGAACATTATTTCCTGAGATTGCTACCACCACTCCCTTGGGTCTTTTAGCCTGTGAGCCAAGAATCCCATAAAGGAACCCAGATGTTGGAAATCCAGACCTACAGCTCCCCAAATGTGGAGAAGGGACAGGGGGATGCTTGAGAAGTTTTCCCCAAGCTCTAGCAATGGACTGGAACCCGGAACAGGATGGACCAGTTCTTTGGACCGTCCTCCAGGCGTGGATGGAGTTCCTACGCTCTTCTTTACCCCCACACATACCTGCAGCAATTTAGAGCACCAAGCCGCTGCTCTCCAACCTGAATTAGAGAAGAGGGCTGTGTTTGTTTTGTGGGCCGAAAACATTCATTAGCGAAATTGTAGCAAAAACAGGAAATTAGGAACAGTTTTAATTCCTCTTGGGATCACTGAAAACAGCAATAGTGATTCCAGAGAGCAGAGATGCAAATTGCTTATAAATTCAGCTTGCCAAATAAATGGGCCTCATTGTTTGGAATGGCTGGCCACGTTTACCATCTGGTGAGAGATGGAAGCTGTATGATGCAAAGTCCAGATATCACCCATGGGAACGGTCGGAATGTTATGTATATTTTTACCGGAATTTTAAATCTTTCTATAGATAATGTTACAGTGCCTATGATCCACCAGATAAACTCACTATTCCTTTTTCCTCTGCTCTTTTAGAAAATATAACCCTGTATCACACAGTAGTAACATGGTTCTAATTCCTGTATCAGGATCACTTATTTCATAGAAACCTCATAAAGTTACCTGTTTCGTATGGTATGGATTTGAATTTTATTTATTTATTTATTTATTTATTTATTTATGGTACTGGAGATGGAACCCAGGGGCATTCTACCTCTGAGCTGCACCCCCAGCCCTATTTTTTATTCTTTATTCGAAACAGGGTCTCACTGAGTTGCAAAGGGCCTCACTACGTAGCTGAGGCTGTCCTCGAACCACGATCCTCCTGTCTCAGCCTCCCAAATACTGGGATTACAAGCATGTGCCCCCATGCCCGGCTCATTGAATCCGCTTGATTTTAAGCAAGCTATCCTCAATAGTTAGGATAGAGAATTGGGTTCCCATTGTGCTGAACAGTTGTGACCTGAGTCAGTAACAGAATTGGCTTACTGTGTGAGCTGAGTAGCCAGCATCCAGTGCCTCTAGTCACGTTGCATTCCTGTTTTTCTTTGCAAAACCTCAGCAGAAAACGCCCAGGCTCCCCTATTCCCACATTTTCTCAATAGGGCCCAGCCTCCTGTTGAGCCAGCAGGTCAGACGGGTGCCCTCCGGGGGTGTGTGAGCATGGCCTTCCAGCATGCGTGTGTGCTTTCTCCTGCATGCACCCGGTGTGTCTGGGGGAGAGGAGGGTGGAAAGGCTTGTTCACTTGAAAGGAGGATTTGAATTCCACACAGTTTCATGCTGGTTTGGCCTACATGAGATACAGCTTGGGCCATCAACCAAGGCCTAAGCGTCCTGTCTACACCAGCATACAACACCGATGTAGCAACTTCCGCCAGAGGCCTACCAAGTGTACCAAGTGGGGATGGGATGGGGAGGGTATTTATTTAAACCCTTGCCTGATAAAACAATTCCAATTTTTTTTATTCCTCTGCTTACACCTGGGAAGGCCTGTTGAGAAGTTTCTATATATCTGAACACACATTGGTTTGTACTTTTCAGGAAGTTCTAAGGAAACTTGGTTCTAGAAGTCCTCAGGTGAGCGAGAGAGTAGGAGACTGCTAGAGGAAAAAAAAAAAATGGGGGTCCAGGAGGAGCACAGTGGAGCTCGGGCTTCAGAAGGGAGTGGCAGACAGAGTAATCTCCAAACCCCACCCCAGGGTGGGGACTCTGCCTTGCACAGCTGGCTGTTGGATGACTCTCACTTTTATAAAATTCTGAATAATAAGAAATATTGAGCTCTGACTACAGTCTTATCCCCTTGTGGGATGCACACCATATCGTTTAAAATCACACTCTAGACATGCCCTCCTCTCAATTCAGACACTTCCAGAATTTGCTGGACATCAGTTTTAGTGAACATTATCAAACTTATAATCAGTTATATGCCCTTCTCTACATAAACCACTGCTGGCCAAGACATTTAAAACTACACCTCTCTCCATGTTCAGAGACTCATAACTGTAGCCAAGGCTGCTGGTGGGGGGAGTTTGAGCAGGAAGCTATATTTTCTCAGTCTTTTGCTTACCCAGGTACCAAGTAAAATAATATCAAGGACTGTTATATCCATGAGTGCTTCCACTGTGCTGAGCACCAAGATTACTGCTTTATGTACCAAACAGCCCTCATGGGTTTGGTATTATCATCTTCTTGGGGGAAACTGAGCCTTCAAGAGTTTCAGTAATTGGCCCAAGAGCATCCAACTCGTAAGTTAGGGACCTCAGATTTGAGCTCAGCTATGGTGGTGCCTACCCTAGGGTCCATCCTCTGGACCAGAAAGTAAAGCAAGAAGTTGGAGAATCAGACAAAAAAAAAAAAAAAAAAAAAAAAAAAAAAAAATATATATATATATATATATATATATATATATATATTAGCCAGTTATCTTTTTTTTTTTTTTTTTTGGTGGTACTGGGGTTCCTGGAAGCCCTTCTACCTCCGGGATACACTCCCACGAGCTACACTCCCAGACCTATTTCTATTTTTTACTTTATTATGTGGAAACAGGGTCTCTTAAGCCAGCGAGGCTGGCTCCGAACCAGCACGATCCTCCTGTCTCTGCCTCCCAAGCGCGGGGATTACAAGCGTGTGCCACCATGCCCGGCACCAATTATCTTTTATTCCCACCCGATATATTCATTTGAAAGCTCCCTGCTACTCAGAAATTCCTTTCATAGGCCATTAGAAAAGGGAAAGAAGGAGAATGTGCTTTCTGGGTTCACATGAGAAGCCCAGAGGGGTGCCTGGAACTGAGTAGGCCGTTAGGGCGGTCCACGAGCCCTCCATCAGATGTCCCCATGGCCACAAACAAACCTGGCGCTATGGGGCTTGGCCGACTGCCCTCCTCAGGAGGGAATTCAAAGCATGGCTCCGAATTTCAGTCTTTGGAAACAAATGCTAGGAAGCACGTTAGGCTACGACAGAGCAGATGGGACTTTTCAACTTACTTTTATACTGGGGTGTGACCATATATAGTGAACTGTATCCGTCCAGGCTGCTAGAACAAGAACACCATAGATGGAGTTACATAAACAGCAAACATTTATTTCTCACAGTTGTAGAGATTGAGAAGACCAAGCTGCCTCAGATCTGGCCATCTTGTTATTACATCCGCATGTGGCAGAGAGGGGGAATGAGCTCTCCTGTCCTTCTGAGGCCACAAATCCCATTTGTGGCCTCAGATTTGGGAAATCAACGCATTTCCCAAAGACCCCGCCTTGTAATGCCATCCCACTGAAGGTTAGAATTTCAGAGTGTGAATTTGGGAGGGGCACTAACATAAGGTCCGTCCATGCATAGATCATAAGTGAACATAAGAGTTTTACAAGTCCAACAAATACGTACCTCTTTGGAGTCAACAACCCAGCAACGAGATATACAGCTTTTCCATCATTCTAGAAGGTTCTTCCATGTGCCTTCTAGTTGGTCTCCACTCACAAGGTGTATTTGATATTAGCCCTACATACCTCACCCTAGCCCCAGCTCTGTTTGATAGGGTGCCCTGTTACAAAAACACTAAAATAGACCCGTTACACACATGGAAAATTACCTGGCCTGGCCTAGGGCTGTCTCAGACATATGAGACAATTCAGACACTTCCGTTCCAGAATTTTCTGAACATCAATTTCAGTGAACATTATCAGACTTATAATCAGTTATATGCCCTTCTCTACATAAGCCACTGCTGGCCAAGAGATTTAGAAACTGCATAAGATACGTTCAGGAAGAGTTTACCTTGACAGCCCCACATCGCTGAGTAAAGGACACGGCTTCTTCTCCCATTCCAAGTGTGTAGTTGGGAGGCATGCGCTTTCCACACGCACCATTACTCAGTGTGGTGAGGGTGTTGATGCTCTGATTCATTACGAATCATAATTATTAGTGGGAACTCAAATTGTGTCCTTTGAGCATCTTTATTATTAAAGGGGACTAGAATGGCAGTGACCTTTTTTTGTAGAGTTTAGAATAATTCACATATAGCAAAACATTCCAAACTCAACACAGACTGAACACAATTAAATATTTCCTCAGAGGGGAAAAATATCTTCCCTCAGTGGTTCCAAAGGGAGTTGAGAACCTTGCAGTCCTCCAAAAGCATCATCATATCTTCTGATTCATTCATACAGAGTTTCTAAAGGGGCAGTCAATAGAATTTTAGCCAATAGAATATCAGATGTAGTCTTCCCATATTTGCATGGCCATGCAAATGGTTTTTATAATTCCAGGTAGGAAAACAATACTCAAAACTGAGTTTCAAGATGAAACTTTATCTAAAAAAAACAGTATGGTTTATAGAAGAATTCAGCTTGCAAAGTATACCATTATAGAGAGAAGAGCACAGACTTTGGAATCAGCCATATCTGGTGCAGGTCAAGGCTTAGTTATCTCTGAACTGTATGACTTTAAAACAAGTGACTGGCCATGAGTCTCAGTTTCTCTATCTGTGAAATGGGGCTAAGAGTGTTTCACCAATGTGTATTATACTTTTTTGTGTGTGTTCACATTTGTGTGTGTGTGTGTGTGTGTAGATTAAGTAAAAATGCACACAGAAGGCCTCCCAAAGCCTGGTGTGAGGCCATGCTCCCTATTTAGTATTTAAAAACATTACTAGAGTAAACAATAATTTTTAGAGCCTTACCAATCAAATGAGCCCAATGAGGGGCCCCATCTTTTGGATAGACATCTTTAGACGGAGAAGATCTTAAAGAGATCCCTCTAATTAAGTTAGGGGTGTCTCGTGGGGTCTGCGGGATGGTGGTGATAGCCAGGCAGTGGCCAAAGCTCTAGGCCCACATCCAGAGCCTTCCCCTTGGCCTGTTTCACAGTGAGCTTCCATGGAATCCTACCATTGGACTGCTACTCTAAAAGTTGTGAAGCCACTAATTTAATACAAGTGCTGACATTTCAGAGCATAAGAAACTTGAGACTCAGGAGGCCTGAGTGAGTTTCCCAGGCACCCAGAAGTCGTGGACATGCTCATTCCCAGGACCTCGAGACATTACGGATCAAAACCACCCACAGTAGGAGATGATGTTGAATTGCTACTTGGTTTTCATATGATTCTTCCAGCCCATTTCTGGTACCAAAAACTCCTCTAGAGAAAGAAATGCAGCCATTGCATCCCTGCCCTGCAACACAGTTGGGGAAGGTCTGGTTTGTGTGTGGACAGTCGTAGGTGGCTGAAGTCTCTATAAAAGGGACATTTCCCTGGAAGCTCTTTCTCCTTCGAGGCAACAGCCACTCTGTCTAGCAACCTTCGCTTTACCCACTGGTCACAGACCAGTGGAGACTGGGGTCAGTCTCCATGGCCAACATCTTGCAAACATGTCCATGGGATCTTCAGAGAGAGCCCGAGGACGTCAGGTTCCCATCAGCCAGACCTGCCCAGTCCTGAGTTGTTCACTCTGCTCCACCCTTGTCTTCCAGCCCCTCAACATCGCCTACAGCCACATCTACAGCTCCTACAGGAACTTCGTGGGCCCCCCTCACTTCAAGACCATCTGCAGACTCCTGGGTTACCAGGGCATCGCGGTGGTCATGGAGGAACTGCTGAAAATCGTCAAGAGCTTGGTAAGGAGACCTCGCTGCAGCCTGGGGTGTGCCCGGGTGGGACAGGCATTAACCAGATTTGCTTTCTCTTTTTACCTGTCCTGTAAAAGCATGTCCTGGCACTTCATCTCTACCCGTAGGAGTCACCAGGGCATCCCCAACACGTATTCCTTGTTGGATCCCATCTGTAGTTCCATCATATTTGTGTCCCTGTGGCCTTGCCTTCCTATTTTTAACCCTGAATTTGCACCTTGTTTGTGATGATTCAACTCTCCTATGCTAATTCAGACCTTTAGCTAATGACTGCTCATCCTGCCCAGCTGGGCTGTACTATCTACTTTAAGCACGGCAAATCCATGGCACACAGACTACCACTGTCCATGCCCATGTCTGTGACAGACATCACTAATCGATTACTGCACTTTGTCCTTTGGGATTTTATATATATATATACTTTTATTGGTGCACTGTCATCATACATCACAGTGATAGATGGTTTAGAGTGATAGAAACATACATGCACAAAGCACTTGGTGTCCCCCCCTCATGATCCCACCCCACCCCTCCCCCTCCTGTATTTGTTATTGAGATTGGTATTGATAATTTTGTGTATGGTCTTAGCAGTATTTGGGCTGTTTTTTTTTTCATCAAGTTGAGCACTTTTACTGCACTGACTTCCAGGAAATTCCATAGTCCTTTACCACCATTCTGTATCTGACCCTCCATTTAATGACCTAACAACAGGCCAAAATGTATAATGAAGATAGTCCTAAGAATACAAATTTACGAGATAAAAATAAGTAATGTAAAATCATGTCAGGAAAAGCAAGCTGGATCCACCTGCTAACTTCCAATTCCTTGGCAAGAGCTATCTGAAACCAGGGCTTTTTAAGGATTGTGAAACTAAATAGAGTCAAACAGGAAAATGAGGTAATTGATTGAAGCTGTCTGCCTTGGACGCAGGAGGGAAGAACGTGCCGTGGATTTTCCATGCTTAAATTAGATAAAGGGTCTTAATAGCCACAATCCCCTGCCCACACTTCATTCCTGCTCTTGGTCTGGATCTCATAAGCTTCTTCAATCCCAGAAAGGACCCCATACCTAGATAAGTGCCTTCCTTGACGTCTGCAAATCCGTGAGAGTAAAGAGAGAGCTCCCCTTTCTGTCTTAGGAAAGACAATGGGGCCCCCTCACCTTAAAGGGTCTTACAGATGCCACACCCTCTCCCCAGAAGCCTGGCATTGGGGCCAGAAGGGCACAGGCAGCGCGGTGGCCTCTCTCGCTCACCTGTGTTCTTCTTTATAGCTCCAAGGGACCATTCTCCAGTACGTGAAGACGCTGATAGAGGTGATGCCCAAGATATGTCGCCTGCCCCGGCACGAGTACGGCTCCCCAGGTTGGTAGCAAGAAAACAACGCAGACCCCCACGTGGAGGAATGGGGGACCCTGATCTTGGGCTGTTCACGTCTTCAACCTGCCAGTGAGCTTGCAGAGCACTGGCTCTGGGCCCCGGCCCTGCCATCAGCTAGGCAGCCTCAAACCCTTTAAGTCCCCACGAGCAACGGCCATTTCCTTCCATCAGTGGAAGGGAAGGATACACGTGTGCATGCGCGTCCGAACCATGAGCAGCTGGGTCTACTTGTGCAGGGCTTCGGGAGCCCAGCGTTCCTGGGAGAGCATTCAAAGGAGGCCAGTGCCCCGGCCAGTGGTGCCAGTGACCTGCTAAGGTGGGTCAGGAGAGAGGAATTTTTGCCTCTCAATATGGGGCCTGGGAAAAGATGGAGACTATGAGTTTGGTGCCTGATGTCTTTTGGTGTGTGTGTGTGTGTGTGTGTGTGTGTGTGTGTGTGTGTTTCCCCAAAGTCAACATACCATTTGCTAGGTCCTTGAATGCAATTCACAGTAGAAAGGGAATGAGGCCCAGAGCTCTGGTGTCCAGTCCCAGGGGCCCTACTGATTGGCCGTATGACTACAGGCATGTCAGTTATCCTCTGACCCCATTGGAAAGTGAGTAATAGTGCTTGGCTTATGGCAGTGTTATGACTAAGAAATTAGATAATGCAGAGCACAGCCCTAGCACAGTATTTTAACCTCTAAAAACAAATGTTGATCCCTATATCCCTATACTTATTAAGAATTCAGGCATCTTTTTTTTTTTTTTTTTTGGAAGGATAGATGGACTAGGGATGATGCTCCATTTGTCTATGTGTCTATGTTGGTTCCAAATAATTTGCACTAGTGTCTCAAACTTTTTCTAACATTGAGCCCGGTAAGAATTCCCCCCTGGGACAGGCGTGTTGGCCCTTTGCTAACAGAGAGTGACACCTGGGGTTACTGCTCGGTTGATGTTTCCTGCAAGCCTGACCAAAGGGTCTCCACTTCCCAGTGACACCTCCTCTGTTTCCAGGGATCCTGGAGTTCTTCCACCACCAGCTGAAGGACATCATTGAGTACGCAGAACTCAAGACAGATGTGTTCCAGAGCCTGCGGGAGGTGGGCAACGCCATCCTCTTCTGCCTCCTCATAGAGCAGGCGCTGGTAAGTCCTGAGCGCACAGCAATTGCTGCGGCTCTACCGCAGCCAGACACTGGGGCGCGGCACGGCTGTGTGCCTGTCCATTTTGCACCAGACAGCCTTGACAGTGTGGAGCGGAGTCACAGACTCGGCTTCCGGGGGGTGAGGGCTGTCACTCACCAGCTGTACCTGGAGCTCAGTGCAGTCTGCCACACCTTAATTATCCACGCACTCAGTCAACAGATAATTATTCCTCGGCTACCACAGGCCAGGGCTGTGCTAAGGGAGGTAGCGGCCCGGCCGGTTCCTGCCTCGCGTCCTGTGCGCATTGACATAGAAATAATATTTCACATTTACAGAGTGTTGTGACAACAATACAGGGTCCATGCAAACAGAAAATGGAACGTGAAGTAGTTAGGGGGCTGAGGGGAACTTCCCTGAAGCAACAGCCTGGAGAACAAGCAGGGGTTGGCCTGGGAAGCTTTTCCAGGCAGAGGGAAGGGTTTTGTGCTTGTTTGTTTTTATAAGACATAATAGTTTTACCCTGCAAGGGGGCTCAAAGGCTAAAGAAAGGATGTTTGTAAAGTGTGTGCAGTAAAAGCTAAATCACTGGTAGTGGTCCTTTGTACAGAAAGGGCCTGGGGACCTCACAACCCCCTTTCTTCCCACGGGGCCATGGGTCCGCCTTTGCTGGCCCATTCTGTGAATGGGATTTGTTCAGAGGTTCTGTTCTCTACATTCTTCCTGACCTGGATGCTCTCTGTTCTCCATGTGTGCTGGGCCCAGCCCTCAGCCTTGAGCACGGGAGGGAATGGGGAAGGAGGGTGCCAGGAATACACCACGCCGGGACGCCCAGGAAGCTCTCGGCATCCCTCCTCCCTCTGCTCATTCAGCAGAAGGTCCCCAGAGCCAGCCCGCTGCCAGGTGCAGTCCTAGGATGTGGAGAAGGGCCATGAATAAGAATCAGAGCGTCCTCAATGCTGTTCCGGAGAGCAGCAAAGACTGCAGACACCAGGGACAGACAGGGCAGTGGGGTCACTGCATGGCACAGGTAGGTGCTGTTTCTTGACAGCGCAGAGCTTGTGTCTAGAAGGAACAGAAAGGACCCAAGTGAGCCGGCAGAGAGGACAAAGGCCAGAGAGGTGGCAGCGGCCGGTCCCTGGGGCCAGGTCTTGTGGTTCCACCGCAGGGAGCAGGAGAGCCAGAAAGGGCATCCGACTTTTCCAAAGGCTCTGCTGGCTGCTGGGGAAAAACCAGCCTGGACAGCCCGAGGGGACAGGCTATTCACAGCCCAGGGAACATGGAGCGGAGACAGGAGGAAAGAGAAGGGTTTGTCTGGGTCTACAAATGTAGAGAGATGAGAAGGAAGCCATCATAGAGCTTCACAACTCGCAACAAGAGCCCAAGAGGATGGGCAACACAGCCCACTCCCTCTCAGCATCCTCATGACAAATCAAGGGTCTTGGACCAGCTGCTCTCTCTGACCCTCAGAGACTCTAAAATGAGGACTGTCGCTCTTCTTCTGTGACGAATAATGGCTCCTCTATTGTCCTTTTAAATAGACTCTGGAGAGGACTAATGGCTCCTCTTTTAGGATAACAGGTTAACACAGTTCAGTGGGCCTGGGTTGCCATAGCAACATAGCCTTCAGATGTCATAGGGATAAGAAGGAAAAAGCGCTCAAGGCCTCTGGGTACCAGGCGGTGGAGGTGGGGAGGGCTGGCCTCCTGCTATTGCCTCCTTTTCTGAGGGGCCGGGTCACAGCATCAGTTTGGACACAGAAACGAAACCCGTGTCTCCTCTGGGTGGTCATTTACGTATATCATCGAGGGTAACAAGATGCACAGGGTCAAAGACTTCCTGAACTGTAAGACCCCTCTTTTCCTAAGCACGGAAGTGGAGACCAGAGAGAGAAGCAATCCACTTGATGCCCCAATGCAGAAATAAAGAACCAAAGCACAGGTTTCAGGCACTGGTTTCCATTGTCCTTGATGGCTGGGTGGGGTGGGGACACCCAGAGCAGCAATCAGGGCTGACCAGAGTTGTGCACTCCTTTTTCTACTTTGAAGCCGAGAAAATCTTCAAGCTAAGACTGCTTTATGAGGTTAAAATCGGGCATGAACTTTGGAACATTTTAATTTAGAAAGCCGGAATTAAATAAACATGGAAGTGAGATATTTGTAAATTTAGCAAGGTTCCAAGTAAAGAGGAGAACTCATAGTTTAAAAAAATGCCTAATGATAGTCCATGAAGGAAAAGCTATACAAACCATGAAACATCAATTCTTCTTGAAGATTCTGAAACAGCTAAAAAGAATAAGGTGTGAGAGGAGGTTTTTACAGGTCGATATGAGAGATGGTGAGCCACAGAATGTTAAGAGCAAGTTTCTAGAGAAGACACTGCAACGTCATGGCCATAAAATTAACACCCACAACATAACACACGCTGAGAAAAATGTTGGAAATAAAGTACACCAAATAGTCCATCATTTTCTCTAATCGTCAGAAAAGATGTCAACAAGGACTGTAGCCTTATCTGAAATGCCATCTTACAAGGAAACATCTCTTAGGACATACGGATTCACGTAGATCTTAAAAATTAACTTAAAAAACATTAGTAGTGTGTATTGGTTAGAAAATTTAAAAGGATATGGGAAAATGCCAAAAATTAAGTGAAAAAATCTTTTGCTCGTTTTTTTCTACTGTGTTGTCTGCTTTTTTTGTAATAGATTCACAGAGTTCTCTCCATCGTCTGATGGCTATATTTTCTCATTTTTATTGGGCAAACTTAATGTAGCCGTACTGGGTGCTGCCAAGCTAATTTAAAAGTGAATTTTATCAGTTTACCTTCCCATTCTGCAGTGTGTGAGAGTTTTAATTCCTTTACATCCTCATGAACAATTGAATTCGTCTGTCTTCTTAATCATTGCCCTTCTAATGGATGTGTCTTGATAGCTCAGTTATGGTTTTGACTTTCCAAAGATGCTGAGTCCTTTTCTCTGTGTTGTTGGCCATTTGAATGCCCTCTTTTGTCAAGTGCTATTTGACATTTATGCCTACTTTTTAATTGTTTTTGTTGTTTTATTGGTATTATATATTATGGACATATATTGCCACTATATTTATCTTTTGGTGAACTGTAGTTTTCAGGGGTTAGGATATTTATCTTTCCTTCTTTTTATAGTTAGTACTCCTGTGACTTGCTTAAAAAAAAAATCTTCCCTAAAATAATGAAAACATGTTATCTTCTAAAAGCTTTAGGCTAGCCTTTTAAAATTGAACAGACCTTTAAGTCTTTTTCACCTGGAATTGATGTTTATATAAGCTTCATGGAAGGCAGAAGTTCAATTTCACTTATCTTCATATTGAAAAGCCCTCCTCCCTCCCTGGTAGGGTTAGTGCTATGCTGAGTGTTTATCAAGTACCCATAAATGGTCTGGTCATTGTGGGCTCTTCATGGTTGCTGGGTCTAATCTGAAACAAATCAGTATTTGTTAAGTATGTGTTTATATGACTCATGGTGGTTTTGTTTTGTTTTGCGGTACTGGGGATGGAACCCAGGGGCATTCTACCTCTGAGCTACACCCCGAACCCTATTTTTTATTCTTTATTTTAAAACATGGTCTCACTGAGTTTCAAAGGGCCTCACTAAGTATCTGAGGCTGTCTGCAAACCAGTAATCCTCCTGTCTCAGCCTCCTGAATGCTGGGATTACAAGTGTGCACCACTATGCCTGGCTTGACTCTTGTTTTTAAAAGGAATTGTATAAACATCCAGTACTTCCTCTAGGAAATCCCAAGGTGGCTTTAGAGAAATAGGAATCAGCAAGTTTTTGTTCAGATTTCTGCGTGGTCTTGTAGACATCAGCTCACTGTTACACCCACCCGTCCCAGGAGAGGGCCCTGTTCAGACCCATGAGGGATAGCCGACCTGGATCCCTGGGAAGGAGGCTGCTGTCCCCCAGGACTTGTAGAGTTCTCTGCCTGTCTGTCATTTCTTCTCTCCTTGTAGTGAAATGGACCCAGGACACCTGTCAGTCATTTTGGAAGGTGAAGAGAATCTAATCCCAAACTTACTTATTCAGATGCTGGTCAGAACTAAGGAAGGTTCTAGATGCAGGAGGGCAGGTTTCTCATCCTTGGCACTGTGGACCCTGAAGCCAGAGGGTCAATCTTTTGTTGAACAGGATGGTGGTATATTTTGTAGGTTGAGTGCCATTTTTAAAGTGTACCACTAGATGGCAGTAGTATCCCCTGAGATATGACAACCATGGCTCCAGACAGGGCCTGATGTTCCTTTGGAAGACAAATTTCCCTGTGTTGAGAACCACTTACTTAATGCAGCTGTACACTTGGCAGATGGAAAACCCGAGGCCCCAGGAAGGTGCTGACTTTACCCAGGGCATGGCTAGTGCAGGAGTTAGGACAAGCAATTCACACTGAGTCCAACGATCAGTGACTTACTCGGGTACAAAAGGATGTGGCGCTGAGCTTTGCTGGGACAGTCTTGTGGTGGAAGAGGGCCAGCCCCACATCTGGCCCCTCTGGCTCCTGCTTCTACTTTATAGTCTCTTTTCTCTCATTTTTCTTTCCTTATTATACAACTGAAATAAATCCCTTGACAGGAAACCCAGAGAAGCAGAAAAAAAGAAAACAAAACAAAAAAAAAAAACACATGGTTGCACTAACATCACTGTTTGCTTTCCAGTGGATTTTTTTCAGATGTTTTCATGTTCTAATATAAATATTAGCTTATCTGACATAAAATTAGTAGTTAAGTTAGTCATAAAAATTATATTCACCCAGCTTAGAAGAGTGATTACTTCTGTAAGATAAAACAGGAGTAGGGTAGAAGATAGGGACTGTCACTTTTAACTTTACATTCTAGATTATTATTTAAATTGACTTTAGTGAGCCTGGCATGGTGGCACACGCTTGTCATCCCAGCATTCAGGAGGCTGAGACTGGAGGATAGCGGTTCGCGGACAGCCTCAGCTACTTAGTGAGGCCCTCTGCAACTCAGTGAGACAGTGTTTCAAAATAAAGACTAAAAAATAGGGCACGGGGTGTAGCTCAGAGGTTGACTGCCCCTGGGTCCCATCCCCAGACCTGCAAAAAAAAAAAAAAAGGCATTAACATATGACTTGTTCGGAATAAAGATTTTCTCTTTAAGGTTGTCAGGAGGATTCTTAGGCAACTCAAAAGGAAAGAACAGATCATTATTATTAAGTGCTGTTCATTTGTGCCCCTAAATCTCACGTTGGGAAATACTGACTTTGGAAGGCATTGGCATACACTTGGGGCAAAAGGAAAGTCGCTTTCTGGATGACAGTTTCGTGGTTGTAGATCTTTCCCAGTTAATCAGAAATGATTCTGATCCAGAACTAATAACACCATCATCAGCCAGGCATGGTAGCACACACTTTTAATACCAGTACTTGAAAGGCTGAGACAGGAGGATCGCAGGTTCTTGTCCAGCCCCAGCAACTCAGTGAGGCTTTCTGCAACTTAGGCCCTATTTAAAAAAAACAAAAAAAGAAAAAGAAGGCTGGGGGGTGTAGCTCAGAGGTACAATACCCCTGGGTTCAATCCTCAGTACCAAAGAAAATAAGAATAACACTATTATCTCCTTGACAGTTCAGTGCAGAAGGGAGCGGGTGGTAGTGAGGCACAGTAGTATAGCATTATTCTCAAGAGGCCCAGGTTGTTAAGAAAAGAATACACACAGCCCACACAGCCCAGGGTAAGATTCCATTATGGAATTACTTAGCGGAGGCTGCAGAGAAATACATGGAGGCCTCCTGGAGCAGGAAAGGATGGGGCACATCTCAGAGGAGCTTTCCCCTGCAACTTGAGCCTTAAAGGAATCGCTGGAAGCGCCCCTGGCGCCTCCCAGACCAAGGAGGGTCGTGTGGGAGTGGGGAGCCTGATTTCTTGCCTGTTGCGCGTGCCGTGCCCTGGCTCCTTGGGGTTTGACATCTCTGTGCAGGAAACGGCTCTGCTCGTACGTGCATCCATATAAGGGAATGTTCGGAGCAGAGGCCCCTGCTCGCCCGGCCCCAGCCCCCTCTCACCAGAGAAGCAGAGCAGGATCCTGCGGGGGCCTCGGCCTCTGGTTTTCCAGTTTTCTTCATTTTCCTCTCTTCCTGTTTCTGTGCTTGTCATATCATGAGAAAAATAAGGATTAGCGTGACTCTCGGTGACTCAATGGTGCTGAGTTGCACTTTCCCTCCTGAGCTCACCAAGAGCAACTTCTGCAGAGGGAAGGTTACGAATGAGGATGTGATTTGAGGTTTGGAGTTTTTGTAGCGCCCGCATATTATATCACACTTTAAAAATTTTATTATGGTTGAATCCTGGTTCAAAAAAAATAAAAGAAACATCTAGGAAAAACTGAAGATATTTTGGTGTTGTTTACATACTATATGATATCAAGAGGTTTTTGTTTTTACTTAGGTGATTTCAGTACTGAGGCCGTGCAGACAGATGTCCTTGTTTGTAGGATCTGTATTTAGGGCTTAAGTGACTGTGTCTTCCATGTACTTTGAAATGATTCCGGAAATTAGAGTTACAGCCATGTTATGGTACCGGTAAGTGGAGCGTATGAGAATATTCCTTGTCCTCTCAAGTATTCTATGGACTGAGAAGTTTTCAGAATGCAAAGTGGAAGGGGGAGGGAAGAAAACATCAGGAGTTCAAGGAGTTAAGGAGAAAAGGGGTCACTGAGCTAGCAGTCACGAGAATAAGGAGGAAGAAAAGTGACGAGGGTTCTCGTTTCTTCCCGCTGCTTCTGCTGGTTGGTAAGATTTATTCTTGGTCACGTATGCCCCAAAGCAGCTTCTGACCTCCTTTTTAAAATCTCCAAAGGTGTCTGCTAGCACTGAGCTCAGCCCTAACTTTTGCACGGACCATTTGTTTGATTTACCACCAGGAAATATCAGCTTAGGATCCCGGGAAAAGATAAAGGAAGCCAGGGAAGCTGGCTGGTCCCAATTAGAAAGAGGCCACAGGAACTTTGTTCATGGCCCTAAGACAACACCAGGCCAGCCACCCTCTCCCCATCGGCCTTGGCAGGAAGGCTCGCCTCCTGCTTCAGGGGCTTTTAGAGGAAAGCAAAAGACAAATAGAAGCCAATGATAGAGCTGGGCATGTTGGCACACACCTGTAATTCCCGTACTTGGGAAGCTGAGACAGGAGGATCTCAAGTTCAAGGATAGTCTCAACAGTACAGCAAGACTCTCAACAAACTAGCAGGACCCCGTTTCATAAGACAAAAAATAAAGAAGTGCTGGCGGTATGACTCAGAGGTAGAATACCTGTGGGTTCGATCCCCAGTACCTAACGAAGACACACACACACACACACACACACACACACACACACACACACGTAAAGAAACTGAGGTGTGCTGTAGGTCCGTGTCAGGGCAAGTCAGACTCTACTGCCCTGGACTTAAAATAGAAGCTGCATATTGCATATGGTCAGATGTCGATAGTATGTGTTACATAATAAAAAGAGATTATAGATTCTTACTTTAAAATATGTACTTTAATATTATGTATATAGAAGAAACTGGCAGTATGACTTCTAAAAGGTTATCAGTATTGATGCCTGCGTGACAAAATTACAGATTTTTTTTTTTCCTTTTAAAATAATTTGCCAGCCAGGTATGGCGGTGCAGGCCTGTAATCCCAGTACTTGGGAGGCTGAGACAGGAGGATCACAGGTTTGAAGACAGCTTCAGCAATGTAGTGAGATTCTCAACAACTTAGCGAGACCCTGTCTCAAAACAAAAAAGGTATATAACCTGGAGGTAGAGCACCCCTGGGTTCAGTACCCACCACCACAACAAAAAAGTGTACCTGTTTTGTTGTTGTTGTTTTGTTTGGGGAATTGAAGCTAGGGGCAGTTTTACCTCCATGCTATACCCTCAGCTCTTTATTTTAGTCTTTTTTTTTTTTTCAGTACCAGAAATAGAACTCAGGTTCATTCTACCTCCAAGCTACATCCCCAGCCCTAATTTTTATTCTTTATTTTGAAACAGGGTCTCACTTAGTTGTCAATGGCTTCACTAAGTATCTGAGGCTGTCCTTAAACCACGGTCCTCCTGTCTCAGCCTCTCCAATGCTGGGATTACTACCATGCCCGGCTAATCATTTTTTTCACTAAGTTGCTAAAGTTGGCCTTGAACCTGCCATCCTCGTGTCTCAGCCTCCCAAGTACTGCGATGACAGGTGTGTGCCACCACCTGTATTTTCTCATTTTCCCAAGGTGACCAAAAAGACTCAAACAACAAAAACGAAAGGAGCTAGAGTAGCTATTTTTTTAAGATATATCTGCTAACTTAGTTTTTTGGAGAGCCACCTTTGCCTAGAGACAGAATTAAGAACTGAATACGCAATTCCAAAAGAATTTGGCCTGTCAGGTAACACAAATAAAGTAACCATAATCTTATGGTTGGTGGTGATGGTTCCTGGAAATGAAGCAAACCTGCACCTATCACCACCGCCCTTACCTGACTCGGGACGGCCATGGGTGGCCGATGCGCAGAGCCTGACGCGGCGTGAGAATCCTCTCCTCCCACAGCAACCGCCACCTCTCGCGGGGGGTGACGCCTGAGCTGACCTCAGGACTACTGTCACTGAATATGGCGCCGCCAGGAAAATCATGAAAAGAATCCTGTCTCTAGATCCATTGCTTTCTTTGGAAGCGGCATCCTAATAAGTTGTTTTCAAAGAACAAACTAGATCCTCTGAAGAAAAAGGGAAACGAGAAAGAAAAAGCCACCATTCTAAGCAGTGACTCTGATGCCTACAGTGTGTTTGGCACCCACGAGGGTATGATGCCTGAGGAAATACGCCGTTGAGTAGCCACACACTGCAGCCCTGCGCGATGCTCTTTTGTTATCTCTGTTGGCTGAAAATGAACTCTCCCCTCCCCACAAAACCAAGCACAGACCCTGAGGAGGGGGCTTCACGACGGGCTGGGGTGTAGCTCAGTGGTAGAGCCTACCACGCAAGAAGACCCGGGCTCCATCCCCAGCACCAGAAACAAATAAATAATGATGGTATCCTCATCTCTCGGTGAGAGCAGCAGTGATCTGAGACCCCTGAAAACTGCCCTGTTGTCCGAACATTTTAGGCACTGGAGTTGGTATCCGAGATGACTTGCCTTCACTTGGCCGGACACACAGGCCAATATGGTTAAGCACAGCACACTGCCACAGCACACGTGCCAGCCAGTTCTTTATCACGGCAACATGGTGGAAGAATTGTAGGTCTTTGTTCCAATTAAGTGTCAGAGCCAGGTTTTATTTCCAGTGCACAAGTATGCCAATATCATATCCCAGTGATGTAGATAAACACAGCTCACTCTCTGGGCCTTTGGCTGTCCCCTGCGTACGTTTCCTATTCAGCCTCCACTCCCAGCACCTGCAGGTTGGCTCTTCTGTATTAATGACAGAGAGAATCAGGTGCTGCAGACGCTGCCCACTGAGCAGGTTCCAACAGGCCACTTGAAGGGTTTTATTTCTTTTTTTAATTTTTTGCTGTACTGGGGGTGGAACCCAGGGGCATTCTACCTCTGAGCTACACCCCCAGCCCAGTTTTTTATTCTTTATTTTGAAACAGGGTCTCGCTGAGTTGCTAAAGGGCCTAAGTAGCTGAGGCTGTCCACGAACCGCGATCCTCCTGTCTCAGCTCCCAAATGCTGGGATCGCAAGCATGCGCCACTGTACCTGGCTCAATTGAAGTTTTTTTTTTTTTTTTTTTTTTTTTTTTGGTGGTACTGGGGTTCCTGGAAGCCCTTCTACCTCCGGGCTACACTCCCAGACCTATTTTTACATTTTTATTTGGAAACAGGGTCTCCTAAGCCAGCGCGCGCGGCTGGCTTCGAACCTGCGCGATCCTCCTGTCTCTGCTTCCCAAGCGCGGGGATGACAAGCATGCGCCACCACACCCGGCTCATTTGGAGTTTTTAAATTAACATTTCCAACTTTGATTTGGTAGAGACACAGAATCCTCATACCTTCGTTCCTTTGATAAAGACTTCTGTCCCATCCAGGGCTCTAAAACCCAACAGGATAAGATTGGTCTAGAAAAGACAAAGCTGGACATAGCGATGCATACCTGAAACCCTGGGAGGTTGAGATGGGAAGGATCACAGGTTCAAGACCAGCCTTAGCAGTTTAGTGAGACCCTTAGGAACTTAGCAAGACCTTGATTTAAAATAAAAACATGAAAAGGGCTGGAATGTAGCTTGTAGGTAGAAAGCCTTTAGGTTCAATCCCCACTACCAAAAAGAAGAAACAAAAAAGAAAAAAAAGATAGGATTTTCCTGTAGGCCCAAAAGGACACTTGCAGAGGAGATCAGGCCTTGGTCAACAGGAGAATGCTGGGAGGCCAAACCCCCAGCTTATCACCCATTTCTTTATTTCATAAGAGGTATTATGTATTTACTTATGCTCTGCTTATATCCAAAGAAATATGCATGTAGTACCTTACAACTAAAGAACTGGCATCATTAAAGTTGAGACCGTTACACAGAATAAAACCAAGACTGCCTCAAGAGGCCAAAGGAGAGGGTATGCTCCAGGAGTCTATCGCAGCATGATTTCAGTCCCTTCACATCCTCTGCTATAAAGAGCCCACTTTTGGAGCCAGGTGTGGTAGTGCACACTGGTATCCCAGCAGTCAGGAGGCTGAGGCAGGAGGATCGCAGTTTGCAGACAACCTCAGCTACTTAGCAAGGCCCTTTGCAACTCAGTGAGAACCTATTTCAAAATAAAGAATAAAAATAGGGCTGGGATGTAGCTTGGAGGTAGAATGCCCCTGGGTTCCATCCCCAGACTCAGAAAGAAAAGAAAGAAAAGAAAAGAAAGGGAAAGGAAAGGAAGGAAGGAAGAGAGAGAGAGAGAGAGAGAGAGAGAGAGAGAGAGAGAGAGAGAGAGAGAGAGAGAGAGAGAAAGAGCCTATGTTTGGAGTCTACCTATGGAGCTAAGACTCAAATCAGAAATGCTGATTTGAGTCTTGGCTCCATACTTGGTAGCTAGGAGACTCTAGGAAAGTTACCATGTCCCCTGAGTTTTAGTTTCTGTGCCTAAAAACTGCTGGGGCTAAGTGCCTAACTTGGGGGGTGGAGTGGGGTGGTGGTGGTGGTGGTGGTGGTGTGTTTGTGTGTGTGTGTATGTTACTAGGGATTGGACCCAGGGAAATTCTGCCTCTGAGCTACACCTCCAGTCCTTTTTTATTTCTTCTTTTGAAACAGGGTCTTGCTAGGCTGCTGAGAATCTCATTCAACTTTGGAGGCTGCCCTCAAACCTGCAAAGCTTCAATTTCAGCTTCCCAAGTACTGAGGTCGATCTCCCGGCCATCATTTCTTCATCCTCCCTCCCCACCCCAACTTCTTTTATTCTGCACACACTTGGTCAGATGTCCACCTCTGGAAGGAACTTAGAGTTTGTTCTCCTCCTCCCCATCCCCAGAGCCCTTGGGTTGACGACATCTGCTGCTGCACCAAATCGACTCCATTTTATCTTCCAGACACAGCTGTCCCGGACTCTCTTTCTCCCTAGGATGTATGCTTCATTAATATCCAGTCACCGCGGAGTCCTACCTGGTGTTTCCTGCAGCACCCAGGCTTCTGGGGTTCTGGGGACCTTGTCCTGCTTGTGTCTGTGATTTGGGCTGGCAGATCGCAGAGCAAGATTGATAGCTATCTGATGACCTGAAAATAGTCTGACATGAGTGACATTCCTCCCTTCGTCTGGCTCCAGAGGTGGCCTCTCTCCACTGTTCAGGTTGTGTGCTAATAGACACAGGGACCCAGAGCATGTCTGTCTCCCTTCCATCTCTCAGCCACTTGCACCTCTCTTTCTCTGCTCTCATAGAGTCAAGGGAGGTGAATTCCTGGAAGGAGCTGTTCTCCCTGAGAAGCACTCCCTGCACACACCCACGTGCTTATGTGGATTTCCTTGCCTCTGGGGTCAGTTTCCTCCCTTGTACTCACGATTCCCAAGTCCAGATTTACACCCCCCAACTCCACAGGGGCCTCAGACCCCATAGCCAGTTGCCTTTTGGCTATGTTTCCTGGGGTGTCCACAGACATTGCAAGTTCACCTTGCCTGAATCTGATATCTGCTCCCTGCTTCCTAAAAATGCACCACATCTTCTGACTGTGAACAGAATTCATCATTGTGGGCATCATCCCACCTGGCACATTCATGTCCAGACATCTGGTCTACCGCACCTGTTCCTTTCTCTTTTCTTGGCCCCTACTACCAATCCCAACTCCCTTGCTTAGACTGTTCCAATCCCTTTCCCTTTCCTACTCCTTTATCTCCCTTCTAGCCAGAAGGGGAGGATCTGATCACACTGCTTTTCTGATTGCCCAACGTTGGACCAGGGAAATGTCCAATGCCTACTGGGGCTTGCAAGATCCTTTCTGCTCCGCCTCCTGCCTGCTTCTCTTCTCTGGTCTCACTTCCCTTCCCAGACAGTGCAAGCAGCAGATGGCCGTAGCCCTCAGCCCCGGCCCGCCCTGCTCTCTTTGCTTCCTGCCTTTGCAGGTGCTGTTCCCACCCACCTGTCTAACACCTCTGATGAGTGCCTCTGCTCAGCAGTCCCTTCTCCAGGAAGCTTTCCCTGTCACCCTCCCCAGAGCCTGAACTAGTGTCCATAATGCTCAGGCCCACCCAGCTTTAACTCTTATCCGTGTATTTGTTCTCCTCGGAATCCTCAGCTTTGCAGACCAAGGATCACGTCGGCCTCGCATCCCATCCTGTATCTGCCACTTTGCAGAGAACCTTGAGATTAGTGGGGACCTGCTAGTTGTTGTGTGAATGAGTGACGTAGTTTCTGCTCAGGCTCTCTCCTGGTTAGAATGAAAGCATTCAGATGTTGCTACCTCTTTGATCTCCAGACCAAATCACTGGGTTGTCCACATTCTTCTCGCTGGCCTCTCCTAGCAGATAGAATGCATGCAGGTCACAGACAGAGTGGTCTCCCCAGGAATATTCTCTCAGTTAGTGTTTGCAGGAGGTATGGGTCACTGTTCTGTCTGCAGATTGGACAGTCTGTGCTTTGGCTAGAGAACCAAGGTAGCAATCCACATCTCATGGAACCCAGGTATATTCTACCGCTGAGCTACACCCCAACCCCTTTTATTTTTTGTTTTGAAACAAGGTTTCACTAGGTTGTTGAGAACCTCACTAAGTTGCTGAGGCTGGTCTTGAACCTGCAATCCTCCTGTCTCAGTCTCCCAGATACTGGGATTATAGGCCTGTTGCCACCATGCCCAGCTAGGTCACTGTTTTTGTTATTGTTTTCTAAGTTTAAAGAATGTTAGTTGCTGTGACCAAAAAACAATAAACCAACAAATGATACAATAATATCAGATATGAGCACATTTAAAAACTGTCTCAGGTGGTAAAAGTTTAAGTGATTTTCTCCCATTTCTATTTCTGATCATTTTGCATTTTTTCCATAAAGTGTATGTATGAGAGGAGAACTATTTCAAACTTCCTTACTGTGCTTTCTGTTGCTATAACTGAATCCTTGAACCTAGGCAGATTATTAAAAAAATAATTCATTTCTTACAGTTCTGGAGGCTGTGACGTCTGAGGACAGAGGGCCACTTACAGTGAGGGTCTTCTTGTTGGTGGGGATTCTGCAGAGTATTGATGTGGCACAGGGCATCACATAGCAAGGGACTTGATTAAGAGACAAAGCCAGACTAGGGGTGTAGCTAAGTGGCAGAGCACCTGTCTAGGATGTGCCAAACCCTGGGTTCAATCCCAGCACCTAAGAGAAGGAAGGAGACAGCCAAACTGGCTTTTATAACAGACTCATTCTGCAGATAATCCATTATTCCACTAAACCATGAGTGGATGAATCTCTTCACCAGCACATCAAGAACCAGTCAACTCCCCAAGGTCCTACCTCCAAATACCATGAACATATGACCTTTGGCTTTTGTTTTGGTGTTTGGTAACATTGGGGATTGAACCCAGGGCTTCATACATGCTAGAAAAGTGCTGCACTGCTGAGCTACGCCCCGAGCCCACAACTTTGGGGATTGAGTTTCAACATGAGTTTCACTTGATGACATTAAGACCACAGCACTTCCCAAAGTTTGGCAGCGTGGACTGCCATGGGAAGACACCGGGTTGAAGCCAGATGGCCCCAGGTCTGTCAGCTTTGCTGTTATGTAATACCCATGTGAATGTGGTCAGGAGACATCACATCGCCCAGCACCCCAGTTCCCTGTCTGCTGGATGGAACAGTAAGCACTACCTCCCAGGAATGTTCTAAAAGGAAAAGCAGGTGGTGGGTATCAAGCACCTGGAACATAGTTAAAGTACTCATTGCTTCTGCTTCCCTGAAGAACAAAGCAATTATATAGTTACAGACTCTCTGTGGGAGGACAGTTGGAGACCATCTCATCCAACCTCTTCATTTTTGTTCCTTTTAAATTGTTCTCAATTGCACATGTTAACCCATCGGAGAATACAGATGAGCTTCCTGGCTTCCCTGCACCTCTCCCCACCCACACCGCCATCCCCAGGGAAGCCTGTCGTGTTCTATCTCTTCCCGATTCTTCTCATTATCTCCACAACACACAATACAGGACAACCTCTATTTCCTGATTAGAAACTAAAGGTGATACTTATTGACTCCCTAGTTGGAAAGATGAGATGTTCAGCTCATTTATCTCTCTCCTCTCTCTTCCTCTCAGTATTTGATTATAGTACTTATTGCTTCTCTTATTTCCCCTAATCCTAGATAATGAAATTACACCTCAACTACTTCTTCTATTAATGCTATTTAGTATCTGGCTCCTTTCCATGAAAGACCAAAAGACTGAAGAAATTAACATGGCTGAAGCTTCCACCTCCCGTCAGCTACACTTTCATATCATAGCTGTGTTTTTAAATAACATTTATATTTTATTTGGCATCTATGATGTGTACTTACGTGTAGCCAAAAACACCAAATACAAACAGGTACTTGCCTTAAGCCTATGCAAATATCGGTCCTGGTGGACCAGGTGGCATGTGAGGATTTCATTTCCTTCTCTGATTTCAGCAGCAGGACTCCAAATAAGCATCTTATTTTAAAATTAGGAAGAATACATTGCTTTGGGGGCTTTCCTTCGCTCAAACTAAGTTTTTGAAGTAATATAGCTTCAAAACTATAGAAAGTGTAGTAAATACATACGAGCAGAGAAACAGGAAGGGGAGGGGAGTAGGACAGAGAGTTTAAAGCCCGTGAAAATCCCATGATGTGGAGCATTTGCTAAAACTATCTCAAGCGTGGCATGGTGGCGCACAACTGTGATTGCAATACTCGGGAGGCTGAGATAGGAGGATTACAGGTTTGAGGCCAAGCCATAATAACTTAGTAAGACCCTGTTTCAAAATTTAAATAAAATAAAATAAAAATAGCTGAGGGTATATCTCAGAATTGAATCCCCCTGGGTTCAATTCCCAGGACCAATAAGTAAGTAGATGAGTAAGTAAATAAACCTCCTACAAAGTGGTCAGTAAAGTTGAAGATAGAATAATTTCCACTGTAATAAGGAGAAACAGCCAGGCCTCTATGGGAAGATCAAGGATATGAACGATTCTGTTCAAAGTTTGAATTCTCAAACTTCATGCTGAGACAACTTTTTGCCCACGTGATCATTGGGCATTTACTGTCTTCGAGTCATAGTGTTCACCTTGGGGAATAAAATATGGTAAAGAGTGGGCGTGGTTCCTACTATTACAGAGGTTAAATGCCAGTGGAGGAAGGTAGACATCAGTCAGATAGTCACTTGTACAAGTGTATAATATAGACTGGGCTCAAATGCTAAAGCAAAAACTAATTTGATTCTCTAAGGACATTTAACAAAGGAACCCACATAGGCAGGGAGGTATTGAGGAGGTCAGAGAACTGTTCTTGAAAAAGTATTTTAATTGAGATATGAAAGAAGGCAATTTACTAAGCAAAGGAGTTGGGGGGAGAGAGGAATCAGGACATTCAAGAAAGAAAGCAAAGCTTCTGTGATGGGTGCACAGATGCCTGTTCAGGTTCAAATAACAAGAAGCTGTGTTGGCCGGACCACAGCTCAGTGGGGGTAGGGAGAACACAAGAGGTAAGGCACCCGTCGGTGGCCTGGGGGGTTCTCGGGCAGAGTGGATGCTTCCATGGGGATCCTGTAGCATAAGGTTAGAGACCAGCCTTTATCAAGGTTCCCACCGTGGAAGCATTTTATATCCTTCACCCAGGCCTCTGGGTTTTTAGTCTCAGCTCATGAATGCTGAACAAAGTGTAGCAGAGTGCGTGGCCACCTCGTTATGCAAATGACCACAGAGCTCTCTGGGACCTTCCAGACAGATGCTCTCCTAGGAAACCATAGCCTTCTCTCCTTCCTCACCTTCATGAACTAATAGTATCGCAAAGTGTAGAACCTAGAGGAAGCATGCCAGAGGGACACCCCCCAAGAGCCTCTGGGCAGATAGTTTAAAAGCTTAGGGCGCTCAAAGCAGGTAAATGCACCTCTCTTGCCTCCCAAGAAGAAATGTGAAGCAGCAGCTCGTCAGTAAAATGCAAAAGCCTTGCTCTTGTTGTCGAGGAGTCACACTCTCCTAGCTATCTTCCAGAGTGCTCCAGAGATCACATGGCCCCATGAACAGAAAGAAAGTCGGTAGTTCATGCAGCTGGCGACCCTCTCGTCAGAAGACATTTCTAGGAGCAGCCAAAAATTTTGGAAGGGAGAGAGATAGGAAAACTTGGCAGTGGGGCTAGGTGTACTAGACCTTTTCTTACCACAACTTAAATTTTAGTAGCTCCCCATTATATTTAAAATAAAATCCAAACTTGATTCTAGGCCTACAAGGCTCCACATGATTTGGTTGCTCCCTATTAGGGCCTCATACTGTGTACTACCTATGATTCACATCATCGCTCTATTTCAGCTTATTCCCTGCCCCGGGGCCTTTGAACAGGAGGGCCCTTACTGCCATTTTTTATTCAGATGTCACTCCCTCCTAAAGATTTTTCCTAACCTACTCCTCACTCCCAGTTTCTCTATAGCCTATTACCCTATTTTTTTACATCACTACTTGAAATCTCCTCATTTGTTTGCTTATGTATATCTTCATCAACTAATATTTAAATTCCGTGAGGGCAGAGATCTGGTCTAACTTGTTGAACATCATATCTGCAAAGCCTAGAATAGTACCTGGTGCTTAATAAGTAGTTGTTAGATGAATGTATGGGTAGATGTGATAGCGTTCTCATACTTGGAAGGTTGTCATGTGGAAAAATAAATTAGTTGTTCACCCAAGAAATATCTACAGGGCAAGAAATATTCATTTAGTAATTATTGAGAAACTAGTATGTGCTATGCATGTAATAATAAGTTATTACTGGGAATGAAACAAAACTAGAGATGTCATCTCTAGCTTCAAGGAGCTCATGATGTTGTGGTGATTAGTGAGGAAAGAATCAAGAGATCTGAGGACCAATAGGTCATAGGCTAACTAAGAGGTGAAGAAGAAGAAGAGCGTGGGTTTAGGCGTGGGAAGATGAGCAGATGAAGATGCCATACTTTGAGCGAGGCATTGCTACAGACACAACAGACATCAGAAAGACAATAAAGATGTACAACAAACAACTCTATGCCCATAAATTCATGGAGCCAAGTCCCTCAGGGACCCAAATCCTCAAAATTTACTCAAGAAAAACAAATCAATCTGAATTGCCCTGTATCTATTAAATATTATTCTTAATTATTAAAAAAATCTAAGGAAAACTCTGGATGCATATAGTTTCACTTATGAATTCCATCAAACATTTAAGAAACAAATTCCACACAATCTTCCCCAGAAAAACAGAAGATAAACTCTTCCTAACTTGGGTATTACCTTAATACCCAAACCAAAGATATTTTAAAAGAAAACTACAAATCAGAATCTCCATGAATATGGAGGAATTATTCATAACAAAATATTAGGAAATAAAAGTAAGCATTTGACAAAAAAAGGATAATACTAGCCAGGTGTGGTGGCACATGACTGTAACCCCAGTACTTTGGAGGTTGAGACAGGAGGATCACAGGTTCGAGGACAGCCTCAGCAAATAGTGAGACTCTCATCAACTTAACAAATCCTTGTTTCAAAATAAAAATAAAATAGGGCTGCAGGTATAACTTGGAGGTAGAATGCTTCTAGGTTCAATCCCCAGTGCCCCAAAAATAAAATAAAATATAAAGGATAATACACCACAACTAAATGGAGTTCAGTCCAGCAGTGCAAGTCTGTTTCATCATTCCAAAGTCAACCATTTCAATTCAACATATGAATATGGGAGAACAGTATGTGTCATCAACAAGCCAAGTTTTCGGGTTGTGTGGTCCTTACTGGTCAAGAGAGAAACAGCCTAATAAAGAAAAGAGGTTAAGTTTCCCCTCTGATGAAGAGACTAAAAACTGCAAACAATTAGGTCAGTGAATTTAAAGGGTCTTCTCTCTCTCTCTCTCTCTCTCTCTCTCTCTCTCTCTCTCTCTCCTATCTTCAAAGACTGATCTGCAATTTTCAAAAAGGAGTTTAGGGGTTGGGGTCCCCTCTTGAACAGCTGGTCCTGCAGGGTCCCAGGATATGAGGGTTCCATCCATGCCCGGGGTAGAAGCCAAGGGTACTTAGAGTCCTGACTATTTCAACTACTTAGAATCCCAGAACATCAGACTTGAAACGGAACCTGGACCTCACCTAATCCACATGCCCACCACTGAAAGAAGAGGAAGGGCACCCCAGTGGAGAGGGGCCTCTTCACAATCCTTCCCTCCCTTTTTTTCTAAAGTCCAGTCACCACGAGCCAGTCCCAGAACTATAAGCCTGTTATATCTTCTCTTTTGCCCTAATCATACTTCTTCCTTCAACCACTGTGGTGTATGTTGACTTGTAAGCTTACTTTTATGCACGAGTCCCTAGAAAAAAACTGTCTGTCTTGGGTTCTAGTTTTTTCTCCCTTGCTATATCTGGTATGTAGAAAAATAACCAAGTCAGACAGAGCCCCTTACAGAGTCTCCCTGGATTAATACTGGAGGATCAGCTGGGCCACTTTTCTCGATCCTACAGGCCTTACAACCAAACACAAAGTCCGGGGTTCATCATCTCTGATCCCCCTATCATTCGTCCTAACTCTTCAACTAATTCCACATAAGGCGATAGAGGAAAATGTACCACGCTCTCATTTTGTGCCTGGTAGCGTGCTCCAAGCCTATGCATTTTCTCATTTGATCCTCACAGCGACCCTTTGAAATTATTACTGTCTTCAGCCTCACTTTGCAGATAAATAGACTCAGAGGAACTGGGTGATTTTGCAAGGTCCTACCGCTTGCAAATAGAAGAGTCGGGATTCAAACCCGCTTCTGGCTGGCTCTGGTGCTTGAGTTTTTAGGAATGAAAAATGTTCCTGGTTTAAAATGAAAATTGTTTTCTGTTTTTTTCCCTCCACGTCTGCAGTCTCAGGAGGAAGTCTGTGATTTGCTGCACGCGGCACCCTTCCAAAACATCTTGCCCAGAGTGTACATCAAAGGTAAGACGCAGTAGCCGTGTAACAGGCTTGTATTAGAACTGTGTGTTGCTTCTCGACCCCAGTGAACCCAGGTCTGATGTCAGCAAGGGAAAAGCCTAAAGTTTCGGCACCTATGGAATAGTGGCAGAATCGTGGAATTAGCCACCCCAGGGATTGTTCCTCGATCCTTCTATTATCCCTGGTATGTTGCTGCTATCTAGCCTGGCTTAAAATTCCTCAAGTGACAGGAAACTCACCACTTCACAAGGTAGATGGTTCCATGATCAGACAGAGCTCACCGAAATTGTTTCCTTGTAGTGAGTCCTGATCACAGTTTCCAGAGCCAAGAAGAAAGTTCCACTAGTTTGTTTAAAGTCTGGGAACACAGATAGATAAATCATCCCAGTCTCTGAGAGTTTCCCCTGCCCTGGCTGCCTAGGGTACGCTGAGTCTCCTTTTTTGCCCTCCTGCTCTTTCTGCAGAGGGGGAACGCCTGGAAGTCCGGATGAAGCGCCTGGAAGCCAAGTACGCCCCGCTGCACCTGGTCCCCCTGATAGAGCGGCTGGGGACCCCTCAGGTATGACCTGGTGTCACAGCCCCCAAGGACCAAGAGGAACATTAGCGCATTTGGCCCAACCTCCTCATTTTACAGATAGGGAAACTGAGGCCCAGGGAAGGGAGGAGAGTGTCCAGTACTCTCCTGACCACTCGGTCTGGAGTGAGATTTACCCGACACTTAGCTCTGTGTTCTTTCATCTATACCCCAGATCATGTGTCCCGTCAAGAAGGAATGTAGCCAGCTACTTTAAACAAGGACTCGTGACACCCTGGTAGGCAGCAAGAATCACTCCACGCCATCTGTCAAAATGACAAATGACCACTTCGCACACTCTGGGTGCCCACAGTTTATTTCTGTTTTTTTTTTTTTTTTTTTTTGCTAGAGAAACGCCCCCAGGAACAGGAGATGCTTATGGTAACTTTGCTTGCTAAACTGAAAACTAGAAACCATCTAAAATGTCCATCCATAAAGCAGTGATTACATAAAAGATGCTAGAGTCGTCTACATGCCACATATTTGTATATTCCACTTTTAGTTAATAGATAATGAAGAGGAAAAATTGGATCTAAATGTGTCTATCTATACGAATAGATCACAAAGAACACATCGTTGGGTGCATAAAGCAAGTTGTGCTAGAGTTCACACAGTGTGATGCTTTGTTTTTTTTTAAAAACAAGGCACACACCAGCCAGGCCTGGTGGCACATCCTTATAATCCCTGGACTTGAGAGGCTGAGACAGGAGGCTGATACTCCCAGCCTCAGCAACTTAGCAAGAAT
Source organism: Muscardinus avellanarius (assembly GCF_963383645.1). Taxonomy (NCBI): domain Eukaryota; kingdom Metazoa; phylum Chordata; class Mammalia; order Rodentia; family Gliridae; genus Muscardinus; species Muscardinus avellanarius. The sequence goes on from NC_137793.1 coordinate 10,137,674, forward strand.
CATCAGCCACATAATGAGACCAGTTTAGAAGTTAAATAAATAAAAAAAGGCAAGGGGTAGAGCTGAGAGATTGAAAGACTCTGGATTTAATCCCCAATACCAAAACAAACAAAAGGCACTCCTCAAAGCCATTTAAGTAAAACTTTTCCAAAAAATATCCTGCAGGATACGTACTTAGTTCTTCGTCATGGCAACCCTCTGAGGGAGATAAGGAGACAGATTGGGTGGGCGCGCTGAGGAGAGGACCCAAAGGTGACTTCAGCTCCATCTCTAACGAGCTGATATTTTCAAAAGCTGAATGGGCTTCTTTGTTAATTCTGTGATTGAAATACATTTTTAAAAACCCACACCAGTTGTGAACAGGGAGGTGAATGAGACAAACCTCTTGCCTTCATAGCGTTCGCAGACTCTGCAGGGCCGGAGGAGGGAGGTAGGGGGCAACAGAGGCATGCGCTCTTTCTCTTCAAATTGACTTAAGCAAGCTTTGCCCTTGGGGAGCCAGCCAGGGGAAGAAGTTAGGGTGAGGAGGAACGGGACACCAGGGCGCAGCACGACCAGGCTGGTTTGTTTTGCCGAGAGGATTTCGGAGTTAAGTCCACACCGGAGCTCACATTCTTCTCTGGGGTTGACACCAGGGTCAGAAGACCCATGTGACCCCTGTCCTCGAGGAGGCAGAAGGTGGCCTCTCTGTGAATGTAGCAGGTATTTGGAGCACCTTGCAGATCCTCGTCTGCACGAATGTCACACCAGGGAAGCCGCTGAGCTTCTACTGAAGCAGTGGCTACAAGGCTAAGCAGTGTCGGGTCTCTGACACACTGCAGGGAGAGCGCAGATGCTCTGGAGCCCGCACGTTCTCTTTTTTGGCTTCCAGAAGTTGGACAGAGGGGATCCTCAGAATGATTTCCTTTTAGGGAGAAATCCCCCAAGCCAGCCACATGTAAATATGTCTGCCCAACTACTGGTATCATCATCCGACAAGAATCCAGCTTCCTGGAGCCCAAGGCTTGGCATGTGTTTCCACTTAGGGGACTGAAAATTCCTTCCCTGTTCTGGTGAGCACCATTTTCTCAAGACTGATAGGAACTCGCAATTTGTCAAATGCTTGCATATTTAGCAAACAAAAGTCTGGACGTTCTGTGAGAGAGGAAATGTCAGCTTTATGTCTCTCGTTTCTCAAGGAATGTTCTAAAACTAAGAAGAAGTTGTCCTGAAAGTAGAATAGGAATTACCAGAGACGAGGAGGGGGAGCCGTTAGGGTACAGGAAGGGTCGACAGATATGACCAGTGCCTGCTGTGTGCAAATACCTCAGAGAATCCCACTAATAGGCCAAGGGATATGTGTTGCTAAAAACCTAAGCAAAAACAGACAAAACCCTCAACAATCCCATAGAACAAAGAAATGTTAATAAAATATTAACTTGCAAGCTAGCTGGGGTTTCTCCTCTGCTCAGTCTCAAATAGCATCTGGGTCAGTGCCGGAGGGGAACGTGGGGCATTATTAAAGCAGAGAAGTTTGAGCTGCGTTGCATCTTTCTCATTGGATTCTGAGACACGGCGAGGTGACCCAGTTTGCTGGCCAGCTCCGTTTGTAGGAAGAACACTCAGGAAGCAAAAGACAGTGGGTGTTGGCCAAGCTCTACCCTAGAGTCTTGGCATGATCTGGTAGAAACCACTTAATTTCTCAGTCTCAATATGCCCATTCATGAAATGGGATAATCACTATTTTACCTTCTTCATTGAGTTGCCTTTCTTGATTATTTATAATAAACAAATAATATAGGAATCCCCCCAAAATATAAAGCAGAATGTTGAGATACCCTTAATCAAGGGTATTAAATATAATCAGAGTACTTCATGCAGAAGTTTATTTCAGAGAGAGAGCCCCACACACACACTATGTAGAAAAGAAAAGAAATGGATAGAAACAATGTTAAATATTCTTCCTTGGTTATAGCACCAAGCCATAAATTGGGATATTTGTAGCAAACAATTTATAAAACACTTTTTCAATGCAAAAAGAAAACAATATACCAGCTGGACATGGTGGCACATGGACATGGTCTCAGCCTCCCAAATGCTAGGATTACAAGCGTGCACCACCACGCCCGGCTTATTATACGTATTTTGTGTATATTATATCATGGTGGTGCATGCCTGAAATCTCAGCTACTTAGGAGGCTGAGACAGGAGGATTACAAGTTCAAGACCAGCCTGAGCAACTTAGGGAGACATGTCTTAAAGAATAAAAAGAACTAGGGATGTAGGTTAGTGGCAGAGCACCCTGTGTTCTGCCCCAGCACAATAGTGTGTGTGTGTGTGTGTGTGTGTGTGTGTGTGTGTGTGTGTGTACTAACACAGAAAAGGTATCAGAAATACCAATAGCAATTATCACCAATAGTAATATAGCATATATATATATATATATATATATATATATATATATATACAGAAAAAGTATCAGAAATTACCAATAATCAGTGAAATGCAAATTCAAAAAATGTGGTATACATTTTTACTCTCAATTTGAAGAACTCTTCTGAAGGATAGTAGAGCTTTGATGAGGATACGAGGAGCAGGCTAGACACAGGCAGATGTCCAGCTCTTCTTGGGACTCATCTGCCACTAGCCAGCAATACTAATACGATGCAAATTTTGTCAATACACACATCCATATACCTGTGTAGACACAAACCATACACCAAAAATTTTAAGGAGCTCATCTCTGGGCAATGGGGTTGCTAGGGAACTTTTATTTTCTTTCTTATGCCTTTTAATTTTTGTCCCAGATTTTACCCTGTGACTATGTATTATGTTTGAAGTCCACAGAATGAATGGTGAGGGAACCATTCCTTTGGAAGAAACAAAAGTCTGGCTGGAGCTTGACAAATTCAGTTGCCAGTTTTGTTTTCTAACCCCCCTGCCGGGTTTGTCAGCCCTGAGAACTGATTCAGACTAACCCAACACACGGTAGATTAGTTAGTGAGCCCAAGCTGTGTATTAATTTACTAGAGAGAATATGCATGGCTTGAGAACAAGTTTGGGTCCTTTATTTACTGACATCTCTCCTGTACTTGCCTCCCCCATCTTGTTCCCCCTCACCCCCCTCTCTTATGTGGGGAACCTTTTGGGGGAACCACAAGAGCAGAGTAAGAACCAATAAAGAAAATAAGAACAGAATAAAGCACAGGGTTCAAGGTTGTTATTGTTTCTTAAGAGGGAGATTCTTCTAGCTAACTGTGTCACCTTGAGAGGTCTCCCCTCTGCCTATGAAATCGAATCAAGTCACCCCACATCAGGGCCCCTTGCCTTTTGTGTTTAAGATGCACATTGGCAGAACCTTCTCCAACTCGTCTTCTCCCCAGGCTTATTGCACTTTGCACTTTACAGATATGGCTGGGCGTAGTGGTGCCAACCTATAATTCCAGCTACTCAGGAGGCTGAGACAGGAGGACCACAGGTTTGAAGCCCGCCTCAGCATCTTAGGAAGACTCTCAGCAACTTAGAAAGACCCTGTTTCAAGTAAAATATAAAAAATAAAAATAAAAAGGCTTGGTATATAGTTTGGGAGGTAGAATGCCCCTGGGTTCAATCTCTAGTACCAGAAAAAGAAAAAAGATCCATCTGTCAGTGGTTGTCATGACAACCACACTGGTGGCCCACGTTGGCGGTAAGCTCGCGCATTGTGCTTCCTGATTTATTTCCTTCCATGGATTCCTGGGGAGCCTGACCTCTTTTGGAGCCTCCAGGGAGGGTGCTTTTCAAGGAAAGGTGAGAAAAATATGTCCCAGCCATTTGCAGAATGGGCTGTGTGGGAAATCTCCCAACAGGAGCTGAGCCCCTGAATCCCTGGGGGTCCCTCGGTCTCCAAAACCAACTCCCTTCAGCTTGGTTCCCAGAATAGAAGACCTCGCTTCGACCTTAGCTGTTAATAGTGTGCTTTGCACATGGCTTCCAGCACCTTTGCCCTAGATATTTTTACTCATAATGCATACATCGGCGTGTCTTGCCCAGTCTGTCCAGCCGCCAGATGGCTGTAGCAGTAACAGACTCAGAGAAGCCAGCTTTAATTATTAACACACATCATTTGCGATTGTCAAGGAAGAACTTCTAAGTAGAAGAAATAATTCCGTGAAGTCAGTGGCAATTTTTTTAATTTAACATATTGCTGCTTTTTTATATCCCACCGTACAGAAGTATTTACAGGAAAAAGTACAAATCTCGCCCGTTTCTCCGAGCCCATCTGCTTCCTCAACTGATTTTAATCTTTTCTAAAACGTCGCTGCGTACAAACACCCCCCCACATAAACTTTTGCCTCTCTGTGGGATTGCGTGCTGACTTCTTAAAATAGGTGCATACTGTACGTCACTTTCTACAACCCGTTCTATTCACTTTACAATTTAACCTATACATCTGGACTGCTAGGAACCAGACACCAGCTTCGCCCCTTGCTGGCCGCTTGCCTGAGCCTCTGTTTCCTCTCTCAGCCTTCATGTGCAAAATGGGGATAAAAATGTATCAACCTCAGGGAATTGAATAGGAGTCAGTGCAGACGGAGTGCTTAGAACATGACCTGGTAGCACGGACACAATCACCTCAGACTGTCCGGCACACGCCTAGCATTTCATTATGTGGATGGATCGATGATCATTTTTTTAAATTGTTCCATTCAAGATGATGCCTGGGTTGTTCTGACCACCGGCAAAAATCGCCAGAGACTTTTCTGTGGTTACGCTCGGGTGTATACAGCTGGTGCTCTGCTCTGCAAAACATCAGTCCCGGTCCATGAATTCCAGGTGCTACTAGCTCCAGCGTTTGGGAATCTCTGGTGGGAGATAACAGAAAGGATGTTTCATGCAGGCAGAAGGTTCACCTAACCTTCCCTTTCCAGCAAATCGCCATCGCCCGGGAGGGCGACCTGCTGACCAAGGAGCGGCTGTGCTGCGGCCTGTCCATGTTCGAGGTCATCCTGACCCGCATCCGGAGCTACCTGCAGGACCCCATCTGGCGGGGCCCGCCGCCCACCAACGGCGTCATGCACGTGGATGAGTGCGTGGAGTTCCACCGGCTCTGGAGTGCCATGCAGTTCGTCTACTGCATCCCCGTGGGGACCAATGAGTTCACGGCTGAGTGAGTGCTTGCAGCGACGGCCGGGCCACCCACCAACCTCGCCTCCCCCGGAGGCACCGGGCTGCTGCAGTGCAGCCAGGGTGAGGTGGAAAGCCAAATTGGCCAACCACCGCCACACGGAGCGTGGGGGTCACTGTGCGAGGTGCCGGCTGTGGATACAGCTGTGGCCTTGTGGAGTTGGGCCAAGGAGGAGATAAGAAACAAGACATAAGGTGTATCACACGAGGTGCTTTGCAGCACGAGCAGGTTGGGTGACAGAGGCCAGGTGATGGGTCCTTAGACTTTCATTCACAAGGCTAGAACTGAGCCCATGGCGCCTGGGATTCAGCTCTATGGATGGAAGAAGGGGACGTCCCAGGAAAGGCGACGACTGTCTAGAAGCAGAAATGGAGTGTGACTGTAAATAGGCAGGAGGGAGCCCAGCGGTGGGGGTTGGCATGAAGAACCTCACTGTTGGGCCGGGGGTGTGGTTCAGTGGTAAAGCACTTACCCAGCACGTGGGAGGCCCTGGGTTCCATCCCCAACAATGCAGCCCGAATTAAATCAGACCGTCACTGCCCACCTCACCCCCACAAGTCTCTCCTCAGCCCTTTCCTGGTAACACTCTTGTCTTCTGAGAAGACAAAACCCAGCCCAGTTCTTCCTGTTCTTAGCTACACATTGAGGATGGAGAGGTGGAGAAGGTGACCGGGTCTGCTTTTCTGGATCCAGGAGCGATGAAGACAGTGTGCATGGGGACCTGTGAGGGCCTCCCCCAGGGGACTGAGCTGCTGCTTGGGGAGAGAAAACCAGCAAAGAGCTGAGCCCACAGCCCCCGACATTGTCCAGGGCTCTCGAGAGCTGGGCCATGCGGCCAGGGCTTCATCAGAGCCAATGGGATTCCGGCTCCTGCCTACCACGCATCGTGCCTGCCCACTTCACACACTTTGGCCAGTGGGTCTCTTCATTTGAAATGGCCCTGTACCTCTTGGTACCAAGATAGTCTCCCTTTACTTGTCTCCAATAACCAGACACTTAAATCTCTTAAATCTGGAGGGCCAGTTGGGTTTCCTCTCTCAAATTCATCTCATCTTCAAAGCTAATTTCTGTTATCTCAAAAGGAACAGCACCTCTTCATGATTAAAAGTGTTGATCCCATAACCACAGTCCCTGGAGAAATAAATTAATCCTCGTGGTTTCCACCACACACATTTTATAGATCAAGAATCTTGGCTCAGCTGGACACAGCAGTGCATGCTTTTAATCCCAGTAGTTGGGAGGCCAAGACAGGAGACGCATAGGTTCAAGGCCAGCCTCAGCAATTAGCAAGACTCTGGAGAAACCCTGTTTAAAAAGGGAAAAAAATTAACAAAAGGATTGAGGCTGTAGTTCAGAGTTAGAATGCCCCCTGGGTTCAATCCCCAGTACCCAAACAAAATAACCAAAAAGAAAAACTTTGGCCCAAAGCCGGGTGCTCATGGTGAAGGTCCCCACACGCCTCTCACTCGGCCTCTTCCTCTCCCTGTCCAGGCAGTGCTTCGGGGACGGCTTGAGCTGGGCTGGCTGCTCCATCATCGTCCTGCTGGGCCAGCAGCGGCGCTTTGACCTGTTTGACTTCTGTTACCACCTGCTCAAAGTGCAAAGGCAGGATGGGAAAGACGAGATCATTAAGAACGTGGTAAGGGGCTCGGGCTGGGCGGTGGGGCCGCCGGACTGTGGGCTCTGTCGGAGAAAAGGAGGGCTGTGCATGGGGACCCACGCCCCACACCGCAGGTACACACAGGCACTGCATGGAGGAGGTTGTGAGGCCCCTGCTTCAACCTACTGGGATGAATCAGGTCTCCCGAAAGGGCAGGGCTGGGCTCCTGACCTGAACTGCCTCTCCCCTGCCCAAGGGGGGCTGTGCGGGTGCCAGCTCCCCATCCGCACAGGTGATAGGGTTGCACTGGCACTGGATGGAGAGGGGTAAGTGGGTCTGCTGAGGGGACAGCCCGCTACACTGGGCTGAGGGGATGGGGCGAGAGTGCGAAGGCTTCTTAAGAGGTGACACATGGGCCAAGCCCAGAATGGCAGGCAGAGTGGAGTGTAAAGCCTGGGAGAATGTTCTAGACAGAAGGATGACTAGACAGAGGAGAGGCAAAGGGGCACACAGGTGGATATCTGGAACAAAAGGTGGGGACCAGGAACCAGATGAGAAGGGGGCCAGAGCCACTGTGGGAAGGGCGTTGTAAAAGTCATGGTAAACTACGAGTGGTGGGCCACGCTGGGAGCCGAGACAGAGGGATTGGAGGCTCAAGGCCAGCCTCAGCAACTTAGTGAGACCCTGTTTCAAAATGAAAACCTTTTTAAAGGTCTGGGGGTATAGCTCAGAGGTAGAGTGCCCCTGAGTTCAATCCCTAGTATTGGAAAAAGAAAAAGAAAAGAACTGGAGTGTAACTGAGAGGGAGAATGCCCCTAGGTTCAGTTCCCAGATCTCCCCCTCCCAAACTGTGGTAAAATAAACATAAACCTTCATAACCATTTTAAGGGTACAATTCAATGGTATAAGTGACCCCACAATGTTGCACAGCTATCAGCACCATCCTCATAACCTTTCAGTTGCCCCAAATGAAGCTATTCATTAAAAAATAAATCCCAGCGCCGGGCGTGGTGGCGCACGTTTGTAATCCCCGCGCTTGGGAGGCAGAGACAGGAGGATCATTCAAGTTCAAGATCCTGTTTCCAAATAAATATATAAAATATAGATGTCAGGGAGTGTAGCCTGGAGGTAGAAGGGTTTCCAGGAACCCCAGTACCACCAAAAAAAATTAAAATTTTTTTAAAAAGTAAATCCCAGAGCCGGGTGTGGTGGCACACATTTGTAATCCCAGTACTTGGGAGGCTGAGACAGGAGGACCAGGGTTTGTGGCCAGCCTCAGCTACTTAGTAAGGCCCTCTGAAACTTGGTGAGACCCTGTTTCAAAATGAAGAATTAAAAAAAAAAAATTGGACTGGAAGTGTAGCTCAGAGGTAAGATGCCCCTGGGTTCAATCCCCAGCTTCACACACAAAAAAATAAAATAAAGTAAGTCCCCAGGCCCTGGAAACCACCTTTCTGCTTTTTTTCTCTGTGAATCTGACTACTCCAAGTACCTTATTTATATAAGTGGAGTCATACATACAGATTCAGTCTTTTTGTGACTGGCTTTTTTCACTTAGTATAATCCCTCAAGATTCATCCATGTTGTAGCATATTTGATACCACGTTGTTTTTCCAAAACCAAACTGCGTTGATGGACATTCGGGTTGCATCACCTTTTGGCTGCTGTGAGTAACGTGTCTATGAACATGGGTTACAAAGACCTGCTCAGATCCCTCCGTTCAGTTATCTTGAGTACAATACCAAGAAGCAACATTTCTGCCTCATACAGTAATTACATTTAATTGCTTAAGGAAGTACCATACTCTTTCCGAATGGCTCTTCCATTTTATATTTCTGCCAGCAGCACACAAGAGTTTCAGTTTCTCCACATCCTCATCAGCACTAAATTATGTGAATTTTTTTTTTGGGGGGGAGAATAGCTACCCTAATAAGCATGAAGTACTTTATCATTGTAGTTTATATTTGCATTTCCTTAATGATTGTAATGTTGAGCATCTTTCCATTTTAACAGACGTTCATTCAAGTATCCATTTTGAGAAATGTCTATTCAAGTCCTTTGTCCCTTTTTTTGGTGGTACTGGGGGTTCCTGGAAACCCTTCTACCTCCGGGCTACACTCCCAGACGTATTTTATATTTTTATTTGGAAACAGGGTCTCTTAAGCCAGCGAGGCTGGCTTCAAATCTGCGTGATCCTCCTGTCTCCGCTTGTAATCCCTTTGTCCCTTTTTGAATTGGGTTATTTTTGTTGGGTTGTAATTCTTTATATATTCTAAATATTAACCTCTTATAAGACAATTTTCAAATATTTTTCCTATTCCATGAGCTTTCATTTTCTTTCACTCTGTTGGTAGTGTCATTTGATGCATAGAACTTTCCAGTATTCATTTTTTTTTCTTTCATTGCCTGTACTTTTAGTACTTTTAGTGTCATGTCCAAGAAAATCATTGTCAAATCTAAAGTCATGAAGACTTACCCCTGTGTGTTTCTTGTCAGAACTATATAATAATCTTAAGTCTTAGTTTTAAGTTCTTCATCTGTTTCGAGGTAATTTTTGTATATGGTATAAAATAAGGTTTCAGCGTTACTCTGTATGTAGACATCCAGTTTTTCCAGTACCGTTTATTGAAAACACTGTCCTTCCCTCTCATTGAATAGACTCTTGGCACCCTTGTAGAAAGTCATTTGATCATACATGCAAGAGTGTATTTCCAGACTTTCTACTATCCATTGGTCTGTGTGGCTATCTTTATGTCTGTACCATACTGTTTTGACTATGACAGCTTTGCAGGAAGTCTTGAAACTTGCAAAGGCATTTAATAAGCCTTATTTGGGAACCCATAGAAGGCTTTGAAACATGATTATTGAAGATTTGAGAACCTAGAACCCAGCCTACTAAATTCTTCTCTTTCTTCCCCTTTATTTCCATCCCCTTTTCTCTCACCCTAACCTGAACGTCCTTGTCCGCAGCCGCTGAAGAAAATGGCTGACCGGATCCGGAAGTACCAGATCTTGAACAACGAGGTTTTTGCCATTCTGAACAAGTACATGAAGTCCGTGGAGACAGACAGTTCCACCGTGGAACACGTGCGCTGCTTCCAGCCTCCGATCCACCAGTCCCTGGCCACCACCTGCTAGGCAGAAGTCCTGCAGATCCTCACTGGGACCAGGAGGAGAAGCAGGAGAGAAAGCCACAGTCAGCCAACAACAGGGACCACCTGGACAGTATGAGGGAGGGGCCGGAAGCAAATCAGAACCTCCCCACCCTGCCTGTACCACTCTCCAGGACGGGGCTCTGCATGCTCTCTCATGACATCTCCATGGTGGTTTTCCCATAGTGTAAATGAAAAAACAAACAAACAAACAAACAAACAGGGCAGTGTGTGCTTTTTTCCGCCCCTTCAACTGTTTTCTAGAGATCCTAATTTTCTCATCTTACCACCCACCTCATCTGTGGTTGCTTCCCAAGATGGTGCCCTTTAGTGCCCTCAGGACTGAAGTTTAGAAATAAGAAGAGAACGTGGCCATACTGGAGGTGTTAGTCTGGCCTGATGGTTGCGCCTCAGCTTCCCAGCATCTTTGTCTCCCTGGCTGTCTCCCTCCAGCCGCCCTGGTGGCATCTCCTCCTGGATTCCCCCAGCCTTGAGTTCCAACTAGGTGCCTAAGCCTGTTGACCCGGAAGATGATCCTGGAATGGGATAGCAATGGAAGATGATGGTTCTGGCCTTTCATAGGCTGCCCAAGTCCCATCTATCTTTCCCTCTCCAAGCCAATCTGCACAGAAGTCAAAAAGGCTTTCAAAGTTGTATCCTACTGGGTAGAACTGGGTTAGGAAGATGGTCAGGTCTGCTGCGTTGACACAGTCTCTGTGAACACAGCCAGGAATTCTACAACCCCAAACAGAAAGCTGTGAGCCTTCTCCTCATCTCCAGGTGGCTTCTTTACTCCTTCAGCGAGTGCTTAGCACTGGGCCACACCCGGTGCTGGACACTGGGGCTACAACACCGAACAGGTCAGCCAGGGTCCTACCCACAGCATTAGCCAGTGACCATTTCTCACCACAGAACCTCTCTCATCAAGGAAACACCCAAAAGAGAGAAAATATTAAGGGGTTATTGCAGCAGAGGCCAAAACCATCCTAACGACAGGGAGATAAGGAATAAAAATAGGACTTGTCAATAAGTTTTAAATCCCAAGATATACCCCCAGAGAGAAGTCTTATTTTAGAGTCAGAACTTCCATCATCCTCCCGCTGAAAGATTCTTGGAACATTTTTTTTTTTTTTTTTTTTTTGCTTTCAACTTCTTGTTGTTATAATACTCTCAAAGTTAGATATCAGAGTCTAGATTCTTCCATATGACACGTGGAACCAAAATTTCCCTGCAGAATCTCTCCACAAGTGTGGAGAGGTCTTTAAAGAGCAGATCCTTGGTATACAAATGTCTCATTACAGCGTGTATCATCTTCAAAGGAGGCCTGTTACCCTGAACTCCAGAGAACATATGTATGAAGTAGGACATTTGATACCTCTCCCCCAACCCAGGAAGGAAAATAAGGGAGAAATTGAAGAAAACTGTAATGATACTGTCCTCTGTGGAGGATTAATGGAAATGGTTAATGTTAGCCAGATGGTCAGCTAGGTTTAGTGATGCATGCCCATAATCCCAGTACCTAGGAGGCTGAGACAGGAGGATCATAGGTTCAAGGCCAGCCTCAGCAACTTAGACCTTGTCTTAAAATAAAAAAATAGGGCTGTGTTACATTTAGCTCAGAGGTGGTAGAATGCCCCTGGGCTCAAGCCTAAGAAAAAGGAAGGAAGAAAGGGAGGGAGAGAGATTAACCCGCGGGCCCATTTTTAACCACTGGGAAAGGACAAAGAGCTCCATGTGCTACACTCAGGCCCTCGAGTAGGAATGAGCCCAGTTTGGTTGAAGGTCACCTGGCGAGATGAACATTTTTTTAGTATAAATTCCTGGACCCTGTCTCAAACCTACTAATTCTGAATCTCTGGGAGTAGGGCTAAGAAATTCCCTAGACTATTGGCATTCTTCATAGACTATCTGAATTATTCTGTTTGGAAAGTTTTGCTGTAGAAGAATCATTCTGTTGACCTTGGGCTCCAAGCTACCTCTGAGCAATGAAACAATATATTTGTAGTTTAGGAAGAAGGTTTGAAGTGGAAGCTGGTGACTGTTCCATTCCAATGTCTTGCTGTTTCTTCTTGATGACTATGGATTAATACCAGAGGCAGTAAAGAGGGGTCTACCACATGGTAGAACTACTTACTAGGGCACACATTTAAAGCCCACATAAAACGTCTACACCATCAGTCCTGTGTGGTAACAGGAGTTGGATCGCTCAGAGAGACGACTAGCTTTTAAGTTCTAGAGTTCTAAAACCTTGACCATGGCTTTGTAGAGATCTGGACCACCTGTTTAATGGGAGTGTTATTTCAACAACTCATCCCTCCTACCCTGCATTCATAACCCTGGTTATGAATTCATGACCTTTCCTCTCTGAGAAGTGTCACATTATCCTCATCCCAGTAAACTGAGGTCTTTTTATCCCAGTAAATTGAGGTCTTCACTTTCAAGAGAGATGTCATTTCTCAGCTCGCCAGCAGTACTTATTTATGAGCACTGGACAAATTTAACACCCCTTCCTCCCTAATACTCTTACTGGTCCCCCTTTTGATTTTTTATGTGTTTAAAAATCAAAGGAAAAAAATCTTAGATTTTAAAAAGTTTTAAAAAATTCTGTTTCAGAAATTGTCAGATGTACCATATTTGTATTAAGAGTTGTTGGGGATTTTTGTACAATGAATTTACATTTATTTATGGTGACTTATATTTACGCGTGTGAACAAATAATGATGTTGAATTCTTAAGTCATATTTGCTATGCAGCTGAAGATGATATTTTGCTTTGTATTTTGGGGTTACCTGTGTTGAGTTGATAAGCGTTTTCATCTCCATTAAAACTGCTTCCATCCTAGTAAAACCAGCATCTTGGTTTTGATTACTGATCACATTCCAATCTCTATTGATCTGTGGACACAATATTAAAACTAACAACTAAAGAAACAGCCTACAAGAGACGGGGGTAAAATTAAAATATAGCAGTTCATTACACCCTAAACTGATGGCTTATTTTGCTTTCTCAGTGGGGAATTAGATCTTTAAAAATTGCAAGGGGGCCAGGCGTGATGACCCACGCTTACAGTCCCAGTGCATGGGAGGTAGAAACAGGAAGGATAGCAGAAAGGATGCCCAAGCCTCTACAATTTAGTGAGACCTGTTTCAAAATAAAGAATTAAAAAATAGGGCTGGTAGCCAGATGTGGTGGCGCACGCTTGTAATTCCCGCACTTGGGAGGCAGAGACAGGAGGATCGCGCAGGTTCGAAGCCAGCCGCGCGCGCTGGCTTAGGAGACCCTGTTTCCAAATATAAAAAATGTAAAAATAGGTCTGGGAGTGTAGCCCGGAGGTAGAAGGGCTTCCAGGAACCCCAGTACCACCAAAAAAAAAAAAAAAATAGGGCTGGTAGTGTAGCTTAGAGGTAGAATGCCTCTGGGTTCAATCTTCAGGACCACACACACACAAAAAAAAAAAAAAAATTGCACTGGGTGAGATACAGGAAATAATTTCTTTTCCTGAAGGTTAACTATATGCTGTACACTCCTACTTTTAAGAGAAATAAGGGGGAAACTAATATTTGATGGAACCTAATGTACATGAACACCATGTGTTACAGATATAGAATGTCCCTGAAGAGCTCATTTATTGGTGTTCAGAGTTAATATAACTGAGTCATGGGGGTGGTAATCTTATCAGTAGATAAATCATAATGGATTTTTCTGAGTGGTAACCTAGGCTGGTAGGTTTGGCTGAAGCCTCACATGTCACACGACACTAGCCTTCCCCAAGGCCACACACTGAGATGACCACTACGGCCGTTGGTGGTCCCCTCCCTGCTATGACCCAGACCAGCTCTCAAGCTCTCAGAACACTTGGTTTCCTCATCTGTTAAGTTGGACAAGATAACCTCAGGTCTTTTCCATCTCTGATACTCTGATTCGGGATGATTTCCCACTGGTATACTTTAAGTGGCTTATTTCACACATCCAAGATCTTTCTCAGTTCCAAACATTGTCATTGTTTTATATTAATGATATGTAATATTGTCATATATTTGGGCTAGTATATTGGAACATTACTAATCTGGAGACATGCTTTGTGAAAAGGGAATTCTATATTATTTTCATTTCCAGTCACTAGAACAAATACCTAAGATAATCATCCTGTAAAGAGACAAGGTTTACTCTGGCTCACAGTTTTAGAGTTTTCAGTCTATGATTGTTTTGGACCATGGCAGAATATCTGGTAAGATAAAAAAGAAAAAAGAAAAAAGAAAAAAGAAAAAAAATAAAGAAACCGGCTCATCTCATGATTCAAAGCAAAAGAATGAAAAGGAGGCTGAAGTCCTACAATTCCTTTTAAGGAATTCCTTTTAAGGAATTTAGTGACCTAAATACCTCCCACTAGGCCACATCTCTTAACAGCTTTTACCACCTGTCATTATCACCAAGCTGGGTCGCGAGCCTTTATTACCACGCAGACTTCTTCTCAGGGACACGTGTATATCCCTCGAGGGCACACTTCCAGTGGCCTAACTTCCTTCTGCTAGACCCCACTACTATATGTTCTGCTTCTCCATGATGCCACAGGCTGGCTACCAGGCCTGTAGTATATAGGCTTTGGGTACCATTTAAGATCCAAACCACAATAATGGCCACAACATGGAAACATCATTCTTTGTAATACCAATCACCTATTTCTGGTATACTCTTTTAAAAATCATGTTAAAATTCACTTTAAAAAAACTCCTACAGAAGAAGGACCATTAACACATAGGGAATCATGATACTAGGCAATAATTAGGAAAGAGGCAGAGATTTAAGCCGGGCGTGGTGGGCACGCTTGTAATCCCAGCATTTGAGAGGCTGAGACTGGAGGATCGCGGTTCGCAGACAGCCTCAGCTACTTAGTGAGGTCCTCGGCAACTTAGTGAGACCCTGTCTCAAAATAAAGAATAAATAGAGCAGGGGGTGTAGCTCGGAGGTCAAATGCCCCTGCATTCCATCCCCAGACCTGCAAAAAAAAAAAAAAAAAAAAAAAAAAAGGAAGAGGAAAAGGAAACAGATTTAGCAAAGTATTGAATTTGAGATGGGAAATCTTCTCTCATTTTGATGATGGGGGAAAAGAGAATATCTGAGTACATTTGTTGGTTCGGAATGTCATAATAGGCCACATTCTATACGGCTTAAACAACCAAAATTTATATTTTTGAAGGCTAAATGTGCAAGATCAAAGTGTCAGCAGAAATGGTTTCAAAAAGCCTCTCTTCTTGGCTAGTAGATGGTCATCTTCTACTTGTGTCTTCTAATATCCTTTACAGGATTCAGCATCCAGAGCATTCTCACGGTCACTCCATGGAACTTAATCATCTTCTCTTCAAAGGACACCATCCATCTGGGATCAAGCCCAACACAAGGACCTTATTTTACCCTAATTACTCAATATCCAAATACAGTCACAATCTTAGGCACTCAGGATTATGACTTTAGCATATGGATTTGTTGGGAGAGGGACATTATTCAGTCCATAATACTGGGAAAGAGGGATAGATTAGGAAAGGTGGTCTCTCTGGGGGGCCTGGACTGTTTGAAGACTAGATGCCATTTCTCTGTGAATGACGTCTTGAACCTCACTACTTGTGAGGTTTTATACCTCAAGACTATAAGATTAGGAAGAAAGAGGACTGCAAGAAGAAGGCAGGGTCGGTAATACCAGGAATCCATCTCTCCCTCTAGACAACAATCGCACCATCAGAATCTGTCTAAGTTCATTGTTTTGGAACTCTGAAGCCTCTTGAAGGCTTATAATTCCCATCAGAAAGATTATACAGTAAATTGAAATTAATTTCATGCTTTTATGGAACTCTGGGCTTCTCTAACAACCAGCCTACTTAGCCCTACATGCTCTCTTTTTATTTTTTATTTTTTGCCTTGTACAACATACTGTTGACATGTGCAATTATAATAGGCAATGTTGATTCCCTAATTTAAGAGAACATCTCAAATACTATTTGCTATTGTGTGTGTGTGTGTGTGTGTGTGTGTGTGTGTGTGTGTGTGCGTATATGGTGGTCCTGGGGATTGAACCTAGGGTTGTTGTACCTCTGAGTTACATCCCCAGCCCATTTTATCTTTTGTTTGAGATAGGGTCTCACTAGGTTGCTGAGAGGCTTGCTACACTGCTGAGGCTGCCATTGAACCTGCAATCTTCCTGTCTCAGCCTCCCAAGTACTAGGATTACAGACATGTGCCACCATGCCTGACTTAGACAAAGATTTTTAAACATGTATTTTAGGGGTTTTTAAATATTTTTATTGGTGCATTGTAATCATACATCACATTGGAATACAAGACTTGAGAGGATATACAAGCACACATCATCCAATTAGCCCTCATTCAATACCCGTCCCATTCCCTCTCTCGATCCCATGCTTGATTGGTGATTATCTCTGATACATTTGTTTATGTACCTCCTGAGTTTTAAAGAGGTTCCATCCTCCCCCACCCCATACCCTCTGATTACATGTATTTTAAAGATACTTAAAAAGCTGGGCATGGTGGAGTATGCTTATAATCCCGGTATTTGGGAGGCTGAAACAGGAGGATCATGGCTTCAAAGCCAGCCTTGACACCTTAGGGAGGATCTCAGCAACCTAGTGGGACCCTGTTTCCAAATAAGAAATAAAGTTGGACTGGAGGCACAATTTGGAGATAGAATGTCTCTGGGTTGAATCCCCAGTACCAGAAAAATATTAAGAAAAATTTTAAAAGAATATATATATATATTTGGTGGTACTGGGGATGGAACCCTTCTACCTCCGGGCTACACTCCCAGGCCTATTTTTTTATATTTTATTTGGAAACAGGGTCTCTTAAAGCCAGTGAGGCTGGCTTCGAAGCTGCACGATCCTCCTGTCTCTGCCTCCCAAGCACGGGGATTACAAGTGTGTTCCACCATGCCCGGCTTAAAAAAAAAAAAGATATTTAAAGGACTAAAAGAAGACAGGGATGAAGTAAAAAGAAATGACATGTGAATAAAATGGAAATATCTACAAAGATTAAAAAGCTAAAAAATTCTACAGCTGAAAAATATGATGACAAATGATAAATTCACTAGAGGAATGATATTAATCCATTTTTCATCAACTATAATTAAAGGCCAGAGGCAGGCTAACATTATAAAGAAAAGAGTTTTACTTAGCTCACAGTTCTGGAGTTTCAAGGGCACAGCACTGGCATAAGCTCAGCAAGAATGAGGTGAGGACCTCATGGAGGGATGTCACCACGGTGGCAGAAGCTTGTGTGTAGGAGATGTAGATCACACCACCAAACAAGAAGCCATGAGAGAGGGAGATCACACCGCTAAATGAGGATTCAGAGAATAATTCAGGAATTGTCTCAGGCTTTTATAACAACTCACCCTTCGGAGAACCCAAGGGTCCCATGGGACCTACATAAATCTCTTCCAAGGACAGGTCCTCCAGTGACCTAAGGACCCCCCTCTGGGCCCCACTGCCACACTGAGGACCCAGCCTCTAACACAGGAACCTTCAGGATCAAACCACACACAACCCATAGTGGACACTCACAGGAAGATTTGAGCAGGCAGAAGTGAACTTAAAGACAGAACAATTGAAAGTATCAGGTCTAGAGACCAGAAGAAAAATGAAAAAAGGCCTGGAAGATGTTCTCAGATGGCAGATAAAGATGATGTCCCAGCTTTTACTATTCACCACAGAAAATTCAAATGATGTGTGTGTGTGTGTGTGTGTGTGTGTGAAAGAAAAAACTCTTTATAGCTAAGAATGTGTTAGTTAAAAACCCCCAAACTGGGAATAATCCCAAACCACCTGTGTGGCCCACATGGGTAGAATAAAATCTCCACAAAAGGGTAAAAGAAATTGTCTTACTTTGACTTGTCACGCCTCCCACTCTTCCTATTTGGCACATGTCTCACAGAGAGGAACCATGGTCTCTATAGTGGGGGAAAAAGAACCAGAGACAAACCTCCAGCTTCCCTCACATTTCATGATACAACCCAGGAAACCCACTTTGGTCTCACCTCAAGAGAAAAAAATGTGAGGGGAAGACACAGCTAGCCCACCCTAGAGTCACGCGTAAGCAAAACAAAGAGGTGAAGCCCAGAGACACCGGACTATGTATCTTGACGGTTTTATATGCTAGTTAGCTTTCCGTTGCTATTACAAAATAGCCAAGATAAAAGATTTATAAACATAAAATGTTTGTGTTTATCTCATGATTTCAGAGTTTTTAGTCCACGGTCAGCTGTGTCCACTGATTTGGGACCCATGATGAGGCAGAGTGCCATGCTGGTGATCGCATGGTGGAACAAAGCTAAATAGAGACCACGGGAAGTTAGTGATGCCAAAACATTTAATTTTTAATTTTTTTAAATAGAGTCTTACAGCTGGGCGTGGTGGCGCATGCTTGTAATCCCCACTCTTGGGAGGCAGAGACAGGAGGATCGCGCTGGTTCGAAGCCAGCCTTGCTGGCTTAAGAGACCCTGTTTCCAAATTAAAATATAAAATAGGTCTAGGACTGTAGCCCGGAGGTAGAAGGGTTTCCAGGAACCCCAGTACCACCAAATAAATACATAAGTAAATAAATAAATAAATAGTCTTACAGATTATTTTGCCCAAAGTGTCAGGAAAGACTTTGGACTTGAATTTTGGAACAAAGCTGGAACAATTAAAACTCTCGAGTAACGTGGGAAATGGAGATAATCCTTTGGGGGCCAGGAGTGGACTGTGATGGTTTGAATCTTAAATGTACCCCAAGGACCATATGCTAAAGGTTTGGTCACCAAACCTTTAGGACAGGCTATTAGGACAGGGTAGAACCTTTAGAGGTGTGCTAGTGGAAAAAAGGTCATTGGGTGTTCTTTTGGAGAAGACACTGCAATCAGTTCCTCCTCTCTCTCTGCTTCCTAGCCACCATGATGGTACAGCTTTGCCCCACCCACACATTTTCTGCCATGATGTCCTGCCTCACCATACGCCCAAAGCAATAGAGTCATCTGACCATAAACTGAAACCATGAACCAAAATAATACTTCCTTTCTCACATTGATTTTCCCAGGTATTTCATCACAGAAATGGAAAGGTGTGGATCTGTGCACCTATCAACAGTGGCACCCAACCTCAACAGGCTAACCACAAAGTGCACCCACAGAGCTGAGCCCGTCACTCCCAGAGGTGGAGAGAAGTTCCACCTGGTGTTAATCCCTAGATAGTCACACGCTAAGACCAGCCCAGTCGCATCATAGGAATTTAACAGCATTCTATATGGCCTCAAATCCCATCACAGAGGGAGATTGCCACTGCAGTACATTTAAGCCAAGAACAGGGGCTAGATCTGCCACATCTGGGAGTTTAAAAAGAATTCAGCCCAGTTTCAAAGCCTATCCCAAGTATCCAAGGAGACAAACCTCAAGTGTGCATTTCTACTGGGCATAGAATCTGGTCTGTCCATCCTGATTTGCCATTCCACTGAACCTTGGAGCCCCTTCTGTAACCCTGTCTAACTACTGGATTCAACAGCAGCACGTGGCCAAAGGATAGACTCCGTGAACCAGACTTACCCGAATAGATTTCAATACCCAAAAAGAAGCTCTGCCTGACGGAAGGGCACAGACAGCGCTGTCAATGGATAGCAGAGGCCAACCAGCTGTCACAATCGAACTCAGAGCGTAGCCCAGTGAGATGAAGATCTTGAAATCAAGGGTGGCCTACCCACTGCCAATACCAGTTGGATGTTCCCAAAACAGAGGCTAAAGAGTCAACATCTATAATACTTGCAAAAGCTAGGAAACAGAGCTGCCCCCTCAGATATGCAGGCACAAACACAAGAACACAGGGTTACACACAGAAGGCTCAACACTCTCAAAAGAAGCTCGCAAAACTCCAAGTAATCAGTCTAAAGAAAAGAAGACCTATGAAATGACAGAGAATTCAGAAAAACTTTTAAAGAAAATCAATGAAAGCTGTGCATGATGGCATTCACCTGTCATCTCAGTAACTAGGAGGCCAAGACAGGAAGACTGCTGGTTTGAGGCCAGCCTCAGCAACTTGGTGAAACCCTGTTAAAATAAGAAAGCCAGGTGTGGCGGCGCATGCTTGTAATCCCAGTACTTGAAAGGCTGAGACAGGAGGATCGCAGGTTCGCAGCCAGCCTCAGCTACTTATGGAGGCCCTCCACAACTTAGTGAAACCCTGTTTCAAAATAAAATAATAAAATATAGGGCTGGGGTGTAGCGGAGAGGTAGAATGCCCCTGGGCTCAGTCCCCAGTACTGTCAAAAAAAAATTAAATAATAAATAAATAAATGGGTTGGAGGTATAGCTCAGAGGTAGAATGTACCTGAGTTCAATTGACAATACCACACAAAAGAAGGAAGGAAGGAAAGGAAGGAAGGAAATAAACTATAAGAATATGCAAAATTAAAAGTTGAATTAAATTTAGATCAGGCATGGTAGCACACGCCTGTAATCCCCACGCTTAGGAGACTGAGACAGGAGGATCGCACAGGTTCGAAGCCAGCCTCAGCTACCTAGTGAGGCTCTCAGCAACTCAGTGAGACCCTGTTTCCAAATAAAATATAAAATAGGTCTAGGAGTATAGCCCAGAAGTATAAAGCCCCTGGGTTCCACCCCCAGTACTACCAAAAAAAAAAGTTGAATTAAATTTTAAATCAAACATAAAATTAAATATATTAAATTGAGAAAATAAGAATGAGAAATGAGAAGTTGAATAGATAAATAGAAATAATTTTTCAGAAGAAATAAGACACAGAGATGAAGAATACAATGACTAAAATGAAAATACCACTGAAAGATTCATTAGCAGACTCTATCAAGCTAAAGAAAGAGTCATGGCTTAAAGGCAGGATGTTTGAAATTATTCATGTGTTAATAAAAATTTTTAAATCGAATTAAAAATCAAATAAATACACCTTAAATAAACAAATCTTGGGGTTTAAAATGGAAATAAAAATATACTTTCATCGGCAGACTAGAACAAGCAGAAAAAAAATCTCTAAACTTGAAAAGATTCTTAATGTTGAAGAACGTCTTTGAAATGCTCTTGTAAGAGGGAGAAAAATAATAAAGAAGAATAAGGACAGCCTATAGTAGTTATGGGACATCATTAAGTGAGTAGACACACATTTTGGTAGTTCCATCAGGAAAAGAGACAAGCACAAGGACAGAAAAATTATTTAGCAAAGTACTTGCTGCAGACTTCCCAAGTCTTAAAGGAGGCATGGACATCTGCCTGCATAAAGCTCACAGACTCCCCAAACAGACACAACCCATGGAAGTCCTCTCCAAGGCACAGTATAATTAAACTGTCAAATAGCAAAGTCAAAGAGAATTTGAAAAGCAGCAAGAGACAAGAATCAAATCACACATAAAGGAATTCCCATCTGATTACCAGTAGCTTTCTCAAAGAAATAAAGTCTCTCCCAGACAAGTAACTCATCACTACTGGATCTATCTCATAATAGATTCTTAAGGGAGTTGTTCAAGTAGAAATAAAGGAAGTTTATTACGAACATAAAAAAGTATAAAATTCACTAGTAAAGGCAAGCATAAAGTCATATCCAGACTCTTCTAATACTGTTATAGTGCTCTGTAAATCACATATTGTTATAGTTAAGATATAAAATGTCCCCTAAAAAGCTAACTTATTAATGTTTGGAGCTGATGTAATTGAGTCAGGAGGGTTGTAATCTCAGAAGTGGATAAATCCACTGTATGAATTTATGTGGGTGGTCCTCCTGGGCTAATAGGGTGTGGCTAGAGGCAAGTCCCCGGGTGTGCCATCTTGGGGATTATATAAATGGTTCTTCCTCCCACTGTGGTAGGTCTCTCTCTCTCTCTCTCTCTCTCTCTCTCTTCCACTCCCCACGATGTGAGGAACGCAGCCCATATTCTCTCCCTCTCTCCACTCTCTGCCACCATACCCTGAGATTTGTGGTCCCCAGCCTCACATGGACTGAGCCCAAAACCATATGAAAATTAATCTTCTTTCCTTTAAGTTATGTGGTCAGTCTTTTAGGGTACAGCTGCAAGAATGCTAACTGGAACACATATATGTCTAATATAAAGGTTAGAAGTCAAAATATCCAACAATAATAGCTATAGTAAGTTGATAAGAAGTATAAAATAAAAAAAATGTAAACTTCAACATCAGAAAACATTAATTGTAGGGAGAGGGTAAAAGTCTCTGGCATTTTTTTTTTTTGTATGCGACTGAAGTTAAGTTGTTATCATTGCAAAATAGGCTATTATAACTATGTTTATGTAAGCCTCATTGTAACCATAAAGCAAAAAAATTTTAAATGGTGCTTGCTTCAGTAACACATACACTAAAAAAAACACACACACACACAGAGCAAAGAAGATTAGCATGGCCCCTATGTAAGAACGACATGCAAATTTGTGAAGCATTCCCTATTTTTGATGAAAAATGATAGTAGATACACAGTGGTAAAGAGAAAGAAATCAAAAGTTAGCACCATGGGAAAAAAATCAAAAAATCACAAAAATAAATAATAAAGAGGAAGAAAAATGAGTCAAACAATCAGAAAATAATTTGGCAAATGCCAATAATAAGGCCTTACCTATCAACAATTACTTTGAATATAAATAAGTGGATTAAAGCCTACAATCTAAAGAATAGCTGAATAGATTAAAAATAAAATCTAACTGCATGCTGCCTTCCAGACACCCACTTTAACCTTCAGGATGGGCTAAGAGTGAAGAGATAGAAGAAGTTATTCCAAATGGTGATCAAAGGAAACAGGGGTAGCTCCACTTACATCAGATAAAATAGATTTCAAGTAAAAAAAATGCAATTAGTCAAAAAAGGTCATTTTCTAATTGATTAAAGGCTTGATTCTGCAAAAGGACATAAATGAAAATATTTCATATTTTATATAAACAGAGAAAATATTAAGGGTCATAAAAGAATATCTAGATAACAAACAATAGTATAAGAGACTTCAATACCCAACTGTCAGCAACAGATCAATCCAACAAAAAATTAATAAGGAAATATGGGCCGGGCGTGGTGGCGCACGATTGTAATCCCTGCGCTTGGGAGGCTGAGACAGGAGGATCGCGTAGGTTCGAAGCCAGCTTCAGCTACTTAGTGAGGCTCTCAGCAACTTAGTGAGACCCTGTTTCCAAATAAAATATAAAAAAGGTCTGGGAGGATAGCCCGGAGGGAGAAAGCCTCTGGGTTCCACCCCCAGTACCACCAAAAAAAAAAAAAAGGGAAATATGGGATTGAACTGCACTTTAGACAAAGCAGACCTAAGATATATAGATATATAGTCCTGTGTGTGTGTGTGTGTGTGTGTGTGTGTGTGTGTGTGTGTGCATGTGTGTATATACTTACTTTTGGATATATAACTATATAACTATATAACTATATATATATATATATATATATATATATAGTTATAGTTATATAGTTATATATACTTTTAATCCAACAGCAGTACTGTTTTTCCTAAAACAAACTTCTTTTCCAGTGTGAAATATTCTCCAGGATAGAACATATAATAGGCCACAAAAACAAGTCTTACCAATTTTAAGAAAAATTTAAATTATGCTAAGTATTTCAACCAGAATTTTTATAAGACTAGAAATTATTAGGAACAATTAGAAAAACTTGGGGAAGGGAAGAGGGGAGGGTTTTACTTCTTTTTGAAAAAATGTTTGAAAACATGTCAGATTTTATATTCGTTAGTTTTAATAAACTTATTTTTAAAGTAAAAATAAAATAAAATAAAAACTTCACAAATATGTAGAAACTCAACATGCCTCTATACAACCAATATGTCAAAGAAGAAATCAAAAGGGAAATTAAGAAATACACTGGGGAAAATGAAAATGGAAAGAATATACTAAAACCTACGGGAGGCAGCAGAATGCAGTTCCAAAAGGAAAGTTCATAACAATAAATAATCAAATTTAAAGAGAAAGGTCTCAAATAGCATAAAATTATGCCTTAATTAGAAACAAAAGAATAGACTAGACCCAAAGTTAGCAGAAGGAAATAATAAACCAGAATTGAATAAATCAAATAAAGAGTAGAAATATATGAAGGAAGAAAAAAAACTAAGAATTAATTAATTTTTTTTTTTTTTTTTTTTTTTTTGGTGGTGGTACTGGGGTTCCTGGAAACCCTTCTACCTCCGGGCTACACTCGCAGACCTATTTTATATATATTTTTGGAAACAGGGTCTCTTATGCTAGCGAGGCTGGCTTTGAACCAGCGCGATCCTCCTGTCTCCGCCTCCCAAGCATGTATAAGCGTGCGCCACCACACCAGGCAAAAATTAATAAAAAAAAAACCACTCATGTACTCTTAGTTTGATTAAGGAGACTATGTGAACATAAAATCACAACAAAGAGACATCATAGCAGATACCTGAAAACCGAATAACGGACTATTTCCAACAATTATATGTTATCACATGGAATAATTTAGAGGAAATGGATAAATTTCTAGAAAGATACAACATATCAAGATTTTATCAAGAAGAACTTGAAAGCCTGAACAAACAGACCAATAACAGGATTGAAATAGTAACTCAAAACTTCCAAAATGACATCCAGAACCATATGGCCCTACCAATAAATTCTATCAAATTTTCAAAGAATAATTAATACTATTACTTCTTAAACTCCTTTAAAAAGGCCAGATGTGGTGTTGCACACTTATAATCCTAGTATTTGGGAGGCTGAGACAGGAGGATCGCAGGCTGGATGCTAGCTTCAGCTACTTAGTGAAGTCCTCGCAACTTAGTGAGAGCCTGTTTCAAAATAAGAAATAAAACAGGGCTGAGGGTATACCTAGGAGGTAGAATGCCCCTGAGTTTAATCCTCAGTACCATATACACACAAAAAAGAGCAGATCTGGAAAGAAGACTCCTTAACATATTTTATAAAGCCAGCATTACTTTGATACCCAAGCCATATCAAGAAACCATAAGAAAAAAATATGAACCAATATATCTCTGTAGGCAGTGATACAAAATTTTTCAATAAAATATTGCCAAATCAAATTCAATACCACATAAAAGATTATACATTATGATTAAGTGTGATTTATTCCTGGCATATTAGGCTGGTTCAATATATACAAATCAATTAATGTGTCATATTGTTTTCTAAAGAAATAGAAAAGTATATCTAAATAGATCCACAACTCAAACTCATGTGGATTTTCAAAAGGCTCCTCCTGATCAAAACCATCTTAAAAGAGAAAAAAAAAATTGGAGGATTCATGTTTCCCAATTGCAAAACTTACTACAAAGCTACAGTAATCAATACAGATGGTACTCATAAGAAACTGAACACACAAATCAATAAAATAGACTAAAGCCAAGCGTGGCAGCACACGCTTGTAATCCCCGCGCTTGGGAGGCGGAGACAGGAGGATTGCACAAGTTCAAAGCTAGTCCCGCTGGCTTAAGAGACCCTGTTTCCAAATTTAAAATATATATATATAATAGGTCTGGGAGTGTAGCCCAGAGGCAGAAGGGTTTCTAGGAACCCCAGTACCACCCAAAGTAAAATAAAATAAAATAAAATAAAATAGACTAGAGATCCAGGCACAGTGATGCATCCCTGTATATCCAGCAACTTGGGAGCTTGAGGCAGGAGGATCACAAATTTGAGCCTTGTCAACTTAGTGAGACCCTGTCACAAAATTAAAAAAAAAAAAAAGTACTGGGAATATACCTCAAAAAATTATGCTGGGGAAATTGGATAGCCACATGCAATAGAACAAGGCTGGAACCTTACCTAATACCATATATCAACCAATAATAATAAAACAACAACAAACCCTTCCTGATCAAATATCAAAATTTAAGAGCTAAAATTATTAAAATTTTAATAAAACATAAGGGTAAAATTATTAAAATTTTAATAAAACATAAGGGTAGCCGGGCGTGGTGGCGCACACTTGTAATCCCTGTGCTTGGGAGGCAGAGACAGGAGGATCGCGCAGGTTCGAAGCCAGCCTCACTGGCTTAAGAGACCCTGTTTCCAAAGAAAATATAAAATAGGTCCGGGAGTGTAGCCTGGAGGTAGAAGGGTTCCATCCCCAGTATCACAATAAATAAATAAATAAATAAATAAATAAATAAATAAATAAATAACATAACATAAGGGCAAGTCTTAATGATGTTGGATTTGTTAATGGATGAAAGAAAGTAAAATATTTGCAAATCATATATCTGATAAGAGATTAATATCCAGAATATATAGAGAGCTAAAATTCAATAAAAATCTAATTTAGCCAGGCATGGTGGCACATGCCTATAATCCCAGGATTTGGAGGGCTGAGACAAGAGGATCACAGGTTGATGGTCAACCTCAGCAACTTAGTGAGGCCCTTTGCAACTTAATGACACTCTGTTTCTAAAAAATAAAATAAAATAGGGCTGGGATATGGATTGGAGGAATCATAATTAAATTCAATTACCTTTGGATTTTTGCTAGATTCCAATCATATGAAACCCAAGATTTTACAGTCTTCATTTGCTGTGATCAAGGCATCTTTTGTCAGGTTAGAGAGAGGGAGCATGTTTTATCACAGTTCCTAAGAGTGATACAGGGTTTAAATACTTAGATGTAAAGGCGTCTGGTACTTTTGCCCCAGGCCCTGCTAACGTTGGGAGGGGGCGGTGTGGGCTCTGCGTGTCTGAGTCATTGCCACTAAAGCGAATAAAGCCCTGGGTGGGAAAGAGACAAAGACATAGTTACTTTCCTCCGTGTAAGGAGGAGGGTTACCAGCTCCCAGAGCCAGTCCCCACTCCCCATATGGTTTGATTTACTCTGATTTTCTGGCCAGGGCCCCCTTCTGGGCTGCTTCCCTGCTGGCTCCCAGATGCTTCCAGTCTGGTTAGCCCACCATTTCTGCAGAACAGGAAAAGGGGAGGGGGAGAGGTCCCTGGGAAAGTATGCTGCCAGGCGCTATCTGAGCAAGAAATATGCAGCCCACCCCCACAACTCCATCTTCATTAGCCAGAACAAAACCCAGGGATTTCTGCCTTCTGGAGTTTCAGGATGATGGGAGGGGGAAGTCACAGAGCCCCCCCCCCCCCCCCCCCCCCCCCCCCCGCTGGAGCTTTTCTGAAAAGAGTTCCTGGCAAGAAGCCAAGCCCATGAGTAAGCCCGGCATTCACCTATTGCTGGCTACACACGTTCTCATTTACCTGTCCCCGTGGTGCGAATGCCAGGCACATTTTATACGTGAGGACCTGAGCTCCAAACCCAGCAGGGGTTAAGCAACGGCACCCCAGGTCCCTTTCAGTTCTTCAAGGGGCGTATCTGAAAACAGAGGAAAGAGGCCCTTTCCCAGCCCCTCCTTGACAGGCTCTTTATTTCTTGTGCCAGTATGAGGAATGGCCTAGGAAGTTTTGGGAAAGCTCTGATTATTAATATATTTCAAAAGAAAATAATTGGTATATTTCAAAATAGGTGTGTTAAAATGTAGGCAGACATGGAGAAAGAAAGGACTTGGTTTCGGCCTAACATCAGGCAGCTATTCCAGTGTAAATCAACCTAGCTCAAAGTACTTAACAAGTCAATAGAGGGGAGCTAGGGCTTCCTCTTTCTAAAGACAGATCTACAGGATCTGGGGAGGAGGGGGCAGGGTTTGACCTTGTGCTCCAAGAAAGGAGACACCTCACCACACCTTGCTAGGGGAGGTACCTTACAGGGCGTTCACGTCAGAGCCACGCAAACAAGATGGAGGTCATGGGTATAAAAAGTCCGGTCCACGTGTAAGCCCTTTGGTGTACTCATTCGAGTCATCCCCTCATGCCATCTTGGCATGGGGCTGTATTTCTATTTTCTGTATTTCTATCTTTCTAATAAACTCCTTTAAATCTTCAGCAACAGTCCAAGCAATGAATACTTATTCTTAGCTTAGGACAAGAATCCACGGTTTTTCTGTTTGTCTGTTTGTGTGGTGGTGGGGGGGGTGGGGGGGATTACTTCTCCCCACACACACACCACGCACATTTCTCCCCACCTGCGACATTTCTATTAATTTCTGGTACTGGGAATGGAACCCAGGGGCATTCCAACTTCCAGATACACTGCCAGACGTATTTATTTATTTGTTTGTTTGTTTATTTATTTATTTATTTATTGTGGTACGAGGGATTGAACTCAGGTGTACTCTATGTCCAAGCTACACCCTTGGCCCTGTTTTATTTTTATTCTTATGAAATAGGGTCTTACTAAGTTAAGGAGAATCTCACTACTTAATGAGGCTGTCCTCAAACCTGCCATCCTCCTGTCTCGGTGCACCACCATGCCCAGTTTTCTTTTCTTTTTTGTGGTACAGGGGATGGAACACAGGGGCGGCGTTGTACCTCCGAGCTACACCCCTCAGCCCTATTGTTTAGTATTTGGATTTTTTTTTTTTTTTTGAAACAGAGTCTCACTGAGTTGCGAAGGGCCTCACTAAGTAGCTGAGGCTGTACATGCACCGTGATCCTCCAGTCTCCGCTTCCCGAATGCTGGGATTACAAGCGTGCGCCACAACATCCGGCTTTATTTTCTATTTTGGAACAGGGGCTCACGGAGTTGCTAAGGGTCTCACTAAATTTCTGAGGCTCGCCTAGAACCTGTAATCCTCTGGTCTCAGCATCCCAAGTACTGGGATTACAGGTGTACTCTGTAGCTCCTGGCTTTGACAGGCTCCTTAGCTCCCTAGAACCTAGAAATTCATTCTTGGGACCCAAAGCCTGAGGCCAGGAGTCCCTGGATGGGCCTCCTATGTGGACCCTTCCCCAAAAAAGGAGATGAGCCCACCGGAGGGCTGTATTGCCTAAAATAAAGTGATATAAAAAACTGAACTCACATGTGAATAAGTGTCTCTGGAACCAGCTCAGCCCTGCCCAAAAGCTTTTCCAGACCCCTCTTGCAGAAGATGCATGGGAAAAAGAAGTCCACAGTGTTGGGAGCTGTGACACTTGAGTCTGGTCCTTGATTTTCTACTTTGAGCCTCTTTTTCTCTATATTTTGTGTGTGTGGGGGGGGGCAAGGGTATTGAATCCAGGGGCATTCTACCTTTGAACAACAATCCCAGCCCTAGTTTTTATTCTTTATTTTGAAACAGGTCTATGTGTGGAGGGCCTCACTAAGTAGTTGAGGCTGGCCATGAGATGTGATCCTCCTGCCTCAGCCTCCCAAGTACTGGGATTCCAAGCATGGGCCACCACACCCAGCTCCATCTCTCAAATGGGCCCAGTACCCCAAATTCTTGATAAGGTCTTCCTGCCCTGACAGTCCAGGGCTCCAGAGCTGAGTGATGTATGTGACCTCAGCCTGCTCTGGGAGAGACAGCCAGGGAAGGGGAACCAGGTCCTCAAAGGAAAGATCTTGCCTTTGGGGGTCCAAGGACAAGCCCCCGACGTCTGTGAATTCCAAAATAGTAAGCACACTTCTTCGTTAGAGAGTGGTTCAGAGACAGTCTCAAAGTCTCGAAAGGATTTAAGCAGATTAAAAGCTTCCTTCTAAACTGGGAATGTTTAAAGAGTCTATTATTTGGTGTATAGGAAGGCTGGAGAGCAGGAACTCTCCCACTCTCTTGAAAATGAGAGGGTGAAGCTTTGTACCAGTCTCCTGATGCCGCTTTAACAAATAGTAGCTTACAGCAGCACCAGCGTATTACCTTACTCTTGTGGACATCAAAAGATCCAAGTGTCTTGGTGTGGTCACTGGGCAGAAGTCAAGGTGTCAGCAAGGCTGGCTTCCTGTAGAGGCTCCAGAGCAATTCCTTCTTCTTTCTTGCTTCTAGAGCTACCAGCCTGCCGCCATTTCATTGCTGTCTCCACTTCTGTCTTTGCATGGCCAGATCCTGCAACAAACTCTCCTGCCTTCCTCTTATACAGACCAGTGTGATTACATTGGGGCTACTTGGAAAATTTAACTTACTCTCCCAATTTCAAGATACTTAACTCAATCACACCTACAAAGTTGTTTTTTTAACTATGTTGAATAACATTTTCCCAGATTCTTTTTTTTTTTTTTTTTTTTTTTGCGGGTCTCGGGTTGGAACCCAGGGGTATTTGATCTCCGAGTTACAGCCCAGCCCTATTTTTTATTCTTTATTTTGAAACCAGGCCTCACTGATTTGCAGAGGGCCTCACCAAGTAGCTGAGGCTGTCCGCGAACCGCGATCCTCTGGTCTCGGCCTCCCGAATGCTGGGGTTACAAGCGTGCGCCACCATGTCCGGCTTTCCCAGATTCTAGAAATTAAGATACAGGCATGGGGTGAGGGAAGGCTAATATCCACTCTAACACAGAGACCCACATTTTACTTATTCATTCATTTGTTCTTTTTTATGCTACTGAGGATTGAACCACTAGGCTGTACCTCCATCCCTTTTTATTTATTTATTTAGCTGTTTTGTTCGGGTAGTAGGGATAAAACCCAAAGGCATTCTACCTCCCCACTATGCCCCCACCCTTTTTATTTTTTATTTTGAAACAGGTAAAGTTTCAAAGTTTCTCTAAGTTTCTGAGGTTGGACTTGAACCCTCAATTCTCCTTTCTCAGCCTCTCAAGTACTAGGATTATAGGCATGTGCCACCATGCCCAGCTGGGGTCTACATTTCGTGTGTGTGTGTGTGTGTGCTACTAGGAATGGAACCCAGGGCCTTTCTACCTCTAGGCTACATTCCTAGACCTATTTTATATTTTATATGAAAACAGGATCTCGCTAAGTTGCAGAGGGCCTTACTAAGTAGCTGAGGCTGGCCTTGAACCTACAATCCTCCTGTCTCAGACTCCCAAGTGCTGGGACTACAAATGTTTGCCACCACGCCTGGCTGGGGTCTATATTTTAAATACATAGCCTTTCAGCCGGGCATGGTGGTGCACCCTTGTAAACCCTGCGCTTAGGAGGTGGAAACAGGAGGATCGCGCAGGTTCGAAGCCAGCCTCGCTGGCTTAAGAGACCCTGTTTCCAAATAAAAATAAAAAATAGGTCTGGGAATGTAGCCCGGAGGTAGAAGGGTTTCCAGGAACCCCAGTACCACCAAAATAAATAAATAAATAGCCTTTCACCTAGTGATTCCATTTCTAGCATTTGTCCTACAAGTGTGACTATAGATGCATACAAAAAGCTATGTTCAGGGATATCCATTACAGCAACATTTTCAATCCTTATGCCTGAAAACAACCTCTTCTGCTAAAAAGCTGCAGAAACACAAGTTAGAAATATCCATACATTGAGGGGAGCATGGTGGCACATGCTTGTAATCCCAGCATTTGGGAGGCCTTGCCTCACAGCATGCTCCGATCCCAGCCTCTCTGACCCCAGCACCAGCCTCACCCCTCGGCAGGCTCAGATCCTGGCCTCGGAGGCCCCAGCACTGGCCTTGCCTCACAGCAGGCTCTGATCCTGGCCTCGCTGGCCCCAGCATCGACCTTGCCTCATGGCAGGTTCTGATCCCTGCCTCGCTGGCCCCACCACTGGCCTTAAGGCAGGCTCCTATCTCGGCCTTGCTAGCCCTAGAACTGGCCTTGCCTCAAGACAGGCTCTGATCCTGACCTTGCTGGCCCTAGCATAGGCCTTGCCTTAAGGCATGTTCCTATCCCAGCCTTTCTGGCCCCAGCACTGGAACCGGCCTCACTGGCCCCAGCACCAGCCTCACCTCCTGGCAGGCTCCTATTCTGGCCTCAGAGGCCCCAGCACCAGCCTTGTTGTGCAGCAGGCTCTGGTCTCTGTCACTGTGAACAGGTCGTCTACAGATGTTCCCTTTTTTCTTCCTTTTATTTTTTTTTGGTGGTACTGGGGTTCCTGAAAACCCTTCTACCTCTGGGCTACACTACCAGAAACCTATTTTTTATATTTTTATTTGGAAACAGGGTCTCTTAAGCCAGCAAGGCTGGCTTCGAACCTGCGCGATCCTCCTGTCTCCATATCCCAAGCATGGGTATTAAAAGTATGCGCCACCATACCCAGTATTCTTCCATTTTTTTTTATATGAGAAATGCATAGATGTCTTTTGCAAAAAGTGGGACCCCAAATACCTAGTGGCAATGAATTTTGTCTCCCCTCCAAAGGCAGAGGTCCACAGCTTCACTTTGGAGAGCAGGCTCTGCTGTTCCGCATGCACCCTGGCCTCCCGCTCTGCACAGAGGAGCGCGGTGGCCATGAGAGCTGATGTCTGCCAAAAAACGCAGCATGGCAGCCCATCCCAGCTATATGGGGCTCCCTCTGATACACCCCAAACCCTTTTGCCACTTAGCATGTTGTCCAGAATTCCCAAACATGTGTGGCAGGAGCAGACCGCTTTTGGGGAGATTTCCTCAAAAGTTCAAGGTAGATTGGACTGGATCTGTCTGCTCCTCCAAATAAATACTTGTCACCACTGCAGCCGCTGCTGCCACTGCCATCTCGGTTCTCTCCCGAACATCTTTCCCACACAGCATGTTTTCCAGAATTCCTGAACAAGGTCTTGTCAATTTGCTGTGGCTGACCTTGAACCTGAGATTCTCCTGTCTCAGCCTCCCAAGTACTGGGATTACAGTACTGTAACCACTGTCTCTGTGCCCCACTAACGAGCACATCTTGAACGTCTTGTGTTATCAGAATGGGGAAGACGGGGACCAGGATTAAAAATACAAGGCTGAGTTTCCACGGAGGCCTAGGGTGGTCTGAGAGACAGTTATATCAGTAAATAGCTACTATAGAGAATAAGTTATAAAAACCTTGTGGATATGAGATGGTGGTAATGTTGAGAGTTTTGTTTTGTGGTACTGGGGGTGGAACCCAGGGGCTTTCTACCTCCGGGCTATACTCCCAGACCTATTTTATACTTTACTTGAAAACAGGATCTCACTAAGTTTCTGAGAGCGTCACTAAGTAGCTGAGGCTGACTTCGAACCTGTGCGATCCTCCTGTCTCAGCCTTCCAAGCACAGGTTTACAAGTGTGGGCTATCATGCCCTGAAATGTTGAGAATATTTATATGTCTCTGTCAGAAGCAAGTGTTGTGAAGGCCCCCCAAAAAATCTTGTCAAAA
Source organism: Muscardinus avellanarius (assembly GCF_963383645.1). Classification (NCBI taxonomy): domain Eukaryota; kingdom Metazoa; phylum Chordata; class Mammalia; order Rodentia; family Gliridae; genus Muscardinus; species Muscardinus avellanarius. The sequence goes on from NC_137793.1 coordinate 10,170,642, forward strand.
TTTCTTTGGGCCGCCAGGCATGGTGGCGCATGCCTGTAATCCCCACTCTTCAGAGGCGAGACAGGAGGATTGCGCTGGTTCAGAGCCAGCCTCACTGCCTTAAGAGATCCTGTTTACAAATAAAAAATATTAAAAAAAAAAAAGTCTGGGAGTGTAGCATGGAGGTAGAAGGGTTTCCAGGAATCGCAGTACCACCCCCCCAAAAAAAAATTTCTTTGGGCCATTCTAATGACTGGAAATGGTAGTTACAAGAGTGTATATATCTATTTTAAAAATCCATTAATCTTCATACCTAACATGTTTACTATTGTATATGAATTCTTCCTCCATAAGAATGTACAGTAAAAAATATAGGAGCTGAGTGTGGTGGCAGGCACCTGCAATCTCAGTACTCCCGAGGTTGAGACAGGAAGATTGCAGGTTTGCAGCCAGCCTCAGCAACTTAACGAGGCCAAAGCAAGCAACTTAAGTGAGGCCCTATTTCCAAATAAAAAATAAAATAGGGCTGGGTGTATAAATCAGAGGTAGAATGTCCTGGGTTCAATCCCCAGCCTCTTTCCCTCTCTTCTCTCTTCTCTCTTCTCTCTTCTCTCTTCTCTCTTCTCTCCTCTCTCCTCTCTCCTCTCCCCTCTCCCCTCTCCCCTCTCCCCTCTCTCTCTCTCTCCCTCTCTCTCTTCTCTCTCTCTCTCTCTCTCTCCTCTCTCCTCTCTCCTCTCTCTCTCTCTCTCTCTCTCTCTCTCTCTCCTCTCTTTCTCTCATGCACACACACTCACAATTTTGAGATATTCCCGGTCCAAAATATAATATCTTATATAAATATAATATTTTCTCTTTGGCCAAAAAAGCAAGACTCATCGCCTGCATTTCCCCAGATTCGGGACCAAGTGGTGTGTATATCCTTCTGGTGCAAGTGTTGGACCTTCTTGCCAGATTCTTAAAGGAATTTGAGTCTCTGCATTTAATTTTTTTTAATTTTTTTATTTTATGTGGTACTGGGGATGGAACCCAAGGGCTTTTCTACCTCTGGGTTATACTCCCAGACCTATTTTATACTTTATTTGGAAACAGGGTCTCACTAAGTTGCTGAGAGACTCACTAAATTGCTGAGGCTGGCTTCGAACCTGCGCGATCCTCCTGTCTCAGCCTCCCAAGTGCTTAAAGGAATTTGAGACCACCCTGTATGGTTGCGTGTGTCGCGGGTGCGGGGTGGGGGTGGGAGGGGCGTGGAAGAGAGCCTTCCACGGATGTAGAAATCTCTCCGTCCCACAGGCTTCTGTGTCTCGAGCTCGCCGTGTTCCCCTTTTTATCAAAGGGGAGTGGCTTTCCGTGGGAACATCCTGGGTCTCGCAGGATAGGCGGGTCAGCCCCGCCCCTGTCCAATATGGGGAGGGTCCAGAACCTAACATCCCGGCCTTTTTGGTCATAGGGGTGACGACTCTATCGAGCTACTTCCTGCTGACAGAGGGGGCGGAGTCAGGGGCCCCAGGCCGGGAGTCAGGATCCAATCCCCTGGAAGGGCAGGGGTAGGCGGGCGTGGCCACAGCGAGAGCTGGAGGTTACCCTGGAGAGCTCGGTGACTGGTTTACTTTGAGGAGACTTAACAGGCAAGGTGCTATTAAGGAAAGAAAGAAAAATTGTGAGAGCAGATCCTAGGAGCCCTTTAAATATGAGGTAGATTGTCGCTAGATCTATTAAATTAAATAGCAGCATTTCCCTGAGGAGAATATCTTCCGCCCCTCCAGCAGTTTCTATTTGACCAGAGTTACAAATAGCAGCAACTCCCTGAGTGGGTATAGGTCTGTCTGGTCAAACGAACATCTGCTACTGCGTCAGGAGCATCAGTACCCGACTTTCAAAGTTTAATACTTATGGCAGTTTAGCATTCGAAGAGGGAGAGCACCATAACATGTAAACGAGTGGACCTGCTAAAATATAAACTTCAAAGTGAGTTATGTCGAGAAAAACGAAGCTTAGTAGGTCCTAATACTGTGCAAGAAAATTCGTCCTGGGACTGTTGCAGTGGGGCCCTTTTTAGCCGAGTAAGATGGTGCCAGTTGGGGTCCCCCAGCAGTTTGGCTGCGGTGGGTGTGGTGAGGATTACTGTGAAGGGCCCCGTCCACCGTGGTTGAAGTTGTTTTGGCTGGAGTGACTTGAGAAGGACCTGATCCCCCAGCTTGAGGGCCTTAGCTATATGATGTGGAGCTGTTTCGTCAGTCCCCGGTTGGGGAAGGTATCGGTCAGCATGTTCCCTAAGAAGGTACCTGAGGAGAGACAAATAAGGGAGATAGGAAGACAAAGGAGGGGGGTCCGCAGGAAGAGTGTGATTAAGCAAGAAAGGGCGGCCGTATAGCAATTCAAATGGGCTCATAAAGGTGGGGCCTCGGGGGGTGGCCCTCACCCGGGCCAGAGCTAGTGGCAGGAGCTCCGGCCATGAAACCCGTAGTTCCAGAGAGAGTTTCGTTAAATGATTTTTAAGAATTCCATTCATCCTTTCTACCTTTCCTGAAGACTGTGGTCGGTATGGAATATGGAGATTCCACGCAATGCCCAGAGCTTGTGTCACCTGCTGAATGACTTTAGAAACAAAAGCTGGACCGTTATCAGATTGTAAGGAGTTAGGGAGGCCAAAACGAGGAATGATATCTGAGCAAAGAACATTGGCCACCGTGCTGGCTGTCTCATCCTTTGAAGGAAAAGCCTCCACCCAACCTGTTAGGGTGTCAACCATGGTCAGAAGATATTTAAGTTTTTTATGGGGAGGCATATGTGTGAAGTCAATTTGCCAGTCCTGTCCTGGCAGGTGTCCCCTCATTTGGTGGGTGGGGAAGGAGGGGCGAAGGCCTCCCTGAGTGGATACAGCAGCGCAAGTGGAGCAGGAGGCACTGACTTTACCAATTAGCTGTAGTAGGAGAGGAGAATAGAACAAGGGGCTCAGAAAATGCTTTAGTGCCATGGGTCCCACGTGAAGAGAGTTATGTATTAAGCTGATGATCTCTTCAGCCTGGGCCTTAGGCAGAGCAATTTTATCCTGTACCATGAGCCAGCCATCTTTTGTGCTGGATGCCCCAAGTTTTGTCAGGTGTTCCCGTTCAGCCGGGCTGTAATTAGGCACCATTGTAGGGAGTGTTAGAAACAGTATAGGTGCTGGTGGGCTTGGCTGAGCCTGCTGTGTCAGCTGTCGCGCTGTATAATCAGCTTTATTGTTTCCTTTTGCCACTAAGGAAGACTCCGTCCGATGGCCCCTACAGTGAATGATGGCCAGCTCGGATGGTAAAGAAAGGGAGTCTAGAAGCTTTTTAATTAGGGTAGCATTGATAATGGGTGATCCCTTGGTGGAGAGAAACCCTCTCTCTCTCCAGATTGAGGCATGACAATGTGCTATTAGAGAGGCATATTTAGAATCGGTGTAAATGTTTGCCCGCTTGTTTTTTGCCAGCTGTAAGGCTCGAGTTAGGGCAATCAGCTCAGCCTTTTGTGAGGTAGTACCGTCTGGTAATCTGGCAGCTTCAACTGTTTGAGTTAGAGTGACCACTGCATAGGCTGCTCTCCTCTTACCTCTGGCGTCAGGAACAGAGCTGCCATCAACGAAATAAGTGACATCTGGATTAAGAAGGGGGGTGTCCTGAAGGTCCGCCCGAGGTTTGGCTAGAGCTTCAATTACATCAACACATGAGTGAACATCGCTGAATGAACCCGAATCAGGGCCCTGACCCTGGCTCACTGGTAACAGAGTGGCCGGGTTAAGGGCTGGGGAATGAGATAGTTTAACACTTGGGTTTTCCATAAACAGCAAATAAAATTCCTGAATACGGGATGGTGACAAAAGAGGGAGTGCTCGTGGAGAGAGCAAATCCTGGAGCCTATGTGGGGAAAAGACCTGCAGGGGCATCTGAAGGCAGATTTTAAGAGCCTCTTTTGTGAGTGCGGCTGCTGCTGCCAGAGCCCTGAGGCAGGGTGGCCAGCCCCGGGTGGTGGGGTCCAGTTGTTTGGACAGATAGGCCACTGGCACCTGAATTGGTCCCAGAGGTTGCATGAGCACTCCTGTAGCTATCCCTTGCCTTTCGTCAGTAAATAACAAGAAGGTCTTAGTGGGGTTGGGGAGTGCCAGTGGAGGCGATTTAGCGCAGAAGTTTGGAGCGCATAGATCCAAAGGCCAAAATAGGTACGTCGGGTTTCGTTCGGCACCAGGTGTATGGTTGCGTGAGTTCCACAGACACGCGAGATCGGCCATGCAGGCGGCATAAGTCTTTATTAGATCGGCCCATTAGTCCCGGGCAGCTCCCTCCCCCACCCCCGTGTCGCGGGTGCGGGGTGGGGGTGGGAGGGGCGTGGAAGAGAGCCTTCCACGGATGTAGAAATCTCTCCGTCCCACAGGCTTCTGTGTCTCGAGCTCGCCGTGTTCCCCTTTTTATCAAAGGGGAGTGGCTTTCCGTGGGAACATCCTGGGTCTCGCAGGATAGGCGGGTCAGCCCCGCCCCTGTCCAATATGGGGAGGGTCCAGAACCTAACACACCCAAAATGTTAAAAAAAAAAAAAAAAGCCGGGCGTGGTGGCGCACGCTTGTAATCCCTGCGCTTGGGAGGCTGAGACAGGAGGATGGTGCAGGTTCGAAGCCAGCCGTGCACGCACTGGCTTAGGAGACCCTGTTTCCAAATAAAAATGTAAAAATAGGTCCGGGAGTGTAGCCCAGAGGTAGAAGGGCTTCCAGGAACCCCAGTACAAAAAAAAAAAAAAAATTACCTGTGAAGCCCTTCCCTAAAATGAGGACTTCTAGCTTCTGGTTCCCCGAGGTTTGAGTAATGGTACAGAGCAGGCTTTCTGGGAATGGATTACAAAAGATAAGACACAAACATCTACTGGGCCGGTCACAAAACAAACAACTACATTCTTTGGGGGGGAGCAAATTCTGGTAATTATCTCCTTGTTCTTTAGCTCACCCCACCCCCTATAAAAGGCATGGCATTTTATTGGCCCAGCGCCTTGATCAGCAGCCAATCCCGAGGCGGGAGGCCGTGCCTACGTCCTTGTGGGGCTTTGTCCCTCTTCCATCCCTGGTTTAGTAGGGCGCTGCCACTCACCTTGTTGGCCCAAGTCCCTAGTGGTAAGGGGGACACTTACTCGATCGACCGCTCATCTGGTAAACCGGGGAGAAACCTTAACCCACACTCTGGATTCCTTTGGGATCTTCTCATTCAGCTCCCCGGCTTGCAAACCGGAATTTCTAGTGTGCCGGTCTTGGCAGAGTTAATGAGCAGCCAGGCCAGGAGGCTGGCGCCCTTTGCCACTGTGGACCTGCCCACGGAGGAAGGACCAGATGCCTGGACCTCCGACACGGGGAAGGTGCATCTCAGGCCGTGGGCGCTTCAGGGCCCTGGAATTGGGAAACTGAAATCCAACCCCCTCCTACCTGTTCTCAGGTTTCAAACATGCTCCCTCAGTGAGACCTTTCCACAGCATCCATCACTTACTCTGTTCCTTTTTATTTATTTTATTTTTGACACTGTAGATTAAACCCAGAGAATTTTACCTCTGATCTACATCCCCTCCCCTATTTTTTTTTTTTTTTGAAACAGGGTCTAGGTGTTTGAGGGTCTAAGTTGCTGAGGCTGGCCTGGAACCTGCCATCCTCCTGTCTCAACCTCTGGGGCTATAGAGGTGAGCCAGGCTGCCTGACTCACCCCCAGCCCTTTTTAAGATTTTTTTTTTTTGGAAACAGGTTCTTCTTGAGTTACTGGACTCTCTGAGGGTCTCACTAAATTGCTGAGGCTGCCTTCTAACCTGTGATCCTCCTGCCTCAGCTTCCCAAGTACTGGGATAATAGGCATGCACCACTGTGCCCAGGTACTTTAATTTTTGTCCACTATTACACTGTGATTTTTAAAAAATTTCTTTGCTTATTTGTGATATATCTACCCTTTCTAGAATGGCGGTTCTGTGAGTGTGGAGACCTTCTGTTCTGACATCAGCCAGCCCTAATGACTGACATTAGCCATCCCAGTTGCCAGAGCAGGGCCTGGCATTTGGTGAGCAAATGCTTATATGAAACATTGGTTATTATAACTTTGCACAGTACAGCAAGCTTGGTGAGTACTTATTATTCCCCTGTTACAGACAAAGGAAAATTTTTACAGACAAAATCATTGAAGTAGCAGGTGTCCCCACCTAGGTTCAATGCCGAGACCGTGGGGCTTAAAGCCAGTGCATCTCATCCAATGCTGTGCAACCCCAGATTCTCCTCCCAGACCTGTCTCACCTCCCAGATTGACAATTCCAGCCAGTATTCCTCTGAGCTTAGACAAGTGACATGAAAACGAGGGAAGTGTAGACACCAGGATCCAGAAAGCCTCCCCGGAGGCTGTGGCTGGAGGACAGGTCTTCCCAGAGCCTCAGCCTCCCTCCAGCAAGGCCCTGACTGTCTGCAGGCTCTCTCAGAATCAGGCCTCAGAAGCAAAGCGTGGTGGCACATGCCTGTAATCCCAGCATTTGGGAGGCTGGGACAGGAGGATCGCAGTTTGTGGCCAGACTCATTTACTGAGGCCCTCTGCAACTCAGTGAGACCCTGTTTCAAAATAAAGAATAAAAAATAGGGCTGAGGGTGTAGCCTTGATGTATCCTCACTTTTCCTTAATAAATCTCAGCCTTGGTCTCTGAGGGGAAAAAACAAGAAAGAAAAGAAAGCCGCAGAACCTCTGGAGCCAAGGACACGCAAGTGAACTAACTCCATTTTATGTTAAGCCCCACCAGACACAGACACAGTGGTAATTATATAACTTCTTAACCTCACCCCAGGTGCTATTCTAAACACTTCCCTTATTAACTCACTATTAACTCTCTGAATCCTCAAATTAGCCTTCTCAGATCTGTACCTTTTTATCCCCATGGACCTGATGAGGAAATAGAGCCCGGGGGAGGCTAGAAAAACGGCTCCAGGACAGAGAAGGCTGGAGAACGGTAAAGGCAGAGTATAAGCTCAGGCTGCCTGACTCCTGCTTTTTGTTTGTTTGGTTTGTTTATTTGTTTGGTGGTACTGGGGTTCCTGGAAACACTTCTACCTCCGGGCTACACTCCCAGATCTATTTTTATATTTTTATTTGGAAACAGGGTCTCCTAAGCCAGCGCGTGCGGCTGGCTTCGAACCTGCGCGATCCTCCTGTCTCTGCCACCACACCTGGCTGACTCCTGCTTTTAACCACTACTCTCCCTTGCATCTCAGCAGTGAACTTGAGAAGAAGACTTCATTTACAAAAGGGTCCACCACTGGGTCACGGGGTGGCGCAGGACGACCCCTGTAGGCCATCGGCCCGACTTGGACAGGTGGACAGTAATCAGCTTCCCTCCCTCGTGTGCTCTGGAGATCAGACTGTTTGAAGATGTTATGTGGTGCTGGTGTGTGTGTGTGTGTGTGTGTGTGTGTGTGTGTGCACCTTAGGGGTAGATTCCATGACCAGTCAGGTTTGGAACAATCTGGGTTAAGCAAAATGAAGGCAGAATTCTTGACAGTAGGATGTCTCGGTGCCTTTAGTATGTGAATGTACATTTTGAGCATGGCAAAGATCAACACTGAGAAGGTAGCATTTCCTGTCCAGCTTTACTGAACGCAGGATAATGTGGAGTGGTGTCGCCTGGAACACAGATTGGGAAACACTCATTCAGAAAGCTTATTTGTGCTGGGCGTGGTGGCGCACATTTGTAATCCCAGTGCTTGGGAGGCTGAGACAGGAGGATCACAGGTTCAAGGCCAGCTTCAGCAACCTAGGGAGATCCTGTTTCAAAATTTAAAAATAATAAAATAAAATGGGACTGGGGTGTAACTCAGGAGGTAGAATGCCCCTGGGTTCAATCTCCAACACCTAACAACAACAACAACAACAATAATAATATAAACTTATTTGCAGGAAATTGTCTTCCTGAGGTCAGAGGGTTGCTCTTTTCAGGCTGACCTCTCACTTTGGAGTTAGTCTTCCCTCTGGCCACACTAGGAGTCCACTCTATTCCTGCACTATGTTCTCACAGGCCAAGTGTTACAGGTCCACACAGGCCCAGGGAAAGATCTTCATGGCGATCTCTCTGGATCCCCTGCCCAGAGCTTTCCCATGACTCAGAGAAAACACGGCAGGTGCTTTGAGAACCTGCTCAAGCCCCAGTTTAGCTACTTAAGATCCGTGTGATTTAGACCAAGCCATTTGACATCAGCCTTCGTCACCAGCTATAAAATCCTGGTAATATCATGACATTCACACACCATGAGGGTATCCTAATGTGACTTTGCTGTAAAGATTAGAGGAAATGCGCATTTTAAAAACCTGCAACCCAGTAGTCAGGCAACAATGGTTTCTATCAGTCTTGTTATTTTTGCTGTAGATGGTTTTTGATAAGATCTGAAGTGCTTATCTGTCATCAAATGCATTTGACTTTCTGCATATCACGTCAAGGCCAACCAGTGCTACACATCCTTGGACATGCCTCAGAGTGAGCTTTGCCCTCTGAAGTCATTTGAAACTCTCCCTCCCATAGGCAGATAGTCCTGTAATCCCTGCACTTGGGAGGCAGAGATAGGAGGATCGCGCAGGTTGGAAGCAGCCTCGCTGGCTTAAGAGACCCTGTTTCCAAATTTTAAATAATTATAAAAAATAGGTCTGGGAGTGTAGCCCGAAGGTAGAAGGGTTTCCAGGAACCCCAGTACCACTAAATAAGTAAGTAAGTAAGTAAGTAAATAAATAAATAAATAAATAAAGACAAAAAATAGGGCTGGGGTATAGCTCAGAGGTAGAATGCCCCTGGGTTTCATCCCTGGTACCTAAAAAAAAAAAAAAAAAAGATATATATATATATATATATGTTACAGTTCAACTGTTAAGGTGGTGCTGGAACTTTTCTCGAGACCCTATTGGGCTCCTGAAACTGTTCCAGTTACAGTGAGAGAGAGATGTAGCTGCGGGTTCTTGTTCTGAACTAGGTATAGAAAACTCTAGTCTGAACTCTGCAAGCTTAAGCCACTTTATTATTACAGAGATGGAAAGATAGAATATAGATTTAAAGCACCAAGTCACAGAGTGACATAGTGAGATGACTTGAAAGGAAGTCACTGAAGATGTATGGATACAGAGTATTTTATATCAATAATCTTCTAACTAGACCAGATCCCCCCCCCCACAGGTCTTTTGATGTGGAGATTCCTCCCTGTAGACCTGCCCTGTCTCCAGCACAGACCCCACGCCTTTTGTTACACTCCAAAATGTGTTAGTTGCTTATCAGGAGTCTGGGATCTCTTGGAGGCTTAGGACATTCCCCCACATCCTTGAGGATGTTTGCTTCTTTTAGAAATGTAAAAAGACCCTGGGTTTTTGGGCTTCTTCTATTCTCTCGCTAATTACCCTTGGTGCCTGGAAATCTGCAGCCCTTTCCTTGAAGTTGCTGGCTTTTTTCTACTGAAGTTATTTTCAGATATATTTTGAAAATTGAAAATATTTCCCAATACTGGTACATTAATACGTTTTGACCCCTCTTCCCAATACTGGCACACACACACATATATATGTGGCTGAGAGTATAGCTTGGAAGTAGAATGCCCCTGGGTTCCATCCCCAGTACTGCAAAATAAAAATGTTGTCAAAAAAATTATTAATGCTTTTTTTTTTTTTTGGTGGTGGTACTGGGGTTCCTGGAAGCCCTTCTACCTCGGGGCTACACTCCCAGACCTATTTTTACATTTTCATTTTGGAAACAGGGTCTCCTAAGCCAGCGCACGGCTGGCTTCGAACCTGCGTGATCCTCCTGTCTCCGCCTCCCAAGCGCGGGGATTACAAGCGTGCGCCACCACGCCCGGCTATTAATGCTTTTTTTTAAAAAAATGTTTATTGGTGCATTTTAGTCATACATCTTGATGGGATAAAAGATGGTGGAGACATACATGCACACATCACCCAATTTGCCCTTACCCAATCACCACCCCATTCCCTCCCTTATTAGTGCTTTTGATTTGGCCTCGGTTCAGTCCCTTTTTATCCAGCGAAGGGAGGTCAGAGTACTGGGTGGGGTGACTTTGAGTTAAGTGTTGATTGTGTCACAAAGCAGCCAAGTGACGTTGGGCAAGATTTTGCCGTGCACTTCACTTTTCCACTTTGCAAACAGAGGTGTTGGGATAGGTGAGTCCTTACAGAACGCTCAAGGAGGGCTGCTAAGAAGGCCATACAGGAACTCCCTGAAGTCTTCCCAGCTGTTCTCTAGAAAGGAGGACCAGAAAGGGTCTGGGAAATAGATCTGGCCTCAGCACACCAGGGCCTTGGTTGAGAACTTTTCTATACATGCACAATCCCAGCTTGAAGATCTGTTCCTACCACCTTGCAGGGCATTGGGAAAGTCGCTTCACAAACCCTCTGAGCCTCCTTGGTTCTTTCTTCTGTAAAGTGGTACTTCAGATGGTACCCAGTCTGTAATGGCCCCATGAGCTAAAGTCTGGAAAGCTCACAGAGGAAGAACTTAGTCAGAGAGCACTGTTCACTGATCATTATTAACACTGGTTGCACATAGGCCCCATCGCTGGACAGGGTGCTCTTTGGAGAGCTAGACCTAGCACACGGGTATTCGTACCAAGCATCGTTTCTCATGACAATAAAGCTCTTTATGAGCAGCCATTCTGGGGCACACCTGGATAAAGTGTGGGAAGCCTCAGCATACCAATGGCCTAGATTCTTTCCCATGATTTTCCGTCTGCCTGAAGGAAGTGACACCATCTGTCCTGCCCCGCCCTGCCCAGAAGACCAGTTCTACAGAGCAGGAAAGGACTGCAAACTATTTCTTGCCTGGTCCTCTTACCCAGGGCAGAATGCAGGCAGAATAAGTGACCTTCACAAGTTTCATCAAGACCTGGGATTCTACGGCTCTATGTAGAGGCCTGAGGAATATCTGGGTTTGATTCTTGGCTTTTGCTTAACTGAGAGGCTGAGGGTCCTCACTGAAATTTTATTTCCTGATGTGGAAAAGGGAGGGAAAAACAGAATCTGCTTCCCACAGTTGGTGCAAAGATTACCTGAGCATAAATATGACATACAGCAAGTCCTCTATAAATGACATGAATTTTCTTTGTGTTTTTTATACCTTCTCCAGTGTTCTCTGACTCTACCATACTGGAAATACATGAATACTCTGTATTCATGGGAATACAGAGGGACTTGAGGTGATGGAGGAGAGACCCCAGTGGAGGTGGTCTAGGGGAAGGGGTGGGGCCAGGGAGGAGTGAGGAAGGAAACAATTCCATCAACATTATATATATATATATATATATATATATATATATATATGAATATATCAGTGCGATATCAGTATCCCGCATGGGGAAGGAAGAGCAGGGGCTGAGCTGAGGGAGAACCCGCCAAGTGCCTGCATCTCACTATTGACAAGTTGGGTCCCTCCCCCACGTGATCTCGCAGAGGAACCCCAGAAGCCAGAAGCAGAGATATCGCGAGACTCCAGGTGCCTTGAGACTCCAAACATCCGGAGACTACAGATGTCGCTAGAATCGGCATGCCTATAAAACATCAGTGCCTCTGATCCACCACGTGACTCAGCCGGCCGGTCAGGACTATGCACAACTCTCCAGACACGTGGCCTGTCGGTCCCTTTCCCCCGGCTGGCTGACTCTCCGGAGGGTACTGGGGTTGGGGCCTAATACAACAGCAGTCTCTGATACCCCGGTTGGTGTTTTTACCTCCCTCCTAAACCCCCTAACTCTATTTTCCACCTAACAACTATCACTGAGAACTACATGATGATGTGAGACTTTAATGCATGAATAACAGTTTTTAAAAAAGAGAAATCTGGGTGGTTCTCCACCCAGGGTGATTTGGGCAATTATTTCAGGGGGTATTTCCGTTTGTGGAAACAGGAGGCAGAGGGTGAGTGTGCAGGCGTTGGGAAACATCTTTGGTACTAATTTCAAAATGTATTGGTTTCAAATGCTTTGGCATTAGTTTTAAAATACAGAAAGCATTCAGAGCTTGGGTGTCGCACAGGCACTCAGGCAGAGAAGGAACCCTGCAGAGTTCCCAGCACCAAGGGTGATTAGGAAAGAGAACCCAGTAGAGGTAGCCCAGGACCTTTGCATTCTAAAGACAAGTTTTACATAATACATAACTTCTAGCACACAAGCCAAAATTCCCCAAGGATGAGGGAGGATGAGAGGTCTTCCTCAAAGATGTTAGATACCATGAGATCCTTGACTCTGATAATTAACACATTTGGGGGCATAACAAAAGGCTTGGGTTCTGTACCTGAGACAGGGCAGGCCCACAGGAAGGAATCCCCACATCAAAAGGCTTGCCCCCCAGACAAGGAGCGGATCTAGTAGAGTCAGGAAGATGATTGGTTAATCAAAGATTCAAGATAAAATTCTTCATAAAAACTGTTCTATATCCAGAAACTTTAGTAACTTATTTTCAAGTTATTCTACTGCATTTATTCCTTTAATGCAGTGCTTTAATATCTGTCCTATCTTTCTGCCTTTGTAATAATGAAATTGCTGAAGCTTACAGCAGAAGAGTTCAGGCTATTCTATTCTAAAATAGCTAAGAACAAGAACCCGCAGCTACATCTCACACCGGTACAGGCTTGCTGTCCCACTGTAGCAGTGAGGATGTGGGTATGATCCAGGCATCTAGAGGATGGAGACCAGAGATGCTGCTGAACGTTCTATAATGCGCAGGACACACCCTGGCACCGAAGGAAAAGGTGGTCCACGGTGTCATCAGGGCCTGATGTTTTATACTTACGGTGCATCGCCTTTGGCTTTAGCCTTTGTGAAGTGATCAGCAGCTACCTTATTGGACAGAGCAGCTCTTTGACATACATTTAGATGTGTGCTTAGGAAAGTCAAGTTTTTTTTTTTTTTTTTTTTTTTTTAACTTGGGTTTTGGTAAATGCTTGTTCCTAAGTAGCTGGCCAAAAGACTTATGGCTCGTTCACCAATCCTTGGTGTGCTAAGGACAGAGCCCATCTGTCCCTGGCTGGTCAGATCCTTCCAAAGCCCTCCACCCTCCTCAGGGGGCCTGGGCCTGGGACAGACAGAGATCTCTATTGTTCTTTTCTGGGGAGACAATGCTGAGAGCCCTAATACCTGCCTGACAGGGTCATTGTGGCTGGAGAGAAAAGGGCTTTGTCCAGACAGCAGCCGAGCAGTATGTGGGTCAATGGGGCCCTTGTGTCGGCTGGTTAGTGGCCCCAATGCCAGCCCAGGGAGGCCCAGCCCCCTCCTGGAGCAGATGGGGAGCCCAAGGACCAGAGAGGGTGTGGACAGCCCTGCACTGAGTCCCAGCCCCCCTCCATACCACACCACTGTCCTACAACCCCAAATTCACCTGAGTCTGAAAAGCCCGGTCTCAAAACACAGGATGAACTTGGGACTGGCCCTTGACCCTAGACAAGAGGACTCCTGGCTGGGTGGCATCTTATATCATAAACACATAGAAAAATAAATGTATTAAAGAACACATATGCTCATCTGTCTCTTAGGATCTAGGCGCAGCTCTAACGTAATTTTAAATGTTTTTTTTAAACAGGCCACTAAAGCCTGTATTCTCACCATGCAAACACCCCCTCCTCCACACACATACACAAGTAACGACGTGAGCTGGTGGACATATTAGTTAGTATGATTATGATGGTCATTTCAGGATGTATGCATATGTCAAAACATCTAAATTCACTGCATAATTTTCATTCATCAGTCATATCTCACCAAGTGCTGTGTGCATGTACATCCCAATCACTCTGAACTTCATGATGACGTGAGATTACAGTGCACTAATGTATACTTAAAATTCTTTTTCAATACCTCATGAAGCTGGAAAAAAATAAAATGACTGAGCCAGAGAAGACCATGCTACATCCCTTGTCCTAAGCCCTTGGAACAAAAGCAATCAAATTTGAATGCAGTGGCAGTTTGAGGGCTGAACCGTGGCATCAGAGTGGACGGTGTTTCAAGCACAAGGAGGATCTGTGCTATTGAAATGCTTAAGTAAGAGGAAAGGTACATTCTCTGCTCAAATCCTCCTTTTCAGTTAGCACGACACCTGTGTTTCTGTGTTTTTCCATAATGAAGGAGCATTTCCCACTAGGTCCAGTTCCTGGCTTCTCTGTGCTCCGATTCACACTGTTTACCTCTGATTGAACTCTGGTCCAGATGCCACCAAAGCGAGGGGCTGGCCTGGTGCACTTGATGCCTAGTGGACCGGACTGCAGCTACCGTCCTACCCCAGACCCATGACAGTTCACACACATGGAAAGGGACTGTGTCGTTTGACAGATAAGGAAATTGATCCTTCGGAAAGTTATTGCAAGTAATCCAGAAAGTTAGAAGATGTGACCTGCTGGAGTTGTGGCACAGCTAGGGGCCACAGCAGTTGAGGGCGAGGGCTTGAGGGCTGCAGCTCTCCCATGGAAGAATTGATAGATGCCTGTTTTCAGAAGCTACCTCATTAGCCAACCTCAGCAACTTGGCAAACCCCTGTTTATTTAAAAAAAGGAAGGGGTACCAGGTGTGGTAGCGCAGACTTGTAATCTCAGTACTTGGGAGATTGAGACAGGAGGATCGCAGGTTCATGGCCAGCCTCAGCTACTTAGTGAGGCTCTCTGCAACTTAGTGAGAACCTGTTTCTAAAAAATAAAAAATAGGGCTGGAGTTGTAGTTCATAGGTAGAATGCCTCTGGGTTCAATCCCCAGTGGCACAAAAACAGGGCAGTAAAGGGTAGCTTGGAGGGAGAATGTCCCTGGGTTCAATCCCTAGTACCCTTTTTATTATTATTTAAGAAGAGCTACCTCTTCTAGGAAGCCAGTGACCAAACCGTCCAGAGCGACCCCTGCTCTCTTAGCAGTCCAGAAGCAACAGTTTATTCAGTTGACGACGCCAGGCCGATTGGTGTGGCCACAGACAGCATGTGCTTGATTCCGGCGCTTCGATGTCCCAGATGGGACCCGGGGCAAGGTGCTGGACCATCCCCTGCCTTGGTGTTCTTTCTGGGAAACATAAAGGTTTGTACCTTCTATGGCTCTCAAGACCATCAAAGAAAGTGGAGCTTTCCAGCACTTTGGACTCTGCCTGGTCTATAGTGAGCACTATGTTTTTTTGGTTTTTGGTTTCTGGTTTTTGCTTTTGTTTGTACTGGGGATTGAACCCAGGTTCATTCTACCTCCAAGATATACCCTCAGCACTATTTTTTTATTTTTTATTTGGAAACAGGGTCTCACTAAGTTGTAGAGGGCCTCACTAAGTAGCTGAGGCTGGCTGCGAACCTGCAATCCTCCTGCTTCAGCCTCCCTAGACTGGGATTACAAGTGTGCGCCACCACGCCGGGCTAAGCACTATTTTCATATATTTGAAATGAATTTGGAAAATACTAGTCTCCTGCCCGGCGTTGGGGCAAACACTTGTAATTCCAGCATTTGGGAGGTTGAGACAGGAGGATCCTGGTTGGAGGACAGCCTCAGCCACTACTTAGTGAGGCCTTTTACAACTCAGGGAGACCCTGTTTCAAACTAAAGAATAAAAATAGGACTGGGGGGTGGAGCTCAGAGGTAGAATGCCCATGGGTTCCATCCCCAGTACCGCGATATATATATCTCCCATTGATATGTAAGGTCCCTGGGGGACTAGGAAAAGTCTGATTCTACTCTCCATTCTCTCCATTTTCCTCTTTTCATTCAATTTCCCCATTCCCGTGACATAAATACACATTAAGACATTTATTGGGCATTCACTGTATAATTCATACCGCCTAGTGCCAAGCACAGATCAGATCTCTAAGTTGAATGAATAAATGAATGAATGAGCCAGGAAAGAAGGAAGAAAGGGAGGCAGGCAGGCAGAAGAGCGAGCCAGGTTTCCTTGGCCCTTCCACACCGCCACCTCCACCTGGGCGGGGAGGGCGCCAAGTCCCCGCCGCCTCCGCCGGTCACCTGGGGAGGGAGGCGCCCCGCCGCATCCCGAGGCCGCCCGGGACCCGCCCTCGCCTCCTTCCCGGCGGCTGGGCGTCCGCACCCCGCGAGGGCATGCGCCCCTCTTCGGGCCGGAGCCGGCCCCGGCGCCCGGAGTTGCCCAAGGTGCCCAGTGACTCCTCCCCGGGACCCTCCCCCGCGGGGCGCGTCATCCTCCCCACCCCTGGGTCCCGACCCCCGCGGCTTCTCGCCGCCGAGCCGCGCCGGGACAAGTCGCGGCCACCTGCTCCGGAGCGGGGCAGCCGGGGCGCCACCGCCCGCGCCCGCGTCCCTGCGCCCGGGCCCCATGGAGCTGCGGGTCCGCAACAGCAGCTGCCAGAACGGTGCGTGCGGCCGGGAGGGAGCCGGGCGGGCTCCGCATCCCCGCCTGTCTCCCCTCTCCTCTCCTGCCAGGGGGAACTAGACCAAGAAAGGTGTACAGGTACCGGTTGTAGAGCCCTGCTGGGAGGGGGGTCAGCCCGCGATGCCCCCCCCCAGCCGGTGGTCAAACCGGCTGGAGGTCAGGGTTCTGGCTGAGACGATCTCCCACCTTTGCGGCAGGGATGGGGTGGTAAAGGGCGAAAGGGAGGAAAAGGGGGTCACGCTGGGGCGGCGTGGGGGCATTACTAAGGGGATCCTGGGGGAGAGGGTTTAGGGTTTGGTAGGACTCTTGCAAGGTTTTATTATCTGCCGACATCCAGCTGTGTGTCTCCCAAGAGAGGGGAGAGCAGTGCAGGGACCCCACCCTCAAAATCAGGCTGGCCTTTTAGAAATGGGAGGGAGGGAAGGAACCCGGGCAGTACTAAGTAAAGATCCTGGGCTTGTGGTACCAGGGACCAGGTAGTGGCGCAGGCCCATCCCTGTACTCTCATTTTATCCTTGAAGCAACTCCAGAAGGTGGGTAGTGTGTGCTTGGTTCCCCCATTCTAGAGCTATAGAAGCCCTGAAAAGAATAATCTTTTGCTCCAGGGACTGAAGCTGGGGGATGGAATATGGACCAGAGCTGAGGGCTCTACGACCTGTACCTGTACACCTTTCCTGTCTCATCTTGGAGTTGCAGCCTGTGGGGGTATCTCCGCTCCTCTGCCCCTCTCCAGTGAAGCTTTCCAAGTCGGCCTGTTGAGTGTTGACTGACTGGTTTCCTGAGCACCAGGCAGGCTATTTGCAGCCTCACCCTTTAGCCTAGGGCAAAATGCATTCCTTAATTCTAGCATATTCTGGAGGAGTAGCCAGGAGTCTTCTGCCCCAAGAGCCTGTTGTCTGATGAGCAGTCCCCTCAGAATTGAGCTTCCTTTAGCCATCTACCTTTTTGCTTTTCACAGTGATGGGAGAATTTGACAGTGAAGGGTGCTGAGCCCATGGGTGGCAGAGCACCTCCCAGTGACAGCCAAGCCAAGTGAGCACTTTGGCTCCACCCACTAGAGACACACCTCAGGGAGCCGAGCCAGGGAGTGGGAGCTGGCTTGGGCTTCCTGGCTGGTGTGGCCTCGCTGGACCACCTCCCCCAAGCTCCGGCTCACTTCCTGGGTGCAGGGAACTCCTTGCGTTCAGCTCTTGGGCAAGGAGGCCTGAGCTGGAAGAACAGGACAGATGGAAGCAGAACCAGTCTGATGAGGGGCTGAGAGGATGGGTTCCTGTCTCATCTTTCCTGGATTGTGACTCGGGTGTTGGAAAGACAGGTCTCTTATTGCAAAAGACACACAGATGGGATCCGGGCCCAGAGCCACCACCAGGTGTGTGTGTGTGAGTGACTCGAGCAAATTCCTTCCCTTAGTAGAGCCTCAGTTTCCCCCAGCTGAAAGGATGAAGGTTTGACAGCCTGTTTTATAAGGTTCTTCTGGCATATATATATATATATAGTCATTATATATATATTATATATATATATATAATTTCTTTTTGTCATTCTGTGCTATAAAATAAAGGCCAGTATCACCGTCCCTTATTCTGGTCCACTAAGATGCTGCTTTGTGCTGTTAGACCGGCGAACGCTGGAGCCCTTCTGAGCACTGCCTAGGAGTACTAGCTTGGTCTGAGAAGTACCTGGTTTAGGATTACATCTTTGGCCTTGGAGCCTGGGCCTCTTTGGCACAGATTGAGAAGGGTCTTCTATCTCTAGAGGTCACCAAAATGAATGTGTGAGAGGCTGAGCCCAGAACAAAAATGATGGGAGCCAGGTGGGCTCAGGAATGGCAGAGGGCATTCCATGTAAGACATGGGATGGCTCGGCTAAAGCCGCTTGTTACCTTAAGAGTTGGCATACCCAGGGAGACAAACGGAACTTTTGATTTTGGGGGTTTTTTTTGTGCTGGGTATGGAATTCAGGGGCATTTTACCTCTGAGCTACACCCCCAGCCCTATTTTTATTCTTTATTTTGAAATACTAAGTTGCAGAGAACCTCACTACATAGCTGAAGCTGGCTGGGAACCTGTGATCTTCCTGTCTCAGCATCCCAAGTACTGGGAATTGCAAATGGGCACCACCATTCTCAGCTAGAACTTTTGATTTTGAAGTGTAGCCCCCAAATTGAATTATCGTGGGCGAGCTCATACTTTTTAAACGTTGGCAATAGATTCGTGTGTGTGTAGTTTTTTGCTGTACTTTGTGGTGCTGGGGACTGAACCCAGGGCCTCATACACACTAGACAAGCTGTCTACCACTGAGCTACAATTCCCAGGCCTTCTTATTTTATTTTGAAACAGGGTCTTTCTCTTAAGTTGCCTGGGCTGGCTTCCAATTTGCAATCTTCCTGCCTCAGTCTCCTGAATATCTGAGATTACAAGCCACTGCACCTGGCTACAGATTCCAACTTTAAAATGACTCTTAGGAGGCCGGACGCAGCCTGCATCCCTGCTCCCACAACCTTCTTTACAGTGGGGGAGGGTTATGACCATGGGCTTTGACAACGGGTGCACTTGGAGTCTAATTCTCTGTCTTCAATTCTTACTTCCAAAGCACTACCACGGCAGTGTTAGGAAGATTACTGAACTCAGTTTTCTTCAGCTAAAAACCAGGAAATAGTCATTGTGCCTGTTTCAGAGATTGTTTGTCAGGGATCCCCATGGAAGAGTCCAGGACCAGGCACTATGTGGATCGTAGCACAGGAGACTGTTGATTACTTTTTGTTCTACTGAATTCTCACAGGTTAGCTTTTTGCTGAGAGTCTGCCTGGTGTTCCCAGGCCCCTTCTTTTGCTGCATTTAGTGTTTGTGCCAGCTGAGGAAGGCAGGGGTGGGCTGGCTCAGAGCCAAGAGAGCAGATTCAGACACTCGGGGATGATGCTAAGACTTGAAGAACAAACCAAAGAGAGTCTGCACCAGGGGGCAGGGACACCAATCCTTTTGTGGTCCAGCCACTGACCACAATTACTAATGGTGTTAGAAGCAAGGCCTAGATCAGTCGGTTCTCAGAAAGAGGAAGTCACTGCTTGGTCATCTGCAGGCCTGGGAGGATTTCTAGTGTCTCTCCTCATTCCCTCGTGCTGCCCGTGACCAGTCCCCGTCACAGCGGGAGCTTAGGGGCATAGAAGTAAGTGACGATCCCAAGGTGGGATCGTGTGCCATGGGATACCGTGCGCCCAGACGCTGGGAGGGGAGTCCTGTGGAGGATGGACTCGATGGTGTCTTGGGGGACACTGCCGGGTGTGGGGAGCATCAGCTTCACACGTTGGAGTTCTGAAGCCAGACAACCCATGCGTCCTTAAGCAAGGTACCTGGTCGCTCTTTGCCTCCATCGCTACACCTGTGAAATGGGGACCAAAGACATCACTTAAGTGAAAAATGGCTGCAAAAATTTGGTTCTCTCATGACAGTAAAGCACTTAGCCAGAGGTCTTTCTTTCTTTCTTTCTTTCTTTCTTTCTTTCTTTCTTTCTTTCTTTCTTTCTTTTTTGTGGCACTGGGGTTCCTGGAAGCCCTTCTACCTCAGGGCTACACTCCCAGACCTATTTTATATTTTTATTTGGAAACAGGGTCTCTTAAGCCAGTGAGGCTGGCTTCGAACCAGCGCGATCCTCCTGTCTCCGCCTCCCAAGCGTGGGGATTACAAGCGTGCGCCTCCACGCCCGGCCCCAGAGAAATTTCTTAATGAACAGCACTACTATTATTTTTAGGTTGGGACCCAGAGTGCAAGGGGAGCCCTGCAGTAGTCAAGAGGCCTAAACAGTGGCCAATTCCAACATTTTTTTTTTTTTCAGTAATATTGGGAATTGAACCCAGGGCCATTCTACCTCCGAGTTATACCCCCAGCCCTATTTTATTTTTCATTTGGAAACAAGGTCTCCCTAAGTTGTGAAGGACATTGCTAAGTTGCTGATTCTGGCCTCAAACCTGCAATTCTTCTGTCTCGGCCTCCCAAGTTTTGGGATTGCAGGCGTGTGCCACTGGCTGAATTCCAACATTTTAAAAAAGTACTTTCACTGGTTCATTGTAGTCTCAGGTCATAATATAGTTCAGAGTGCTAGACATATATGCATACAGCACTTGGTGAGCTTGCCCCGGGCTCCCTCCCACTCCCTTCCTTTCCCCATACATGATATTGAGATGGGCATCGGTATCCTCACACGTGTACAGAACATCGATGGAAGTGTTTCTTCATTAATTCCCCTCTGCCTCCCCCGGCATCCTCCTCCTCTAGGCCTCCTCCATTGCTCCACTGGGGTTTCTCCTCTGTTATCTAAGCCCCTCTCATATCTCAATCACTCCCTAGCATTCGCATGAGAGAAAACATAGGACCCCTCACTTTCTGTGGCTAGCTAATCTCACCTCCATCCATTTTCCTACAAATAACACGATTCTGTCCTTCTTTTTTGCTGAGCAGAGGTCCGTTGTGAGTGTAGCCTCTAATTTTGTAATCTGCGCATCTGTCGACCGCCCCCTGGGCTGGTTAACTCCGGTGCCGGTGCAGCTGCACATGCGCGTAGCGTGACTCTCCCGGTCTTCCCACCCAGGCTCCCTGATCCACCTCTACTGCTCCTCCCAGGAGATCCTGTGTCAGATCGTCAGCGGCCTCAGCCCCGAGGTGCCCAACAATGCCACCCTTAACAGCTGGCAGGAGAGGCTCCGGAAGAACTATGGCTTCTATATCGGCCTGGGCCTGGCTTTCCTGTCCAGCTTCCTCATCGGCAGCAGCGTCATCCTCAAGAAGAAAGGCCTCATGCGACTTGTGGCCATGGGTGCCACTCGGGCAGGTAAGATCCTTGGGGCAGGAGGAGAGTGGGAAATAGAGCCCATGGGTGGCTCCCTTTACAGGAGCCAGGGATGTAGTTTGAGGGCCTGGCCTCAGACAGGCATTAGAATCTCATTGCCAATCCCATCGAGGATCTCAGCCACCAACAGGAGACCTTCGTTAATAACCATTTCCTGAGAACATCGTGACAGGTGCACTGGGGTAAGTCAGGGGAAAGCTTCAGGATGGGAAATTAGATGCTGCGGGCTCAGGCCGGGTTTGACTTCTTACCAGCCCTGTCATTTCAGCTAAGTCACAATTCCTCCTGTAGCGGCGGTATAGATGCCCCTGCCCACTGCATCAGACTCTCCTGGGCCCTCGCTCCCCAGGGGCTACAACACAGTTACCCGGTCTCCGTCCACAGGGGACTTGCTTGCTTGGAAAGTAGGATGCATTTCCATTAAATGGTCCTGAGAGAAGGACTTAAGTAAGAGAATTCATTCGTGGAGTTTTCTTTAATCACATCCTTGCTGAGCTCCAGGGACGATGCTAGTCAAGGGGGTACGGTGTCCTCGGGGAGCACTTAGACAGACCAATCCACAGGCAATTGTCCTGTGGCATGTTAAGTGCCATCATGGACAAAATACAGACTACTGAGGAATCCCTTGGATGGGGCGTGTAAAGCTCAGACTTGGAGGGGTTTACGGGAAGCTTTCTATAGAAGGCGATCTTTCAGCTGAGGCCCAACTGATAAGGAGATGGCAAGGTGAATGGGAAAATAGAAAGGCATAATGCTCCAGGCAGAAAGTACAGCATGCACAGAAGCTCAGAGGCAAAAGAGCAAGAGCCATGTCTAGAGGAAGCTCAGGTTGGCCTGAGTTTGGAAGGATGGAAAATGAGGAAAGATCAGCTCATGACAGGTGTTAAAATCGAGTGTAAGAGTCGAGTGACTGAGAGGTGTCAGACCAGGGACTGACGTGGTCTGATTTGTGTTGAAAAGGTTCCTGATCATTGGGTAGATGATGGATTAGGACACAGGCCGAAGGCTGGGAGACCAGCTTGGTAAGCAAAAGGACACACTTGGGCCCGGAAGATGGCGCTGGGGATGGACACCAGTGGTGGATTCCAGGGAGAGCCTTGGGGGCAGAAGTCCCTGGCACAGGGAGAGGCTAAGTAGTCAGGGGTGAATCAGGCTTCTGACTTGAGCAACCGGGAAGAGGATGGTGCTACTTTCTGAGATGAAGAATGTAGAAGGAGAAACAGGTTTTTGGTAAGGTGATGTGTTCAGGTTTGGACATGCCCACTGAACGCTTCGGCACGGTAGGAGCAGACCATTAGGGTTCCAGTTCTGGATCCTGGATTCCTGAGGATAGGATCCTGAACAAGAAACTTATTTTGTTTTTGTGCCTTAGTTCCCTCATCTATAAAATGGGCACAAGGATAGTAGTAGCCTAGTTATTCAGAAGGCCTGTACAGGTTGAGTGTCTCTTACGTGAAATGTTTGAGATTTCAAATTTTCTCAGATTTTGGAATATCTGCATCCACATAATGAGATATCTTGGAGATGAGACCTGCCTCAACAAGAAATTTATTATGTTTCATATACACCTTATACACATGGTCTGAAGGCAATTTTATGTGGTGTATGTAATAATTTTGTACATGAAATGAAGTTTCATGGTATGGAATTTTCCCACTCAAGGTATTATGTCAGCATCCAGAAAGCTTTGGATTTGGAAAAATTTGAGATTTTGGATGTTAAGGATTAGGGACACTTCACCTGTAACATGTCTAGAAAGATTCTCATTGCAAACCAGGTGTGGTAAGGCACACTTATAATCCCAGTACTTGGAAGTCTGAGACAAGAGGAGCGCAGGTTTGTACCCTAGAGGCCCTTTGCAACTTAATGGCACCTTGTTTCAAAATTTAAAAATAGAATTATGGGTGTAGCTCAGAGGTAGAATGTCCTTGGGTTCAATCCCCAGCAACACACACACACACACACACACACACACACACACACACACACACTGCTCCATACGGAGTAAGCACCAATGATGGTGTTGAGTTACCCAAGGAGGGTCCCGAGAGCCCAGGTGTGCTCTACAGTGGAAAAGCAGGAGATGAAAAAATAAAGTTGTAACTGTGGCCATTGCTGCTCTGTCTTTTTCAAAGGCCAGAGACCTCTGCAAGTGCCAGGAAAATGTCTGCTTATGGTCAGAGGAAAGCAAGGGAAGTATTGACTATTCAGAAAGACACCTTCCCTTGGACCTATCTTTTCCTTTGAGCCACTACTCCACTATCTTCTGAGATTTAAAAAAAATTTTTTTGCCGGGCGTGGTGACGCACACTTGTAATCCCCGCCTTGGGAGGCTGAGACAGGAGGATCGTGCAGGTTCGAAACCAGCCTCAGCTGGTTTAAGAGACCCTGTCTCCAACTAAAATATAAAAAGGTCTCAGAGTGTAGCCTGGAGGTAGAAGGCCTCTGGGTTCCATCCCTAGTACCACCAAAACAAAACAAAACAAAAACCTTTTTTTTGTAATATTGGGGATTGAATCCAGGGGTGCTCTACTATCGAGATACACCTCCAGCTCTTTTTTATTTTGTATTTTTGAAACAAGGTCCGGATAAGTTCCCACTCAATGGCCTCAAATCTGTCATCCTCCTGTCTCCGCCTCCCAAGTACTGGGATTATAGTCATATATCCCTGCACCTGGCTGAGATTTCTTAGAGTGAAATGCTCCCGGAGGTATTAACATTTCAGGGAGATTCTGACCCCTTTTTGGAACCTGTTGAAAGTGAAAGATGATCTCCTTAGAAACGTGGGCTTCCCAAAAAGCAGCATATGAGCTTGTGGATTTTCCCAGAACTGCCTGAGGCCCATCCATCCTCCTCATCAACACTGATAGGATGGAGGACTGACCATGTGCCAGGCCCTTGACAAAGCAGACACCATTTCTGACTTTGTGAAGCTTCTGTTTTAGTGAGGAAAATGCCAGAAAATATATAGATCAACTCAGGTGACAAATGATAGGTGTTATGAGGAAGAAGAGCTGGGTGTTATGAAAGAGAATACCGAGGGGAGATCATAGGGGACCAGGAGGGTGGATTGGGAGAATCCACATTCAATCGCAGGTCTCAGCGTGAGCATGGACTTTGGCAGACCCTGGCAAGAAGAGTGTTTTGGACACTGAGAAAGGCATGTGCAAAGGCCCCAGGCAGGGAAGAGCTGATGGTTTCTGAGGAGCCAAAAGGAAAGAGAGGAGAGGCAGAGGTACATTTGGAGCAGTGGACAGGGCTGAGGCTATGCACGGTCTTGTTAAGGATTCTGGTCTTTATCCCACAAGTCATTGGAAGCTGCTGGGCAGCTATAAACTAAGAAGTGGTGTGATCTGACTCACATTCCTTTGAGAGATCACTGGCTGTCACGACACAGAGAGATTGTTGAAAGGATGGGGGAGAGTGGGAGTAATCACTTGCCATCACCCCGCCCTGGACCAGAGATGGTGGCCCTTTGAGTAGGGTGGCGGCAGCAGACACTTGAGATTCTTTTTGGAGATGGAATCTGCAGAATGGACTGGATGCAGAAGGTGGGCAGAGAGGAGCACCAAGAGTGGTTCCCTGGCTTCAGGCCAAAGGAATGTGCTGTTGACTCTGTGGGTTTCATTTGGCAGGTGGGTGGGGGACATTTAAAATCAATTATTTAGCTGGGCAGGGTGGCTCACGCTTGTAATCCCGGTACTTGGGAGGCTGAGACAGGAGGATCCGGGTTTGCAGCCAGCCTTAACTACCTAGTGAGACCCTCTGAAACTTAACTGAGATCTTGTCTCAAAATAAAGTATAAAGCTGGGCGTGCACGCTTGTAATCCCCGCACTTGGGAGGCGGAGACAGGAGGATTGTGCAGGTTAGAAGCCAGCCTCACTGGCTTAAGAAACCCTGTTTCCAAATAAAAAATATAAAATGTGTCTGGGAGTGTAGCCTGGAAGTAGAAGGGTTTCCGGGAACCTCAGTACCACCCCCCAAAAAAACAATAAAATATTGGGCTGGGGATGTAGCTCAGAGGTAGAATGCCTCTGGGTTCCATCCCCAGCACCATAAAACAAACAGAAAACAAAAACCAAAAAAACCTCAAAAATAAATAATAAAACCAATCATTTAAGGCAGAGATTGAAATGTCAACAGATTGAAGAGGCGTAGACCATCAGATGTACATCTGGGCTGGGAGGAAAGGCCCAGGCTACAGGTATGAAGCAGGGCACCATATGCAGATGGCATTTAAAGGTTTGATATTGGATGGAACCACCCCGGAGAGGAGCTAGAACCAAGCCCTGGGAAGCCCTTCGGGGTGGGAAAGTGAGGGCAATGTCAGGAGAACTGTCTGAGGAAGCATGGCCACGTTCTAACCTTGTGTCCATTCCCTCCTACAGTGGATGGAGGCTATGGCTACCTGAAGGATACCATGTGGTGGGCTGGATTTCTCACCAGTAAGTGGGCTCGTCTGCTACATTCATTAACAGTGGTGTATTGATAGCAGGGATGGAGATGAGGGAGGGGAGGTTGGGACATTTCTGTTTCTACTGTAGAAAGTGGGGCCCTAAGGCCAGATGGCTGGGTAACCAGGACAGCCTTGGCCTCTTACCTCACACTCCACCACTCTCTCAACCCCAAGTCAGGCTCCCGCCATGAAGCCTCTACCCCCAGAAAGGTATGTACAGCATGGAAATGGTGAGCGTGTGTTTCCCCCACTTTCTTTAAAGTACAGGGAGAGGGCTTTACTACCTCTTGGCAGTGGGTTCTTGTATTTCTACATGGTAGAAACTAGGGTCCCAAGGCAATTTCCCCACTCCGTGGACAGCTGATTTATTGGCCTAGGTAGCACTTGGTTTCTCTGCCACTACAGGACTACTATAGGTTTGCCCAGATTTGCACACTCAGATTTGCACATTTCTCCCACTTTCCATCCCCACCTCTCTGGCTATCAAACCTGAATTCTTTTTGGTGGAAACTAACACCTTTTATTTATAAGCCCCTAAATCAGGGTTTGATCTTCACTCTTGCCAGAGCTATCACAGTGACTATCTGCTTTTGAAGGGAACACCTAGGTTGATACCAGCAGAGAGACGGGCTTCTACAGATGAGAACTCAGGGGGGCAATATAGGCTCCTTGGGAACATCAGGCTTTTCTAACAACCTGCCTGTTGGTTTGGCCCATCCCTAGTTCCCCCTAGGAAAGATAGGGCCATGGACTAATTGTTCCCAGAGAATGTAACTATTTCTTTATTTGATAATTAACGCTATCTAGAACCTGCCTTAAAGATGTAGACCTAAAGCCAGGCGTGGTGGTGCACACCTGTAATCCCAGTACTTAGGAGACTGAGGGGGGAGAATTGCAGGTTTGAGGGCAGCCTCGGATACTTCGCGAGGCTTTCAGCAACGTGCAAGACCCTGTTTCGAAATAAAAAATAAAACTGGACTAGGGGTGTAACTTGGAGATAAAATGCCCCTGGGTTTAATCCTCAGCACTACCACCTAAAAGAAAAAAAATGTAGACCTCAATATTGGCAGTCCCTGGACACAGACTAAATCATGCCTGGACTAGAAATGGATTGACATGGAGAACAAGAAAACTCCTATCCCCAG
Source organism: Muscardinus avellanarius (assembly GCF_963383645.1). NCBI lineage: Eukaryota > Metazoa > Chordata > Mammalia > Rodentia > Gliridae > Muscardinus > Muscardinus avellanarius. Next base: position 10,197,417 of record NC_137793.1, read on the forward strand.
CATCTCTCGTGGCCGTGCCTCTGGACCTCAGCCTTGTCCTCTTACAAAGGGAAGGGTTTGGTGAGGGAAGTTAGATGCTGACCTTGCAACCCGGCTCTCCAGGGAGAGACCAGAGGATCAGGATTCTAAGGAATGCTGGTGTGGGATTCTTGGGATGTCGGGGCAGTGGAGGAAGCAGTCTCTACCCAGATTCACCTGGAATGGAGGTGAATCACACGGGCCTCTTTTCTCCTTCCATGTCCTAGTGGCCGCTGGAGAAGTTGCCAACTTTGGAGCCTACGCCTTTGCACCTGCCACAGTCGTCACGCCGCTGGGAGCGCTGAGTGTCCTCATAAGGTTGTTGCCACCTCTCTGGCCCTGCCTGCCTCTTTCCTGTTTGCAGTTCGTTGAGGCCTGGAGTTACCAAGTGGGATCAGCTGCCACTTGGTATCTGGGGGCCTCGGCAGTCCCAGGCCCTAGAAAGAGGCCAAGTGCCATCCAAAGTTCTAAACACTTAGATTGTTTGCTGCCACTGACCCTCCAAGCCCAGGCCAGTGATAAGACATTCTACTGCCACCAGGCTGAATGCCTCATGGGAATATTTTGGTGCTCCAGTGGGAGAAGCTTACGGATTAAGAGAAGGATCTCCAGATTAACACTACCCAAGTTCTAATTTACTAGCTATGTTATCTTGGGCAAGTCACTCAACACTCTAAGCCTTAATTCCCCATCCATAAAACAGGGATGCTGATGATACTTGGTGCACAGAAAATACACCAAAGAATAACTATGGCTATCATACATTGAGGACCTACTATGTGCTAAGCATCCCCACCTGAGCCTAAGAGAGTAAAGTTAAGCAGCTTGGCCGAGGTTCCAAGTGGCCAGGCCTGGAATCCAACCTGGGCCGTCCAGTACCAGAGGCCAGATACCATGTTGCCTCTCAAGTAAACACTCAACAAATGAATTCTAGTTTTTAAGAATAACTGATGCTAGATTAGGGGATATAGGTCAGAGGTAGACTTCTTGCCTAGCACGCCCAAGGACCCAGGTTTGATCCCTTGCACTGCAAAAACTAAGTACTTAATTATTTAAAATAACTGATACTAAGTGGGTGTGCCTCCCGCCACCCCTGGTCGGTCTCCTGAGCTACATGCACAGAGCCAGTTTCTCTCTTGGGGTACTAACATCCCACTTGAAGGAAGCTTTGACTATTGGACTAACCTTCAGATCCCGGCGAATCCCAGCCGACCACACCCTCCACCCATGCTTTTCTGTTTTGTCTTGCCATCTTGATGGCAATTTTGCAACATTTTTGCAGTCAGAAAATGAACAGAACCGTGACTCATCCCACACAACTGGTATAACCGATCGCACAGCCAATATCACCGTGACACCACCATCGCACAGCTTGCAAATCCCCACTCCCAGGAAGTTGGGGCGGCATGAAGTCCTCTGGTGTGTGACCCCTGCCTGTGTGAATGCCCCCAGCCAGGACATTGTAGGTCAAATGTTTTTTTACCTCTTTAGAAGGGGACTTAGACATCAGTGCCTTCTCTCTTGACACCCTGAAGCAGGAGGTTTTGAGGATATCTGGGTCAACAGCTTTTTATCTAAACTAATGTCACCTTCATAAAAACAGAGAAGCAAGCCCTGGCGGGCCGGATTCCTCTCTTTCTTCCCCTCACCTTGGCTGAATGGAAACATGTCACCAAGAAACAGCCAGGAACGAGGTATCTTGTGAAAACTTGGGGAAGTCACAAGAATCCTCTTTACTGAGGTGTGCCAGAAAACCCATCAGCTTTATGAGAAGAGGGACTGGACCTCAAATCCTGGCTCCACTTGGTCAGATGATAGCACCAACTCAGTTTTTTTCTTCTTCTTTTCATGAGACTCCTTTTTCTCACCTATAAAGTGGGGGCACTATATTTTATTTCACAATGAAGTGTGAGATGTTAGTGAAACAGCAAATGAAATGTTCCTGGCACAGTACCTGGTAGGGTGCATTGACGTCATACATCTTTTTTTTTTTTTAGTCATATATCTTAATGGAGTACAAGATGGTAGGGGCATACATGCACACATCACCCAATTAGCCCTTACCCAACTGAGTTTTTATTTTTATATTTTTGTGAGGATGGAACCCAGAGGTGCTCTACCCCTGAACTACATCCTCAGCCCTTTTTAAAATTTTACTGTGAGACAGGATCTGGCTAAGTTGCCCAGGCCGGCCTCGAATTTGTGATCCTCCTGAATCAGCCTCCCTAGCAGCTGGGATTTGACATGAGTCGTAAGTTTCTATTTCACACATTTGACATATTTGACATGAGTTTCTACTTCACGCATTTCTGGGAGATCTAGAAAAGACGTTCCATGAGTGAGTACTGAGTTTGGATTTGCTGTTGCCCTGGATTATTCAACCCTGGTATCGTCAGGACACAGAGACAGGCACAGCCTTCCTAACCCCTTGTCTCCCTTCTCCACACACAGTGCCATCCTGTCCTCGTATTTCCTGGGGGAGACCCTGAACCTGCTGGGGAAGCTGGGCTGTGTGGTCTGTGTGGCTGGCAGCACAGTGATGGTGATACATGCCCCCGAGGAAGAGAAGGTCACGACTGTGGTTCAGATGGCCTCCAAGATGAAAGACACAGGTAGGTCTCCAGCCTGGGGAGCAGAAACATAGGGCCGTAGCCAGGCGTGGTGGCTCACACTTGTAATCCTAGCATTTGGGAGGCCGAGACAGGAGGATCGAGGTTCACAGACAGCCTCAGCTGCTTAGTGAGGTCCTTTGCAACTCAGTGAGACCCTGTTTCAAAATAAAGAATAAAAAATAGGGCTGGGGGTGTAGCTTGAAGGCAGAATGCCCCTGGGTTCCATCCTCAGTACCTAAAAACAAACAAACGAAAAAGAAACATAGGGCCGCATGTGGGGGCGGTCTCATTGGTTTCTGACCATGTCAGGTGCCAGAGAAGTCAAGCTGCAGACAGTGAGTTAGGCTGGTACCTGTTAACAAGGCAATCTTATGGGCTTCCTCGCCCGAGGTACCTGGACACCACTTCCTGTTTACGATGTGTCAGGCACCATCCTAAATGCTGTTTGCATTTAGGATCATATTGAATCTTTCAAAGTGACCTTACTATCATTGGTCCTCTTTTACGAATGAGGACTTTTAACAACGGGCCCATTTTGTTAAGACATTGAAGCTGAGCCCAGAGGCCACCAATCTGATTCTAGAGCAGCGTCCCCCCGCGGTGGGTCCTGGGCCCCGGATGCTGAGCATACCCCCTACGCAGCTGAGATGGCGTTTGTTTCTCCCTCCCGGCAGGGTTCATCATATTTGCTGTGCTTCTGCTCGTCTTCTGCTTGGTCCTCATCTTCATCGTCGCCCCACGGTATGGGCAAAGGAATATCCTCGTGTACATTGTCATCTGCTCTGTGATCGGGGCCTTCTCGGTGACCGCTGTCAAGGGTCTGGGCATCACCATCAAGAACTTCTTCCAGGGGCTGCCGGTCGTGCGGCACCCGCTGCCCTACATCCTGTCCCTCATGCTGGCGCTGTCCCTCAGCACTCAGGTCAACTTCCTCAACAGGGCGCTGGACATCTTCAACACCTCCCTGGTCTTCCCCATCTACTATGTGTTCTTCACCACGGTGGTCGTCGCCACCTCCATCATCCTCTTCAAAGAGTGGTACAGCATGTCAGCTGTGGACATCATGGGGACCCTCTCTGGCTTTCTCACCATCATCTTGGGGGTGTTCATGCTTCATGCTTTCAAAGACTTGGACATCAGCTGGGCCAGCCTGCCCCACATGCACAGAAACCCCAGCCCAGCCCCAGCTCCAGAGCCCACTGTTGTTCGACTGGAAGATAAGAATGTCCTTGTGGACAATATAGAGCTCGCCAGCACCCCCTCACCGGCAGAGAAGCCCAAAGTATTTATCATCCCGTCTTAAAGCTTGGGATACAGGAGTGAGGGGGTGGGCCTGGTGGTACAGCCTGACCTCTCGATTTCAGAACCACCTGGCTGTTGTCAGCATGAGCGTTGTCAATGGGCTGTCTTTGCGTGAGATGTTGAGTTATACCTCATTACTGTTTCCAGGTGGAGAATCCCTACCCAGTGAACAGTGGCAGCAGAACTTTCTGGAAGCACAGGTTCAGTGACCAAATACCCTAGTTTACATAGGAGCCAACAGGTCCCCCGGGCCTCCCTTCCCGCTGGTTCCCTCGGTGCCATCTCTGTGTCAGGGAGAAGATAGAATTTGACCCATTGAATGTAGTGTAGTCTAAGAACATCCCTTTGATATGGGTCGTCAGGAAATCCTTGGCATCGTTTCCCCTTCTGAGACTGAATCACCAGACCTTAGCCCAAGAATGATACAGAGCTGGCTTCCGGAGCCCCGAGAGGGCCTTGGAAGCCACCCTCTCCAGAAATGACAGGTGCAAGTCAGTGTGAAATATCCTGTTGTTTTTCCATTGCCTCTTGGAGACAGAAGCAGGACCTCAGCTGACCTTACTGGGAATGCTCCCGGATGTCTCAGGGAAAAAATAAAATCAGCAAGCCTATTCTCCAAGCACTCCAGCTGTGTGGTCAGCATGGTGGCATTCCTCCACTCTGCTCCAGCGCCTCCCCTTCCCTCGCTCTGTCCACCCCGGGGCGGCGGTCACCAGAACATGCAGGCAATAAACTCAGAACCTGGAAATGGCAACTAAAGATGCCTGACAGCCAAGTTCTCCTGACCAATCCAACGTCTCATTTTGCCTTGCTCTGGAGACAGAAGAGAAGTTGCTCTGCTTTTATAAGTGCGCCAGCTGTGGAGTTGGAATCCGGCCCAGTGAACTTTCCTTTTCTTCAAGGAGTCACCCAGAAGATGATTTGGGGGAGGTGGAGAGAAGAGCGAGGAGCCAAGTCAGGGTTTGGCAAAAGGCAGTCACAGGCTCTCTGGAAACTGTGGGCTGGCTAACCTTTGGGTTTACTCTGGCGCCCAACCAGGTTTAAAATTTTAACCCAACTCAGGTTAAAGGGTTCTGGGTAATTTCTATTCTGCACCCTTAGAGGCTCAGCCAGGGGGATTAGCTCTGAATCTCAAAGGCCAAGTGGGGTTGCAGGTTTGGTGCAACGTGTGTTCTGGCTGCTGTGGGCCAGATTGCCACTGAGCCCCAGTTCTACTGCAGATGCTACAACGCCCCACACCATCTGCTCTGGTGGCTGCCTTGAGTCCCTTCACATATGGTCGGAGGTACCCATTAAATTGAGGAGCTGGACAGATATAACTGGTAACCCTCCTCTTCTCTCTAAGCTGCATGAACATGAGCTTAGAGAAAGGGAAGTCAGACACCAGTTTATCAGAAAGAGGGAAGACTTGAACTTCAGCCCCCAGGTTGGTGTTGAGCTTCCCCTGTGAACCCCTGCCTACGTGCTCTTTACATCTCATGACCCACATGTAGCCAAGCCTGAGCCAAACTCTGGCTGGCACTGGAACGCCAAAGTCTCAGCAGTTCATTAAAAACCGAGGCTGCACCTCCAGCCAAATCCCCAGTTTTTAATGAACGTGGATTTCTGTCTGTAACTCAAATCAATGCAACACACTGGATCTTAATGGAGTAAGCCAAGGGCCCTGACAATGTGGGGTCAAGAATAAAGACTTTGGAGTATGTTTACTTGATACTTCTGTCTCGACCTTCCTTGAACATGGAGGAATGAAACTAGCTCCTCTGGAGCTGGGAAGCCAAGTTCCCAGTCTCTGAAAGAGCATGGCTGCCAAGAAAATCCCTCCAGGGCCTGCTCTTGTTATGCCCTCAGTAGAGGGGGAGAACTTGTTTTGGGAGTAGAATTCATTGAAGATAACTCATTTCCAGTTCATTTCTGAGCCCTCACTGGGCACTAGGCATAGTAGGTATTCTATATAAATTTTCTCTTGAAGGCTTTACAAATACTCATGGTACAGAGATATATGTTTATCCCAATTTATGTATGAGAAAAAGGGACTCAGAGAAGTTAAATTATTGCCCAAAGTAACATAGTCAGGAAGAGTCAAAATTGAAATCTGGTTCTAAACCCAGCCTTAATCATAAGGCACAGTGTTATCTCCCCAAAAGACTAAACTTGTGTCCTCTTGCATAAACTGATATTAATTTATTTCCTTGTGATCTGTGATGTCTCCTTGTCTGAATATAAGGTTCATGAGAGCTAGTCTGGATTTACTGTTCATCCTTAGTGCCTAGCATACAATTGGCATTTAAAAAAAATTCTATTTAACAAAGGAATGATAACAACCCAAACAGCCCTTCCTTGTTCAAACTCTATGGGGAGTCTTCATCCCAAGGCACACCCTTGTAGGACTTTGGCATGAAAACCAGAGCAAGCCCCAAAGTGATGATGTGAATGGCCTCAGAACACATATTCTGTGGGGACTGCCGGGCGCTTTCCAGGTAGGCATTTGTGTTAGACAGCTTGCTGTTACTATAACAAGCACTGGAGATAATCAGCATATTAAGAGAAGAAGGCTAATTTTGGCTCGTAGCTTTGGAGGTTCCAGTCCTTGAGCGGTTGACCTAGTTGCTTTGGGCCTGTAAGGCAGCCCAGTAATGGGGGGAGAACATGGGTGGGGGAGAAATACTAATCATGTGGCTGAAAAGCAAGAGAGAAAGAGGACGTGGATGGAGTCCCTCAATGGTCTTCCCATGAGGCCCCACCTCTTAAGTTTCACTACCTCCCAACAGGGGGGAGGTGGTAAAGCCTGATCCCTGGGGGCAAGCCTCCAACACACAGGCCTTTGGGGGACATTAAGATTCAAACTATAGCAATATTATTTTTATTTGTGTGCAGAAAAAAATAAAAAAGACCCAGAATTCTGGAATTCTTTTAACCTCATCTATCTTCTAAGTGGCAGAGCCAGGATTTGAGCCCAGATCTGTCCAGCCAGGCTTTCTGCATCCTACTGCTGACTAATCATTGACTGTCAATCCAGAGACTGGCCAACAGGGTGGATGGAGTGGCCTGCTAAGCAGGCAGAGGTATTGGGTAAGGACTACTTTCATGAGCAGGCACGTTCCTAGTGAAAACAATTGTGTCTAGATGCCTTTCAGGTCCTTAGGCTACTCCATAACCATGAGAGGTTGGAGAAGTGCAGTCGGCAAAGACCCTCTCCCAGGCTTTCAGTGGACAGGAAATGAGATGGTGCACAGACAGGAGCATGTGGTGTCTGCCACGTGTTGAGTCTGCAGTATGTTTTCTTCCTCTCATTGTTTTTTTATCATTCCTTTGCTCTTAGAGACACTTACGATTAAGGTAGGGGTCACATGAGAGAATGAAGCAGATCCTTTTGTGAACTGCGAAGCCTAACAGATATAAACTATATGATCTCACAGGGCTCTGGAGTCAAAAAGTATACGCAACCTGGCCCTGGCTACAACTGCCTACCCAGCCCCAGACTTGGCAAGTGTCTCTCTTTTTCAAAGTATTGTCTCTAACAATAAGATGAGAAGGTAAACTGAGGGTCTCGGCTGGCTTCTAAGAGCTATAGTGCAGAAGAAGAAATTTATCCTAGAATCCTCTAAATCATTCAACCCTTTAAGGATCCATGACCCAGTTGAACTAGACCAGCTCCTATCCTGGTGCAAAGACAAACAGCCCCCTCTACTGGCTGTGGGAAAACCCGGGGCTTTGCAGGGGCCAAGAGCAATCTTTAGGGCCCTATAGGCTGGGCATTTGGTCTTTGTGGAAACTCATCAGAGAGTGCATATCAAGGATGCTATCTGGTGCACAGGAGGGTAGTACACACACACACACACACACACACACACACACACACACACACACAGAGTTGCTGAACCAAATAACATTCCAAATGACAAATTGTTTTAATTAAATACAAACAAGAAAAAAAAGGCACCATGGCCTATTCAAGTATTTTGCATAGATGTACAAACACTGTAAACAATTAATAGGTGGATAAGAGAGAAGAGGATCTGTTTGCCATGAAAAAAAAAATCTCCCAAATAAGAAAGAAAATTCACATTGCCCTGGATCCGTAACACATACGTACACAACAGGTGGTTCAAGAGAGTGCTCGGATGTGGCTTTGGGGAGCTGGCCTTGGATTCTACAGAACCTCTCCTTAGCGGTTTCTCTAGGGATGTGGGTACCTTTCCAGTTGGCATTACTCCCTTGGCTTGCTTGGGTGTCCAGCAGAGCTGATATACCTGCACTTAACACATCACTGGCTTTAGAACTGGTCTCCAATTTAACAAATGCATGTCTTCCATACCCTCTGTCAAACAAGAACGAGCCAACCAAGGCAGACCTAGGGGGAGACTTCATTTAAAGGGATTCTTGAAAGACAGGAGAGGGGGCAATTTCAATGCAGAGAACGTTCAGACTATAAAATCTGCAAGAGTCTTAGAACTGAGCTTTCTCTGGTAGGGTGGTAAACAAAGCTAAAAGAAATCTGAGGCAAGCAGGTAGTTGAAGACAGAGGGATGCTATCTTCCTGAGGTTTACGTTTTAGAGAAGGCGCCAAGGACTTTAGAAAAAACTGCAGGGTTGTAAAGCTGGCAAGAGCCTAATTTGACTTCTAAAAAGATTTACATCCTTGTCCATCGAACATAGAGTTGTTGAGTCAACAGACCAAACTTCCTCCCCAGCAGCCCTGGGCCCTGACCTCCCTGCGACCTGGGCCAGTACACGCCTCTCCGTATCAGCCCTTCCAAAGGAGGCCTGGACACAGACACTCCTTGAACATGGTTCTTTCTAGCCATGCTCAGTCTTCCAATAAAAGAAAAGGCTTTTTCTGCCTGGGCTTTTTGATGCCTGCAGACTTGGGGTGGGTGCATATGAGCATTCTCCCTGTTACAACAGTCCCCCTCCTCCTTTCCCTAAGAAAATATTCTCATTCCTCTTTTTGAGATAATCCTTTGGAACAAAGCCCCTCCTTCCCCAGGTCCAGATGTATTTGTCTTCGCTACCTCACTGGCAGTTCATGGAGCAAAGGAAGGGGGAGGGGAAACGGCTGGCCCGCGGGAAACGGCTCTCAGTTCCCCCAACAGAGCCGGGAGCGAACTAGACTAGAAGCCGCTGCCGGAAGTTTCTATCCAATTCAAAAACGTGCACCATCTTCCAGTTCACAGTATAACCTGATGGGGTGGAGATGGTTTTCAAATAATGAAAACATTATTTGCAAGAAAACAACAACCAGGTCTCTTTCTAGTACGGATCTAGGGATGGTGGATTTGGGGCTTGAAAGGCTACTGATGTCACTGGGGCCTTGTTATAGTCACTGCAAAGCGGCCGCTCTCCTGATGTGAGAGAAAGGCTGCAGAGCCCAGGCACGGGGAGGCTGCCAGGGGCTGGGCCTGAGGGCAGTTTGTCCACCTGTTTGCAAAGGAGCATCACCTTTTCTGGGCCCCAGCCTTGTGCACAGGGTACCTGATGTAGTTCACTTAAATGGAAGACTGGGCCCTGGCTGAATCGGGCAGGCAGGGGAAGAGCGGATGTGGGGCAGGGAGGGCCCACGTCAGGGAGTCGGGGCTCAAAGATCACAGCCGCTCCGAGGGAAGAGAAATGTGTTTTCCTGAGATCTTTCTCAGCGTACCCCATGATTGTCCCCAGGTGCACATCCCACCTCTCCTGCCTGTCTATAAACCCAAGAACATCAGCTCAGCACCTACTGTGTGCATAGAACGCTAAGGAGGCCCTGCGGTGGCAGGTGGGGAATCAGAAGCTCGGCCTCCTCCTTGCATTGAGGATTTTAAGAGCAAGAAGGGGGAAGGCCCCCGGAATGCCCTCCAAGGAGTGAGCACCAAACCAGCTCCCGTCTGGACAGCTGACCTAGACGTAGGTCCAGGAGTAAATACAAAGGCCTTCGCCTCGCAGAGGTTACAAAACACAAGGAAAATCAAAGCCCTCGTCCCCATGGCCACCTCCAAGCCCACACTGGTCAGTGCTCCTGAGATCCAGAGCAGGAAACCCAGTGGCTACCCATGAGGCAGGACCCTAACTTGCGGGTCTCAAGCACCCGGTCACCAAAACAAAGTCAGGACTGCTGAGGGTCCACTCGCCAAAGCACCACGTGGTAGGGTGGGTCTAGGGGAGGGAAAAGCAAAGGCCAGGAGCCCAGGAAAATGCAGAAGGGGACACACAGGGCAAACAAGAATCAACAAGAATGGATTGCAACCTTTGGCATCACGGCTCAGGAGGCCCGGGCCCGGAGCTCCCCTGCTGTCCACATGGCCTACCAATAGTACCTGTCTGAGTCAGAGTGACCCACATGGATACGGGGATGCAGGAGACTGGGGGAGGTAGGACGGGGCTTGTCACATGCAGCCATAGCTCTGGGAGCTGTCACCTGCAACCCAAGCCCTGGGCTGGGCCACCGCAACAGTTGGTTTGACCCTTCCTTGGTCCCTAAAAGCTAAAATGGATGGGTAAGGGCCGAACCTCTGTCCATCCTGGGACCTTTGAGGGAGACGGAAGCAATGGGAAGCTTTCATGCGTACCCTCCACCACGGGACCTGAATGGATGGCTTTGCTAAGACCCCGGCCAGAGGAACTGAGCAGGACTTTCCCAACCAGCTAACCAGCTCAACCAGCCCTGACAGCTGGATTCCCCACCTCTGTGTGTTCCCCTCCCTTCCTTCCCGGGCTGTATATTGCACAAAACAACATTTAGAAGCCATTGGATAGTAGTCCCTTCGGGCTTCTGAGGAAGGACTTCTGAGGAGACAAGAAGGAAATTTCGGAGATGCGGTGGTTCCAGGAGGAGGGCGGGAGCTGCCCAGAGGCAACCTTGCATGCTTCTTCCCGGCCCCGTGTCCATGGATCCTCTGTGGGGTCTGGAGTCCTTGGGAAAGTGAGAAGTGTCTAGACGGGTCTAGATTTTGGAGCAAGTCATCCCCATAGCCTGCTGTGATCTGTATTGAGGCAACTGTGAAAACAAAGAAGGAGAGAGGCATCAGCTCGAAGCTGATTGGTGGGATCCACGGGGAGCGGTCCCCATGCTTTTGATAGTTGGGAAGGGCAAATGCATCAGGTGCTTCCCGCAGAAGTCTGGTAGTGGGCTGCTCACCTGGACCACCATCAACATCCACCCACATTGAGAGGCATCGTGGCGGGCACCCCATCTCAGGCCGATGAGTGAGCCCTGCCCTTGTACTGTGCTTCCCCACCAAAGTTCACCGCTTGGGCCGCTGATACCCAGGTGCCTTGTGGAATCACGGGGTGCCAGCTTCCCCATCCTTTCTCACCCAGCTCCTTGGCAAGCTGGGGACATGTCAGTCACAGAGAAGAGGCAATGAGAGAAACCAGCTGTACACGGCCTACCACAGACCAGGCGGTTGTTGTACATTAGCTGCCTGGGTCTTGAAGCCACCTTGTGGGGCTGGCCACTGCTGCTCAACACTGTTCCTCCAGACAAGGAAGCAGAGCCTGGAGAGGCCCTCGCTCAGGGTCGCTCAGCCGGCCAGGTGCAGATGCAGGTGCGAAGCCACCGTAGCTCAGGCTCGCCGGCATCAGCTTTGACAGGAAGCTCTAACACTCCATCACCATTTTAGGGACAGTCAAGCCAGCACCAAGAAAAGCTCAGCGTCGGCCCCCTTGGCTGCTCTGGAAGTTCAGGGCAGACAAAAGGCGGCAGAGGCGGGTCTCTCTCAACCTCACTCTTGGCCCCCGAGCCCTCGCAACTTCCAAGGACTCACCTTGGGGGCAGGTGGTGCCAGAGGCAGTGCAGGCTGCGAGCCAGGAGCCGAGGGCAGCGAGGCGGCACCACCCGGCCCAGGGAGGGCTCTGCGGCCAGGCACGGGGTTCGCAGGGAGCGCCTTCTGGGGGGGCCGAGGCCGGGAGAAATCCTGGAGAGAAAGCAGCAAGCATCACTTCGAGGGCAGAGGGACCACTCGGAAGAAAATATTATGATAGTTCACAGATCGGAATCACATTGACAAGAAGAAAAAGATATATAGTATGTGGCCCCCTTTATAAGAAAGTGTGTGTATGTGTGTGTACAACGTGTTTATAGACCTGTCTGGAGAGCAGGCTGGCAAAAACCTATTAAAATTAGAAACGATGCTTCTCTGATCTGATCATCCCGCTTCCTAGTATCCGTGCATGTGAGAGAATCTGGTACACAAAAATGAAACTGAAGGGAAAAGTGAAACTGAAAGGGGGTTCCTTGCTGTACTGTTTGTGATGGCAGAGAAGTGCTAAGTAACAGAAATCCCGTCAACAGAGAGGTAACTAAGGTTATAAACTAATACATGATACGACACTTAAGAAGAATAAAGTACGCTGAGAGGGACAGATGTGAACACATGTTAAGAGTCATTGTTAAGTGAAAAGGGCTGACGTCCAAGCAGCAGAGGATAGTTTATATAAAACAGAGCGCCATGACCCCCACCTAACGTGAATGTAAATTAACTGAGAACTTTCAGGACGGGCACAGACCACCTGACAACAGAGGGTGAAAATGAGATGGGGGTGTCAGTGGGGGCCGGGGGCCCAGGTGAACATCTGACTCGTCTACCATGAGCACAGAGGGACTGCCTGAAAATGTGAAATAAACTTAAAGCTGGGCATCATGGTGCACACCTGGAAGCTGAGACGGGAGGATTGCAGGTTTGAGAACAGCCTCAGTCACTTGTGAGACTCTCAGTAACCTAGCAAGACCCTGTTTCCAAATAAAATAACATAAAATAATAATAATAATAATAATAATAATAATAATAATAATAATAAAGGATTGAGGTGTAGCTTGGAGGTAGAATGCCCCTGGGTCAATCCCCAGTACCCAAAAAGTAAAAATAAAATAAATTTTAAAAAGGAAGAAACTCTACTTCTTTTCACATCACTTACCCCTTTCTAACTCATATAATTTATTTACTTATTAAATTAGTTTTTATTTCCTGTCTTACTACCCTCCTCTAGGTGGAAGCAGGGGTAGGGGTCTTTATCTGCTGGATTCACTGAGCTATCACCAACTTCCAGAACAGTGCTTAGTATATAGGAAGCACTTGACATACTATTATTATTTGTATGTGTGTGGGGAGGGTTACTGGGGGTGGAACCCAGGGGCTTTCTACCTCCAGGCTACACTCCAAGACTTATTTTATATTTTATTTGGAAACGGGGTCTCACTAAGTTTCTGAAAGCTTCACTAAGAAGCTGAGGCTGGCTTTGAACCTGTGCGATCCTCCTGTCTCAGCCTCCCAAGCACTGGGATTGTAAGTGTGCACCACCATGCCTGGCTTCAACACATATTAGATGGAAAAAAAATGCACTAGCTGAAGTTATCAAAATAAATACATATTTCTGTGCAAGTCAAATTTCTTGAAATAAGTGCATATTTCTTCTGCAGCTGGAAAACAAATATTTTCAGGGACAAAAAAAAAAAAAATGGACCATCATCCAGCTGGGGGGATTTAAGAGCGAAGCCAATTCCTTGATTGGTCTCCCTTCTTGGAGGGTCACTAATGGGAAGGGTAAACGTGCAGAAAGGGCAGGAGCTGCACAGTCAAGGCTTTTCTGCAGAAAGCTTCTCCTTAAGAGAAAGAGCAGAAAGCAGAACTCAGCAAATTCCTGCACCAAAAAGCCATGTAGCTCCCTCCCGCCCTAGAGGACAAGGTCACTGCCACCCTCCCCAGCCCAGGACAGCTGCTGGAGGCCAGGATAGAGACCCGAGGGAGAGTGACAGCTGGGTGCAGACGTCAGGCTACAGCTGGAAAATTGCAAAACAGAGCAGCCGCTGGGGGCTGCTGTCGGGGCAGAAGCCTTATCAGCGTCAGCACCGGGCCTCCCGAGGCAGCGGCCGGCCTGTCGCCACATCTGACACACCCCAGCTCGGCTCTACCCAGGGGCCTCCTGGCACAATTTCCTGGAACAGTTCAGCCCCCTCCCTCCGGGGTGGCAATTCCACCCACGAGATGCACCAGGGCGCCACCCAGGGACCCCTATCTGCAATGGATCCTCACGTCTTATTTTTTCTTCCACGAATTTCTCATCCTCTCGGCTGGGTCACGCCGGTCACCCCATTCCCCACCCCGGCCCCACCCCCAGCTACCTCCATCTTTCTTCGGGATCGTGTTTACAGCATCTGACTAGTGTGCCCGCTTGCTGCCAGGCTGGGCCTTGCATTTTCTAAAGCTTCTTTGCACTCAAGTGTAGTATCTACAGAGGGCCATCTCCCGTCAGAGCCTCCTTACCAGTGAGTGATCCTGAACCAGGAAGGCTCTCTCCTTCCTTCCCCTCCACAGCCTGCTTGGCTCCTGCTTGCCCCAGCACGGAGGCTGCCTCCTCAGGGAAGGCTTCCTGGCTTTCCAAGCTAGGTAAAGCTTCCATCAACCTCTCTAAGCAGCCAGTCTTCTCCTTCCCACCATTTACTGCTGGCTGTCGTAACTACAGGGGTCCCAGATCCTCTTTTTCTGCACAATATGGACCTCCTTGGCTCACTATCTGCCCCCACAAGGCAGAGGTTTCAGCCACACACACCCCGTGGAGGTGCAGGCCAGGGGGAGGCCGAGCTGAGAGCTGGCCTGCGATTAGAGATGGTGAAGGGGAGAGCAGAGTTCACGACCTGGATCCTCCACTGTCCCCTCAACCCTATGAGCTCAGCATCTTCCGTGATGCTGGTGCAGCATTAGCTCACTTCTTGGAATGATTCTGAAGAGGAAGGGGCTGCCCCATTTTATCCCGGCAGCCCCCCTTCAGACCAGTGTCCTGGCCCTGAAGACCAGTGGCCTAGGCCACCAGGGCCTAGGTCCAGAAGCTGCGCCCGGGATCCATGTGTGGGGTCACCTGGCTCCCCGCATCCCCAGCTGGCTGGATTCCCGCTGACCCTGGCACCCCTGCCTTGGGGTGAAGCAGGGTGAGGAGGCCCAAGTCCTTTGAGCAGGCCTCCAGGTGGCTCTGTAGGAACTGTGGTCTGGATGTGACGCTGCTTTCCTTCCCCTCCTGTGCCTCTGTCCCCGTCACCCCCGTCTCCACGTGGGTACCTTCTCCTCTCCTATGAACCAAGTTGTGCATGCTCCCTCCAAGAGATTCCACACGCCGAATCCCTAACTTCAGAATGGGACTGTATTTGGAGAAGAGGGCATTCCAGAGGTGGTTAAGTTATTATGAGCCCATTAGCACGGGCCCTAATCCAATCTACTGTCTTTTTTTTTTTTTTTTTTTGGTGGTACTGGGGTTCCTGGAAGCCCTTCTACCTCCGGGCTACACTCCCAGACCTCTTTTTACATTTTTATATTTGGAAACAGGGTCTCCTAAGCCAGCGCGCGCGGCTGGCTTCGAACCTGCGCGATCCTCCTGTCTCTGCCTCCCAAGCGCGGGGATGACAAGCGTGCGCCACCACGCCCGGCAATCTACTGTCTTTTTAAGAGGAAATTTGGACACATAGAGACACTGGGGATGCACAATGCACAGAGGAACGGCCACGTGAGGATACAGAGAAACAGGGTGGCCACCAGTGAGCCAAGGGCAGAGGACCGGGGAGAAGCCAGCCTGCCAGCATCCTGGGCTCAGGCTGTGAGAAGACCAAGGTGTGTGCTGTCATAGCCGCCACCTGTGGGATTAGTTCCAGCAGCCCTGGAAGCCGCCTCCTCTCCCACCTCCTCCTCTCTCTCTCTCCCACTGTCCTCCTGCTCTGTCCTCCACCCCTCTCTCCCTGTCAATCCTTCCCCCTTTCTTTCTGCATAAATGTTTCCCTCATGTCCTGTCCCCCACAGGAAGAAAAGAGAGAAGTTTCACAGCAGAGAACCAGGCCCGATGCCCCCGGCTGTGGCAAAACCATCATGCTGCCCCAGGTCCCAGAGAGGCCTTCTAAAGCCGAGCCAACCCTACGGTCCTTAGGATCAGGGCTGCCTAGTCCTCCTGGATCGTGCCCAAGAAAAGCAGTCTTGCCTGAGGGGTCACACCTAAGACACACAGGTGGGTACCAGAGACACCACACCTGCCGCAGCCCCAGGAGCAGCTGCGTCTGCACTGAGGCCCTCCTGCCGGATGATGTGGCTGGAGCCATCGGCGCACAGAGCACAGAGTGAGCTGGCGGATGTGCAGGGGCTTCTGTGCTCCTCTTTGGGTAGCAGAGACGGAGGAAAAGCCTAGACACCACTCTTACTTCCCAGAGGTCTGTGACCTTTGACGCCCGCCCAGAGCAAGGCATCAGGGTACGCAGCTCGGTTAGACTTCCCAACTGGCCGGAAATACCGGCAGATAAAATCTGGAGGGATAGGTACTGTGATGGGAGCAAGATGTAACACCCAGCTCGGACTTGAGGGGTCACGGAAGGTCCTTGGGAGGAGTGGCATCTCAAAGTGTATCCAAAGGGGAAGAGGAGAGTATCATTTGCATCCCTGCAGGGTAGAAGAGCTTGGGGAATGGAAAGAGGCTAACTTGGGGTGGAAGGTGGGTAGCGCTTATCATAAAATAGGGCAGGTGGAGAGGAAATGGCCTGTGGGTCAGGGGCTTCCCCCTGTGGGGGTGTATACCGCCCCACACTCATTGCTCTCACCCTCCATGAACCCCCCGGGGTGCACCAGAATGCAGGCAAGGTTGTCAGCCCCACCAAGTCCGACTTCCCTGCCTCCGCCATTACCCACCGCAGGTGGCCCTTTATGGGCGATGCCCCCAGCCCAGAACTGCTGGGAGCCCGCTTACCTGGGAGAGGATGCAATTTGGCGTAGGGGGCACAGGCCGGCTTGGGGGAGGCCTCCTGGACGACTCCTTTCTCTCCACTTGAGACCCGGCCCCTGGGGAGTTTCTAGCAGCCCTATTCAGGTGGGCTAGCAATGGGGCGGGCGGGGACCCGCCCTGTAGATAGGCTGGTGGGGGCCGGGGAGGGGGCTGGGAGGGCTTCCGTAGGGTTTCGGGGGTGTTGGTCACCTGTATGCACAAGACAAGAGATACCTGAGACAATGAACCCTCAATGCACTTAAAAAACTCAGGGGTGCCCAAGGGTAGGGCAGATATGCTGACCTGTTCAACCCCTTAGGATCCTGGAGGTCAGATGCAATCTTTAAAGGTACCCAACCGACACGTCTCACAAGTCAATAAAATGGCTCTGATTACCAATTCAGTGCAGCTACATCGGCTGTTAGGGGAAGCCGGCAGGGTCCCGAGAAATACAGGGTAAGTAGCCAAGCTCCGTGGTGCAAAGCCCTTACCTTTCGCTTGCCCTGGGGTGTCTGCAGCTTGAAAGTTGGGTTGGCATGGCCATTTCCACTGTTCTGAGACACTCTGAAGGGACAGCTGGAAATAAGAAACCGGAGACGGGATGTTCAACACGGGGCAGTGACTGCGTCCCAAGGACCCGAGCACGGCCAACCAGCTGCTAAATGTTCTCGAGTGAGCTCTGGAGGAAGTGAGCTGGGCCTCTCCAACCCCAACTCCCCAGCTAAGGACGCCGTGTGTGCAAAGGAGAATTCCCAAGCACCCAGAGCTGGACTTACTGGGAGCAGGGCTTCTCCAGCACCTTCTATTCATCTTTTTTTTTTTCTTTACATTTTTTGGTACTGAGGATTAATGAACCCAGGGGCATTCTACCTCCAAGCTATATCCCCAACCCTTTTTTAATTTTGAAACAAGAATCTCACTAAGTTGCTGAGGCTGGCCTCTAGCTTGCAATCTTCCTGTCTCAGCCTCCAAGTACTGGAATTATAGGTGTGCCCCACCACGTCCAGCTCTCTTCACCTTATGAAGACTTTTGCCCACTAAAGAGACACAGAAATATCAACCAACCCCCTCAGGGATGGGTCCAGAAAGACCCATGCAGGGATTTAAAATCTCCTGCAGAACAGGTATAATTTCATAGGGAACTCAGAGAATATACATCTTCAATATACAAAGGAATAAATTACTTAGAAAAAAATTGGTCTGGGTCTGGGTTGGGGTCTAACCACCCCTATCCTCAATTGGGCTTCTTTGTTGCTTTGGTTTTCTGCTCTTTTGAAGGGAGGGATCAATTAGGCAAATTATGGCAAAAATATTTTATTTCATATTCCAACTTGAATTGGGTGGGAGCACTCTGCTGAGAAGGATTTGAAAGTGACGTTTCAGAGTATGATCATCTAGTAATGTCTGCCAGGGTCAGAGAGCATGACAGAGGGCAGAGGGCGGCCGGTGCCCAGCACCCACCTGCCCTGAATTAGACCCACCCCCAGCCACCGCCTCACCAGGCCCTGCACACAGAGAGCTGTGCCATCTAGACATGCACCCCAAGTCACGCACGGCACCCCGACGTACCTGAACTGCTGTCTGAGCTTGAAAGGAAGGGCCGAGGGCTTGAGCTGTCCTGGTCTGTGGTTCTGTCGATAGCAGTGGTACCCCAGCACAAGCACCGCCAGCACGAAGAGGGCCGAGAACACGCCGGCGATCACAGGACCGGCACCTTCAGAAACAGCCCATGGGGCCAGTTAGAGCTGTGTGGCCTCCAGCAAATCACTGCATTCCTGATTCTTCTTCAGATGCACGATCTGCATTTGCTTTCTATTGCTTCTTTCAGCTTATAAATTATGAGAAACGTTAGGATCTACTCGGTACTATTAGAGCACCGCTCACATTAGCTTAAAGAGCCGGGCCAATGGGCTTTGCGCCGACCTTATCGGGAGAAGCCCCTACTGCCGCTTCTGTGTGATCGAAGAGATTCTCGTTTAAGGCGAGCACTTCAGGCCCTGTTACCATTTGCTACTAGCTTTCAGTCTGAATCATGATTTTCCTGGACACACAGCAAGAACTTAGAACACTGAAAAGCGCAGATTGGTTTGAGACTAGAAAAAACTCTTACCTGTCACCCACAATTTCACATTTGGCTTCCTCAGAACTGCCTCTGTGTCCTCACAGAATGTGACAGGACAAAGTATGTTTGCATGAAGGAAACACTAGCTTTATCTATTCTAGTTTCTTCCTTGGAAGATTTTATTCTTGAAAAGAGTTCTTTGCTATTATTATAAGAAAAAGCTTTGAAATTCCAAGGCTAGAGTCCCTAGATTTCTTCTAAAAATAATAATAATAACTATCATAGCTATAATAAAATCAATAACTAATTAAATGTTAATATAATTAATGTAATTATTATATTTATTGATTATATTATTATTATTATTATTATTATTATGGCACTGGGGATTGAACATAGGGGCATTCTACCTCTAAGCTACACCTCCAGTTCTATTTTATTTTTATTTTGAAACAGGGTCTCAATAAGTTGATGAGAGTCTCACTATTTGCTGAGGCTGCAGTGAGCACCTGAGATCCTCCTGTCTCAGCCTCCCAAGTACTAGAATTACAAGCATGTACCACCATGCCTGGTTTCCTCTATAACTTTATAAAACTTCTGAGGCGTTGTTCCTCATTTTAATCTTTGTTCATCTAAGGAAGTTTAAACCACCACAATGTGCCCCAAGTTAATGGTTTCTTTAAGTGCCCAAAAAAGGACTGCTCACCACCCATCCCCCCAACAAAGGATGTGTACATATGTCCCCGTGGAGCCCACCCCTCACACTCACTCTCGGGGGGCATGGGCCCACTGTCGATGCTGCCCCCTTGGCCTGGCATGTCGCAGAAGGGTGGGGCCCAGCCCTGGAAGCAGTGGCAATTCTGGTTGTTGTTGCAGACCTGGAGTGAGGGGAGGGTGGGGGGTCAGCACCTCGCAGAGCTCTGGCCCCCACTGCCGTCTCCATCCCTCAGCCTGGAGAGCACATACCCCATGGCCGTTGCACCTCTTCCTGCAGCTTTCGGTTTCAAAGAAGGAGGTGTTTTTGCACTGCCCCTCGATACAGATCTGCAGTGGGGAGGAAGCAGCCGTCAGTAGAGCAGAAGGGACCTGGGGCTTTGCGCTTGGAACACGGGAACCAAAAGAGGCAGCCCATTTCTGGGTGCTTATTACAGTGGGAAATGAAAAGAACATCCTTAATCTTATGATAATGAATTAGTATTAATTCTGATTAAAGACATCACAAGCATGAAAATACCGCATTCAGCAACTATGATAGGAACTCTATGTCTCATATTACTATCAGGTCTGTTCTCTGTTAATTACTTCTGTATTGCTTTATACGAGTTTTAATATTGTGCTTAATGATGATTTAGGCAGCAGCCTGTTCGGTGCCAGGGACTATACCACATGCTTCACAGGAGTTTCTAAACATCATTACTGTGGAGGCAAAGGAAAAGAAACAGGTCCCAACGGCAGGGAACAGGTTTAATTTAGGAATAAAACCTGGAAGGAGGCATTAGACCAGGGAAGGAGCCCATGAGAGTCAGAAAGCCTGTCTCCTTGTAGGTTAGGGCTTTTTATGGGGGAAGGAGGGGGGGGTCTGGAAGTAGTCATGTTAGCCATTGTTTTAGTGTGTTCTAGTGGTTAGGGCATGTCCTGGGGCAGGACAATGGCCAGTAGGTATTTCTCTTTCTTTATTCCTTTGTACGAGGAGGCCAGTGGCGGTCCACTGCAATCACGAGGCGCTTTCTAAAGGAAGCCTGTGAGGCTCAGAAGGAGGGGAGGCTGAGACTGGAGCCCAGAAATCTCCCTCGAGAGCTCACGCCCCTCAGCTTCTCCTCTGTGCCGTCTGGTTACGGAGTAAGTCCAGGGAGAAAGAGACTCACGTGGTTGTTGCCACACTTGGTACCGGTCATCACCAGGCCTGGGTCCATCACGTCGCTCTGTTTCTCGTTGCCTGGGTAAATGTGGGTGCCCCGGCATCGGACCTTCCTACCGTCCAAGGTGATGACAGTGTCAATGGAGACTGCGCTGGACTCCAGGGGCCGGGCCTCGGACGTCACGCACTGGATCTTTCCACACTTGGTATCCCTGGGCCCAAGAAAGAGGGAGAGAGGAGATGGAATCGGAGGCTGGGGCACTGCGTGTGTGCTCAGGACCCACCAGGGGAGACTCTGTGTAGACCCAGACCAGGCCAGGGAGCTGGCTCCTGTCCCGCAGTAGATCTAGGACAGAGTATGGAAAGTGCTGACGTCCAGGACAGCTGCTGACCCATGCAAGATGCTCCTCTATGTACCTCATACCCGCATCCACCCAGGTGCTCTGCGATGACGCAGGCTCTCCATTCTTTCCTGCTCCCGGGTTAAGCAACTTCCAAGCCCTATTAATTTCCTCTTTCTTAGCAGCACTACGTGAAACTGATATTCCTGCTTCTAGTGTACTTCTGCATGGCTCTCAAGCCCAGACTAAACTCCCCTAGAGAAGCATTTAAGCTTTTCCAGGATCTAGTTCTAGGCTCATTTCTTAGAGTCCCCTCTCCCCTGTACCCCAGATTTTACCTTATCTGTATCAAGCTGCTATCAGTTTTTTCCAACAGCAAAGTTCTTCTCCATCTCTTTGCCTAGAACACTCTTCCATGCACCAGTATCAGTCCCCCACCCTGTCCATTTAGATAGATAACTGCTCCAGAACTCAAGATAGGCATAACTTTTTTGAAAAACTACTGTGGACACTAAGTGGGTTTGGGTAGCTCTACAAATCGGGCACAATATCTTGTGCTTGATATATGCTCAATCATGGGCAAGGGGTGGGTAAGAGGCGGGGTGGGACAGATGGGTGACTGGCTGGTAGGAATGAATGATCTACAAGGGACCACTCAGATAAGGGCATCATTAGTACTCTGCAAAAAAAAAAAAAAAAAATTATCTAAGAGTGCCAATTCCCCACCCTACTCTTAGTCCTCAAAGGAAGCTAGATCAGCTTTCCAGCAGGCACTGGAAAGTGCCTCCGTCTGACTTCCTTGGGGCTGAATGACACACTGTTGTCAGCAACAGGGGAAGGAGGGAAGCGGGCTGGGACTGGTCTGGGCGGAGGCGCTGAGCGGGCGGGAGGAGGACGGAG
Organism: Muscardinus avellanarius; assembly: GCF_963383645.1. Classification (NCBI taxonomy): domain Eukaryota; kingdom Metazoa; phylum Chordata; class Mammalia; order Rodentia; family Gliridae; genus Muscardinus; species Muscardinus avellanarius. The sequence continues at coordinate 10,219,212 of NC_137793.1, forward strand.
CGGGAGGCACTTCTCCACGCGCCCAGGGCACCTGCTCCATGGTCATCACCTCATGTTGCACTTCCTGAGTCCTCCTCTTCTGTCCATCCCACAGTTTCCGTAAGTATCTCCTGCCACGTTCACCTGCTCAAAGCAGAGGTCAGGGGCAGTCCTGGCTCCTGCGCAGGCAAGAAACAGCAGTTGTCAGTGTGCTGGTGGGCGAGAGGCCCCAAGGGCTGATAAGACTTACCATTCACTTTTCTGTCTCAGTATCTACTTATTTAAATATATATATATATATATTGGTACTGGGGAGTGAACCCAGGGGTATTCTTCCTCTGAACTACACCCCCAGCCCTATTTATTTATTTATTTATTTATTTATTCAGCATCTCACTAAGTTGCTGAAGCTAGGCTCGAAAATGTGATCCTCCTGTCTCAGCCTCCCAAGTGCTGGGATGATGGGTGTGTGCCACCACACCTGGCTCTTTTTTTTTTTTTTTTTTCTTTTGGACGGTTGTCAGCCATTTGCCCACTTTGAAAACTAAAAGTGTCCAGCAACTAAGGAACACACTGTCCACCAGCAAGCACTCCCCCAACACCTACCCTGAGTCGAGGGGATGAAAGAAAAGATGGAGTCTCTGGAGCTATGCAGCTGAGAGGTGGGGGTGGGTGGAGGAGGGCCCTGCTCCCTGGGGAGGCTTACCAGGGCCCCACAGCTGCTGGCACTGCTCCTCGTAGGTGAGGCACATGCCGCTGTAGCAGTAAGCCTGGCCACCCGCACAGGGCGTGCCGTCCATCTGGTAGAAGTTGGTGGGGCAGTGGGGAGATTTGCCGGTGCAGAACTCGGGGAGGTCGCACTGCTGGGCCTGCTCACGGCACGGGATGCCAGGAGCCAGGAGCTGATTTTGGATGAGAGGGGGAAAAAAAGAGTCACTTTCTTCCCCACCCACCACCCTATCAGCCAGGGGCTCCGGAGTATCGGAGCATCGCTCTCGTGGACTACATGGTCCACGAGCACCATTGCTGATACATGTCAGGCGAGCTCATTAGCTCAAGCCACCGTACGCCTTCTACTGTGAATTCTGACTCGGTGCTTTCACACTTGCTGATTCGTTTCCTCTTCATAGCAGTTTTAAGGAGAAGTCGGTAAGAAATAGTATTCATGCAACAATCTATAGTTTACTGTGTGTTCGGGTAATAAGCAGCTTCTGCTTAAGTCCCTGGCACAACAGGGCTTTGCCTAGTTTTCATGATAGTCCCACGTGGCATAATTATCCCTATTTTACCCAGGATGACACCTGAGGTTTAAAGTGGTTAAACAATATGTTGAAAGCCTAATAGTCATAGAGGGGGTGTCGGGCCTACTGACTTGCACCAACATACACACAGCTCTCGTTCACAGAACCTCTCTGAATGTGCAAAGCGCCCCAGTGATAACACATCTACACTACTGTGTCAGACACCGCTGCATAGAATTATCTCACACGATCCTTACTTTGCAGATCAAATGATAGGATTGACAGAGCAGGGGGCAGACGGTCAACCCCGAGTTCCCACTTGTCTCACGGCCTTCCTGGGTGGTCAGCTTTACTAAGGCTCTTCCCAGTTTACAGATAATGTACTGAGGCTCCGTAAATGCAGTGCCCAAACCACCCATCCAGGGACTGAAGCCAAGGTCTCAGGTCCCAGAGAATGGTTTGTGAACCCCAGAAAACTCCTGGGCCTGGATGAAATGGTCACACTACGGACTTATTCTTAAGCCTTGGGCCAGGAATGGAGGGACTGGACCCTGCACAGCCTCCCTGGGGGACACCAGGTCACACCGCATGGCCTATGAGTTCCCCCTGAGCCAGGCAAGGACTCAGGGCTGAGAATGCAGCACTTCCATGAGTGCTTCACACCACCGAGGTCCTCCCAGGAGAGAAGGCAGGCAAGCCCCTCTGCTGGCTGGAAGGAGGGGGGCCCAAGTGCAAGCACAGGTGGGGGTGCAGAGGGGAAAGCTGCAGCCCACACTCACCTCTACCACCCAGGAGTGGGTTGGAGGCAGAGGAGCCAGTCTAGAGCCAGCCTGCCGGGTTCAAGGCCCGCCTCCTCAGCCAGCAGTGGGACCTGGCGCTACTTAACGTGGTTGTGTTTGTTCATCCACAATTGAGGATAAGAACCCTCTGTGGGGTTCTTAAGAGGAACAATTTATAACAAAGTACTTGAACAATATCAGTCACATAACAAAAACCAGCAAATGGCAGGTAAAGGCATAGGTCCCTAATTTCCATCCAAGAGTTTGGGGTTTTCAGGTTTTTAAGCATTAATAAAATAATTCATGCCGGGTGTGGTGGCACACACTTGTAATCCCGGGACTTGGGAGGCTGAGAGGGGAGGATCACAGGTTCTCGGCCAGCCTTAGCTACTTAGCGAGGCCCCCCCACAACTCAGTGACACGCTGTTTCCAAATAAAGAATAAGAAATAGGGCTGGTGGTGTAGCTCGGAGGTAGAATGCCCCTGGGTTCCATTCCCAGTTCTACACACAAAAAATTCAAATGATCATATATTATATGTATGCATACAAGTAAGTATATATGCACATATATGTATATTCATATTATAAATGCATACATATACTACATATATGTTATGTAATATATATTAAAGTCTCCACAAGGCCTAAGATAATCTTTATGAATAAACATATTAGTATTTCTGTAATGAAATATAAATATTTCCTTTAGGCATGTTTTTAAAAACTAAAATTAGCTTCATATCAATTTTGGTCCAAGTTTGTCACCAAATAGGTTTAAATAGTAAGACATAATTTATCTCCCGCATTAGTATTAGGGGTGGGGGGATCCAGAGTTAGGGAGAGCTGGATGCAAGCCTTTCCTGGCTAATTCCATAAATATCTCCCATCACCCTATTAGGCCTCAGTTTCCTCATATTAAAATGAGGACAGTAACATACAAAAAGCCCCCTGGAGGCTTTTAAAAGGATGAGATAAGATAAACTGCATAAAATTCTCAGCATAGTATCTTGTATCTACTAAGATGTTAATTAATGCTAATCAAAACCATGATGACTCTCATGAGCTCAAATAAAATCAAGATTACTCTCTGCACACTACACACACACACACACACACACACACACACACACACACACACACATCCATATATTCCTATTCATATATCCCCATCTCCCAGGAGGCACTACCCTCTGGGGTGATTGGAACTCAGTGAAACCCAGGATAGGAAACAGCAGCTTAGTTTGAGGAGCCTTTCCAGCTCCTGGTGTCTGAAATGATTTTCTCTTTTTCTTTTGCGGTGCTGGGGACTGAATCACCGGCCTCGCCATGCTAAACATGTGCTGGAATGCTGAGCTCCACCCCGGCCGGTCAACACATCCCTTCAGGATGGAGGTTGCAGCCTGGCCATGTTCCCTGGCACAGCAGGTGCCTGTCAGTCGGAGCCCAAGGCCCTCTTACCTTACACTGGTGGCAGCAGGAGCCATGGGCACACTCCGCGCCTTCCCTCAGGGTGCAGTTGGAGGCATTGCAGCAGGGGCTGTTACATTCCTGGGGGACAGGGGGTGTCTGTGAGTCTCTGGGTATAGGGGCAGGCAAGTCCCCACTCCCTAGAACTCCATAGCAGACCATCACCTGACACCCTTATCATGAAGGCATTGCGTATTTACCATAGGATATACACATGTATACAATCATCAGTAACACCACAGCTTAGATAAGAATATACACATGTAAAGCCGGGCGTGGTGGTGCACGCTTGTAATCCCCGAGCTTGGGAGGCGGAGACAGGCGGATCGCTCAGGTTCGAAGCCAGCTGCGCTGGCTTAAGAGACTCTGTTGCCAAATAAAAAGTATAAAAATAGGTCTGGGAGTGTAGCCTGGAGGTAGAAGGGTTTCCAGGAACCCCAGTACCACCAAAAAAAAAAAAAAAAAAAAGAATATACACATTTATACAATCATCAGTAACACCACAGCTTAAATACAACTACATTTTGCATGAGAATATTTTCCCATATACCTCTATGTGATTACACTCATTTATAAAACCATGGCATCCATACTGCTCCTAATACAACTCCCTCCTTTCTGAAGGGTCTGGGCTCATCCTTTTGAAAGCTCATTGCAGTGGGGGTGGTAGTGTTTTTAACTATCCTTGCTTTATTCTGAAAGTTATGTGCTTGTGTTTTCTTTCTTTCTTTTTTTTAAGAATAGTGTTCTGAAGACAATGTTATAAAATCGGTTTTTTCCACATATACAGACCCTCAGTCTCACCCTATCACTTATTTTTATCCATGCATCCTTCCCCAATTTTGAGGCATGTGTTAGCACACATCTTTTCATCCTTCAAAAAAATAGAGATGAGACAATCCAGTTCTGCTTTTTGCAGAACAACGTGCTTCTGTTGAAAAGGACAGAGCTAAGCTGTGTGCCCTCCACATGGACTTTGAAGATCAGAAGGAAGGAAGGAGCTCGTCCACAAAGAGTCGGGCTCCCTCTTCCTCCTAGCAGCTCTTCCCAGGCTCCACAGCACTTCCTACATCCCCTTTCCATCATCTCTTCTCCAGGGGAAATAGCACGAGCTTGTTATTTTAAGCATCCTCCTAAGGCTCGTGTTCAAGTTCATATATCCGGCCAGCCGTGTGGCCTCCAGCATAAATTCAGCCCAGCTGGAGGGCCGAGAGAGCCATCTGCAGCTCACTGGGGAAGAGAGGGCCAACGTGCCACAGGATTGTGGCTTCTGGTTTGGCCAGATGCTCAAGAGAGCAACTCCACCCAGATTGTGAACACAAACACTGCCAGCCACAAACTATGAGAGGCTGCGGAAGGGTCCACCTGGGAGACTTAATGTCCACGGCCTACATGTGGTGGGGTCTTTGATAATCATGTGCAGGGAATGCCTGTGGATAAGAAATTATCTACTAGCTGGGCGTGATGGCCCACGCTTGTAATCCAGCATTTGGGAGGCTGAGACTGGAGGATTGCGGTTCGTGGACAGCCTCAGCTACTTAGTGAGGCCCTCTGCAACTCAGTGAGACCCTGTTTCAAAATAAAGAATAGCAGCCGGGCGTGGTGGTGCAAGCTTGTAATCCCAGCACTTGGGAGGCTGAGACATGAGGATTGCACAGGTTCGAAGCCAGCTTTGGCTACTTAGTGAGGATCTCAGCAACTTAGTGAGACCCTGTTTCCAAATAAAGTATAAAAAATAGGTCTGGGAGTATAACCTGGAGGTAGAAAAGCCCATGGGTTCTACCCCCCCAGTACCACAAAAACAAAACAAATAAATAAAGAATAGCTGGGCGTGGTGGACCACACTTGTAACCTAAGCATTTGGGAGGCTGAGACAGGAGGATCTCAGTTCACGGACAGCCTCAGCTACTTAGTGAGGCCTTTTGCAACTCAGTGAGACCCCGTTTCAAAATAAAGGCTAAAAAATAGGGCTGGGTATAGCTCAGAGGTAGAATGCCCCTGGGTTCCATCCCCAGTACTGCAAGAAAAAAAAAAAAAAAAAAGGAAAGAAATGATGATTGTACTCTCCTTTGACCTTGAGCTTGAAGCCAAGGCAAATCCTTGCCTCCCCCAGCACCCTCTCTGCACTCACCTCCTCTTCCCCGCAGTCGCACTCTTCGCCCTCCTCCAGGTACCCATTCCCACACCTCTGGCCTCCATACAGTGTCTTGGTGTCCGGCAGGTTGTAGAGACACATCCCACCACCTGACTGCAGGTACCTGTCCAGCTCCTTCTTGTTGCATCCGTTGAACACTCTGGGGTAGGGGTGCCTGGTGACAGCAGGGCTGGAATTAGCTGGGGGTCTGCTACCCATGTGGCCGAGTCCTCCTGGATGCAGACCGCACATCGCCCCATGCACAGAGCTTTCGCCCCCTTAGAACATTCACTGGTACATTAGCTTAGAACCCTCATCCTTAATCACGAGTCACCAACTGAGCCGTAATGCCTTTAACTTTTTTTAGTTCTTGTGTGGAAAAGGTGTTTGAGAATCAGGATAGTCATGTCTGCCCTGTGTTATGAGGGAGTTGTAATAAGTAAAGAGTGTTAGTTATAGTAGGTCTGGAGCTGAACAAAATATCGGCCAAGCTACACTTTTCCTGAAGCTGATGTCAGATGAATATTCTCTTGGGACAGAGGAAAAGGTCAAAAAAGGCCAAGATCGCAGGTTTAATTTCTTTGTGAGGCAGTGATAGGATCTTTATTCCATGGTACAGAGCAGAGTCTAGACCCCACCAGCCAGATCATGAACACGTGCTCTTTATCTTACAAGAAGAAAAGTTCCTAGGGCCCCAAGCTGTTGGAAATTTCAAAAGGACAGTGGTTCCCCTTGTGCAGTTTTGCTTTTCATGGTTTCAGTTACCCGGTATCAATTGTAACCTGAAAATATTAAATGGAAAATTCTGGAAATGAACAGCTTCTAAGTTTTAGATAAAATTTTAGAACGCTATTATGAGTCTTTATTACTAGCTATGGTTTTTAATATTTCTAGGATTACTGTATAGGAGAATACGTAATGCACCTTGGGTTCAGCACTACCTGTGGTTTCAGGCATCTGGAATGTCTTGGAACATATCCCCCACTTTACAAGGGGAAGCACTGTGCTGTGTTTTAGGTCTGCAAAAGGGAAGCCACTCTGCTCCCAATTCTATAAGCCAGCTAAAGGTGAGATGCTGGGTGATTTCCTTCAGTGGCAAAATATGCTACAAGGAACTTGTTACTAATAATTGTTCAACTTTGTGAAGAATTTAAATACCAATTAGGGGAGTAAATATGATTATAAGCCATTTTCTACAGATACTCCTTGAGTCTTGGAAAGGGGTGAATTTATCCGGGAACTCACAGGGGCCCATGTCACTGTGGCACTGTGTTACTGTGTCCTGCATGCTAATATCATTTTCTCTGTGTCACAGCTGAGAAATAATAACAAACACCAACCTCCGGAGCTCCAAGAAACCTGTATTTCCTCTTGGAGACACCGGAACACCACCGTTCACTAAGAGCATAAGCAGCCCCTAAAGGTTTAGAGCGAAGGAACACAATGTCCCACCATGATAACCTTCAAGGAATGACTTTGGCCTTGGAAGAACCCAGTTATTATGCCAGACACGAGAAGAGAGAGGTCTTCTGAAGAAATCCCAGAATCCTCTTTCAAAGGCTCTCTTTAGAAAACCTTTCCCAACTACAGGGAGATACAGCTGTTTTACGCTTGTTTCCTCTGGATAAACGCAACCTGCAGATTCCCTGAGGAGTCTCGGTGGGGTGTGTGAATGGTCCCTGTCTTTCTATTTGTTCTGAAAACTACATCAGCACCTTCGAACAAGTCTGAGATAGAAACAGCATTCCGTCCAGTGGGACAGAAGGACCCCAGGTTGTGGCCGTGATCAAAACAAGTCCTCATCCAAACCTCATGAAGGAAAAGACGGAGGTGGACAGGCCGATTTTATGGCCAAAGACCCTAAGACAGAAGTTAAATTTGTGTACAGTCTGGCCTGCTAGGGTTTGCGTGCTCTGCCCATGCACTGGTCCTCTTGGTCTTCTTCCAATTTGTTTGTGGTGCAAACCACATTCCTCCCTGAGTCCCCACCAGAGGCTTAACAGAGGTTCCTAGGGTCAGCGGGGAGGAACACTCGGGTCACACGGTCCTCGCTGCCTGGCCACCCCTCCCCTCCCACTCACCCCCACCCTTCCTGGTGACTCACCCGGTAGCAGCTGCCATGATGCAGCCCCCGTCAGCTTCATTGGCCGAGCAGCAGCCTGAAAAATCATGGCTCATGCCAAAGTTGTGGCCTATCTCATGGGCCACGGTGGCAGCCACGCCAATGGCGTTCTCAGAGTGGTCCTGCTCAGGGAGAAAGCTCAGGTCAAGAGGGCGGCCCCTTCCATCCCATCTCTACCTTTCTTAGCCAACCCTCACAGCTCCTCTCTGCAGATCCCTCTCCCTCTGGGCACTGCAAGCCCTCCATGCCTACTTTCACAGCAAGTCCAGAGCCAGTGTCATTACTAGGAAATCAAATGCTTAAAAGTCCATTCTCCTGAGGTCTTCAAGGATGCAGACCATGTTTGGCCCAAGGATAGATTCCCAGAACAAGAATGCTTTCTGAATAAATGAAAGAGAAGGATTCCCCTCCTCACCATTCTTCCTCTAAACATATGGATCTCTTCAGAAGGAAGGGCAATTGACAAAGGAATCACCGCCTTGGGTCAATCATGGTGTGCGCTGGCTCAGGAGTTTCTGAGAACATCCCATGAAACAGACACATCCCGGACACAGCATGTGGTGAAGCGTGTGATGCTTAATCAGCAAAAGCAAAAGCTAAGGATATAGGGAAAATCCAAACAAACTGAGCTGCACAAAGGTGCACACCTATAGTCTCAGCTTCTCGAGAGGCCGAGGCAGGAAAAATGACTACGCTGAGGAATTCAAGGTCAGCTTGGGCAACATAGCAAGATGCCACCTCAGGGAAGCAAGACAGTACAGCATAAGTTCACCAGGTGAGGTAAGCATGTCTGTCCTTGTTTTAAACTACATTATGATGTCCATCATGTGATTACGGTGCACCCATATGTATCTTAAAAGAATCCAATGGGGAAAAAACAAAACAAAACCAAAACAGCAAAGTAGAAGCAGCAAAAAGAGATTTACTTAATATGTGAGTGTGTGTATGTATGTTTTGCATTCTTTTCTTAATTCCCATTCTTACCCTAAAATTATAAACAATAAAATTATCTCTATTTTGCAATGGATGACACTTATTAAACTCATCCAAAGCCACATAGCTGCTCTTTGAAACTAATCCGTCCCCGCATTAGAGCCTGAGAATTAATGCCTCTTTGCCAATAAATAAATCCAGGATGGGTGGAGGGATGGACAAACAGATGGCTAGCAGGTTTCCTGATATCCACTCCTCGGTTAGAAATGAATAGTCAAAACACTCCCACAAAGTCAGAGAGAACTTCAAAAGAAGAGGAACTTTCTAACCACGGCTTGGGAACAGGCTTTCATTTCATAATGGCATATTAACAAGGCAAGATATGGATGACAAACATCGTCCTCTTCACCCACTTACTTCTCCGCAGCCCCAGCTTTGGAAATATGGGAGATCTAGTGACATATTCACACAACGACTTCAGGGCTCTCCTGAGCTCGAAAATTGAAAATAAACTACAATAATTGAAAATCCATCCCTGGGTACCTCTATCTCTTAGAACTTAATGACTTCATTTTAAACAATGGCCCTCTTGATATCAAAGCTTTTTTTATTCTTCTGCAACTATAAATACCAATTTATTATTATTATTATTATTATTATTATTATTATTTGGTATTGGGGATGGAACTTAGAATCTTTCTACCTCTGGGCTCCACTCCCAGACCTATTTTATATTTTATTTGGAAACAGGGTCTGAATAAGTGGCTTACAGCCTCACTAAGTATCTGCGGCTAGCTTCCAACCTGCATAATCCTCCTATCTCAGCCTCCCAAGTACTGGAATTACAAACGTGCGCCACCATGCCCAGCACCAATTATTTTTTGAAAGAGATGATATCTTGTCTTGGGAGACAGCTTTATTGCCTTCAGCAGCACCAACATGTTGGCCGAGACTCACCATGCTGACCCCTCCAGACTGGTAGATGGAGCACATGGCCATGAGGGGAGCCAGGCCGATGGTCGTGCCCTGGAAGGGCCTGCCCCTGCAAGATGTAGAGAGAGGGGAGCCTTAGGTGGAGGTCCAGACGGCTGTTCCCATGTGCCCGGGAGTGGGCAGCTGTCCCATGTTCTCCAGCCTCACTGACCTTTCCCGATCCCTCCCAGAGGAGGGGCCTGGTATCCCTTCCCACCTCTGGCTTCCTCTCACCTACCCGCTCTCTGCTCCAGAGAAATGGCAAGTGAGCAAAAGGTCACTTTCCCCCTATTAATATGCCCGTGGTTGATTCCCAGGAAGGAAACGGGCAGGGCTAGCAAAGCTCCATCCTATTCTCACTGAACAGGAAAGAGTCAGAGGGGTAAGTCGACGGGAGGGTGGCACAGGGCCTAATGCCAAAGTGAATCATGCCCCCTCCCACTTGGGGGAGCTGCTGCCAGGGTCCACGCCCCAGCCCTGGCTCCGAAGGACGAGCCTTGGGGAATAGAGGTGGAGGTCTGGCAGCAGCTGGGGGCCGAAGCTTCATTCTCTCATCACTCTGGGGCCATGAAAGCAGCTGGGTGCCTCGGGAGCTTCATGAAGTATGGCTGAGTGCAGGCAGGGAGGAGCCATTTCTGCCTTTGCTTTACAATTTTGACCCTTATCTATTAAGGGGCCAGCTATTTTTCCCCACAACCCTCACATATATCCAGGACAGGCAAGAAAAAGTAAGTGATGGACAAGGTTTTTGTGCATGCTGCAAACACACATCTACTTACAAAATTCCTACAGAAATCCATTACAGTACTTATCTTCATGCTTTTCCTCTTTAACTATGGTATCTTTTTCTTTTTTCTTTCCTTTCCTTTCCTTCTCTCTCTCTCTTCTTTCTTTCTTTCTTTCTTTCTTTCTTTCTTTCTTTCTTTCTTTCTTTCTTTCTTTCTTTCTTTCTTTTTGGCAGTGGTGGTGAAAAAACCCAGGGATTTGCACATTCCAGGTAAGTGCTCCACCACTGAGCCCTTGGCCTAGCCCTATATCACCATGAAAATGAAACTATTTTGTTACTTGGGGATCACTAGGATCTAGCAGAGAACGTGAGGCATGGTGGGTGCTTAGTAAGTGTGCGATTCAAGGCGGATTTCTCCTCAGAGGAACAACTTGCAAATATAAAATATCAAGTAGGGATTCATAGAGAGTGGCATACATTTTACGTATTACTTTGCAAATTGATATTTTATTAACTCAGACAGGGCTCTGAGAAACTCCTCCCAGAGACCTAGATTTAAGGCCTTGCCCAAAGCAGTGCCATGCTTTCAAAGTTCAGGCTAAAAGTGTGGGTAGCCAAAGACCCTTCTTAAATGAAGATCCTATTGTGATCACTCGTAGCTTAGGTTTTGGGGACAGTTATTTCCCACAGTTTCTTTTAAAGGTTAGCCCAAAGTTTAAATGTCTGTTAACTCAGAACTATAATTATGGAAAAGAGAAAAAAGATTTTACTGTGACTGCCTCGAAATACCTTTGAAAGCCAACACTAGTAAAAAAAAAAAAAAAAAACAACTTATAATTGCCCTCAGGGGACTGTCACACACCACTGGGACCCCATCAATGTCTGTTCCTTCCCTCTAGACCTGAAAAGCACTGAACCCAGTCTCTCCCCAGTGGTTGACTCCCACCAAGCACACAGCTCCTACATGTTTTGCCCATTCACCCATCTCAGGCACTCAGCCCTGAGCCCCTTGAATGCAAGTGAAGGGGAACCTGGGAATCCCCTCTCCTTCGCCTATGGTGGGGAGGAGCTCATGCTTTAGAACAAAGGGTGTTCCGGAGAAGACATGACCAACAGCCAGTCACCATCAGCTGAGCTGATTTTGGAGAAGCTGAATTTTCTTATGTAGGGGGCAAATGCTTCATAGAACTCTTATGACTTGTAAGCTTTTTAATATCTTCCGAGATACAATGTACATGCCTGAGAAATGCCTATTTATCTGGACCAGAGAGGTGAAGGATCCTTATCCAACCAGCTCTCCTTATGGGGAAAGAGAGGGCCCACTCTGAGTGCAGGCACCAGGCGCGAGGCTCTGGAGCCAATGTCGAGGCATCACACACAGAAGAGGCTACTCACGTGATTAACTGAGCATTGTCGTGTTTCTTGCGGAGGAGCAGCTTACGCCTCCAACTGAGAAATGACCACAGGGTAGTATACGGATTCTCGGAAACATCACACATGTTTTCGTGAGTCCACACTTCCAAACCCACAAGAGCAATCCGAATGTTCAAGGGTCGGTAAAACTGAAAGAGAGAAAAGCCACCGTTTCTGTGAACACCACCTGGGATTTATCAGCCTCTTCGTAGCCTAAGAGCTCAGAGCACAGACACCAGATCTCTCCTCTGCTCTTGGCTTCAAGGGAGACAGGGCAAGGAAGGACATGCTCGTCACTTTTAGAGGGGAATGTGGGAAGCACCAAGGGAGATGCACAAGGTTCTGGTGGCAAGCGGAGTGCCCTTGCTTAGAGAAGGGAGACCTGAGGTAGGATGCAATGTGGCCTCAAATAAATATAGGGCTACTGTGTGCAGAAAGGATCGGTGCTGCTCTGCCTGGTCCTCAAGTCGGGCTGGGGTCCGTAGGTAGAACAGACCTGAAGATTACTTTCATATTAAAGCAGGAGAAAAGATTTCAAACAGAGCTGATCAAGAGCCACGCTCTGCTTTCTTCTACAATAACTGTCTTTATCCTGGCTGAATGGACAGTTTTCTCTCTTAGTTTCTTACATGACCTTTACCTTTTTACATATATTTAAAAATTTCTCTTATGCATGAGTTTCTTAAAAATAGCTCTACTGAGGTATAATTTACACACCATAAAACCCACCCATCGAGTGTATAGCTCAGTAGTTTTTTTTATTAAGGCTAGCCAGTTTATAATACCATGAGACTCCAGCATCAGAATATTTTCATTATTCCAGGCAGAGCCCTCATGTCTGTTTACAGTTATTTCTCATTTTTACCCCCAGTTCTCAGATTTGCCTTTTCTGAACTTATTAAAGTATTGCCTTTTCTGCCGGGCGTGGTGGAGCACGCTTGTAATCCCCGCGCTTGGGAGGCAGAGACAGGAGGATCGCGCAGGTTCGAAGCCAGCCGCACGCGCTGGCTTAGGAGACCCCGTTTCCAAATATAAAATGTAAAAATAGGTCTGGGAGTGTAGCCCAGAGGTAGAAGGGCTTCCAGGAACCCCAGTACCACCACTAATAATAATAATAATAATAATAATAATAATAATAATAATAAATTGCCTTTTCTGGGCTTTTAAAAATAAACACAGTCCTACAATATAGACTATACACCTGGCTTCCTTCACTTAGCATAATGTTTTTGAAATTCATCCATGCAGTAGCCTGTATTGGTTTATCATTCCTTTTGCTGAATAATACCCCATTGTATGGCTATAAAAATTATATATGAATGTTTTTATTATGACTGTCACTGTTTTTGGAAGTAAATGAATACAAATGATATATAAGTAGATATGAATAAATGTCCTTTTATTTAAAATGAATAAATCAGCCAGGCGTGGTGGCGCACGCTTGTAATCCCCGCGCTTGGGAGGCAGAGACAGGAGGATCGCGCAGGTTCGAAGCCAGCCGCGCACGCTGGCTTAGGAGACCCTGTTTCCAAATAAAAATGTAAAAATAGGTCTGGGAGTGTAGCCCGGAGGTAGAAGGGCTTCCAGGAACCCCAGTACCACCAAAAAAACAACCTATTAATCTGTACAAGTAATATAGAGGCCATACAAGCCATATCAACAGGAAACAGAAAAGCCCATCTTAATCCAAAATTGCCAGGTACTTCCCCAGCTAAAAATAATAACCAGGACAACAATGTTTGTCAAACACTTTCTGTGCACTAAGCACTGTGGCTTAATAAGTTGGGGAAGCAGGACAAGTACCCATGCAGCAATATAACCTCAAAGCTTACTCATGCAGTATAATCTCAAAGTTCATGCCCAACCCTGTCCTGGTAAAGTGCTGGGGTATTTACAAGTCCAGGTAGCCACTTGCCCCCAAGAGACTGTGGTCTAAGATGGGCTCCAGATACTGCAAAAGACTGGTTTATTTCTACGGAAATTTTGATTTTTCCGTTTCATACCGCCTCCGGTTCTAATTTGAATGTGGGTCACCGGGGAGCTTTTACAGGAAGTAGACTTGGCCTTTTTTTTTTTTACAGCTAAGTGAAAATATGTTGGATCGGATTCATGATTCAGCCAATGAGTGCCGTTCATTTCAATTTTAGTGCAACAGTCTTTCAGTTCAAGTGGCTCCTAGGTCAGCAAGCCTCAAAAATATGTGTGTGTCTTGTGTGCACACGTGCATACACACACATGCACACACACCCGTGAATAATGAGCCTCAGCTGTTAGGGAGAGAAGCCAAGAGCTCCAGAGTGGGCCAAGCTACGAGACGTGGGCTCCAACTGCAGACACCTCTCTTCTCCCTCTACTTTTTTATCTTTTCTCTTTTGATTTCTACACTCTTTCCATTTTTCATCAGACACCCTGGTTCTATCATTCAGACCAGAAGGAGAGCTCTCCCAGGGGAGACCCAGCCAAGCCCCCTCTCCCACCTGGTCTCCAGAACAATAAATGTCCGGGTGACATCAGGATCTGCCTCCTGGACACCCCTGGGAGGCAGCTTTTTCTTGTTTTCCCAGATGTTGAGTGTCTGGGTTGCAGGATCTTTCAAATGTTATTGTTGAGTGAACTGGAAAGGGGGGAGAGGGCTTTGCAGTGTCCCAGGAGCCTGCCTTCCAGGAAATGCCAGGGTTCAACTTTCACCTATCATTAGCCCAGTGTTTCCAGGGCCACTGAGGACAGAACAGGAGCACAGGGCAGACAGCCTCTCATCTGATGACCTCAACACACTGCCAAACTGGCTTGCGAGTCCCTAAAAATTATTTCATTCTCTCTTCTTTATCCTCTAGTGTTTAGAGGGGAAAAAAAATTCTCCTTTGGACCCGGGACCCATGAATCCCTAGCGGGCCCAGGGTTCAGCTTTCAAATTTTTATGAGTGTCCTGAACTTGTTTAATTCATGTTATCAGATCCTTGAAGAGCTGTGTGACCCTGAATGCATCCAAGCCTACTTTTTTTTTTTTAAGCAAGTCTAATTTTAAAAACTATACACTACTAGCATGTCAAGGTAACTGTTGTTACCTGTAACCTTCTGATAATAGGTAATAAACTTCTGCTTTTACCTTCTAGTAATACTATCATTCTGGGTTACCTTTTCTGCATTTTTTTTTGTCCTAAAACAACTACCCTCTTTCAGAAATACAAATATTTCCAAGTCCTAGACCAGCCTATGTTAACTAAATTAAAAAATGTGAGTATTTCCTAAGTGTATGTTGTAAAAGATCCTGACCTAGGAGAGTTAACCACTTGTCTAGTATTTCTAAAAGATAAGAAATAATTTTGGATAGTTTTACAGATAGAAACTTTGCAAACTGACACAAAACAACCCATTCCCTCCAGCATTTGGGAGGCTGAGACAGGAGGATCTCAGTTCATAGCCAGCCTCAGCTACTCAGGCCCTTTGCAACTCAGTGAGACCCTGTTTCCAAATAAAGAATAAAAAATAGGGCTGGGTGTATAGCTTGGATTTAGAATACCACTGGACTCTATCACCATAGCACACACATAAAAAAAATCCCCCAACTTTCAAGTCTGTGTACCTTTCTCATCCTGACAAAACCTCAATTCCCTTCTAAGTCAGAGAAACACTGAGCTTTTAACCTGAAATAAATCTTTAACACCTATAAAACACTCTTAACCTGGGCTCTCCCATACCTTTACTTTTTCTGGAGCCATTGTGGGGGTGAAGAAGGGACTCAGAGGACAGTGCTCACTCACTCCTGCTCCAGCTGAGAGGAGTCTGTTTTCATAGGACTTTGGCATAAGATTTAATTTTTTTTTTTTTTTTTTTTTTTTTTTTGGTGGTACTGGGGTTCCTGGAAGCCCTTCTACCTCTGGGCTATACTCCCAGACCTATTTTTACATTTTTATTTGGAAGCAGGGTCTCTTAAGCCAGCACGCGTGGCTGGCTTCGAACCTGTGCGATCTTCCTGTCTCTGCCTCCCAAGCATGGGGATTACAAGCATGCGCCACCACGCCCGGCAAGATTTAATTTTAATAAAGAATTCCACCAGAAAAAAAATAACTGAAAGCCACTGATTTAGGCCAATATCTCCACTTTATAAATTCAAACACACTAAAGAATTGCAACCAAAGAAGATGGGTGACTTGCCTACAGTTGCCTGGTACAGGACTCTGTGGTGTCTACCCCAAGCCTGGATGACATTGCTCATCCCCCTTGGAAGCTGGATGTGGCAGCCAGCCCAGCAGAAGGCAGCTCTCGGGACATGCGCTCTCCTGTCCTGAGGCCCCTCTGAGGTGCTGGCACCTGTCCCCTCAAGTACACACCTGGTCTCACCTTATCAACATAATTGGCGACCTCTACGAGCTTGCGTCTGGTGGCATCCAGGTCCAGTCGATTCTTCAGAAACTGAATGGAACAAACAGAACCAGGTGAGAACCCAGAGCCTCTCCCAGAGCGCTTCCTGTGCCCTCTCACTTGTCTTTGTCTTGGTTCTTATTTTCTTCTGTCTTCTATGAGCAGTCATTTCAAGGTAGCTGTCTTCCCTCCCACAGTGACATCTCACGGACGACAGGACCTGGACCATATCCATCTTGATATCTCCATGGACCAGCTCAGTGCAGGGCACAGAGCAGGCATTGTGTAGGAAGCTGAATTGTCTTCTTCTAACCCTCGGAGTAAATCTTAATTTTCTGCCCTTCAAATGATAAGATGTCCAGGAAACTCCCGTGGGTGTTTAGAAGAGGGACTGATCTGATTTGTGCCCTGGTCATCAAGCTGATAAGAAGCCACATCACACATGAGGCTCACTGACATGTGGTTGATCAACACAGGCCACGCCATTGGTAAGTGACCACTACAGGCCAGGTCTCCTGCCTAGCACTGGGCGGGACACAACAGAATGTGAGCTCTTGCTCCTAGACTAGAGGAACATCAATTAAAACGGTGAGAGGACCAGAAGTACTATAATAACAGACCCCTGTATTTACGGAATACACAATAAAAATTGGCTAAGAAATGACTGCAATGAGGGGCCACAGGAAGGACACACAGCAGGTGCTGGCAACGTGACCATAGACAGTAGCAGATAGGTTTCATCTCGCACCACACTCAGGCAGTGCCTTCCATGGTGAGCAGAGTTCCAAGACTGCTTGAGACTGAAATCAGACCTTTCTAATCGAGCACAAGAAAGAGTGCTGTGATGGATTAGGGATGTCTGCAGGGGTACCACAGGAGGATAGAACAGTATGAACACACCATTCCTACCTCCAAAGGATATTCCCTCTCTCTCTCTCTCTCTCTCTCTCTCTCTCTCTCTCTCCCTCCCTCCCTCTCTCTCTCCTACAATAATGAAGGGAAGGTTTGCAATGCCAAGATAAAATTTTCTATAATTGCAATCCCAATTTGCAAATGATAGGCATCTCCTGTATATGGCCATAGCTACATAAATTCTGGGTACCTATTAGATTTACTATAGGTATGCACCATATGTTACTTCAATTCCAAACCTTCACACCCTCCCAAGAATATCCAGGCCAAACTCAAAAAATCAGCCAAATAAAACACCTTGGGGTATGTGTTTGACCTGGGGTGTGTCTCAGTCTTTATTCAGGGAAGAAACCAGCTGCTTCCTCTTTTCTTCTAGACTAAAGGAGCTTCAATTAAAATGATAAGAGAACTGGAAGTAAGTAACCATGAAGACAGACTGGGTATTTAAGGAGAACACAATTAAAATGGGCTAAGAGAACACCCACAGAAACAACTGCCAGGAGAGGCCATAGAAAAGGACCCACAGGGCTGGACATTCCTGGCTTCCTTGGGACTGTTAATCACCAACAGACTCTCGCTGTCCTCCTGCTTTCTACAGAGGTAAATCCTAAGACTCTGTGATGCAGACCTTTCCAAAATGTTAATCACAGAAGTTTCCATTATGAAAGCCTTTCAATTTCCAAATTGGTCTCATGGCACAGAAAGTACTGGAGCATTTCCATTCACTTAGTAAATATTTATTAGAACACCGAGGCCAAATTTCACTGTATTTCAAACATGTTATCCTACCCACAAACAAGAAAGCCCAATAAGGCCACCATGGTTGGAGTGTATCATGTTGTCCAGATAGTCTGAAGGAGTTAGTAAGCTTTCCATAAAGGGCCAGGTAGTAAATATTCCTGGTTTTCTGGGCCATACTGTCTCTATTATAGTTATCCGGCTCTTCTTTGGTGGCCCAGAAGCAGCCAAGGTAATAGTAAACCAATGGGCTTCGCTGTGTTTGCAGCAAAACTGCTTACGAAGACACGTGGCAGATTGAATTTGGCCCCAGGTTATAGTTTTCAAACCCTTGTTCTAAGGAAAAAACATGCTGGGCATAGTGGCACATGCCTGTAATCCTAATACTTGGGAGGCTGAGACAGGAGGATTGAAGGTTTGAGAACAGCCTCCACAACACAGACTCTCAACAACCTAGGAAGAGTCTAGGTTGATTGACTCAAAAGCAAGAAATAAAATAGGGCTGGGGGTGTAGTTCAGAGGTAGAGAGCCCCTGGGGTCGATTCCGAGTATGAAGAAAGAAAAAAGAAGGAGGGAGGGAGAGAGGGAAGGAAGGAAGGAAGGAAAGAAGGAAGGAAGGAAGGAAGGAAGGAAGGAAGGAAGGAAGGGAGTCAATGCTACATTTTCTAGGGTGACACTGGAATTATAACATGGTGTGTCACCATCTCTCCCAGCTACCCACATCCTGTGGGTACCTTGACAGCCCTTCACAGGCCTGTCCTATCCACCCCACATCACCCCTGCTCTTTGTTCCCTGTTCATTTCAGAAGGAACACGCCAAGAGCCTCCCTGATGCTCCCCCAGCCCGGCGACTGAGGAGCTGCTGCCCATTTTCACAGCTGACAGCGCTTCTGGGCCTCACTTTCCCACTCCAAGCACCCCCTCTCTGCTCCAAGAGCAGGCCCAGTGGAGAAGGCTGTGCTTTCTCAGCACCAGGTTGTAAACCAAAGGTAAAGCAGCCCTCTCTTTCTCTGTCTTCCCTGATGAAGTAATTGTCAGGAAGACACTTCTGCCTGCAGAGGATGAGAGGCGGGGAGAGGGAGTGAGAGGTGGTGCAGGGGCCGATTCGTGAGCCTATTACACCCCCTGCTCCACCCATCCCGTGAATCACTGGCGGCCTTCAGCTGAGAGCCTGGGAGCGCCCAGGATCCTGAGAAATGTGTGCTTTTCCTTCCCCAGCTGGCTGCAGGAATTGCAGCCCTGCAGGGAACACACCTCAGGAAAAACACCCCACCTTTCAACCAGAGCAGCAGGGTTTCTGTATGCTTGACTATTGGGGTCCCAGGACTTTCTTCTTATCAAAGGATTCTATGACTGGGGGGGGGGAGATAGTGGCTCTAGACCTCTTTATTCATGGATCTTAGAGAATTAAGTGGGAAAATGTCCTGGAGTTGCAAGAGCTCAGCTCTCCTGGCATGGAAGGTCCTGCAGGGTGGGGCCTCTCTGCGGCCTGGCTGCCTTCAAAATCAGTTCTGGGTTGTATTCCCCATGACCCTCTCCATCCCACACACATACTTGCCTTTGGAAAGAACACAAAAGACCTTGAAAACACACACACACACACACACACACACACACACACCACTGTTGGAAAAACCCATACCAATGTCAACTGAAAAGCTGAAGTCTTCTCAAAGAGGAATGCAGTGCTCCCTTTCTGGAAGGCCCTTCACCTCAACTCCTCCGTGTCCTTGGAGACAGCTCTAAGGCCACCTCCTCCTGCCACTAATGCTGGAAGACAGAGCTTCAGGACTGCAGTCCGGCATTCTTCCCACTACCTGTCTCAGCCTACAGATGCGGGATGCGGGATCGTGGACTAGCAAGAGCCACCTTAGAAAGAGGCCCTTTAGGGAGCCGGTGAGCCCTTCTGGATGGAGTGAGCCCTGTGAGGGTTGAAATGAGCCCTGCTGGCAGAGGAGCCCAGGCGAGCACAGTGTAACAACACAACACATCTTGGTGGGGCACGGGGCACAGAGGCTATGCTTGGTTATGTGGGGGTCTCTGAAGAAAGTGAGCATCGGCTAAGGTAGGCAAATACAGGCTGTGGGGTCGAACCCACTCTTTAGGGGTCATCTTCAACATCACCATACAGAGAGGCTTTCCCCAAGTCCCCAAGCCCTGCTGGGTCCTCCTCTCTGTGCACTCGAATCTGCCCTGATGAGCCACCTTCAAAGCTATCAACTTCAGGACAATAGAGTTTTTTGTCATTGGCAAGCCCCAGGATGACAGGGAGGGGCCTTCCTGAGAGCTGTGCTCGGCACATCACAGACGGCCAGGAAATCACTGATGAATAAAGAGAATGAATGAGTGGGCTGGGAGCATGGTCGTCACATCCAGAGCCTGTCCAGCTGAAGGGGTCTGGACTAAAGGCCCCCCTGTCGGTCAGTGGGTCAGTGGTTCCCACAACTGCCTGTGCATCAGAATCCCCCAAAGGCCTTGTCTACACACAGACCGCCGGACCCAACCCTGGCAGTTCTGGGTTCCGTAGCTCTGGGGTGAGGTCTGAGAATTTGCACTTATCACTGGTTCCCAAGTGTTTCTGCTGCTGGTCTGGGGGCCACATTTCGGGAACTATGGCTTTATGTTCACATTTGGTGTCAACGTGGTTATAAACACAAACCCACAGGCAGCAAGAAAATGGTACTCTGTCAGATGATGGAGAATGTATGCATTCTCTTTGCAAAAGCAAAGATTTAAAAATGCTCTTGGGTGAATTCATGGACACCCCTGAGAATAAGTATCAGAACCTTAGGGCCTTCCAAGCCAGTCTGAAAAATGTCAATCCAGATAACGGCTCTGATTTTCTTTCTGAGTGGTGTATCAAGCTCAAAAAGGCTTTCCTTGGATTAGGCTCCCTCCCACCTCAAAAAAAGATATTTAAAATGGCAACAATAAAGAGCCGTTGGTTAGATTTAAGGTCAGACATCATCTGATGAAGCAGAGGAAGATACATGTGCCAGCATTTCCCCAAAGCCACTCGAGGCCTGGAACGGAGGCTGTCAAGGGAGCCGTTCTTTGGCCCAAACCCGTGGGCTCTGGCTTACCTCTGCATAATCAGCCACAAGGTAGAGCTCCACGTACTTCATGGAGTTTACAGCTTCCCTTTTCATCTAGGAAAGAGAAATAAGCAGATGAGAGCTGTAGAAACGATGAGCTTGGCCGCATTCCAGAAAGTTGCTGAGAAACAGAGCCAGGTAATGAGCAGCGGGCTTTCTTCATTATTTTGTACTCAATGGCCTGAGGCAGTCCTGCTGTGGCCGCCCACAGCCTTACCACCACGCCCTCCTCCTGAGTTTGGTCTTTGCCAGATTCTGTTCTGGGACATGAGATCCCATCTATCCATCTATTCTTCTTTTTTTTTGTTTTTTTGTAGGTCTGGGGATGGAACCCAGGGGCATTTGACCTCCAAGCTACACTCCCTGCCCTATTTTTTAAAATTTATTTTGAAACAGGGTCTCACTAAGTTGCAGAGGGCCTCACTAAGTAGCTGAGGCTGTCTGCAAACCACCATCCTCCCGTCTCAGCCTCCCGAATGCTGCTGGGATTACAAGCGTGCGCCACCATGCCCAGCTGAAATCCCAAGATCGTTAAGCCACATACCTCTATTTTCTATGTTAATAAATAACATTTTGTATAGAAAGTGACTATTTCAAAAGGGGGAGCATACTTATTTTTTTTTATTGTCTGCCTTTCATAGTTTCTGAAACCAGCATCTCAGAGTGTTTTAAATATAGAAGCATTCCCCCCCCAAATCAGTTATCTTCTTATGAGTGTCTCACATTCAACCATGACTTAGAATAAAAGAAGAAAGTTCCTTCCTCCTTCTCAGCCATCCTCCTTCAATTTAAAAATACTCCTGGATTCCACGTAAGGATGCTCAGAGGGGCCAAGCCTAGCCCCGTGTTGACTGCCGCATAGAGAGCTTTGAAACTCACCCTGCGAGGTCGTTTCTTGGTCTGGTGTGTAAACTGACGGCTCCAGTCCCTGGCGGTGGGACTGGAGTGCTGGAACCCACAGTTCCCCGGGGGCTGCTTGAGATGTTCGGATCTGTAAATAAGGTGTTGGCCCCCGCCACCAGGGAGGGGCTCGAGGATGTAGCTGAGGTTACTGCCCACCACGATCAGTCCTCTGTTGATAGAGAAATAGAATCTCTGGTCAAGGATGACAGTCCTGGAAAAATCTCTTGCACATGGCTGTTGCAAAATGAAACCGCTGTTTCTGAACACTGACTCTTCACTTTATTCTGGGGGCCATGAACCTCTTTGTGAGGATCCCTGTGCAACCTCAGTCTTCTCTCTTAGAGAAATACACATGGATATAAGATGCAACCCCTAATCTCAGGGCCCCTGGACCCTCGAAAACTCATCAAGGGGCTCCCGGGTAAGAATCTCTGAGCTAGATAAAGAGGCTCAAAAGATGTTTTTAAAACTGTGCCTGGGCAGGAATAATCCTAGTACCTGGAAAGCTGGGAAAGAAGGATCTCGGGTTTGAGGTCAGTGCCCGAGACAGTCAATACTGATAACAAATGGTAGAAGCGGGATTCCAGTAGTCCTCCCTAACCAAACAGCCTGTGATGGATCACAGGCCAAGAGCTCATGGATGCAGAAAAGGCAGCTTAGTGGCCAGAGGAAGCTCACTGGCCTGTGGGTGAAGAGAACCTGGGTCTCTTTGATCCTCCACAAATGTCTTCCATCACTCAGAGCCTCAGTTTCCACACCCTAAAATGGAATTATTTTTTTTCCCACTAACTTATCAGGACTCTTGGAGAAGTAAATGAAAGACAGGTGTCGCTGTGCTTGGAAGCCCAAGCTAGAGACACAGTGATGACATTCTTCTGTGCCCCAGGGCTCCGCGCAGTGAGGCAGCCGCTCGGTTAAGTGACGAGCCCAGCCAAGCATGTGTGTGATTGCTTTCTTACTCAGGGATTCTAGCCCGGTCCTCAGAACAAAGATGTACGTTCATGCATTTTAGTCTTTTACTCACTAAGCTTTTACTCCCTTCTAGAAGCAATCTAGACACAATCCGGGTCCTGAAGTACAGTCTTCCCTCAGTATCCATGGGGATGGATTGATTCCACAATCACCAACGATATTAACATCACAGACTTTCAAGTCTCCAATATAAAATAGTATAAAATTATGACTCTCACCCTCCTGTTCACTTTAAATCATCTCTAGATTACTTCTAATACCAAATACAACGTGGTGTGTAAATAATCATCATACTCTTTTGTTTAGGGAATAATGTCAAAAAAAGCCGCTATATATTCAGTAGAGATGCCAATATTTTTCAAAAACTTTCCATTTTTGGTTGCTTGAACCTGCAGATGAAACACCATGGATAGAGGACCGACTACAATCCATGGTCCATGGGAGGGTATGCCTTCATCCCACCATAATGAATAGCCTCCTCTTAGGGGCCAGGAGCTAGTTGTTGAAGATGGAGTCATGAGACAAAGTCCTGCCCTTGTGAAACAGAGTCTAAACACAGAGGGACCATAAAGGCTTCAACAGTCCTCACGGTGATGGATAGACGCAGCCACTGAGAGTGCTACATCAGAAAGGGCTCCTAGAGCCAGTCTAGACTCAAGAAGAGGGCCACACTTCCTATCTACTATTCCCACAAAGAAGTCACCAAGAGATGGCCGGCACAGCAGGTACTAGCCATCCTTGATGCAGGCCAATACCTGCTATACTATAGCAAGGGCCCAGAGTCACCCCCAGGCTCAGGCAGTGCCTTACGTGCCCCCAAACCTCACCCAGACTCCCCTGCAGCCAGATATCCAAACTAGAAGCATCACCAGCTCAGAGTCCCTGCCGCTGTGAACCAGCAGGGCTTGCTCTAGTTGTCTTGGTTCTACCGCCACCCTCTTGGGATGCCCGCCCAGGTTTTGCCCTTCGGGAAGTGTCTAATGATGCTCACAGGAAAGATAGCGCCAGGCTCTGCTCTGCGGCGGCCCCACCCAGATCCCATCCCCGGCTGACCCCTTTCTGTGCCAGCTGCCTCCCCAGGGGTGACGCAGCAGCCTCATCCCAGCCCCTGGGCGGAGGCCTGAGGTACTCCAGCAACAGCTGGAGCCGGAGTGAGCAAAGAACAAGGGTCACATTCACTCCCTGATTCAGACAGGAAAGGGCGAGGGCGAGGGTGAGGGCTGCCGCGGCAGCCTGTTCCCGAGCTGTCTTCCCGTCTTCATGGACCAACACCTCTCTTGCCACCTCAGTTTCCTTCAATGGCCACCAGTGTTGGAAACGAGTGTGCCAGGGTGGTGGCTGCAGAGATTATACCAGGGAGTGGAAACTCCCATATCAGAATGGGTGAGCATTCCAGTGAAAGGCCACCAGGGAGAGTTGGCCTGATGTCACATGGACGAGCCTCTGGGCCAAATAGGTCAGAGGCCAAGCCTGACCTTGGAGCACAGCAGAGGACTGTCATCATGGCGGCTGCAAGTTACTGTGCCTTTTGCCGTAACTAAGCTAAGCATTATTACTCACACTAGTCTTTATGAATCTCACGCATACTCTCTCCATGGTATAAATGGGGAAATGAAAGGCAGCTCCAGTATGGCTGTGAGTGAAGTGCCAGCAACTCCCTCTGAAGCGTGACTGGCCATCACCCAACTGGACCCTGTGAGGTGGGACCAGTTTCCTGGAAGATGAGAAGACATGGCAGTGTTCAGTCTATTTCCCATCTTCAGATACTGAGCACTGAGAGTGAGCCCTGTGCCAGGCACCGTGTTCACAAGCGCTACCCTCACTTCATTCCTACATCAATTACAAGACAGGCACACTACCAGGTATGGTGGTGCACGCCTGCAATCCCAGTATCTGGGAGGCTGAGGCAGGAGGATTACAGGTTCAAGATCAGCCTCAACAATTTATTGAGACTCTCAGCATCTAGCAAGATCTCCTTTCCAAAAAAATATGTATAAATGGGCTGGGGGTGTAGAATACCTCCTGGGTCAATTCCCAGTACCACAAAAATTAATAAACAAATAGTTAAGCAGGACTATAATGGGTCTCCTTTAATAGATGAGGAATCTGGGGCTCAGGGAGACTAAACTATACACTGTCATGGATGATCTGGGGCTACAGATTTAAGGACCACCGATTCTGTATCCCAGAGTTTGGGATTCTATGCTATCCATGCCCATCAGTGAGTTCTCAACCTAAGCTTGAAGCTCCCACAGCCCGAGCTCCTGGCACTAGCAGTTAGAATACTCTACAGTGTTACACACAGTGTCTAACCAGCCTGTGATACCCAGACCTGGGGCCCTCAGCATCTGCGTTGCTAGGTCCCCATGTGATTCCCTGCACAGCCACACTGGGAGCTTTGGCCAGGAGTCTATGCTCGGCAGCCGCTGCTCCTCACAGGGCCCCAGCAATTCTGTCTCCAGGAGTGTGCAGATTACAGTTTGAGAAGCACAGGCCTAGAAAGTCACTGGAGGTCCTCCCAGCAGTAGGATTCTGTGTCAACTCCCTTTCCTCCCCACACTGGGGAGATTCCTCTGTGTCCCAGCTGCAATCCCCTGGGTCCCTAGGGGTGGAGGAGAGGCCAGCACAAGCCCCAGCACTCTGCAGCGAAGCCCAGCATTCCTAATGGGGGATTCCTGACCACGTGGTTCTGGGGGCTCTCTCCTGCTGTCGCACATAAGTCCTCTCTCTGCCCTCCCCCAAGCAGTCGTCCCTGCTTCCCAGAGCCTCGGTTGATCTAATTTGCTAAATGGGAGTTAGCACTGGCCAGGAGGCAGCGCGGGGCCCAAGAGGCCAGGTGGCCAGAGCCTCACACACTACTCTCCTTTCTCACCTCTATCTCATTCCTCATCATGAAACGCGTGACAAAAATGAAACTGTACAGAGGAACCCGGGCAGGTCAGGCCACAGGCAGCTCGTGTTTAACCCACAAATAACGGAAAGACTCATACAAATGCATTCCGCAGGGAAATAGGCAAGAATCGCCTCCCAGAAACTGGTCCATTCACAGTTAAACCCACAGAGACCTATCTGACATCCCTGCATCCAGAGCCACCAGAGAGATAACGACCCTGTTCCTCTTCTTCCCTCCCCCACCACTACCCTAATGGGTATCCATGTAAGGGGGGTTACAGGGAATGCCAAAGGTGGCACCTAGAAAGAAGAGAATGTGTGCAGGTGTTCTGCTCCCTCGGGACGGGCTGGCAGGGCCCAGAATTTTGGCTCTGGAGAGAGTCAAACCTGGATTCAAATTCTGACTCTGCCGTCTCCAAGCTCTGTGACCCAGTAGGATGAGATAATACTGCCCATCTTCCAGGGCTGCATGCCAATGGACCGACACAATAAGCAATGCTTACTAAGAACCCGGGTAACATTTTTAAAACCGGGCATGATGGCACACACCTGTAATCCCAGCATTCAGGAGGCTGAAACAGGAGGACCATGGCTCGTGGACAGCCCCAGATACTTAGTGAAGCCCTTTGAAGCTCAGTGAGACCCTGCTTCCAAATAAAGAATGAAAAATAGGGCAGGGGTAGAGCTCGGAGGTAGAATACCCTGGGTTAAATCCCCAGTACCACACACACACACACACACACACACACACACACACAGACACACAACTTAGCTAAAAGTCACTACACATGTATTGTATATTAAGCAAGTGAGCTGCTTTTTTTTTGGAAGCCATTGGACACATGATTCCAGCACCTGCTGGGGGCAGGAGCTTCACTGCCATGGTGAATACAGTATGATCCAGACAAGGCCCCGGAAGGCCAAGGACCTGGCGCTCACCACGCAACGTGAAGCCACCAGTGACGCCAGTGGTTCCCACCCTGCAGGTGAGGAGCCGGAGACTTGAGACCTGCAGTGGCTTGCCAAGGCTCAAAGTCAGGAACTGTTTGACTCCAGAATCTAAACTTGTCACAACCTTCCATGGCTTAACCCCCTCAACGCCTGATACAAAAGGAGCGTTTATTACCAATTCTGCGGAAGGGAAGTAAGGTTTGGGGGCTTAGTTTCACTTTGTTTGTGTGTTTGTTATTGGTACTGGTGGTTGAATCCAGGGACATTCTACCACCGAGCTAGAACCCCAGTGTTATTTGTATTGGAAACAGGGTCTTGCTTAGTTGCTGAGGGTCTAAGTTGCTGAGACTAGCCTTTAACCTGCGATCTCCCTGTCTCGGTCTCCTGTCTACTGGGATGATAGGCGTGTGCCACCATGTCTGACTAGGGAGGTGAGGTTTTTAAAGGGGAAAGGAACGTGTCATCTCTTAGGTTCGACTTGAGTTTGAGGCCACAGGTTTTAACACCGCAGCTGCGCTGGCTGCTCCCCCCCTCCCCGTCCCCCGCAGGATCTGACTGGAGCCACTAGCACGAGACTCCGGCTCTCAAATCTCAAACCTGCAGCCTTGGTTTCTTAAGGTGTGCAATTAGAAGGCTAGAAAGTAAGGCCGGGGGACCCCAGCAGACAGAGGGTGCACAGCAGAACCCCATGGGTGGCCTGCCTGGCTTCCCCCGTCAGCCCGGCTGCTGGAACGATTTACAGGACACGCCAAGTTCCCATTGCTCCAGATGGAGGGGACAGAGGAAGCCCAGAGAGAAGCAGGTCACACCTGCGCGTTCTGTTTCCTCTTTCTTGGGATGGACTCTGTTTACTTGTGGACTGCAGGTGGCGGAGGCTGCGCCTGTAAACACAGCCCAGAGGCCAGTTGGCTTGGCTCGGTCCAGTGGGGGATTTGAGGCCACTCTGTTATCGCCTCCCAGCCAAAGCCTATTTCCTGCTTAATTCCCTCTGGTGACTCAACACATGGCCGTACCAAGAACGACTTGATTCATAAGCACACATGTAGAACTTGCAGGGAGAGGGGCCTTCGATTTTTATGGGAACCTGGCTAAGCCTTAGCATGCTTTCACTGTTTATAAGAAGACAGAGAGTCCTTGTGCTTATAAAGTGCCATCGACTTAACTAAGCACCTACACATAAGTCTCCATCATGCCTATCATTCATGCTTGTTTTATAAATGAGAAAATTTCTCTCCTTCCTCCCTCCCTTCCTTCCTTCCTACCTTCCTCCCTTCTCCTCCCCTCCTCTCCCTCCTACCTTCCTCACTTTTCCTTCCTTCCTTCCTTCCTTCCTTCCTTCCTTCCTTCCTTCCTTCCTTCCTTCTTTCCATCCTGAGGATTGAACACAGGGATATCCTACTCCAAGCTATACCCCCAACTCCTTGAGAAAATGGAGAACTGTGACAATTATAATGGGTGTTTTTCCTCCACCTATGTACAGAAAGAGCCCACAATAGACACACAATATTAATTTGCTAGACAAAAGGAGCAATCGTTGAGTAAATCCACTGATACAGAGGGGAAGGATACATCGGGGGCCACCTCCCACCAGCTCACAAGAGCTAACATATTCCCAATTCTGCCTTCAATAACACCATGTCGGTAGCTTGAAATTGGTCATGACAGGAGTGTTTTTTTTTTTACCAGCCTACAGGCAAATGCTACAAATCAGAGCTTGTTTCTTTTCTCCAGTGAGTTTACCAGCACACTGGGTAAAGGCACCGCCTACCCTAGGCAATAAGGATAGGCAATTGGAACTGAGCTTTTTTAGACTATCATCCATTAAAAATAAAGAAAGAGGGGAAGAGTAGGAGTCTAAATAGTATTTATCACTTCTACATGGGTAGGAACAAGGGCAGGCTGCTGGAGACAGATATTTGAGATATAATTCACATACTGAAGCAACACACATCCTCAGGTATAACCCATAATGTGCACAGGAATTGCCTAGAGATCTTGGTAAAATGCAGATGAGAATCCGGCAGGTCTGCGTGGACCCGAGACACTGGGTTTTGAACAAGCTCCCGGGTGAGGCCAACGCTGCTTATTTACAGACCATACCGGGAGCGGCCAGGCTTCACAGGAGCCTGGCAGCTACGTGCCGGCAGCGCTAACGGACAGTAGCATCTAATCCTCACATCGTGTATATATTCTCTTTATCTACCTTTTACAAATGAGACCAGAGAGACCCAAGGTTGCCAGCTGGTACACTGCTGTGGCCCAAACCCAGGTGGCCTGGCTTAGAGATGGACTTGGAGTTACTTGTTTTCTTTCTCTCCTTCCTCCCTTCTTCCTTCCTTCCTTCCTTCCTTCCCCCCCTCCCTCCCTTCCTTTTTTCTTTCTTTTTATCCTGGGGATTGAATACAGGGATATCCTACTCCAAGCTATACCCCCAACTCTTTTTTTATTTTTTATTTGGAAACAAGGTCTTGCTAAGTTGGGGGTGGGGGCGCTGGCCCTGAACCTACGATCTTCCTGTCTCTGCCTCCCAAATCCTGGGATTACAGGCATGTGCCACTGCACCTGGCTTGGGTCACCCTCTTTCCAAAGTACTATCTGAGTGCAACCCTGCAGCTGATTTTCTGTCTTGAAAATTATCCTTGCCTCTCCCTTCTCTTCCCAGCTCCTCTTTTTGGTAACTGCTCATTTCCTATTTCACTTCCTAGAAGTCCTGCTACCATTGTGAAGCAAACGGGAAGTGGAAAAGAAAGCTCAAACTCAATTTCGATATATTACTCATCTCGCTGAACTTCGGTCTCCTGTCGCTTTGCCGTCTGGGGTCTCACTGACGCTGGAGGGACTGGCCCTCCCACAGTCAGCCAACTCCTAGAGACGGCGAGCGGCTTGCCAGCTCCCAGGACTTTCGAATGCTGCCAAGGGTCAGAACCTAGACCCCAGCCGCCTGCTCACTCTGCGTTCCTCCTCGCAGAAACCACAGGAAAGGCACTCGCCCACATGTCTCCTGCCCTCTCTGCCTCTTCACACCTCAGTGCAACCCCACTCGGCCCCTCGAGCACAGCACGCCCCTCCTTTTTCTGGAATGATCACATCTTTTTAGTAGCTATCATCTCCTGCTGCGTTGGCGTCACCACTCCCAGACAATAATAAAGCCTGTATAGGAAAGCATCAAGCTCCTCGGTAAAGGTGAGCCCGACCCAGTGCACGGTGCGTTATCTCGGATGTCCTGGGAGCCTCCCAGGCCTGCCCCTCCTCAGAGCTGCCCACCTGCACTCTCTGTGGACTCCTTCCCCGAGTGCCTTGAGCTAGCCCTGCTCATCTTAAAAATCCTGTTCCTGGGAGAGCACCAGGTGCCCTCCTGCAGTTTCCGCATCTCTTACCTAAATCCCTGGCAGGTGCTGAGGGTCACGCTGGAATCTTCTGTCCGCCTCACTGTGCCGTGGTAAAAGCAGTGATCCTAGCAAAGAGAAGGTAAGTGTCAGGCAAGTACCACTGAGGAGCGCGGCGATGATGCTGGTGCAGCCCTAATACCTCCCAAAGGTGGCGGGTGATGGCTCGCTCTGCCCATGCCTGCCCCTACCTCGCAGCACCCAGGACCCGCAAAGAGCTCCTGGAGACGGAGGTGCTGTTTGGTTTGACGCTCGTGAGAGTCTGGGAGGCAGGCAGGGCGACGCTGTCAGGCCCATGCAACAGATGCCGATGCTGAGGCTCGAGCAAAGAGGTTTGTCAAAGGTCCCCCTGCTCACTGCAGTGCCTGGCTTGGGAGATCTGGTCTAGAAGTCTTTGCAGGATGTGAGGGCAGCCACAATGTCACCTCTGTAACCTCTGTAGTGGGCTGAAGAGTGTCTCTCTAAAATGTATGCACACTAGGGACCTCAGAATATGACTTTATATGAAAATAAGATCTAAATCAAGACGAGGTCATGCTGAGTTACAGTCCTAACTCCAATGACTGGTATCTTTCTATGAAGAGGACGGGATCTGATGTGGCGGCACATGCCTGTAATCCCAATACTTGGGAGGATGAAGGAGGAGGACCGCAGTTCGGGGCCAGCCTCACCAACCTAGCAAGATCCTGTTTTGAAAAAAAAAAAAAAAAGGGTTGGGGCCATAGCTCCAAGGTACAGCAGCTTTAGGTTTAATCCTCAATTCCACAAAAGGAAGAGGAGGAAGAGGAGGACGAAGATGAGGAGGAGGAGGAGGAGGGATCAAAGAGACACACACAGCTAGAGAAGAAGTTGTATAAAGCTGGAGGCTGACTGGAGCAATGGCCAGAGTCACCAAGGAGCCACCCCAAACCGTCCGAGGTAAAGAAGGACTCCTCCCTGGAGGCTTGGGGAGCACATTCCCACCAACGCCTTGACTTTTAGATTTCTAGCCCCACCCCCCAAGTGTGAGGGAATGAATGTGTGATGCCTTAACCAGGCTCACGGGCCGTGAACGTGCTCCATCCTGCCCACGGTGCTCCCCTCCCTGGGCCCTGCTCCTCTCCTGCCTCCCACTTGACCTGGCGCTTGCGTCTGCGGGGCTGTGCTGCCCATTGTGGCGCCCTGCCCAACTTCTCCATTGCTCCAAACAGCTGTGTGGCGCCCCAGTGTGCCAGGCCCAGGGAGCCAATAAAGAGCAAACAGGGCCACAGCTCCAGCCCTGGAGGGCTTACGGTCTAGTGAGAGCCAGTCATGAAATTGGAAGCTATAAAAAGAGAATTAAAAATAAGTTTGAGGTGCTAGTAGAGAGCTTTCTAAATGGGGCAACAGAGTACTGAGGCTCGGCAGATATGGCCCTGTTAGGAGTGCTGAAGTGCTCAACCCAGGGACAAAACAAGGCTGTGCCCCACCAAGGGGGATAATAACGGGGTACACCTTCCCAAAAGATTTTTCCACACAGGCCCGGAGAGGTAAACTGACCAGAACAGGCAGAAGGGGAAAATCCTGGGCAGAGCCAGGTTTGGAGAGGCCTAAGGAAAGATATAAGCACCCCAGCTGCAGACACAGAACAATCTCTCTCTCTCTCTCTCTCTCTCTCTCTCTCTCTCTCTCTCTCTCTCTCTCTCCCTCTCCCTCTCCCTCTCCCTCTCCCTCTCCCTCTCCCTCCCTCCCCTCTGTCTATCTGTCTGTCTGTCTCTCTCTTTCTCTCTCTCTTTCTGCAGTACTGGGGATGGGATCCAGGGGCATTCTACCTCTGAGCAATACTCCCAGCCCTATTTTTTATTCTTTATTTTTTATTTATCTATTTATTTATTTTGGTGGTACTGGGTTCCTGGAAGCCCTTCTACCTTCTACCGGGCTACACTCCCAGACCTATTTTTTACATTTTTTCATTTTGGGAACAGGGTCTCTTAAACCAGCGCGCGCGGCTGGCTTCGAACCTGCGCGATCCTCCTGTCTCTGCCTCCCAAGCGCGGGGATTACAAGCGTGCGCCGCCACGCCCGGCTATTCTTTATTTTGAAACAGGGTCTCACTGAGTTGTAAAGGGCCTCACTACGTAGCTGAGGCCGTCTGTGAACCACAATCCTTCTGTCTTAGCCTCCCGAATGCTGGGATGACAAGCGTGCGCCACGATGTCTGGCTTGGACCCTTCTCTTCTCTCCTCAACACCCTGGACCTGAGTGGGGAAATCAGAAATGCCCCAGCTCCACCTGCATGGCAGTCCAAGCGACCCAGCTCCAGGACCATGCCACTTGGGTGGGCTGTCCTAGTCCAGGACAGACAGGGATGTGATGGAAGAGACAGCAAACCCCTTGGTCCGTGGTCTCTGGCTCCACCTGTCTCCCAGCCCCAGCGTGCATACATCCTAACCATCAAATCCAAGCACTGGCCACAGCCAGACCAGATCTAAACCCAACTTCCCACCTGCACCAGCCCTGTAAACATATTATTATCAGTAAATTCTCCTTCCTCCTTTGTCAAAGGTAGACTGTGGTGTGGAGTGAGGGGACATGGAAGCCCACCAAGGGGCTGAATCCGTGTCTGGAGTAGTTCCAGTTCTACATCCTATCCCGCTGAGCCTCGCAGCCAGATCAGAGGATACAGGCCAAGTCAGCACTTAGCTGGGACTCATTCTCTGGACCACAGGTGCCCTTTCATCTGCTGATAACCCGTCAGCCAGCCATGTGGCTCCTTTGCCCTTCACATCCACGCGGTCAGGGGGAGGGACAGCTTTCTCTTTTTGCATCAAACTCTCCCAGACTTTAAACAAGTTAGATTCCGACCTTCACAGAGTGCAAAAGAAAGTCACTGCACTGAGAGGACACCCCTCAGCCCCTCTGAAAGAAGGCAAGGCAGACAAAACCCTCCTCCTGGCCAGGCCAGCTCTCAAATGCCAGCTCGTCCAATGTCCCGCTAAGCCCAGACTCTGGGACCTCGAGGTGGCTCATCAATGACCAGGTTCTGAACCTGGCCCTTAGAACTCAACAACAAGGCCACAAACACCACAGCCCAGGCACATCGCAGGGAGGACCGGCCGGTTTTCCTAGGGAGAACGGGGCCAGGTCTGTGTGAGGTAAATGGGGCTCAGGAAAGTCAGAATGACTGAGAGTCGAGGAAATATAAATCAGCCACAGCTTCAAACTGCTGGTACCTTCTCAGGTAAAGAGACATGATGTACATCCACAAACATATCAAAGGCAATCGCTAAGCCAAACAGGAGGGGAGGGAGGGGGAGGGAATGGACGAGAAGTAGGGAAGGGCTGAATTGGGTGATGTGTGCATGTATGCCTCTACCATCTTGTACTCCATGAATACAATGCACCAATGTAAAAAATTTTTATAAAAGAGAATGCGAATCCAGAGATGGCTGTAAAGAAGCCCCGTGCTTCTTCCTGGGCTGATGCTAACAGTGGGCGCTGCCTGGATGTTCTCAGAATAGCATGACCATGGATTCCTGTGACATGCTCTAACAGTTGTCCAAGGGGTTTATTTATTCATTTATTCGTGGTACTGGGGAATGGACTTGGGAATTCTACCTCTGAGCTACACCCTCAGCTCTTATTTATTTTTATTTTGAAACAGGGTCTCACTAGTTGATGAAAAGCCCACTACTACTTTCTGAGGCTGTCCTCGAACCTGTGATTCTCCTGTCCCAGCCTCCCAAGGACCAGAATTACAGGCGTGTGCCACCATGCCCAGCTGTCAAAGGGCTTCCACACATACTTCACAGGCGATCATGACACCGGCCACTCACTATAACAGGAAGTGCTAACATCTATCCAGATCTTACTTCTTGACCAGCAGCTTGGGTTCTTCCTTCCCCTTTTATTCTAGCCACTGCAGATATTACTATTCCTTTTTTTTTTTTTTTCCCCAGTACTGGGGGTTAAACCCAGGGGCATTTAACCTCTGAGCTACACCCCCCTCAGCCATAATTTTTATTCTTTTTATTTTAAAACAGGGTCTCACTAAGTTGTGGAGGGCCTCACTAAGTAGCTGAGGTTGGCCATGAACCCAGACCCTCCTGTCTCAGCTTCCCAAGTACTGGAATTGCAAGCGTGTGCCACCACACCTGGCTATGATTCCCATTTTTAAAAGGGGGAAACTAAAGGTTAGCAGGAATCTTAAGTCATTCACAAAGTGATCCAGCAAAGTGCAGACTTGCAGCCCAGCAGCCGGGCCCCCGACTCCATCCTCTCTCCCCAGCCCCGCAGCAGCAGCAGTGACAGCAGAGAACCTGAGATGACCTCTGGCACCCTGAGCGAGAAGGAGGCCGGGCGAGCCTGAGTCTCGCTGCTTGTGATCTCAGACAAGTTACTTTTCCTCTTCCCCCCTCTACTCCCTCATCTATCAAATGTGGGGTTGGAAAATATGTTTATAAATTCCCATAAAAATCAGTGACTCATTTTACCCTTCCAATAGCCCCAAGAGTCAGATATCATCAGCATATCCAATTTTTGAGATGGAAAAAAAAAAATAAACTCAACGGTTG
The DNA here is from genome assembly GCF_963383645.1 of Muscardinus avellanarius. Classification (NCBI taxonomy): domain Eukaryota; kingdom Metazoa; phylum Chordata; class Mammalia; order Rodentia; family Gliridae; genus Muscardinus; species Muscardinus avellanarius. The sequence continues at coordinate 10,253,723 of NC_137793.1, forward strand.
CATAGTCAAAGGGTTGATTCAGGCCACAGAGCTGGTGAAAGCCAAGATTATAAGCCTGGCTTCAGACCCCAAACCCTTCCCACTGGCACACGCTCACAGACCCATTCCCCAGTGACCTGGCCTAGATCAGGACTGCGGCCTAAAGACCTGGCTGATGAGCCTTGATAAGGTTCCCAGAACTCCCGGGACCCCAGGCCAACTTTGGAGGCAGAGTGCGGTCCTCGACACTCGGGTCAAGAGCAGCTGAGTGGCTCATTCCATTCCTGTTTCTCCTTGAGGAAGCTGACGGGGATCCCAAGGATTGGGTTAGGGACTTCGCAAGAGTCCAGTAGTGGAGGACGTACGAAAGCAAGGCGTTGTGCCAGGGCTCAGCTGGGATGTGCTCAGTCAATGCGACCTTCGGGAGGGAGCAGGATTCTGGGGCTGGGGGGAGGTCCCTTCCATTCCTCTGTTTCTGAAAGGCCCTTACAACATCTCTGCCTAATGCACAAAGAACAAGTGAGAGATCAGTGGTGAAGTCACTGTTCTGCATCTCGTTGGACTGGAGGGGCTACCCCCAGGGCGCGTTCAGAGCAGGAAGCCTGAACTGATGGCAGGCTTGGGGACTGAGACCCATTCTTGAGCTGTAGCCCTTGAGCCGGGAGGAGCCGAACTCAGAGGAGGGCGTTTGTGTGAGGTTGTAACAGCTGGGGGCTTTCTATGCCTGGCTGTTACCCAACCCCTGCCCCTGTCCCTGGAGGCAGAGAACAGAGGTCTGAAGGAGTTAGAAACGTTCTGACCAAAGGCCATTGAGGAGGCATAGATGGAGTCACAGCTGGAGAGCCTCCTGGAGATGAGAAATCAGAGATCAACTTGCCAGCTGCAAGCACGGGCCACATTCCCAACTCTCCCTGTCCAGGAAGGTCTTGGTGAAGAAGGTGCATTGGCCTTTGTGTTCAGCTATCTAGAGCCCCTAGATGTACCCCTAGGTACTATGCTCTGGACCTCTCAACTCTATATCAAAACTCCTTTCCCCATTCAGGGGAAATCTGGCAAGGTAATCTGAGCTTTTAGTGGCCGATAGGACTGTCGTTGTCTTGTTAGACATGGTACTCCAGCAGTGGGCCACGTGGGGATCTCAGGTTCTATGGGAAACTGTCAGAGGAGGCAGAGGGATCTCTCCTGCTGTCTACCACACCACAATTCAACTCCTCATGCCTCAATGCCTAAGACCACTGCTGCTCCTGCGCATCCCTTCGCCCTCACTCCACCTTATCAGCCCACACTCTGCTGGGGAGAAGGGTCACTCGGACACGGGGCTTCTCAACTTGGGCACTAATGACAGTTGAGGCCGCATAAGCCTCTCATGGAGGATTTGGTCTGCGCACTGTAGGATCTCTAGCAGCAGCACTGATTCCGACCACTAGATGCCAGTAGCATCCCCTACCCCTCCACCACGACAAAACTGTCTCCAAGTATCACCAAGTGTCCTCTCAAGAGGAAAATAACTCCTGGTTGAGAACCACTCCTCTGAGCCTATAGATCTCAATAAGAATCCCTGTGGGGGAGCTAGCAATCCATGGAATGCCAAGGTAGACCTTGCGTGTCTACCTTAGTGTACTGTGGTGACGCAAACTGAGACACATTCATCGTTTTCTAAAAGACAAAGATTTGACTTTGTGCAAATATACCAAAGGCAGCTTTGAAGGGGAAATATCCATTAATAATACAATAGCAAAACAAGAAAACCTTCATAACATTAAATCACAGGAAAATATCAGGCTATGAAAATTGTACACACAATGATTACAACTCTATAAACCTTACGCATCTACTTAGAAAGGGACAGATCAGCCAGGCATAGTGGCACAGGCCTATAGTCTCAGTACTTGGGAAGATAAGACAGAAAGATCACAAGTTGGAGGCTGGCCTCTGCAACTTAGTCAGACTCTGTTTAAAAAGAAAAAAAAAAAGGGGCTGGGGTTTTAGCTAAGAAGTAGAATGCCTCTGAGTTCAATCCCCAGTACAGAGAGAGAGAGAGAGAGAGAGAGAGAGAGAGAGAGAGAGAGATGTGTGTGTGTGTGTGTGTGTGTGTGTGTACTGGTCAACCATCTAATTGGGTAAAAAGACAGCATCATGAATAAAGTAATTTACTTAAATTTTTATTAATATGCGAGTAACATACACCACGGAAATGTATCATAATGCTTTATGCCAATTTTAATTGGTTCAATTATCCTAAAGCATTCCATTTGTTTTTTGAGCCTTAGCCACAAAGGGCAAGGATCACTTATAAAACAATAAATATACATTTTGCTTCTCCTGTTTGCTCCTTAGTCAGGGAAACCATCCCTTCACAGAAGAGACCATCTCCATCACACATCTCCGCATCCCTAGGAGTAGTACCCAGGCAGGGCAGCAGCTGGATAGACATTTGTTGACCTGACCTTACCTCCGATTTCAACGTGCTGGTTTGAGGCTTTCCACTTGGAGTGTAGTAGGTTTCTGTGTAGGCAGAAGCAAAAAGGTGCCTGCAAAAAATTAAAAATAAACATTTAAATCTTTAGTTGATGGACTCCATCCTCCTGGCTAGCAATTTTACACAAGCATCTCCATGAAGAAGAAGAAATTGGATAGCCATGAGGGACTAAAGACAAAAAGGCTAGGAAATTTTTCATTAATTTTATACTCTTTGGGAACATAAATTTAACCAGATGAAGCTTACAAAGCTAAAGCCATGATCTTAATTCATTTGGGGGGGGGGTGTCCCGAGAAAATACACTTGCAAACACAAAATTACCCCACAAAATTTCCCAGGATCTACAGACCCTACCGTCAACCTCGATTGATTTTCCCCACATTACATGAACCTACTTTTTAGCATCAGGACATCAATCTTTCTTTAAGGAAATAATCTACTCTCTGGTGTATGTTTAGGTGGGGTTTCCAGTCAAGTGGTTCCATCTTGCCCTGGCCAAGGTGTGGCCCATGTTTTAAGCAAATCCAGTCAAGGGACACTGCAAGGTCTGAACAGCTGGAAACAGTCCATATTTTCCTCCTCTTTGGGTTCCTGGAGCTGTCTTTGCTCATTTTGTTCTGAAACCTAGTGGATCGGATTTCCTGAGACGTGGCAGTTTTGAATATTATTTTTCAAAAAGAATTTTTCTTCTTTTTTTTGGATTTGGTTTCTCTTTTGCCAGACATGCTTTGAAGTAGAGGTTAAGAATCCCTCACCCAGAGCCAGAAGACACCATGCAAGGTTCCTAGAATTTCTCTAGAAGCCAAAAGAAAAGAGCCAAGTGGATGTTTCAACTAGTTCAGCCTCACTGTTTGCATAATTGATCTATAGAAAGTCAAGGTCAGGTGGCAGAAAGGTTTCTCATCGAAGACACCATTAGAAATTGGACTGTGACCAAGAATAAAAAAGTGACGTAGCTCAATAGATACTAATGTAGAAAGATGTATAACATGGAGTTAGATAAAAACAATACATTTCAGAATAAAGTATGTATTTTCAAAGCCCTTTTCAATGAAAAACTCACAATTGTGCTCACACGTACATTCATTGAAAAATGAATAAAAATGCCCACTGTCAACAATGATTATCTCGGGGGATTGCAGAAGATGCTCACAATGTAAGTTGCAGGCTTCTGAAATTAATTTTGATAATAATTATCAGATGTTTATTTGGAAAAAAAAAAAAGAAAAGCTAATTCAAAACTGCTTTTAAAAAGAAAGCAATGTCAGCTGAGGCCAGCACACCCAGCCAAGGGAATGTGAAGGCACAGCTGGGTTTTGGAGGTGGTCATGGTAGAAGCTCTCTAGAGTCTCTTCCAGTTCCAAGTTCTGGGACTCCTGGCTCAGAATCCCCCCAACCTCAGCATGCAGCCAGAAATGCCTCTTGATTTGACAAGAAGAAAAGAAACCCAACAGGGATATGTAAAAACAAAGCACAGCCCCAAATCCAGCTGGTGCAGAGGAGCTCTCCTTCAAATGGAAACTTGGGTCAATGGCTGGTTTGCCAGAATCTGTCTTCCACTCCTTTCTCTTTCTCCTTAAGATCTAACTTGCCCAGGGTCCAGGGAAAGAGTCACCCTTTGGTCTGAAGGGAGGAAACTATACGTTCCATGAGGGTAGAAGCCAAGTGGTTTTGCTCACTGGTATATAGCAGCAACTGACAAATGATAAAAAATCAAGGGGTGGGTAAGTATACTAGGAGCTTAGAGCTTCGTCTGGAGTCTGCAAGACTGAGTTCTGATTTCAGCTTGGAACTTTACTGTCTCTTGGGCCATGAGCTAGTTACTCAACATTCCAAAACCTTTTTCTTACACACACACACACACACACACACACACACACACACACACAATACGAGGCTAATATACCTACTTGTTAAGGCTGTCTTCAGAATCAAATGACATAAAAATGCACATGGCAGGCTGGGCACCAGGCCTGGCACAAAATGGAGGTTGGCAACAGTTAACGATGACCATTATTGCTTTCAACAGGGACTATTATGGACAAACCAGTGAGATTTACCTTTCTCTTTCTCTTATTCTTGCCAGCCATCAGCTCGTCAGTACAGAGCTTGAGAGAGGTCATGGCGGCGGTTGGCTGATTCCTACCACCCATTTCCAGGGTCGGTTTGCACAGACTACATAATGAATGGCGGGTCAGGGGCTCGAAGTTTAATGGTCCTTCCTGGGTGCCAGTGGAGAGTTGTAAATTTAGCCCACAGGAAATGCATTCGGGTTTAATACATTCTTTGCCTCTTCTAAGTATTATCAGGGAAAGACATCATTTATCCAGTGACATTAGGATGCTCCAGAGAGCAAACGGAACCTTGGAGGTGCCCACATTCTTGCCAGTTCTTGGACAGACATCCTTGAAAGGTAAAAAGAAAATCGTCCTTCAGCTTCTTACTTTGAGGATCTATTATGATAGAACTCTTCAAGCTTAGCACTGACAGAGGTCCTCAAAATCATATATCAAATGCACTGCACTACTTAGGTGCCTTCCCTAAGGCAGGCACCACGCTGTCTTTTAAGACTTCTCCAGCGCCCAGTTCTAGAAGGCAGGCAGCATATGTTTATTCTAAATGAGTAAAAGAATGAATCACTGGATGCATGAACCTCCTACCTAGTACAGAAATCCACCAGGCAGCCACTCAACATGAGAAACTTCTGGAGACAGGGAGCTCATGAGACTACCCACTCCAGTCCTGACCATGTATAGTAGTAGACAAAGCTCTTACACTGAATTAAAAGCTACCTCTCTGTACCCAGCACCCATCAGCCTTCCTTTAGCCTTCTGAGCCTGAACAAAACAAGCTGTTTCTCCTTCCAAATCAACATCTAGTTAAATGCAAATTGTCAGATCCCACCCTAGACCTACTGAATCAGACAGAAACTCTAGCTGGGGCCCCGACTTCAGTTTTAGAAACTTTCCAAGCGATTTTTGATGCAGTCTCCAGTTCAGAACCATTGCCCTAGACCACACGCCCTTGAATAAACTTCAGAAATGTCTCAGCGTGCCCCACGGTCCAAGGCCCCTCACCTTCCTGCCTCTGCCACATCCCGGAGCATCTGAGCTCAGCAAACACAGAGAGTTCAGTCATTACCTTTCACATGTATCTAAGTGCTAGGTCCTGGCTTATTTCATTTTTCCTTCATAGCACACGTGTGGGGCAGGTACTCAAAACAGTCCTTGCTTTGAAATTGAGGTCACAAGGGCTTCAGTGCCCAGAGCATGGTTTCAGAACCAGATTTCAGACCCCCATCGCTTGGCCTTACTCTTTAAGCAATTTGCTACTCTGTCTCTCTGAACTGGAAGCATTAAAAAAAACCATTGCCAGGAACCTGTATACCAAACCACAATTTGATGGTGATGATAGTGGCCTTGAAACCATATATGATGTCATTTTAAAAAGGAGGCCATTAGCTCTTGGATGTGATAGTCTGCAGAGCCCTAAGATAAGCAAAGCGCAGGGCAGGAGAGGGAAAATAGATCAGCAAGAACCCGAGGGCTAATTCTCTGGAACTCATCATTTCTCTAATGTACCTAAGGAGGTCATTTCAGCCAGGTCCCCCCTAGTAGCAAACGGAAGGGTCCTATGTCCTCTCCAGCTCTACAATCTTACCCAGAGAAAACAAAGGCTGCATTCAAATGCCCTCCACAGCCCCACAATAGAGCAGCACACGCCCAAGAGCCCGGGTGGGTCCCCAGCACTGTTCTCAGGATGCAAGACACGGCTATCCCCACCGAGGAATAGCAATGGCCCAGCCCTGCCCAGCTGTCCCTTCTCTGACCACATCTTGTTTTCATCTCATCCCTGACAAGGGGCTGGCTCAGCACTTCGGCAGGAAGCCGTCTCTCACCACTGGATTGCATTAGGATTTTCAGGAAACGAGTTGTGAGTGATGCTCGTCCAGGAAGAGAGGAGCACTGTCCAAGATTCCCACCCTGCCCTCCCCCTGCTGGCTGGGATGGAAAAGCAATCTCTGCTGTGCCCTACTGCCGCTGGCCCTGTCTGTCCTGCACTCAGGAGCCCAGATGCAGGCAGAGATCAGAGATTGGTAGAGCATTGTCTGTTGGGTCAGAGCAGCCTTGCATAAAGGCTGCAGCTGGAGTGATCATTGGGGCAAAACCAAGGTCACTCAGATGCCAAATCCTTAAGCAAAGCCTGTATCCTCTGAATACCACCAGAAAGAAAGAAAGGAAGGAAGGAGGGAGGAAGGGAGGGAGGGAAGGAGGGAGGGAAGTAAAAGCAGAAAGCCATGATCCCCGTCCATCTAAGGGTATCCAGGTGCTGTACCTGGTGACGCTTGTGGAGATAATCCCCTGGTGCTCCCTCTTTGTTGACCTGGAGCATCCTCACCCTGCCAGAGGGACACAGGACCCTTTGATTTCTCGGTCACATTCCTGAAGCCATTGTTGAGGGACTCTGCACAATTTTTTTTTGCAGAAAGGCTGTTTAAAAAAACAAAAAATTCCAGGCCCCCATTTCAGCCCTCCTAAAATGATATTCTTTATAGAAGAAATAAGAAAAACTAAGAAACCTGCATTGTGGGGTGTGTGTGTGTGTGTGTGTGAGAGAGAGAGAGAGAGAGAGACAGACAGACAGACAGACAGACAGACAGACAGACAGACTACTAGGAATTGAACTCAGGGGCATTCTACCTCTGAGTTACATCTCCAGCCCCATTTTATATTTATTTTGAAACAGGGTCTCGCTAGGTCAATGAAAGCCTCACTGTTTGAAAGGGCTATCCTTGAACCTGCAATCCTCCTGTCTCAGCCTTCCAAATATACTGGGATTATAGGCATGTACCTCCAGGCCTGGCTGAAACCTGCATTTTTAATAAGTTTTTCAAGTGATGCATTTTTGGCTCAACAAATTAATCCACTTGGTCAACTTTAAGTTCTCTTCCTCATTCCTAGCCTCCTACACGCCCTCCAAAAATCTAAAGATGACCTATAAATATGTACAATTTCTATGTGTCAATTAAAAATTTTTAAGATGTTAGCCAGGGATGGTGGCGTACGCTTGTAATCCCAGCATTTGGGAGGCTGAGACAAGAGGATCTCAGTTTGAGGACAGCCTCAGCTACTACTTAGTGAGGCCCTTTGCAACTCAGTGAGACCCTGTTTCAAAATAAAGAATAAAAAATAGGGCTGGGGTATAGCTCGAAAATAGAAAGCCCCTGGGTTCCATCCCCAGTATGGGAAAAAAAAATTAAAGATGCTACTGGCACATCACAGAGAGAAAGTCTAGGCTTGGGATACTTGGGCTTGAGCACCAGCTGCACCTTGTGACTGTCCTTCCAACCCCTGAAATAAGGCAAAAGATGACTGTGTCACGCTGGAGCCCTGTCATCACCCCTAGCTCTTTTTACATTTTCATTATGAGACGGGGTCTCAGTAAGTTTCCAAGGCTGGCCTCAAACTTGCCATCTTCCTGCCTCAGCCTCCCTGAGTAGCTGGGATTACAGGCAGGTATCATCATTTAATTGAGGTAGCTCTTATGAAACTCTGTAAAATTAGATGTGTACTCATTTAATAAAATAAAAAAAAGACCAAGCAGTATGACAGAAATGCAAATGTTTCCATTTCCATTGGCTAGGGAAGAAAATTCCAAAGGTGGCAATTTTATTCCCCCTAGGATATTGATGGATTTGATATCTAACTTGGCAATCCCATACCAGCAATCGTTTCTTTACTACAGATTCAGTACCCCTTATCTACAATGCTAATGATCAAAAGTTTATTCCAAGAGATATCTTGAGAATGAGACCCAAGGCTAAACAAAATTCATTTCCAGTTCACATAAACCTCACAATATTTCCAAGGTGTGTTGTGACTAAGACCCGTCATGTGGGGCCCGCTGTGGAATTTACCGTTGTGGTATCATGTTAGTGTTCAGAAAGTTTCAGATTTTAGAGCATTTTGGATTTGGGGTTTTCAGATTAAGGATGCTTAACCTATATTAAAGATACACATGTGCACATACACACAAAAACATCTTGGTTTCTCTTCTCCAATTTTGAGCCAGCTTTATCATCTTGCTGATTCCCCCATTAATTCAATAAGTAAAGCTTTGATAAGTGCTCCCCATGAATTTGCATGAGAGTTATTTTCACTGGGGCTACTTAAATCCCCTCCATTTCCTAGACCACGAAATTAACAGAGTAATAATTACTATCTTGGAGTGATGAGAAAAGATCACAAAAGAAAAATATTCATATATTCTGGCTCAAACACTAAAAAGTCCTGGGGCCTTGGGCAGGTCAGAAACCTCTCTCTACCTCGGATTCTCATCTATACAGTGTGGAGGATGAAAGAGACCCCTCTGTAGGGTTGTTGTAGAATGTTGGAACAGTGCTGGGACATAGTGGCTCCATATGCCTGTTTGTTAAACGAAATGGACAGACGTAAAACAATTCTGGGTAATGCAGATAGTATTTACAATCCACAAAAATCCATTGTTGATATTTTTTTCCAGGAAGAGCTGTGCATACATGTGTCAGTAATTGTTAAATCTAAATCTGGTGCGAGGGTTCGGAGTGCTAATCTCTCTCTCTTTGGGGGATGTGTCTGTACTCCGTGATAGTAATGATTATAGCTAGCTAAGTGATACTATGCGTGTCATGAGACACTCAGCCTCAGTGTCTCTTCCTATCAAGTGGAAATGGTGATGCCCAGGGCAGGAATCACTAGGAAGTATTTTCGAAAAGCACAGAGTAGCCAGGCATGGTGGTGCGCTCCTAAAATCTCAGTACTTGGGAGGCTGAGACAGGAGGATCACAGGTTTGGAGTGAACGTCAGCAACCCAGTGAGACTGTTTCAAAAATATAATATAAAAAGGGCTGGGAGTATAGCTCAGAGGTAGAAGGCCTTTGGGTTCAATCTCCAGTACCACAATAAAAAGAAAGAAAAGCATATTCTATATGATAATGTAATGGGCTATGCTGGTCCATATTCGGGACAGAATAACAAATTCAGTGTGTATTATTTTATTTTAATTTTGTTTTCGAAGGTGAGGGCGGAGAAGGGATCGAGAGCTGTTTCAGAACCCAAATTTCCAAACCAGTGCTTCTTCTACCTCTGACCCCAAAGGAATGGAAATAGACATGCCAAGGACATGACCCCAAACCCAAATAAGGCTCTGGCAAACCCAGGGCCTACCCTCAGAGAAAGGCATTCCTCTTTGAGAAAGCAGAAAGGCCAAGGAAGGGTCATTCCTATAGTAATGATCTGCGACATCCTCCCATCTCAAGATGATGCTTCAACAAGCATCATCTTTGCCAGAAACCCAGCTTTGGAAGCCACACTCCAGAGGCAAGATGGCGCCACCCACAAGCCGGGCAAGAAGCCAAGGCCACTGGGATGTTGTCTTTGGGCTCCTATTAAGGAAGTTTCCAAACAATGCATTGAGTCAACACTCCTTTTCAGTAACTGCTTTCCACTGTACCTTCTCCCAGTCCCCAAGGCTTGGCACCCTTCCGACCCACTCCTGGTCCTGTGTTTTGCTTTTACGCTGTATGCCAAAGGATGTTTGGAGAGGACGGTTTACTGCTTTGGCCAGCAGGGTCTTTATTTAATCCCCTTCACGTCTCTGTTGGCTGCCTCTAGGAAGATGAGTATGGTATCTGTGCAAACAGGGCCTAGGATCGGGCGACATAACCGGCCGTTCTCAAAGTGGGTCACCAAGAGGAGCCTCGCGAATTTGTTTTACGGTGTTCTGAACAGCCACTGTGGGTATTTATTGGAAGTGTGTAAGAACAGTTCAGGGAAGTGAAAAATTTCTGAGAAATACAAAAATTTTAAAGCAAAAGCATTACATGACAGCACTCTCGCTAGCAACCAGTTTGGGGTAAATAACCAGTGTTCATCAGATGCGCTGATAGGACAGATAACGTCAAGGGAAGTGCCCGTGGCAGAGGGTAGAGTCTGCAGAGTTGTAAAGATAAAACGGGTGGATAAGACACAGAGGAAGTGAAGAAAAGAACCCACGGAGCTCACCCGACCTTTGAGACTACACTTAGGAGGGGACCCAGTAGACCGGAGCCTGAAAAAAAGCAAAATAAAACAGGTGGCTGAAGACCACAAACTAAACTTCCCTAAATGTGAGCACTTAGTTCCCTTTAGCCTCAGATTAAATATCACAGTAACATTTATGAGCATGCACAATGCTTCTTAGCATCTTTAAGTACAAGTCATAGACAGTACTAGTCTATGTACTAGCCATCAGAACTTGGAAAGCCCTCAGAGACCACAGTAGGCGCCTCCTGTTTCCGTCTGCCCAGCATCCCTTCCATCTTCATAATGGATGACAGTGGCTCCATATGCATCTAGAGGAACACTCCCCTCATTGTACCACTGACCAAGGTACCTGGAATTGGCCACGGCCCATGCTTTTGCCTGATATGACAAGCCGGGGCTATCAGATCTCTGAATTTTAAGCTGAGTAAATTCACATGGAAACCAGGTATCCCAGGGGCAGCTCCTGAAGGGACAATCTCTTCATTTCTGGGTCCCACTCTTTCCAAACCCTCATTCCCCAGCTTTTACCTTCCTTCTATGTGTTGCCCATATCTTTTCCAGAGAGGGGGAGATGGGAGTTAGTGTGTAAGTTAGAGTGCGCAACAAAGTAATCTTCATACACCACCCTCTCCTTTTACAGATAAAGAACTTGAAAAAGAGTAAAAGAAACTTGTTCACCATCACACAGTTATATTTTGTTTTGAAACCCATTTTAGTCTCAAAACAGAATGAGTTAAATGCCTCTGGTAGATAATCCATGAATGAAGCATTCAGATACTCCCAGAGGGCAGAGCGGAAGGATGCTCATGCATCAACCTCATCAATAATTGCTCATGAAGGGCAGCGCAAAATGGTGTGAACCGCAGGGCGCATGGCGCTGGGAAGCCTGCGCTTGCACAGTGGCTTGCTTTGGTCATGCGTTGGCCAAGCCCAGAGCTGAGCCGCGAGTCCTACATCCCCAAGCCCATTCACGCCACACATGTCTATGGGGGCCATCATGTGCCAGGCACTGTGCTAGGGGATGAAACTACGGCAGCCAAGAGGCAGATCTGGTCTTCCTGCCCTCCAGGTGCTCCTATCTCCTGCCTCTAAGAATAGAGATCATCCATGAGCACTCAGTGACAGGCCACACGGGGGCCGGGGTTCCCCTCAGGTCCCCAAAAGGCAAGTCACACTTTCAAAGCCATCTTCCTTCCTTCCTGGAACAGCTGCAAACTGGTGTGGAAACCAACTTCCAGTCTCCCACCGCCCCACACACAACCACCACGACGCTGCCCACATAGCTATGGAGGAAGAGCGTGTACCTGCGTGTCTAGGGCAGAGAGCGAAGCTGGCCTGGGGGTCAGGGGCTAAGGATCCTCACTGGCCACTGCTGACCCTCTTGGCCCCAGCCATGTTCTTATCAACACATAAGCTGGGAGGCCAGTGAGGCCTTTGATCTTTTCTGTGAGCCCAGAATCTAGGATGGCAAGTCAAGAAATAAAGAGCAAGCTGGACATGGTGGCGCACGCTTTTAATCCCAGCATTTGGGAGGCTGAGACTGGAGGATCACAGTTCCTGGACAGCCTCAGCTTCTTACTGAGGGCCTTTGCAACTCAGTGAGACTCTGTTTCAAAATAAAGAATAAAAATAGGGCTGGGGGTGTAGCTCAGAGGTAGAATGCCCCTGGGTTCCATCCCTAGTACTGCGAGAGAGAGAGAGAGAGAGAGAGAGAGAGAGAGAGAGAGAGAGAGAGAGAGAAGGAAGAGAAGAGAAGAGAAGAGAAGAGAAGAGAAGAGAAGAGAAGAGAAGAGAAGAGAACGCTTCTAGAATACCAGGAGTCCAAGGACATCCGTCCCAAGCTTAGATCATCACCCTGTCCCTAGCACTCGGTCTCCCTCCAAAGGAATCCCTTTTCACGACTTTCCCTCCCCTTCTCCAGAAGGGGGGCCTTGGAAAAAGAAACAATGTTTGATATAATGCAGCCATTATCGGCCCTTGCCCCATCTGGACCTCCCTCCGGGGAGGCTGAAGCAAGAGGAGAACATGTGGAAGCTGCCAGCTTTCTGCAATCCTGCAACCTCGGGGGCAAAAAAGGAGGCAGGGCATGCTGAGGGGGAACATGGGACCCATAGAAGGAGCTGGAAAAGTGCCACCAGTACAAAAGTCATAAAGACCCCAGTTCTCCCGCAACTGGTGAGGAAAGCCTGGTCCAGCTCCACCCACTCAATGATATCATTGTGTCCAACAAAAGCGGGTTTGAGGTCCCCAGAGCGGCCCGGTGAAGCCCGGGCCACTGGATGGGCAGAGGTCTCAGCAGCTCCTGGGAGAGCCAATACTCGGAATTGTAGATAAGACAGAAAGACAGAGATGACCACGGGAAAGACGAGTTCCTGCTTCTGCCAGGCCCTTCAGGGTCATGTTGAGTACCAGACCCCGCTTTCCACAGGGACTTTGTGGATCCCCACCGTCACCCTGCAAAGATGGCGACTAGAGATTATCGCCTAATGAGAAAACTAAAAGTCCAAGGAAAGAAGTGATCTACAGCCACTCTCCTAGCTAAGGACAAACCGGGCACTTGTGCCCTGGTCCTGCCGCTTACTCAAGCAAGTCTGGCAGCCTCAGGATGACCCTGAAACCCACCCTCTCCCCCACTTGTATCGACCCCACTTCCCAGTCTCCATGACTCCATCCTTTAAGTATCTCTGGAATCCACCCTCTTCTTCCCATATCGGCTACTTCTTCCCCAGATCAGTCCCTCTGAATTGCATCTGGATGTTGTCACTATCTGGCTGCCTCCTCCTTTCTTTATGGTGGTGGTGCTGGGGATAAAACCCAGGGCCTCAAACGTGCCAGGCAACTATCTGGCTCTTAACATACCCGTCATCACTTCCCCTCGTCCTTGAGATAAAACTCTAAGAGCTTGCGAGGACGGCGGAGGACTGGCCCTCCTGACCTCCCCAACCTCTCTTCCTTCCTCCTGCTGTTCTAACCCAGACAAGGCTACTCATCTTCCTTGTCACTCCCCCCGGGGGCCTGAGTTTCTGCTCCTTGAGCGGCTTGGCATGCACTCCCCATAGTATGAGCCAACTGGGCCACACCCTCTGCCACCACCACACTCCTTCCTTTCGTTACTTCCTCCTACAAGCCTCCCTGGACCCCAACCCAGGGCAGTTCCCCTTCCTCATACTCCTGCAGCACCCCCACTTCCTCCGCCCTTGTGAGCTTCACTTGTGCTGCAGTTGTTTACTTGTCTGCCTCCCCCACTCAAACCCCGAGCCCCACGATGCCAGGACTGTGTCTTGCTTGTTGTGGCTTCTCCCAAGAGCACCTGGCACTAGCCCAGGGCCTGCCACAGAGTCAGCACTTGCCATATTTGTTGAAGGAAGAAGGAAGGACAGCAGTTAACATGAAAAGGTGGGAGGGGAGGGAATGGGGTGGGAACTGGGGAAGGGCTAATTGGGTGATGTGTGCATGTATGCCTCCACCATCTTGTACTCCATTAAGATGTACGACTACAATGTTCCAATAAAATTTTTTTTTTTTTTAAAGTTAGGAATGCTCAGCGAGCAGCCCAGGGCTCAGGACACTGGAGACTCTCATCAAAAACACCAGAGATCCTCTGACCCATACCCACCCTCAGCCGAGTTGGAGCAAGACCTGCAACTCACCCCCAACTTGCCCAGCAGCCTGTGCGTTTAGCATTCAAGGGTCAGCCAAAGGTCGGTGTATGTCACTGAGTTCTAAATAAAGAGAGAGTAGAGCTTGCTTTCTTCAAGCCAAATATCTCCTGGGTGAAATGGAAATGTGGTTTCATTTTCAGGAGAGAATCTATCCAGAAGCCCCAGTATTGACCTTGCCTCTCAGACATTACATTTTCTCCAGGATAGTCATGCTCCATTGCCCAAGAAGAAATGTTGGAGGAAGGAGCTTAGATGAAGAGTTCAGTCCCGTCCTTGGAACTGGAAGAAAGAAAAGGACTGGAAGGTAGGACTTCCAGTGCATCTCCCCAATCCAAATTATGCATCCATTGATCCATCTTCATCCCACCCACCACTTCTACTTCTTGTGAGATTCTCCCACCTACCCAAGGTGGGAAAACGCTATCTTGGCCTCTTCTGTAATCCATGGGCTCCATCTGTTAGGTATACTACACTAACTGCACTCAGCCCAAATTTCTTTTCAGTGTGTGTGGGGGGGCACGATGTTTCGTGTTCAAGATATAGAAAATTCAGCCTACTTTTAAAGTCTTCTTCAAGCATTTCGCCCCTAAGTACAAGGGTTTTGTTACTGCTTTGTTTATTTTGTTTGTGTGCGTGCGTGCGTGTGTGTGTGTGTGTGTGTGTGTGTGTGTGTGTATGTGTGTGCATGTGCATGTGTGTGTGTTTTGTACTGGGTTTGGAACCCAGGGGCATTCTACCTCTGAGCTATATCCCTGGCCCTATTTTATTTTTTATTTTGAAATGGGGTCTCTCCAAGTTGCTGATGGCCTCACTAACTTCGTGTGTCTGTCCTTGAATCTGTGATCCTCCTGTCTCACCTCCTAAGTACTAGGATTACAGGCATGCGCCACCATGCCCAGCACCACATGATTTTACCCAAAACAAAAGAGAACCCACTCAAAGTAAAAAAATTGGAGAATGCAAAATCAAACTCTCCACCCCTCAAACACTCTAGGAGCACAGCTAAAGAAAGAAAAGCACCCCCTTCCCTAACCTGAGCAGATTACTCTTCTGAATTCAAATGATTTGGCTAGTAAGGAAAACTGAATTGCTAAGGGATATTGGCACTATAGCTGGGAGTTCCCCTCGATCCAGACCAAATATTGACATAGCATTCTCTCGGTCTGAATTCCTTTCTCATTCCCTTACTCATCTCTTCAGTCTCACCAAAAGTCTCCCCTCATGGAATGACAAAACTACAAATGACCCTCTCTAGGAACATTCCTGTCACCTCGTCGCAAATTTCTCTTTCCTTTTGCCTCCAAAGCATTACTTTCAACTCTGCTTCACGATCTGCTGTGGACTATGCTGTTTCTGTGTTGTTTTCTCTCCCACAGAGAGCAAAACCACCTGTGTCTCTATCCCTGCTTCCAATAGCATCTTGCACAGGACTTTACCTGGAAGTGTCAATCAGAATCCCCTGAAGTGAAACGTGTAAGATAGTGAGCAGTCAGCCCCGGCTTAAAAGGGAGGAGATCTATCAATGATGAAAGAATGAATTAACAAAATGTGTATAGCCACACATAGAATATTAAATATCAATTAAAAATACTGAGTGTAATGGTTAAATACAGAATGTCCCCTGACAAGTTCATGCATTAATGTTCAGAGTTGATGTTGTTGCATCCTGAGGGTTGCAATGTGGATAAATTCATTGTGATGGATTTACTGGCAGGTAACCGAGGCCTGCAGGGTGTGGCTGGAGCATGTGAGTGCCTAGAACGTGTGGCCGCAGGACTGTGCTTTGGCTTTGCACACCCTTGTTTGCTTGCTCTCTCTTGCTTCTGACCTCCATGATTTGAGAGCAGAGCCCTTGCTCTCTCCCTCTCTCTGCATCCTGGCTCCATGCCCTGAGATCCACAGACCCTGGCCTCACAGACTGAACCTAAAATCTCCAAAAACTGTGAGCAAATAAATTTTCTTTCCTCCAAATTGTGTAGTATGTTATTTTGGTTTATAGTAGTGAGAATGTTGGCTGAGACATGCTGCAACATACATAGATTTCAAAAACTGTGTCTTTCCAGTCACAAATTCCTCTTTCCTCTCGCCTCCAAAGCATTTATTTCCAATAAGGGGTGATTAAAGTAATCATGGCATATTGATTATTGCTGAGCCCGAATGCTGAGTAAACCGCGATTTAGTACATTCTCTCTAATCTGCATTTAATAATTTCATTTATCATTATCAAACATTTGATAGTTTTTTTTGTTATAAGAAGCTTAAGGAGTTGATTGTGGTGAGCACATATGATCTAACATCATAGAGCCATTAAAAATGATATGAGAGGCCAAGCATAGTGGCTCCTGATTATAATCCCAGCTAATTCAGGAAGCCGAGGCTGGTGAGTTTGAGACCAACATAGATAACTTAGCAAGACCTTGTCTCAAATGATATTTTTTTTTAAAAAGAGATGCTGGGGTACAGTGCACACAGAGTGTCCTGGGTTTGGTCCTCAGTATTTAAATATATATATATATATATATATATATATATATATATATATATATAATTTATATACATATATCATATGTATATATATTTTAAATGTATCCATAATGTACTCTCATGCTCAGCCATATAAATGTTACAGCCTTTGGGGGATACCTGTGGAGAAACAGTTTCTTATAGCTGAAAGACATTTTAAATGCATCTGCTACATGATCTGGCAACTCTACTTCTACAGAGCAGTCCTGCAAAAACACTTGGAGGTAAGCTTGAAGATTTTACACAAGCCTATTACTGCAGTATTATTTGTAATAACAAGAAATCAGAAGCCAATTGCCCAAAGGATAATCAACAAATTCTGATCCATCTGTTCAGTGGGATTCGATGCCATCATTAGAAACAGTGAAACTACAGCCGGGCGTGGTGGCGCACACTTGTAATCCCCGTGCTTGGGAGGCTGAGACAGGAGGATCCCATGGGTTCGAAGCCAGCCTCAGCTACTTAGTGAGGCTTTCAGCAACTTAGTGAGACCCTGTTTCCAAATAAAATATAAAAAAGGTCTGGGAGTATAGCCCGAAGATAGAAAGCCCCTGGGTTCCACCCCCAGTACCACAAAAAAAAAAAAAGAAAAGAAAGAAAAGAAAAGAAAAGAAACAGTGAAAGTACAAATGTGGAAAGATGTTGAAGACGATGAAAAATCAAGGTACAAAATAGCAGCATGTAAAGTATGATCTCACTTATTTTAAGACTATAATTTTTTAGAGTTTTATCCTGAAAACTATCAAGCATTCCAAAAAGTTCTTGTGTCGGATTTTGAAAGTATTTTGATATCCGTGCTATCTTTCCAAAATGGAAAAAAATAGGCTATAAAACTGAGGGAATAAATAGTATGACTCCATCTGGGTAAAAGTAGATAGGGCTTTTTTTTAAAAAAAAAATCTACATAAAACAAAAAAATCATGGTAACTGTTCTACTGCTGGGCTCTTGTCATTGTTACCCTAGGGTGAACACCCTGATGATAAAGGGATCCTCAAACTCAAGACAACAGTGGCTTCTTCCAAGTCTCCAGCTTCCCTGAGCTCTGACAAGGGTCTGTCCCCGGCCAACAGGGCAGTTGACAGTTTCCTCCCATTCATTCCA
Organism: Muscardinus avellanarius; assembly: GCF_963383645.1. Taxonomy (NCBI): domain Eukaryota; kingdom Metazoa; phylum Chordata; class Mammalia; order Rodentia; family Gliridae; genus Muscardinus; species Muscardinus avellanarius. Next base: position 10,271,531 of record NC_137793.1, read on the forward strand.
CCCCATGCTCCTGCTGAGGGGCGGCCAGGAGAAATAAGCTTGGGACAAAGGAAAACCATGGACATCCTTTCTGGCCGCACAGGCAGCCCTGGCCACGGGTCCCTGGAAGGAGACGGAGCCGGAACCAGTGAACCAAACCAGTCAACCTCCTTATCAGACAGCCCAGGGCTTTGCCAAGGGAGGAGTCAGGTACCCCTTCTGCAGATACAGTTAGGTCAAACTGGGCATCGCTGCAGAGAAGAAGCGAGTTTCCTCCCCGGGTCAATGGGTTTTAAAGCCAACAGTTCTTAATTACATTTGGAAACAGACTCGGGGGAATTCCCTCTTACATCATTCTTAGATGTTTTTCCAGCCCTGAAAAACACAAAGAACAGTGGCTATTTATTGCGCCGTCACTGTACCCAGGCACTGGGTAAGTCCTTTAAGGGCATTACGTTATTGGATTCACAGAACGTGCTATGAGGTAATCGTGTTATTATCCCCATCGTATGGATGGGGAAACTGAGATTCTTGAAGATGAAGTGTCTTGGTAAATCTTACATCTCCAGGGATAGCAAAGACAGGCACTGGATCCATCCTGCCTAGATCACACCACTACATTACACAGACATTCAAATTCTCACCAGGACTAGGGGAAGCAGAAGGAAAGGGAAGAGGGATGGGAGGAAGTCATGCTCCGACTATGGGAAAGGTGCTCAAAGTCTCCTGAACCAGGACCTGAGAAAAGCATAATTACCTGGTTAAGGGACTTGTACTTTGGAGTCAAGAGTTACCTAGCTTCACATCCCAGCTCTGCCCTCACCCAGGTAACCTTGAGCGAATCTCCCCGCTTTAGAACTCAGGGTCCCCATCTGCCAAAAGGGGCTCATACAGTGCCTACCCTCCTAGGGTGGTGGTGACAGTCCAGTGCCTATTATATAAGCATCTGCTACACTGTGGCTTTTTCCATTATTGGCGTTGTTGTTACCAATACCTGGCCCGCAATACTAGTCATCTTCAGGCCAGAAGTTCCCAAGGGCAGGCTGAGCATCAGAGAACGTGACCTGCAACTTAGCAAATGTTGGTAACATTATTTCTCAATATGTTTTTGTCCTGTACTTTTGTGTTTCGAGAAAGCTGCAAGGGATGCATGTCATGCCTTGCACCACCAAGCATTTCAGAAAACATTTGTTCTTGACTGGGCTCATAAAATTTGGCGTGTCCTGGGTGTGTGCAAGGCACATCGTAATACTTCATCGCTAAACCACACACCCTACACGTTTGTTTCCTAGATTTGTTGTGCAATAAACCACAGATTTTGTGAAATAAAACAATAGAAAGTTGTTTTTCACAGCTCTGGAAGCCAGAAGAATGAAATCAGTATCACTGGGTCAAAATCCAGATGTCAGCAGGCAGGGCTGAAATCCTCTCTCCCTCCCCCCAAGAGAATAAACTCCTGCCTCTTCTGACTTCTGGTGGCTGCTAGTGCTCCTTGGCTTGTGGCTACAACTCTCTATTCTCTGTCGCTGTGGTCATATCATGCCTGTGATCGAATCTCCTGCTGCCTGACCTTTATATTTGTGATTGGATTGAGGGATCTACCTAGCCACTGTTCAGGCTGATTCGGGGATCTACCTAGCAACTTTTCACCACTCCAGCAAACGTGGTGAGTGGTCCTAATCTCCCCCACCCCCAGAATGAGAAGCCCAAGGAGTAGTGCCCACGGTGTGACGGAGTACAAGAGCACAAAGATTCTCTGTGCCCAGAAAAAAAAAAAATCAACATTAAGCCAATTTGGAGGTAAAAGGCTAAAACTACAAGGCTTGGGCATGTTGAGCCCAGCTGGGTCTAAGAGGACCCTGGCTCCTAAGAGATAGAAGCATCCTGAACTGGGAGGAGATAGGAAGGGAAAGGGCCACATGCCAGTTCTAAGCTCCATCTTTTGTTTAATTATGAAGACAATAAAGTTCAAAGAAGATCATTAACTTAATCAGACCTACACACAAAAAAAATATTCTTAGGGCATATAAAGCAACACTGTCCATGTTTTCGAGATTAGAATGTGGATTTTTTTTTTGGGGGGGGGGGAAGGGAGTGCATTTTTAAGCCTACAATACAATGTCATAAAGCTTTTAAAGTCTGCTCTCAGCACTGGGCTCCAGTGTAGTAGGAGGCTGGTGAGCCTAAGTTTGCCTCTTGGCTCTGCCCGATATTGAGCCAACGATTTAAACTCCGCATGCTGGAATTCCTTTATTTATAATAAAATGTGCATGATGATAACCTCTCTTTCAAAGGGCGCCATGAGGATTAAATAAGACATCGTTTCGAGAGCCTTTGCACGAGGAGTAACTCTCAGTAAATGCTTGCCAAATAATATTACAAATCAGATGAAGATGTCAAACTCAGAAGGCAAGTAACTTGCCACAGACCACCTAACCAGGAGATGCTGGGGGCAGGAATTGAATCTGGGTCTCTCTGGCACCCAAAGCCAAGCCTGTTTCACCCCATGGACGAGGATGTTTGGGGCCCATCTGTTCACAGCCTTCAGAATCAACACACCCACGGTATTTCCATTCCAGATGCTCCTTGACTCTTACTTGGGTATCTGTCTCCCTTCAGATCACCTACTCACTGAAATTGAGCTTAAACAATGGACCCTAAGAAGGCAGTATTTTCCATGATTTATAAATAGCACTACCTTAGTCCACTGAGACCACTGTAACAAAATATCATAAACCAGGTGGCTTATAAACCACAGAAATTTATTTCTCACAGTTTCAGAGGCTGAGATGTCCAAGACCAAAGGGTTCTCGGCTTTGGGGCCCAGTGAGAGCTTATTTTCTGTTTTGTAGATGGTACTTCTGTGTCTTCCCATGATAAAAGGGGTGAGCTAGCTCCCGGGGGTCTGTTTAATAAGGGTACCATCCTATTCACCTGCCCACACCCCACATCCTAATGGTATCACCTTGAGGGTTAGAAACTCAGCATTTGGATTTGATGAAGATAAAAACATTCAATCCGTAACGATTAGAAACCCTGCTTACACAGAGGTGTGCTTGGGAATTCGGCTCATACAAAGATCCTATCAGACTATCTGACAATCCATTTGTTCTGTAATCCCAGGAATTCTGTACAACGTGGGAATTATAAGCAAAATAAACTTCAGTCTACAAACCCACAGTTGGAAACTGCATCTCAAACAGGACCACCATACCTCTCAAGGGTAAGGTACCTTGCACAGTACTAACAATCATGCATTGTCTTCAGTACTGCAGGGTTAATTCCATTCCAGTTACTTTAAAAAAAAAAATGTCTGAAGAAAGTTTCAGATGTCCACAGGCAGCTCTCATCAAATCCCGGTGTCCCCACCCATCCAACTGTTTCCCCAGCACTAGTCTCCCTGGGTTAGACAATCTTAGCGGCAGGGATGGGGAGGCCAGCTGCATGTAGAGTTTGGAAAAACATTTTGAATACTTTAGATCTGCCAAATACTTGGTTAAAGAAAGATATCCGTTAATTTCTTAAGCCATGTGTATTTAAAGTGAAATATGATCCATATGTCTGTGAGTCATTTAAGCGTAACTCACTGAAACGTAGCTTGCTAAGGAGCGTCGGGGCCCGGGCTAAGCCTTTCTAAGCTTCTCTTTGATCCAGGAAATTGAATTTTGCCAACAACGAGTGAAGCTCCTGACTAGGGAGGGTCAATGAAAGCTGTCCTTTACCCTAGGTAGAATGTTAAAGACTACTGCTGACCCGAGAGGAAGTCGGGGTGTGGGTGGGCAGGGGTGTTTCGTGGTCTGAGTGGTATTTAGAGTTTTGATGCACAATGGCTACACATTTCTCCCAGACTCCTTTGGAAGAGAAATGCAGCAATAAGAGATGATAAATAACCCATCCTGTCTACTGAGGAAAAGCGCTCCTGTCTGCCACTTCTCCCCTCATTTCCTCCCGTGTTAGACAATCGAAATAGGGTTGCGAGGAAAAAGGGAAATTGACAGACCTGGATCACTCCAATATCAGTGAATGGCTGCTAAGTTTTCAGGCTCTATCTCGATTTCCAGGATAACAAAAAGCAATCTCTTTCTAATGTCTCAAGTAGAAAGAAAGACAGGCTAAAGTCAGAAGTAATGGTAGGTATTAAACTTTGTACACCTCTATAGGCTCAAATTCGACCTTGACAGTGACTGCTTCCTACAAGGTCCAAGGGGAAGGAAAAAAAAAAACAAAAGAGAATCAAATACCATTTCCACAGGGGACCTCTCTTTAGCCTACCGGGCCGTAGCACCGTGAATGGGGACCAACGCATGCTTTTCTCTTTCTTAAGCCCAAGTCTCACCATCATTTGAACTCAAGGAAGGACAATCGTATGCTGAAATGATGAGTCCCCCAATGTGCTCAGAAGACGGGCAGAGAGAAGCACATGGTCTTCCCTGGGCAAAGTGCCCGCTCTCGGAGTGGCTGGTTCGCTTTTGAAGGTGACTTTGCCCACCAGCAGAAGCCCAGAGAGCATCCTCGAAGTGCAACAAACAGTTCACTGTGCCCTCCCACGGGAGAAAGTAAAGAAACGGGAGAAAGTAAAGAAGCGGGAGAGAGCCAGGGCTTGTGTATCCCCAGAGATGTCTGTCTCCTGGGATGCCTATGGCAAGGAAGACGACATCTGATTTCAGCAAACAAGATTCTGTCAACTGTGGTGCCTGGGTCAGTGAGGCAGTCTGCAAAACATGAAAAATTGGATAAAGAAAAAAATATATTATGTATGTATGTGCAAAATTGTGGGTTGTAGGAATAGCAGCCTATAATTTCTGCCCTCTAATTCCCTCCCTGTGTTTTCCATTGCCCGCACAGTGAGTCCCAAGTTAGTGGTTTATCCCCAACTGCAGTGTCCCATGGCTTCCTTCACCCACCACCTCCAGGGAGGTCTCTGCAACTGGAATAAATTCCTCGAGGCAAAGGCTCCTTTTCCATTTTTCTACTTACAGAGGGTCCTGTGAGTAAGTAGCAGAAGAAGAGCGCTTGGTGCCCAAATGAGACCAGGGCCCCATTTTACAGATGAGAAAGTGAGGTTTGGGAGGGCTGACTGGCACGCTGACCGACTCCATGTCACCTGCCCCTGAGCGCAGCGCTGTGTCCACTGTCCCACGCTGCCTGCGTCACATGTAAGCTTCTTCTAACAGCTATGCATCAATATTTGCAAAGTAGGTATTTCTGAGTGTGTAGATGCTAAGCTAATGTACAAAACAATGTCATAGACACCACATTAGAGCAGAGTACTATCAAGTAAGTCATCCAGTTGAGTTTAAAAATCAAGTTTCAAAATAGACCATCTAGAGCTGAGCGTGGCGACGCACGCTTGTAATCCCCACGATTGGGAGGCAGAGACAGGAAGATCGTGCAGGTTCGAAGCCAGCCTTGGCTGGTTTAAGAGACCCTGCTTCCAAATAAAATATAAAATAGGTCTGGGAGTGTAGCCCGGAGGTAGAAGACCCCTGGGTTCCATCCCCAGTACTACCAAAAAAAAAAAAAAAAAAAATAGACCAACTAGTAGACTGTCACTTCTGTTCCCCTCCCACAGCCCAAAGAGCATCTTTGTGTGTGCCACACCTTGGTGTGGTGGTGCTTTTGTGTGGTTGTGTCCATGAATATCCTCCTACATACATTTATGTAGACAAAAAGGTTCCGGAGTATGGCCACCAGTTAACGGTAGATTCTCTTTTATCCGTTTAGCCTGGCTATGTGTCTTCTATGAGCCCACGCGAATTTTGCAACTGAGAAATGACAACACAGAAATAATAATAGCTGCCACTCCCTAAGAATGGAAGACAAGCTGGGCGCCAGGCGAGGCCCTTGATATCACCGTCTCATTTCACCCTTCACTGGCTCTGTGACTTGGAGCTATGATTATACCCCAGGGCAGGGAATTGAGACTTGAAAACTCTGCAGATGGGGACTTGAACGGTAGACTGTCTGACGTGAAGCCACGCTCAGAAGGTCCCTGCTAGGTCATTCTTTCTCACCTGTACTTAACAGGGACAAGGAGGATGTCTCGCAGGGAAGATGTCGTCTGTCCTGAGTTGCTTCAGAGCCGAGAACAGGCTGCGGGGCTTGGCTGCCTGCCATCGAACCTCTGAGCATCTGCAGTCTGAGCAGAAGCACCACCAGCCAAGTCCTGCGCTCCTGGCCCATCCCCCGCATGCTCCGTCCTCACCATTCTTGGCCATAATCTCTCAATGTGTGAATTCCATTAAAGGCTTGCTCTCTGCTATTTTGGGCCAGGCGTTAGCAGGAAGGCTTGGATTTGATGGGAGAAGGCCAGACACCTCAGGACAATGGAAAAGCAAACTTAAAATATCCTTTCCTTCTTTCAGAGTCCCAGAGACCCTTGCCCATCACTCCTATGGGAAGGAGGAGGGGTTGAAAATCCAATGAATAGAGAAATATAGGAGGGTACGAAGAGGGAGCAGAAATTGTCATAACCTATAGGACCTCTGAATCTGACTGTCCCCTCTCTCTGAGTTGTCCTGTCATTGACTCCTTCGGGTCTTGACCCAAGTATCAATTCGGCAAGGACTTCCCTGACCACCATTCATAAACAACCGCTGCCCCAGCCCTCATGTTTCTTTGTTTTCTGAACAGAACTTCTCCGTACACGCATTTGTCTGCTTGCTGTCTGTTCTGAAGAGAATACAAGCTCCACACAGGCAGAACTGGCTCATTCACTGTTTCCCCACTTGGACCCAGGCCGGAGCCAGGGATGGACAGATGCAGAACGGCTGAGCAGGAGGAGTGCATCACCGGAGGAGGTTGAGAACCAGATCCCAAGAAATCACTGGGCACAGGGGCCAGGGTACCCCCTCAGATATCACAGGAGTATGGAAACTTGATACTGAAACAGCAACTTGAACACTCAAAAGAGTGTCTCCCCCACTCCACGACGGTTTCGAATCCGGACTTGCAGGCGTGCACCTCGAATGATAGGGCCTTTGGGAAGTAAACAAACCAGGAAGTCGTGTGCAGTTGCAGTTCCGCTCACTGACACATGTTTGAAAACAAAGAGCCCCATTCGGATGCAAGGAGCAGGAAGCCGGCCCCTGGGACACCTGGTGAGGTCATGCTGCTGGGCTCAGCCATTTCCATTTTAGTCCACTCTCCTGCCTTCTGCCAAGCCAAGGAGGCCAGGAACCATGTGCAGCCTCACGGTGATTGCTGTGAGACCCGAGAGCTGCTCTCCCTGGAACCTGGGTGTGGAGCAGTTAAGGTCACAACCACGAGCAGCTGGCCACTGGCCTGTGCTCCAGAAGCCCTTCGCGAACATCACCTTTCAATCCTCATAACCACCTAAGGATTTGCCCATAACACCTGCTCCATCACTTGGGCTTCCCAGAGAAAGCTGACAGATCACGTACTCTACTTGGGGGCAGAACAGGACAGATTAGATTTGGGTGGCAATAGGGAACATGTATGTATGTATGTATGTATGTATGTATGTATGTATTTATTTATTTATTTACTGGTAACTGGGGCATTCTACCTCCGAGATACATCCCTAGCCCATTTTATTTTATTTTATTTTATTTTTGTGGTACTGGGGTTTCTGGAAACTCTTCTACCTCCGGGCTACACTCCCAGACCTATTTTATATTTTTTATTTGGAAACAGGGTCTCTTAAGCCAGCGAGGCTGGCTTCAAACTTGCACGATCCTCCTGTCTCTGCCTCCCAAGCGCGGGCATTACAAGCGTGCACCACCACGCCCAGCTAGCCCTTTTGATTTTAAAACAGAGTCTAGGTTGCTGAGAGTCTCATTACACTGTTGAGGCTGTCCTCAAACCTGCAATTCTGTCTTAACCTCCCAAGTACTGGGACTATAGGCATGTGTCACCATGCCCCATAACAGGGAACCAAAGGGCTGAACTACTGCAGGAGAACAGACCCTGCGAGGTCCTTTCCTTGTAGAACCACAGGACAATCCAAGGAGGAACCCTGGGTAAGGAGGTCCTGTACCCTCTGGGGATGCAACAACCAGGTTTGTCCCAGGGAAAAAGAAGAAAAGAAGCATTCCAGTAAGCCAATCAGAGCAGGTTTTACTCTGGAGGGGGGCAGCCCAGCTCTCTGTCTCTCCAGAACCCAAAGCCTGGTTCAAGAGAGGCAAAAACCAAGCCCCACTGTCCCGCCAAGCTGGGCTTTAACACACTTGGGACGCTCTTGCCCTCCTCTACCAGGGTCCAAAGAGCCCAGATTTGGAATTCATTACATTCTTCCTTTGCACTGGAGCCAAATGCCCCTTCCCACCCTCCTGGAGATGGGACGGCCCTTCTCCGTCCCTTTCTTGGCAGCAATGCACGTGATTACTCATCCGCTTCCAGGGGTTTCAGAGGCTGCCAAGAGGAGACGGGCAGCGGTCCAAACAACTTATGCTTATCTGCGATGTCTGCATGGTTGGAGAAAGCAGGACTGTTGGTGGGGAGGTTCCAAAGGCCTTCAGAGTGCCTGGGCCCAGCAAGGAGACCTCCTTAGTGGCCCAGAGCACAGGCCAGGGTTGAAGAATGTGCAACAGATGTCACCAAGCGCTACATCCATCCCCTCAGTAACAGGAATCAAGTTATAACCACGCCCGGCAGCAGATCAATGTTGGAAGGCTTTTGAGCCAGGCCACCGCCCGAGATGAATGAGGCCGGGAAGGTGGAGGAGGGGCTGGGTTCAGTGAAGCTATGAGTCTGCTGACAATGCCCTTATTGGTAAAATCTCAGACTTGGCTGACCAGAGACAGACAGAACTATCAGGGTCGGAGGCGCCAAATCCCAGCACATCCTGCCCTGTCTCCTCCTCCTGCTGCCGCCACCCGTCCCCCCTTTACCTTCCCTTCCTGCCCTGCGTGCTGGCGGGAGCTGAAAAGCAGCTGCTTCCAGGCCATCCATCCGTGCATGGTCTCACACAAGCACACCCCCGGGGCCTGCAGGGAGCTCCCAGAGGCACCGGAAATACAGCCTCAGGAAGTCCAAGCAAGACGCTGAGCGGTCCAGCAATTTCACAGCAAGTTAAGAGACCACGGGAAAATTCTATCTTTGCAAGATGCTCCCCAAAAGGGACCAAGGAAGGAGAGCCATGGGCCACTTCACTACCAGCTTCCTGCCCAAACAGTGCCACCTGCACCCGCGGCCGGTCCTTGACACAGAAGTTCATTGTTTGGTTTCAAACAAAAGGAGGCGTCCACTTACTCGTTCTTCTCCAGGTCCAAGATCAGCTCTCGCCCCTCAGCCGTTACCCTGAGCTCAGCTTTGCGCGGATGCTACAAGGAACAAGAAAAGAATGTCAGTGGCTACAGGCAGAGACGGAGGCCTCCAGGGACAGGCAGGGGATCCACAGGAAGTGAGCGGGAAAGCTCAACTGCATTTCCAGCCCAAACATGCGTGACCTCAATCCAGAGCGACTCAAACTTTCCCCAAGGAAAGGCCAAGGAAAGAAACTGCAAGAGGAGCTGCCGGGTTAGGTGTGTGCGTGTGGTCTGGTAAAGGGAAACATGGACTTCCACAGTGGATCCCCCTGCGGGGTCAGACCTGGACTCAAAGCGCTGGCTCTTACGCCTGCGCCTGGCTTGGACAAGTCGCCAACCCTCCCTGCATCTCTGTTTCCTCTTCTGATGTAGAGATCGTAATAGTCCATTTCATGGGGACTTGGCAAACATGAAGTGAGATGATGAGAAGAAATGATATAGCATTATGCCTGGCATATAAGAAGTCCTTGATAGATGTTAGCCATTTTCTTAGAAAATACCAGAACTGAGTATTTATAAAATACAAAGGCTGAAACAGGAGGATCATAAATTCAAGGCCAGCCTGGGCAACTTAGAAAGACCCTGTTTCAAAATAAAAACGTACAAGAGGACTGGGGATGTAGTTTAGTAGTAGAGCACCCCTAGGCTTAATTTCCAGGTGCGGTCCAAAAATATAAGTAAAATGAAATACCAGATCAACCTCTTCCTAATGGATTCTTATTTTATTTGGGCCCCCAATTGGGCAACTCAAATCATCTCAGAGGTGGCAATGACAAGCATCTCAAATCAAGGTTCCAGAGGTCTAAAAGTAGATATATTTTTCACACAAGCGGTTTCCAAAGAAGCTACAGACCCATAATAGATCATTCAAGATACACCAATGGTCACCAGGTGTCTTGGTTCACACCTGTTATCCTAGTACTTGGGAGGCTGAGACAGAAGGATTATAGATTCCAGGCCAGCTTTGAAAACTTAGCAAGACCCTATTTCAAAATAAAAAACAAAAAGGGCTGGGAATGTAGCTCAGAGGTAAAATGCCCTGGGTTTAATCCCTAGTACCAAGAAATATTTAAATATATATATGTATATACATATATATATATATATGACCAATAAGCATAAAAAATATGTTCAGCATCATGAGCAAACTATCTCCCTAAACAACCTAAAAAGAAATAAAGAACAGAACATATCATATCTTAAAGTCATAGTGACAAAGATTGCTTAAAACCATAAATTGTAGTACAGTGGAGCATATTGTAAAATGGACACCCTTACACCCTACTACTGAGAATTTAAATGGAAACTAACTCTCTGAAAAATGATTTGGTAATATGGACCAAGAAGTGTGTGTGTGTGTGTGTGTGTGTGTGTGTGTGTGTGTGTGTTGTTTGTCTAGTGCTGGGGCTAGAAGCCAGGGTGTTCTACCTCCAAACTTCAATCCCAAACCGATTTTATTTTTTACTTGGAAGACAGGGTCTTCCCAAGTTGCTGAGAGCCTCACGAGGTTGCTAGCTTTGAACCTGCTGCAGTCCTCGTGTCTCAGCCTCCCAAGAACTGAGATTGCAGGCATGCGCCACCACCCCCAGCTCGAATCAAGAGCTTTTAAATATTTAAAGCATTTGACTTGGTAATATAAGACTGGCTGAATGGATAAAGGCGTGAGCAAACATTTGGCCCCCAAGACATTTATCTTTTATAAAAACGAATAATGAAATATAACCTATATATCCCAAAACAGGAGAATGATTTAATAAACCATGATTGATTCATAGGGCAGAACACAAGAAAGTCATCAAAAACACTGACTTATACATAACTTAAATTACTAAAGCCAGGTATGGTGGCACACACTTATAATATCAGCACTTAGGAGGTTGAGACTGGAGGATCACAGGTCCGCAGCCAGTCTCAGCAACTTAGGGAGACCCTCTGCAATTCAGTAACACCCTGCTTCAAAATAAAAGAATAAAATAGGGCTTGGGGTGTAGCTCAGAGATAGAACGCCTCTGGATTCAATCCCCAGTACTATACATACACCAAAAAAAAAAAACAAATGCTAAGAAATTATATACACTAACTATTAATCATAAAGGCTCAAAATATAACACTGTATGTTTTTATTTATAAAGAGAAGAAAGTAGATAGAAATAAAACCCAAAAGTTACCATGTTTGCCCAATGGAGTAGGATCATGAGTAAATTGTATTTTCTTTGGTGCAACTTTCTGTATTTTTATAATTGCTTTTGTCATTTAAGAAAAGGACTTTTAATGTCTTTTATCTTAGTATTGTAGAAAACCTCAGATAAGTTTAAAAACCAAATCATAATAAACCCCATGCTTCATCAATTCGAGTCAGGATTGTTTAACTTCTTTTGAAGGAAATTTTATTGAATTTTTTAAAAATTTAAAAGAGAACATTTCCATATACTTATAACAGGATATATTCTTTGGGGTGCTTTAAATATGAGCTTCCTTTACTTGGAAGCAAGGAACAGGTTACATCCTTAAAATCTCTGCAAATGACGCCGGGCGTGGTGGCGCACGCTTGTAATCCCCGCGCGTGGGAGGCGGAGACAGGAGGATCGCGCAGGTTCAAAGCCAGCCACTCTGGCTTAAGAGACCCTGTTTCCAAATACAAAGTATAAAATAGGCCTGGGAGTGTAGCCCGGAGGTAGAAGGGCTTCCAGGAACCCCAGTACCACTAAAAAAAAAAAAAAAACCTCTTCAATCCACAGCAGTCTTAGCTGGAGTGGAGCATCGACTTCTTCTAAGATTGACCTCAAAGCTTAGGTCTAGTGTGTCTCAGAAAGTGGGTCCCTTTCTAGTCACCCCTTTCTTATTTGTTGCAAACCCCACTCTTGGGCATCCTTTAAGGGTCTGGGCATCCCTGGGGCTCATAGGCCAATCAAAGGGTCTGAAGAAATCTGAATGTTCCTTTGAAGGAGTCTTGGGCAACCGGTCCATTGCATAATCAATCTTACTACCTCATCTTAACCAGGGACGTCTTGGACCCATGGGAGCAGGAAGTGGGGGTGGGGAGAGATGTCTGTCAGGTCACTCTGACTATGAGATCCACCTCTCAGTTCTGCAGCTCTGGTTCAGTTCTGCCAACACCTGTTCCAGTTGCAGGTCCTCTGCTGCTGCTGTACCCCAAGAAGCCCTAGCCAGCGCCCCGTCCGCTCACACTGAGCACCAGGGACACTGCCCTGGGTAGGCATTTGAGACAGAGCCCACAGCAACAGAGCTGTAGCCATCCCCTCATCCCAGAGACAGGCAACCTTGTGCAGCCCACACAAGAAAGACCCCACAAAGCGCTGTCCTCTCTCCCCCAAAAGACACGCAAGCTGCAACATGAGCGCTCATATTTATTTTTATTTGGGTTATCCAAAAATAATTCTCTGTGTTCTGGCAGGTGCTCAGACACAGATATTTAAAATAAGATGCTCCTTGTTTCCAGGAGACATTTCAAGCAAAACAATGAAACTGCATTTTAAGGATCTATGAAACTTCCCTGTCCGGCTCTACTGATCAGCGTTTCTCTTATAACTCCAAATCTGTGCAGGCCAGGGACTGTAAAACTGCTCCTAGGACGTGTAGGGAGCTGAGCTAGTGTTCACACTCCCCTGAGCGAAGGGTCGAAAGTCTTTCCTGATTTGGGATGGATTAAATACATCTTCAGCTCCATAGGGTACTGAAAACCTGGTCTATATTTGCGCATCTCCCTTAAAATCCGAGATCTAGCAGGACGTGGTGGTGCACGCTTGTCATCCCAGTACTTGGGAGCCTAAGACAGGAGAATTGCAATTCCCAGACAGTCTCAGCTACTCAGTATGGCCCTCTGCAACTTACTGAGACCTTGTTTCAAAATAAAGAATAAAAGATAGGGCTGGGGGTGTCACTCGGAGGTAGAATGCCCCAGTACTGCCAAAACAAAACAAAACAAAACAAAAAACCAGTGTAACATTTAGTATATAGTCAGTGTTCCATTACTGTTTAATAAATCAATGAATTACATAAATGAGAATAAGAGACCCGAGTGAAACCCAGCTCAGGGTCTCTCTTTCCTTCCTTCTTTCCTTCTTCCTTCCTTCCTTTATTCAACAAATATCGATGGTGCCAGGCACTATGCTGACCGCTCCTACAGAACACAGTGAGCCATGTTCTGGGCAGACAATGGTTGGAAACAAAGACAGGATCTGGTCCCCCACTTGGGTTCTCGGGCCCTTCCTGAGGATGCCCGGCATCTCACATCTGGACGGAACAAAGAAGCCTCTATAAAAAGTATCGGATCCATTCCTTCTCAGGCAGTCATGGTGGGTTGAAATAGCCTAGATATTAAATTTTAAAAATAATCCGATCCAGGATGGCTATCCATTAATTTGTCTAAACTTTCCTGGAACTATTTTCAGCCTTTCCTACTTTTTAATGAAATGACTCCCGGGCCTGTTATTACCTCCGGTCAAAATGTCCCTTTCTCTGCAAGCTCCCTTAGTAAATCCATGTTGGAGCTGGGTGTGGAGGTACACACCTATTACCCCAGCTCTTGGGAGGCTGAGACAGGAAGATCACAGGTTCATGGACAGCCGGGGCAAATTAGTGAGGACCTCTGTAACATGGTGAGATCCTGGTTCAAAATAAAAAATAAAACAGGGCTGGGGTGTGGCTCAGAGGTAGAAAGTCCCTGAATTCAATCCCCCCAGTACTAAAAAACAAAACGACAACAACATAAAAACTAAGCTGGGGCACTTGGGGACATGAGACATGTCTGTATTCTTCTTATCATAACTTAAAAAATTCCGGGTACCTTCCTTTCCATTTATTCACCTTTTCAGACTTAAAAGCCACGATGTCTAAAGTCTTTCCTGACATATCTCTTTCCTGCTATGATCTTGCTCCTAAATGGTACCCAATAAATCACAGAACATTTGAACCCAAAGAAATCTTAGAAGCCAACTCTAAATCTAAGATCCTCCTATTTCAGCCTCCCAAGTACTGGGATTACAGCCATGGCACACCAGCCCTGGCTTAAGCCCTATTTTATAAATGAGGAAACTCAAGTTTTTCAGAAAGGTCACAGCACGTTACTGGCGCATAATAATCTGCCTCTCCCATTCTTCTGTTTTTGTGTCTCACTTTCAGCCTTAAAAACCAGAACCAGAAAGAATCGTTTAGACACACAGGTTCCCTCTGCACAACAGAACCATGTTTTCAGTTTTTTTCCAAATCCCTTGCTACAATATGTGGATTTTTCTGGCATGGTGGCCAAACTAACCTATGGGATTTTAATGTATGTTCCCCAGTCTGAGGTTCCTACTTTGCCTCTTATTAAAAATAGTTGATAGCCAGGCGTGGTGGTGCACGCTTGTAATCCCCGCGCTTGGGAAGCGGAGACAGGAGGATCACGCAGGTTTGAAGCCAGCCGTGCGCGCGCTGGCTTAGGAGACCCTGTTTCCAAATAAAAAAATATAAAATAGGTCTGGGAGTGTAGCCCAGAGGTAAAAGGGCTTCCAGGAACCCCAGTACCACCAAAAAAAAAAAAAAATACTTGAGAGGTGGGGGTGATGGCGCACACCTGTAATCCCAGCTACTAGGGAGGCTGAGGCAGGAGAATCTCAAATTCAGAGTCAGCCTGGGCAACTTAGCCAGACTCTGTCTAAAGTAAAAATTTAAAAAGCTGGGAATGTAACTCAGTGGTATAGCAGTTGTCTAATATGCTCTGGGTTTACACACACACACACACACACACACACACACACACACACACGTTTAAATTATCCCTTCTCAGCCAGGTGTGGTGGCACAGGCTTGTAATCCCCGTGCTTGGGAGGCGGAGACAGGAGGATTGCGCAGGTTCGAAGCCACGCTGGCTTAAGAGACCCTGTTTCCAAATAAAAATATAAAAATAGGTCTGGGAGTGTAGCCCAGAGGTAGAAGGGTTTCCAGGAACCCCAGTACCACCATAAATAAATAAATGAATAAATAAATAATCCCTTCAGCTCATATCCCTTCAGGTACATAATCCTAGCAGTAAAATGAAGGATGTATTATGCAGAACAAAAACTGTAATGGCAATAGTTTAACGAATTCCAGTGGAAAGTGATTTTGTACACATCATGTACGTGTGCTCAGCTTGTGTCAGCATTAGTGTGAATTTTCATTTCCTCAACTAATAGTTTTTGGAATTTTCTGGAAATTCATCATAATATGAAGGAAAATCCCCATCTGAGACCCAAAACCAACCCTCATAGAAGGTAGAGAAAGTTAAGAACAGAACCAGAGGACCAGTCTGTGGCCCCCAGCCCCGCAGACCCGAGCCGCCCCCTCCTGCGTCTAAAAAGGGGCGTTCTGAGGTCTTACCTGTTCTCTCCCTGGGCTCTCTGAAGTCTTCCACTGAGGTATTAGAAGTTCATGCTGGGGCGGGGGGCTGCCCTCCTCGCTTCCTCCTGTCAATGCAAGACAAGCAGCTTTGAGAATCCAGGACCCCCTGTCCCCAGACCCGGGTGGGGGCGGGGGAGTAAGAAGACCTGCTGGGCCACTGCTAGCAGGTGTTGGTAAACAGGACAAACTAGTTCTCAGCACTCACTCAATTAACCTTCCAGAGGTGAGAGACAGGAAAAGGACAATAACCACACATCCTAAGAGGTGCTAAGTGGTCTGAAAAGAATCAGATGGGATGAGGGAACAGTGAAGCGGGTCAGTGATAGCTTTATTCTCATTTAGACAGTATTGTGTCCACCTTTAGGCCTGGCTGAGCTACACATGCTTGGCCGGTCTCTCGGGTTCTCTGATTTTTTTTTATCACCAAGTCTTACAGACAGAAGGATAAAGATGCTATCTAATTGAGACCTACGTGACCAGCACCGGCAGCCATGCAGTCGGGGAAAGAGGTCCCAGGTGGAGGGTTTTCTGCACAGCCAGCGCAGAGGGGCCTGGCCTGTCTGGGGAGGAAGTGGTCGCTGAAGTCCAGTGGGTGAGAGGGGAGGTTGGTAAGACATGTGGTCAGTGAACAGCAGTGAATCTGATAATGCAGCAACCCTGGAACGTGTCTGGATTCTGTTATAAATAGACTTGGGAGGCCCTGGATGCTTTAAACACAGAGCAGTATGATCTGTATTTGGTTTAAAAAAGATCCCTGGGCCAGTTGAGTGCAGAGTGAGGTGGGGGGAGGGCTGAGGCTAGAAGCTGGGAGACTGGCAGGAGCCCCGGTGATAAGCCTGGGAGACTGAAATGACATCAGTCACGGGGAGGGATGAGACAGTGGGCTTCTGGTATATTCTGGAGGGAGGTTAAGCCCGCGAGTATTGTTCCCGCTGAACTTTGGTTTGCTCCTGGAAGACAGTGATACCTGCCCATCTGCCGGTGTTCAGGGAGGGTCAATGTGAAACTGCTTCCTAACCCACAGAGCCAGCCACATAACGTTAAATTGCACTTCCTAATGGCAAGTGTCCATCTGCATTTGACTTCCTATTCTCCACACCATCCCCCCCCCCCCCCCCCCCCGTTCTCCTTCATTCTCACAAAGAGGACCCCAGGAGCAGAGCGAGGTAGCAGTATTCCTATTTTGCAAGATAGAGACTTAGAACTCCTGGAGAGAGACGTGTTGGAGGCAGTTCAGCCCTCAAACCCGGGCTGCAGATCATCTTGATAACTGAGAATTTCCCAAGACTTAAGCAAATTAGTCTCCACAAAAGCAGGCCAACCCCAAAAGGCCCCTGGGAATGGGAGTGAGGACTTCAAACTATTTTTTCTAAACCAACCACATCAGTCAACAGACAGTATAATGTGTGATAGAAAAGATGGCTATGGTCGCTTCTGTGAGGTGGTAGGACTGTGATGATTAACTTGCCTTGCAGATTCCTGCTATGATGCATTTGCGATTAAAATACATCGCCCCTCCAAAATTGTATCAGACTAACATCAGCTTCCTAAGACTGGTAACAACCAGAAGCAAAGCACTTACTTATTGACCAAACTAACTGTGTGTCCAGAGCTATGGTGGGTGTTTAATAAGCCTGCTAGAACAAGACAAGCATAGCCCTGCCCTAGTGATTCTAAGTCTAGATTCTTTTAAACAAAAAGGAACTTAAGATATTTAGCTAACTATTTAAAGGAAATGATATTAATGATCCTGAAAAAATACAAAAGGTAATCTAAAATCTCAACAAAAAAGAAACATACTCCCTGTTTAAAAAAAAAATTGTTCAGAACTTAGAAATAAGGTCAGCCGGCCTGCCTGCCTGCCTTCCTTCCTTCCTCTGTCCTTCCTTCCTTCCTTCCTTCCTTCCTTCCTTCCTTCCTTCCTTTCTTTGCGTATATGTGTGTTGCTGGGAATTAAGATTGAACCCTGGGGCATTCTACCTCCAAGCTATATCCCTAGATCGGTTGATTTGTATATTTTTATTTGGAAACATGGTCTCGCTTAGTTGCTGAGAGCTTCACTAAATTGCTGAGGCTGGCTTCGAGACTGCGATCCTCCTGTCTCAGCCTCCTAGGTACTGGGATTATAGGTGTGGGCCACCATGCCTGACAGGATGTCCTTTTCAAGTTATATGTGGAGCACTGCTTAACAGGCCCTCCCGTGGATTGTTGATGCCTCTAAAGGGAACCTACAGCTGGCTTTCAATTAAAAGCCTGTATGTTTAACTGTAGGTTTCTGTTGGAGAAAGATAGATAGATTTTCCGTATAGTCCAAAGATAACCATGAATTACTGTTATTCTGCCCCGTGCTGCACCCAACCACGCCTCTATCTGTCCTGGCCACAAGATTTTAGCACTCTTTTTCCAATGCCTGAGCTACCCCGGTCCTCTAAGGCACCTTTCAACCTGCCTGCTCGCTAGCCATCAATGAAATGAGGAATTCTTTAGCACATCTGGATGAGAGTCAGGCTTCTAACGTTTCAAAAGTTTACTTCTGCAATCTCTTGATGGAATTTAGAGGGTCCTTTGAAAGCATAGCTTGGGAACTTGTGGTGATTGGAGCCATGCCTCCCATGTGAAATGCAAAACCCACAACAGCATGGGTAGTATGTTTCCAATTTTATCAATATATATTTATAGGAACACAGGAAGACTGGAGGGGGTGGAAATATTAATAGCAATTACGGCTTTGGGGATCCCAGGTCGTTTTCCTTCTTTCTCCCTCCCTTTCTGACTCCCCGGGAATTACTAGGTCTGGAAAACCAGAGATAAATACAACCCGGCTCCTTCTCCCTCTGGGAGCCCCAGGCCTTAGGTGTGGGGGAGCAATGCCTCCATCCTCCGACTCGCTGCAAAGTCCCAGTGCCTCAGTTTCCCTTTAGGTACAAGAGCTTAGAAAAGTGACCCCATCCGGCCCTGGGCACTAGAGAGGGCCTCGGGAACCGTCCCCGGAAGCCCCGCAGTGTCCTGGTCAGGATGTGTCTATCCAGGCCCCACCCTGCCGCGCTCCCTGATTCGAAATCGCTGACTCTCTGTCCCCCAAGGAGCAGTCTGGAGCCAGCCCCGCCAGTGTGAGGCGGCCAAGCAGAGGCT